>NC_138575.1:207361238-208561238 GCF_964289735.1 Phaethon aethereus
ACCCCACGTCAGACACAGCTGGTTCCAGCTGGCTCCAAAATGGTCCTGGTGCTGCCCAAAGCTGAGCCCACCAGTGGCAGTGGTGGTACCTTTGTGATAATGTATTTAAGAAAGGGTAAAAAACCACTGTGCAGCAGCTGGGGGAGAGGAGTGAGAAAATGTGATAAACAGCCCTGCAGACGCCAAGGTCAGTGAAGGAGGGGCAGGAGGGGCTCCAGGCACCAGAGCCCGTGGAGAAGATCCTGGTGACACAGGTTCTCTCCCTGCAGCCCATGGAGGACCATGGTGGAGCAGATATCCACCCTGCAGCCTGTGGAGGACCCCACATCGCAGCAGGTGGACATGCCCTGAAGGAAGCTGCAGTCCATGGAGAGCCCACGCTGGAGCAGGCACCTGGCAGGAACTGCGACCCGTGGAGAGGAGCCCAAGCAGGAGCAGGTTTTCTGGCAGGAACTGTGACCTGCATAAGCAGCTGTAGAAATATACCATTACCTCCCTCCCCCTGCATCTCCTTATATCCAAGCTTCACAGAATTGTTTTCAAAATCTGTATTTCTTCAGGTTGTGGTAGCAGTCACTGAGAATCCTTACTGATTTTCCAGATTGAATACTGAATGAAGATCAACTTGACTTAGTGTTCAAATTAGCATTTGAAGACATACCGATCCTTCTCATAAAGTGCTCATGAAATATATAGCGTACGCCTTTTTGTCAAGTATGAAGAACCAAACATGATGGTTGAACAGCTATTCAACATCAGATGCAAGTAGAATGCCATCAGCCATGAATATATAGATATTAGATTTCACAAAGACATCTTTGCCATACAGGAAAGAAACCTAACATTTCAGTTAAGTCATAAATATTTCCTTTTTTTTTAGATAGATTTAAAAATAGTATCAACACACATTTTACAACAATCCTAATAATCAAGCTATTTAAAACTTCTGTTAAAAAAATGCTGGTTTACTTTGTGGGACAAAATACTAAAAACAGAACTGAGACTATGCTGAACTAAATCTTTCTAGCTGAGAAGGCTTTTTGGCTGCTGCTCTCACACTTGGAATGTACAGCCCTTCTCTTCAAATCACTCCTTAATACACATCTCCTCTTTCTTCATCAAGGATTTCTCCATTTAGTAGCCATACCACCCAAAATTACTGCATGAAACTAAACTGCATTACCCAAAATAGAGCAGATGCTTCTTCAACTAATACTTGTTAAAATATGTGTGTACAAAAGAAGAAATCCCAATTTAGGAGTTAAACAGAGAATTACCATCACTACCAATATAAATCTATCACACAAAAATATATACAGAGATTTGCAAAGCAGAAGGTGAAATAGTCTAATAAAGTCTGCGTTGCTGGATGTTCCATTCAAAAAATAAAATATACCACAATGACAGTAAGTACTGAAGACAGCAGCCAGAAGACTGACTACATAAATGAAAACGCTACTGTACATTTTCTCAAATCGCTTCAATATAGCAATTACTTTCTGAGATTTTTTTGGATGTTCTGATTATGGAGGCAGTGGAAAACATTCCGCGATTTAAACTGTGGATGTCCAGCTTTGGTAGCTGAAGTTAGAAGGACTGTCACACCAGGAACTTTATATATACACTATAAAGATAGGAAGAAGCATTTCTCTAAGTCTGAACTTTAACATAAGGGACATCGAGGAGATCTTTAGGGCAAAACTATCGGACTGCTGTATCTAATTCAGAGACAACAATGCACATCCACAAACATCCTTTATTAAAATCCCTTTTCCTTAGCCATATGCCAAAATTAAGTGTGGTGATGTACATAAAATTACCTAGAAGGGGACAATGCTCAGATCAAAATGCAAATTAAGATATTCTGAACTCAAGTCAGGTACAGATTTTCAGTATTTTGCGTGGGGAAAGGGCTACAAAAAAAAAGCCCAGAAAACAGGTTTTGAAGATGTGAGGATTCTACACCACTTAAGAACAAATTTCAAAATATACCTGGGTTCAATGTATGATGGCAACAGCCTTCAAGAAATTCAAGCTAGTATGTTACTATAACACATCAAGGCCATCATCTATCTACAGAGGCTTCTCATAGGAGAGCAGGTCAGTTTTAAGATTTCTTGTCCTTTTTATTCCTTGGGACAGGGCCAGCACAGTTAAGGGTTGCTCACATCAGATCCCAGGATGAATTCCATGGAGAACAATCCCTTCCTCTAAGAAAAAATTAAGTTTTCTAATCAGATACGTTTGTGTAGGAGGTAAGTCTTCCTGAAGGGCTTACCTAAAACTTGGAAATACCATTTACTTCCTTAGGGAGTTCAGTAGCAAAACACCACTACTTTCTTCTCCATGTGCAAGGCCTTTCTTTTTTTTTCACTTGGTTTTCTCCAATATATACAAAGCACTGTGTACCTTGAGACATTCTCTTCTGCTCTCACAGTAGCACACACAACGCTAGCACAGACAATACTTCATGGAGTAGGAGAAAAGCTTAAGAGCAATAGATTCTATTTACATAACCTAAACTGTAAGAATGACAACAGATTCCACTGGCAAGATGGAAGGTATGTTCTTGCACCATCTCCACTGAACTTCACTAATTTTGAGAATTAGAGTGAGGATAGATTATATGAAATGACAGAGAAGTCTCCTGGAAAAGGCAGAAAATGAAACAAACAAGATAAGCTGACAATATCAGTAACTGGAAAAGTTACATACAATGATAGCACAACTTTAGGGATGAAGAACCTAAGTGTGACATATTAGCAACATTAAGTTATTTAAAAGAATACGGGAAGGGATTTACAGCAAAGGTTTACAAAGATTTCAACAGTTTTCAGTATCTAAAATTATGGTAGGTATTTAAGGTTGCCCTACTCCAAAATCACGGCAGTTCTAACATGATGTGGACTTCTTACCTTATGAGCAGGTTTGAAACTGTATTGGTGGCAAAAATCATGGAAGTTCAGACTTATATACGGTGAAAGAATCAAGATGGATTTTATGGGGTTTTCCATGACTATAATAATGTACCGGTAAAGAGAAGGACAAGCATGTTCTTATACTTTGTGAGCACTTACAGTAAGCATCCTAAAGGTAACGCAGAAAAGTAGTGACGAACTCTGGCAGAATTACGTAATTTTTCTCTTTTATGGTAGGGGATGCTGAGTTGATATCAGCTTAGAATGCTGACAAAATATAGTCCAATGAAGAACTACAAAATTAACTACTCCAATTTACGATCAACTACTTGATACTGCTGAAATGTTAGTAGATTTTTACTCCATTGATTAAATGTTTATGTGGCTTGGAGATTTGACTGTTCTACCATTTTCCTTTTCTTTCCAGCATGCTAAGCAAAAAATACAGATGAGAAACAGCAGTTTCTCCAAAGTTGTAATGGTCAGTATGAAGCATTTGCAAGCTGTAATTAGAACAGTATTTCCAACAAAATAAACACTGCAACTCAGAGGGATTAAGGAAAAAGTCATATCAAAAAGACTAGTCTATACTGCAAAATTCTAAATCTTGACTTAAAAGACCCAATTCAAAATAACATAGCATTTAAAAAGAAACATGCCACTATTTGCAGATCTAACATTAACAGAGTGAAAATACTGCTAAATTAAATACCTGAAGTGGAGGGGAGGGGTGAATGGAGAAACCTTAAAATGAACCTCAAGGTGTAGTTCTAAATGTGCCTCACAGTTCATTTGATCTCATAGCAAGGTATTCACAAATTCTTCTGAGTCAGTAATTTGAAATGACTGTTAGTCAACAGATTATGCAGAGGCAAACATGTTATGACTTTGAATAAAAAACCTTCCTACAAGTCTGAACAGACTACTTCCTCCCACAGGAGACAGCTTTTAATCCTCAACTTTTACTAGACTTGCCATTTAAGGAAAGATTCATTTACAGCTGTGGCTTTTGGCACAGACAGATGTTCAAAATAAACTATTACATGTACCAAACAGAATTTTACATCAAATTTTTTCCCTCTAGTAGCTATTCCTACAAACCTGTTAAGAAAGGGATCAGAACTATTTGTAGTCATTGTTCTCAGTTCCTGAGACATTCCAGGAGATGACACGGGATTTTGAGATCCACCGTCTTGTTCCATTGTTGGAAGCTGGCTACGGAGAGCCAATTCCTAGAACAGGGGGAAGGGGAGAAAGAAAGATCATGTTAGGCATTTGAATGCTCTTTTCAGATACATAAACACACGACATTATAAATAATTGATGCTTTTACTGTTTCCAGCTACAAGATTTAAATGAAATTAAGTTTCTGAAGACAAAGCAGGTATTTTTACTGGCTTCAATGGTAATGAAAGTTCCACCAGTCAGGCCCAGTGTTAGAGAGACTTCACTGTAGATGTATTTATGGATATAAATATCTGTATGTTTACATAAATCTTTTCTAGTTCACTTCAATATCCTTTTGCTAAGCCTATTCTTAAGATGAAAAAAAGAATTGTTAACACCATCTGACCCCTAAGATACGTCTGACTGACTAGTCAGCTAGTCAGTGCTCTGCTGACTAGCACTTTTCCCCTATTTCTTTTAAGTTCTGATTTCCTTTTTATCTTCTTTGCTTGTTTCATTCAGCGAAGTTTAAAGTCTTTCCCTACAAGTTCCCATTCATTCCTGTTTGATGCATGCGTTTTGAAATTTCTGGTTGATCAAATCAGTGATTTGTCCCATATGTATATCTTAAAGGTCTTAAAATCCCTCGCAATTTATTAGTAAAACTAAGACAATTGCACTCAAGTTATGAACCTAGATTACATATGTATTTTTTTACACATCTGACTGTGCACCACCTTGAATCAATCCATCCATAAAGCTTGTCATTACTATTTAATGAAAATGAGTTTTAACATAAAATACACAAAATTAAAGGTGGGTAGAGATAAGCAGCATTTTATCTAATTTCCAGTGCCCCCTTTTTAAGCAGGTAATCCATGAGTTACACATCTGAAAAATACAACAATTTTCTCCAAGCAACTCTCCTAAAACATCAGCAATGGCTCACCAAGTCTGGGCTTTGTTAATGTAGAGGCTGGTAAAGAAATCTATTGACTTTCACCATTATTAGTAGTATGTGATTTCCAGGCTGTGCCTGGGAAGCTAATCTCAGGCAAAACCGATCTTGTCAGTCTTGGCAGTGCTCAGTATTTCTCACTTATAAAATGAGAGGTCTTCATCCATTCTCAGTTATGAGCCTAAGGACTACTGTGGGCTTTTAATACATAAAAATAATCTTTCTTCAAGTCTTCAAAGTGATTCCTTTTAAAAAGAGTCTAAGGTTATTTTATTTTCCAGCAGATTGTGCCAAATATTGAATGCTTCCCTACCACCTGTTTTTTCTTCCTTTTCTAATCTGCATATGCTCCACTCCCATTCCTGTGGATTATTATTCTACATATTTCTTTAATACCAAGTTTCATGTCTCTTACTAGAAGGTTTTCTCACTCCAGTTGATTAGACCTTTGCAGAAAGTGTACAAACATACCATTGGTTTTTGTGTTCGTCACACCCAATTGCCTACTCCAAGTAAATCCAGTCCTCTGCTCACCACACTTACTTGGCCACTGTTCTGAGAAATAGTAATAATACTCCTTCTCCTCATTTTCAGGTCACAGGATGGTAGGCACCTTTTAATCATTTCTATAGGCTTATCCATATGATTTTCATTTGCTTATGTAATGAAACCAAGTGCAAAGACTATATAATGAGGTCTTACTTCACAGCTAAGTTTACAAACTTATATCAGTCACATCAGCCTTGATATAAAACGGTTGATATATTGGTGGACTCAAATAAATAAAAATAAAAAAAAATAAAAAAAAATAAAAGTTTTAATTCCTGGATTGCTTCCCAAATCGTGAACTGAAGGAAGAAGGTCTTAGAGCAGACATCCCAGAGATGGCTAAAGAACTGCTCGCTCACATCACAATCTTTATGCCCTTCTCTAGAGACCAGAATTCTTCCAAATGTTACCTGAGCCTTCCTCTGTCTGAGAAACTGCCCTCCTGTGATGTAGCTACTTTTAACCAATTTTATCTTGCTATTTGTCCAATGAAAAAAGAGGAGGGGGGGAAAAAAAAAAATCGCTTGATCACAAAAATCACTAAAAAAAAAAAGAATTGCTTTTGCACCACTACTTCTAGAACCTTTTCAGCCTTGGTTTCATACCTGGAATACAGCACACCTTCCTTCTCCACCCTGATAGCAGAGCTGACAATCAGTGAGTGCTCTGCTCTTACGTAACCACAACTACCTGGCTGCGGCCAGAATGCTCTGTCCTTTTTCCCCTCCCTCTTCCTTTGATCTGTGCGTTGCATTTTTATTTCCTTGGGCTGCAGTCCCTGACTAGGATGAAGAGCAGGGACCAGAAGTGCAGTAGCCTGCAGAAGAAGCTTAATCACACACCAGCGCCCCAAAGAGTGATGACAAAGCAAAACCAACATGGAGTCATTTCTGTATATAAAGCACTAAAGTGACATTATATATCATCGACTAGTAGGCCTGGTCTTTCCAATCAGCACTGCCTCCTGATGCAATAATTTTAAAAAATAAAAACCAAAACAAGAAAAAGGAGGGGGGAGTGGGGGCAGAGAGAGAGAAGATAAATCCATACAGGTCCCCTTTTCAAGAGCTACTGACACCAGTAAAGAAAACCCCACAGATTTCTCTTTTGTACCATAAGAAAAGAAGTCAGTACAAAGGAAGAAGCAATTTGGAAAAACGGGAAAGTTACCTTTGTATTTTCTAAATCCTTAGAGGGTAGGAGAGATTGAAGTTGCATCAATATATGAACTTAAACAGTACGGTAAAAATAAATGTAGCTCAGATACTAGCCAGCCAAAAAAGAAAAATCACATTTCACTGAAAGCCCACTAAAAACAGATTAATTAAACCAGGAGATAGAACTGTACTTTGCCTATTCTTTGGCATGTATAATGTAGTGAAATCAGTGTGTTTAATATTAGTACTATTTTTATCCTTGTTTCAACAACAACATTGCTAAAAGTGCAAAATTACAACTATTTATATGTAGCATTACTGCTACTTATTCAGGAGGCAGAACTACAGCACTAACCCCTAAAAAGAATGTTATTCCATTACTCCCTCAAGTAATAAATTCATGTCAATCTGGAAGTCTGAAAGAGAAAGGAATTACCAAAAAAGACAGGCTATTCAGAAACAAATACAGAGCAATTTTTAATCATTCCGTAAGATTAGCAAAGTTTTCTACAAGCCCTGAAGAGTGTATTAAGACTATTTTTCCTAAAAGGTGCATGTAATGGAAGCTGAAGTTGAGTTGCTTGATGAATGGTCTTTTCATTTCTTCTTCCTTATAAAACTGATTTTCAATAAAAGAAGTAATGCGTTTCCTATACGTAAAAAAATGTATGGGAGTGTACAAGCCCCTCCCAGCTCCAAACAGAGCAATGTGAACTCTAGGCTTTTAGTTCATGCTTTAAAATATATCCTTTATTAGAAGTATTTAAAGTCTGGAGGCAAAAATAAAACCATGACAAAATCCTGGCTTACATTTCTGTAATTTGATCTCATCCTATTTTTGGAAGTATGTCAAACTTTTTTTAAGTACTTCTGGGAAAATAAAAGCTTAGCATTCCTATTGTTAACACAAAAGCTGAATTTTGGTTATTACATAAAGACCAAAATGATCTGTCATCTCCTTAAGCAACATAATTTTAAAAATAAGGTCAACATTGTGTAATTTATCTGGCTGACCTTACCCCCCCTTTTTTTTTTCATAATTGTATACTAATTAAGTTTTACATGAAGTTCCAGGTCATTCACACCATGTCCAAATTAACTTTATAACATGACCCTTTTCGGAGCATTTTTATTTTTATCTTCATCGTACTTCTGAGGAAAGGTAGAAGACTCCCTTGTGCAACTCGCGTATCGTATTCTCACCGTATTAAACATATGATATGCTACTCAACTTGAATTGAGTATATATAACCTTATAATTGGGGTTTTTTCCGTAAATTTACTTTAAAAGGGCCAACTGTAACATTTCTGCCTCCAAACACTGCTCGACTATCAAACAATCCACAGGCTTCACTGGGATGTGAGAGAAGTGTCAGGCGAAAGAGAAGACGATGGCACTGATGGGCAGACTTACAGCACCAGTTATTTCTTCAGACTCAGTATTTACGTTCTTGTTTGAGGGCCACAAAGTTACAGCATGTGTACAAAAGAAACAGGGAAAACACATGGACAGATGAAGACAAATGAATTCAGCAATGAGGAGTTATGCAATTAGCAAAGAGTAAGGGGGAAACATAAATCATTCAGTGTTGCAATCACGAAAACCAGCAAAATTAATTTAAGAGGTGATACTGATAGAATGATAATTAATTGTATTGTATACACTTGGCAAAGAACTCAATGCTACACAGAGCACTGCAAGCGCAGATAAGGCAGCATACACTGGAACAGACATTTGTAAATAAAGTCTGGCTTCTTGTCTGGTTTTGCAGTGCTTTGCTGTGCCACTGCTTCATACCCCTCTTGCCATCTGCCTGCCCATGGCTCCGGGACCGCGCCTGCCCAGCCGAGGAGTCTCAGGTACGTCTCACCAGGAGTCTGCCATCACGAAGGCTGTGCAGAGCTGGATGGCCTCTCTCTACCAATTTTTGCTTGCTTACAGCGAAAGCTGTTATTCACGGACGTCTCGTACTCAGGTCAACATGACTCCTATCTTCTGCTGACCAGTTGCTTTAGCAGTACTTCTGTGATTAAGCTCTGCAGCTGCAAGCAGCACCAGTGACGCCAGGAAATCCATTGCAGTGAGCTACAAGTCCTATACAGGCACAAAATGTGTCCTGAAGCAATTAGAGGCATAAAAACCAGGCAAAGGCAAGGAATGCTGATATGATCTGATTTACTCTATACACTTTTAAACGGGGTATTTATCCATCAAGATCTACATTCACAAGCAAGCAATAAAATGATTTCATTATCTGTAAAGCTTAGGTGCTGCAAGTGGAATCAGAGCTTCTGAATTTTCAAGTTACTCACATAATACAAGAACCTTTCCAACTGTGTAACTTCTAGCTACCGATGCTCAGCATTTCCCACTTAAACGAACTGAGAGTGTGAAACTCAAATTCTACAGCTCTTGCCATACAAACTAATAAACAAAGTTCCACTTAGATCTATGGTTTTCAATGAGGAATGAAGCTATACTATTTCAGAAGCCGAAGAACATTTTAAGCACTTAGTGCCTAAGATGGCTGAACAGCAGCAATGTTGCTTTTGCAGTAATGAGCTGAATCCCACATTTTGTATATTTTGATGGCAGCCAACATACCCTTCCCCCCTCAAATCCAGCCACACAGGACTCCCTTTCAATAACGCTTGCCTATTTATGTCCAATCACGCTTGCATTTTCTAGGCAGTCTTTAAAGTAGTACCTTAGTGTACAGCTCATCAGAAATACGAAAGACTTTAATAATTACATCAAGGAACATCTCCATCATTTCGACAGGACATCCAACTCCAAGCTGAAACTCCCGATGCTTTGACAAAACTTTCCGGCTTATTTAACAGCATTTAGAAGAAGCAGAGTTTGCTAGTCAGGGCAGAGGAAGATGTGTGCCTTGATCTCTTAATCACTGTGGGTCACAACGAGGGGCAATTCCAAAGTGACTTTTTACTGATAGTTACAGATGGCCTTTGACTGCATATTCTTACCCCTCCCTTCAGCTGGAACCAGCATTTGTATGGCCATACACTAAGACAAGTCAGAAAACTGACCGAGCTGAAAAATAGTTTTTGTGATAGATCAGGTGTCTGATCTGTCTTGGCGTGTATCCACACCAATGCTTCAGCTACTAGATTAGGAAAAAACAATGTTAGACACATCCTGTTCTGCTGCCTTATTATTACGGCAACCTCTGGCAGACAGCTGAGTTTAATGTTTTAAACTGCTGCAGTTCGGTTTGCCAGAGCATGTCTACCAGACCTCTCAGTCAGAAGTCATTTTATTAAGAAGCAAGTATCTTGCTTAAAAAATACCACACAAATCCCCAGCTGCAGTCTTCAGCCCCAGTTTAGGATGGCTCTAGACAACTGGTTAAGTCTTCTCCCAAATTAATTTCTGAAGTCATGGCACTACAGAGGAGTGCTATAACAAAGTTTTGTGCAACTGATGCAGAATAAATGACAGGTACTTGACAGATAATCTGAACTAATCTTTAACTATCTAAAACAGAAGTGCTTTTCTAGAAACAGATGTGTATATAAATACAGGCAATATGCTAAGATTTGCTATTACATGCTGAATTTACTACCACAGACTAAAGTCAGTTGGACTCTATGATCTTAAAGGGTTTTTCCAACCTAAATGATTCTCTGATTCATCAATTACAAGGATTTTTGGAAGGTTGTCCAGTGAATGACAATGGTTTGTTACCTAGTGAAGTAAAAAATATTTCTGCAAACAATAATGTATCAACAGTTCAATGAAAACTGAGCTAAATGCATACAAAATTGATTTCTGCCTAACTGGAATCTTCAAGTTACTTACAATACTGTACGTGCTGCTCAGCTCCGTTATCTGCGTGACAGCTCTCCAGTAGTATTTTGTTATTGATTTTGGAGAGTAAGAAACCAGTAACAATTTATGTTCACTGTGCAAAAGAAATATCTAACAGAAAACTTAAACCACAAGGGACAAAGCAAAACATAGTACTAATAAAAAGAGCTATCAAGTGATTAAAACACAACAAAAGGAGAGATACAATATTTACTTCCACTAAAATGAGAAGTTTCAGGTATTATTGGTGACTATTGATTAAAAAAAATTCAACCAGAAGCCAAAATTTTAAATGGGAATAAAATGTTGTTGGAAAGGCTCTTCACTGTGTATTAGCTAGCTTTCAAAGCTCTTCAGAGTAAGACATATCACAGGCCATTTTCTCTATCAAATATCAAGCAATAAGGCAAATTAAAACTGAGGGACACAATACAGCTATGAATTTGCTACAAGTGACTCGCTATCTTCTGCATCTTGCAAACATATTCTTCAAAAATGTTTCTGCATACCAGTGGTGGTATCTTCACTGGTCAAAAAAAACATGTTCAAAGACCAAACGGCTGGCTTCAGTACCTTACCACTGTTAAGAAAACAACAACAACAACAACAACAAAAAACAACCAAAACCTAACACCATCCCCCCACACACATACCCTTGATGAAACCAAGACAAGTCATTTATCTTGATAATCTAGGTCAGCTTCAGCTAATACACAGATGGATGGGAAACAGGAGATTCAAGGGACAACACTGTTTGGGATTCACTAAGAAGCTAAAGTAAGTATTTCCCACCATTTCCACTAAGATCTGAACACAAGTATAGCTTGTTATTTAAAGACATATTACAGGGAAGAGAAAAAACAAAAAGCCAAACCAAAACCTAAGTCCTCAGTAAAACTTACAGGTTCCTTAACATCATGGAAGTTCAAGAGTACAGAATTCAAGACTGCACTTGTTTTTAATGACGCCTTCCATAGTTTCTAGAAAATGTTGCAAATCTGACAGTAGCACAGCTTAGTATTGGTGTACTTGCAAAGTGACTGAAAAAATCTTTTATTGAAAAATAGTAATAATGTCCTAAGGAATTAGAACTTTCCTGGAACACTGGAAATCTTCTCAACTAGGTTGATGAAAGGTGTCAAAAACCACTAACATGAACTTCTACAAAAAGGAAATCATAGGAAACTAAAATAATATTTCAAGCCCAGTAACTATTCAGTAGTGTAAGTGCTTGTATTTTATGCAGTAAGAGAAAATACAAAAAAAATATGAAACAAACCCGAGTGATTCAGCAAACAGTGACAGACTGGCCATATGTCTTTGCAGATTCTTCACTGAGTAGGGGAATTTCCAGAATGTCACTCAAAAGATGTTAAGAAATAAGTCCAGGGCAACAGCACAGAGAATACAGGAGGTACTTCATAATATATACCTTTATAGGTATATATACAAAGAATGGAGACAATGAACAGAGAGCACATTCCAGGTATGCAGAACTACCAAGAAAGCAGCACAGAGGTAACAGAAAGGTAAATTGTGTCCTGGTCTCAGCACAAAGCACAACTGAGCAGCGTAGCAAGGAAGCAGGGCTGTATCTGGTTCTCAGACCAGGGATCTCCATTCAGTGCTAGAAACAAGCAGCAGATACAGAATGAGTAAGCATATACGGAGGAACCTATCATGTAAACAGCTGTGTAGTATGCTGATCTTACTAGCAAATACTGTAATATTAGTGGCTGACAAGTAAGAAATCTTCCAGTCTTAGCACAAGAAAGTAGTCTGCACAACATCCAAGAATAATGCCATCAGTACCTCAACATTATTTGCCTCTCTCTCTTTCCATCGTTTACTAGAAGGCAAGAAATCTGTTACCTAACATCTAGGCAATTTCATGATTTAAACAAAAGTTGACTGACATCTATTTTAGGTGAGACGTTGTTGACAACCGGATACTAATTGCAGGAAAATGGAAGGAGAGCTACTGGGAAGGAAAGTCAAGTCACTCAATCTCTTAACTAAGGTAGGTATCTTTAAGGTGTTCACAGATAATTGATGATGATAAGCACAAGTAACTGGACAGATGCCTGGTGTTTTCAAATTCCCTGGATGTATCAATAGCTCCTGTTTATACAGAGTAAATATGGAGGTTGTAATTTTTGCTTCAAATACCTTTAACCTGGGACATTTTTGGAATTGTAATAAAATTATAATAGACATAATAAAATACATCCTCATTCAAACAAAAAGAGTCTTTTACAGTACTTGCTACAAAAGATGAAGCTGAGCAATTGGTTTTCCAGGAGGCATTTAAGTACTAAGGCCTCCATACATAACACTTTGAATGTTAGCTTTGCTACAGGATACTACAGTATCATGGCAGAGAGATAAAAACTCGCAAGGACACAATGTTCACTCAGTACCAAAAAAACCTGACCAAAGGTATCAATACAACCATGGCACTGTATCCAGGTTACATGGACAAAAACATCAAGAAAGAAGAGCAGGTTGGGCTGGATGCAGGATGTTGGACTAGATGACCTCCACCAGTCCCTTCCAACCTATTTGATTCTGTGATTAAGAAAGCTCAGAGATGCAGTTAAAAGTTAAACACTTCTCAGGTTTTTTAATATGTATAAAAGAGATACTTCATTAGACGCAAGCTTCAAGAATGCTGATGTCATATAGTTTCTTTAGAAACAGAAGACCCTGACAATCCCTCTCTAAAATCAATTTAGTCTTCCCAGAATTAAGAGCATCTAACATATGAAGATTTTATTTTCAGTATTCCTTTAAAGAACATCTAAAATTTAGCAAGAGAAGCTATCATTCTTCCCCCAAGCACAGCTTTATCATCATGAAAGCAGATAATTCCTCTAAACTACATTAATTTTGTTCACAAAGGAAAGAAAGAATCTGTCAAAAAGAAAAAGTTGACCGAAGAAATGTTCGCTCTTTCTACAGATTTTTCACAGATTCACGAGTTTGACTATGACCTGACAGGGTGTACAGATTGGGATTTCAATAATAGCATCATTGGAGAAGAAAGACAACATTTGCCTCTATAGTATAAGGCCTCAAGAAGCATTTAGAGAACAATTCCCAGGAGTTCTCTAAGCACCTTCTTCCACATATGGCTGCTCACTACATTATTGAAGTGACACATGAAAACACAAAAAATACATTTAAATGATACAACATGAATAATGTAGTATTATAAAACTTTTAAGTTGACATAATTGCCTACTTTTCTATCCACCAGATCACTCAAACACAGCTTGACTCATTAGTAAGTGTAGACTAATAAAACTGATCCCAGGCAGGGGACTATACAGGTGAGCCTGGTGTGAAGCCAGTTTAAATGTAGCTGGAGTCCTGATTTTTGCGTAAATCCTTTCATGAGTTCCCATGCCAAACAAAGCAGAGTGACCACTACATATACATTTAATGAATTATCAGTAAGGTCCCTTTGAGTTTTTGCAGCTTTTTAGTGTTTTAAGCCAGAATTTCAAGAAGTTCCAAAATCTGATCTTACTGCGTTAAGTACGAAACTGATCCCAAAGTTCTCCATTTGCTGCATATTTCTGAGTTGGCAACAGGAAGAAGTTACTGTGGAAGAGCGAACAACTGTATGACAGGGCTTCAAGCATACAAGAAAACACAGAATATACTTTCAGCATTCAGTAAGAAAAACATCCCTTTTGAATGACTTAATTGTGGCAGAAGATAAGGTGTTTCCAACTGATGTGAAGGAGTATCCTTCTCTGTTTATTCCCTTGTATACCAGCAATTCCCAATTAATTTTTTTCTCCTCTATAATACTATCTAATATTGATCGATGAGAACATTTTGTGGTTAATGCTCTGTAAATGAATCAAATGCTTACATCTCAGTTAAAATGCTTCCGTTTTAGAGCTGCACTGATATTGCCAAAGAAGAAAGTATTTTGCATTGTCAGTACTGTTTCTAAGGTCTGAGGTTCCTATTTTGAAGATGATTTTCTCAAGAGAACTAGCAACATACAATTTTGTGGTACTCTTCAGAATGCAGCAATACACCACTTTTCATGGCTTCCAAACAGAGGATACTTACTTTTATTCTGTTTTTCTTGCCTAGTGCATATAGTGTTTTTTCTTAGAAAAAAAAATTTACAATACAAGCCAATATAAATATTACCCTAAGAATCAGTATATTAAGAATACTGTTAGCAATAGCAAGCACGAAGCTCTCTGAATATATCCATAAATCCACCCTTTCAGAGATTCATTCCATATTCAACTTTTTAAGAGCCTAAAAGAAGTCTGCATTAAACTGTTTATTATGCTTCACATTTTGACCGATTTTCTTTTGATCTGAGCTTGGGAGGCTTTTCAGAATTGTTGTTTCCTATACAGAAAATGTATCTGTGCAGGAGCCTGTTAAATGTCAAAATGGAGTAATTACATATTATATCCCAATACCAATTATTTTGTTAGTCTAATCTATTAAATAATTCTGTTACGCTGTACATGCTTAAAAATCATAAATATTTCAAGTGACTTTTTATTAAGTGATTACAGATATCCTTCTTTAAGATCATACCTGTTTAAACAAACTGATAAGAACATTCATATGAACAGTACTTAAAAGTCACAAACTACTACCTTAGATATAATGTGAGGTTTGCTTTAAACACACATCTTGATGACATCAGGACTGGAACAGCAGTATCCTCAAGAATGCTAAACAAGAAGGTTGTTTTCAATGCAGAAAAATGTGCAATGAATTCCTCATTTGCTTTTAAATATTGATATAAAGTTGTGGTAATGAGGCACTCTTAAAAACAACGTTAGGGTCGTGACCAGAGAAGTGGTTCAAAAATATGCATGGCAGAGCTGGTTTGTTGGGGTTTTTTTTGTTTTTCTTTTTTTAGAATGCCTTCATGTATCAAAAAGTTCCCCTGCTAGCCTAATTTAATGCTTTATTTTTTTCTAATTACGCTGAAACATCAGTTAAGAGCCTACCTGATGTTTTGGAGAATTTGCTGTGCTGGGATTGATATTCCGCAATGCCTAAGAGTAAAAATAAGATGGATAAAAATTACTTTAGCTGCATGGTTTGCCTATGCAGGCTGTCTTATAAATACCATCTTGTAGTATCAAGCCCCCAAGACAGGCCAGATGAGACAGGATAAGGGAGTTAAGAAACTATGAAAATCATGACACAGTGAAACAAAACTCACAGATTTACCAAGGATGCGTATTTGACAGATAAGCTTAATGACCAGGGAGAACAACATGGAGGGAACTGGCTGTCACCTGCTCCAAAGTTAGTCAGGTTCTCAATGACAACTCAGGCAAGACAATTAGAAGGCCTACCTAGAAGCATGCTAGCACAGGGTAAAATGTTTGTTGGTGGATTAATTGCAAAGCAGGAACAGCAGAAGCCCACGTGCTTAAGCAGAGAGAAAGTCCTGATGCCACCTTTGCAATGTACTCTTACCTAGCGTACTATAGAAAGTAATGGCTGTAAAGATGACCCATCTTACACCAAGAGATGCTGAAGATTCCTACAAAACAGGCCTTGACTACAAAGGAGATAACGGGAGTCAGATTCCAGGACAGAATACTGCAGGTGATGAAGAAAGAGAAAAGCTGTCTTTGAGGACATTAAGATTATTATCCTCTCCTGATACAAGGCCCATCACCCAAAGTGAAAAGGGAACAGGGTAAGATTTTAGAAGGTTTTCCTCAAAGAAAAGATTAGTGTTTGCTCTGCCAGTGTCAAAACCCCAAAGAATATCCTAATTATCTAGCAGAGATGGTAGTAACTCTTAAAACATTCAGATGGAAAAATCGAAGCAGAAGGCTTAGAGTCAAAAGGAAGTCAAGCCTGAATTCAAAATCCATAGATTCCAATGTCCAGTCCTACACCTCAACATTTGCTACAGCTATATTCATACAGCAGAAAAATACTGAAAGGACTAGCTTGCAGCCTAATTAGGAAGTTTGAAATTCTTCAGCTTAAGAAAACCACAGGTTCAAAATGCAGGACGAGTGATTCAGTTGTTCCATGCTCCACTCCACTGTTTAACAGACAAGATTTTAGCGACAAGGTGTCTCCTCAATGTAAACATAAACTTTAAAAGTGCTTTGAAATCCTACAGACTGCGACAGGTTCTAGAAGTGACAGACTTTCCTCCACTTGAAAAGCAGCTGTGGGAACCAACTTCTTGCCTTTTTGCATGACTCCGAACTCAATGAATATGAAATATATTCTCAAGTGGAATTTTCAATCAGATCAACAGTCCATGATGTCATCCTAATAGTAAAGAAGCCTGCTCTCAGAGAGTTTTGTTAGAGAGAGGAATGAGGGAGGAAAGCAAAATCCTTCAGTCTGGTAAGTCAGATGCTCTCACTACCAAGCTGATATCAGTAACAGAATAATTCAGACGTTTTCAGATCTCAAAGTTTTTTGTACAATCACTGGTCTTTAAGACTCACTGAAACAACTACTCAGCCAAACCAAAACATAACATACAAAAGAAATAGTGGAAGTAGGTGTCTAACCTGTGGCCTCACCTGCCGAAGCAGTTCTTGATGCTTCAGTCTCAGCCTTTCCTTCTCCATCTGTAGCTGCTGAAGTCTCATCTGTTGTTGCTGATTGGAGCTACTCCCACCCATCACGCCACCTTGGGGACTCTGAGGAGCCAGAGGGGGTGGCTGTTTCACTGGAGCACTTTGGCTGATTCGCTGATTCATGGCTAAAGAACCAAAACAGTAAACATTTAAAAATGAAATTAAAGCAAATACGTTCAAGGAAAGTATTATCCTCAGAAGGCACATACTAAAAACTTCATGAAATTACAAGCCATGACGGTACAAAACATGCAGCTACACTGATGTTCAGTGTGAAATGCTCACGTGTTATTCCTGTGAAATCAATGCAACAGTCTCATGTTTAAGAGCACAAAATTGTACTAAAAGCTTCTGAAAACAGTGTAAGACACAACAAATGTGTAAGTTGGTGAGAAATTCAAAAGTGGTAGTAAAATATTTCAAGTTTGATTAGCAGGAGCTCTCTCCCTCTTTCCTAATAAACTAATCTCAATTTAGACACCAATAATACAAAATCACTTTTCTTCTCCATGTGAAATCTTAGAAACATTACACTCGACAACAAATAGAATGGCAAAACAGATCATCTCACTTATATCAAACTACATTTGGTTAAAGGCTACTATTCTTCCCAATGTAGAGCAGGTCATGCAACAATCATTCACATCCTCATCACATCAAGTTTTGAATGTTACAGGCTCCATTTAGGGCATCTTGACATGCAAAATTAGAGCTGGTACAGAAATGGCAGATGAATTATACAACCAAAAATACTGCCATCAACATAGGAAACATTTTGCTAGTGCTTAGTTTTGTTTTATCCCACAAAAGTATGTGATGCATCTTTTCTGGGGTATGGAGAAGAAAGTGTGTTGTCTTGTATGCCTAAAGCACAACCAGAATCCATCTTCCCCACAAAAGCAAGACCTAAGACAATTTTAGTTTATAAAATAATGCATGACTGGGATGCATCTATTTGACAGGCTTGATTTTTCCCCGACACGAGACCAGTATGGTTAAAGTCAACAGAGGCACTGGAGTTCCCATAATGAAACAGAATGATTGGAAAGGCTGAATGTATTAGAAGGGCACTATTTTCAGGGGCTTTCAGTTTTGGAATTAGCTTTCCATCCTGTTGTCTGGAACAGCCTGAATCTGTTAACTTTCACAATATGCCGCAAAATGCATTTGCTGAAGCAGTGATGGGAGAGTGGCAGGGATTTTTTTTTTTTCCTGGGAATAAGGATTATGGTTTATGTGAACTAAGAAAGAAAAGGGAGTGAGCTGCTTTTAGGATGACAGGCTGATTTGGTGCAAAGAAAACCATCTATTAGTTTGAATTAATGTTTTCATCATATAGAGGATTCCTGGAACACTAATACTTCTAACTATGGTAAGAAAGGAGAATTATCTCATAAAGAATCTCTACCATCTTTTCTCTGAAAAGCCCTTCAGTCTCCACCGTCTGTTGAGTGTTTGACTTAACATGCAGTAGTGCTTTTCTTCTGTTCCCAGAAAGCCTAAATATATTCATCTCATAATAGCAGTAAAAATGGCTGTTGCTTCACAGCCATGCTCCCTTTCTGCCTTGCCACAGCTCATCTTTCCATTGAGAGATACCATATGAAAAAGAAATGCCGTATGCTTACTGGAGTGAGAACAGAAAAAGAAAAAAAAAAAAAAAAGTCAAAACCAGCTACAGACTCAACTCCCCAGCCTACCCTTTCAACTATTCCATAGGTCCAGCACAGAGTCAATAGTCTAATGGACAGGTGGGTCACATTTTCATGAGTCAAGTCAAAATAAAATGAAGTATCAAATAGCTTGAAGTCATTTAAAATTACATTTTAAATAGTTATTTGTGAAAAAGCTTCATACATATGATCACTAATAAGATAAAACTTCCTGTAAAGGTAAGTGAACAGGTAAAGTAGGAATAGAAACTGAATCCCAGTACCAAGTAGAGACAACAGAGTGAATGCAAAGGACTGGAGGTTCAACTCCAACGTGCAAGTCCCATCCTGACCCAGCAGGGAAAAAAGATAGTGGGAAGATGATGTTGCTGTACATTGAAGCTTAAAATTGAGCAGTTGATCTTATGAGACATCCAACACCATTTCACCATCAAAACTGAATTTCAAGAAGAAGGTGACCAGGATAAGCCAATCAACCAGGTTTGTGATGTAAACTGTGGTCGCTAGGCCAGCAACAGGAAGAGACAGGACAGCTTGTTCTTCTACTGAACAAACACGAAGGTTCTTATGTCCCAAGACCTCAGAAACTGTTAAGCAAAAGCTTCAACAGCACCAACAGCTGTCCTGCAAGGATATGAGCAGTGAACTGTAATTACAAGCTCCAAGACGTCCACTGGGCAATCTCTGCTGGAAGACTGACAGCAATTAGACTACCTACATTTACCAAATTAAGTGTGAAGTTGAAGCTAGAAAGCGCAACACAAAAAGAAAAGCAGCCCACCTAGCAGCTCTAGACAAAATAGACATGGCACTGCTGGAGTGGGGAATGTATGTCCTCCTTTCTCTCTTTATAATTCTATGAAGTCTGGAGCCAGGACCATGCATTCTGCTTTTTCTATCTTGCCCTCTTTCACCTTCAAACAGACAATGAACGGGCTAGTAGGGAACAACAGAACACAACAGCCTTCTCTTGCTGTTAGCTAATTCTGCAGCTCAAGCAGATGTCCGTGCTACCCTACAGAAGCTCCAGGACCCAAACCCTGCTATTAAACAAGATGGAAGGCCAATTACAGTGGAAAGTAAAGAGGGACAAAGGTTAGCAAATTACAGTCACCTGAAAGCAGCACATCTAAGTTAAAAGCAAACTACCTAGCTTGTAAAAATAAAGTACTCAAAGCTGAAGAACGTCAATTTTCTTTTGGTTAAAAAGGCCGCCTTTATGATGGTCTAGTCTCCAATTATCTAATCATGGTTTCAGAGTCCCTGTCTCATGCAGTTCACAGCCAAGTCATGTTACAGATAACCTCATAAAAATTTAACAGTTTCTAACCTTAGTTTAATACTTAAGCGCAGTATCACTAACATCTCTTCAACACATTATGAATCTGTTTTTTCTGCATGCACCAAACAAGTATTACTTCCCTAGGTCTCTTTTCCACTAATTGCAGCTTTGGAAATAATTTCCTTCTCATGCCAAATTCTTCATATTTTATATACTTGTACCTTTCTGACAGATGCTTGTATTATTCCTTTCTCTCTGATCACGGTTTGCTCCATACTTCCCATAGACCGACCTTGCAATTAAAACTGTAAGAGACAAATCAAGTTTGTCTGATGTTTTGCATCTTATTCCCTCAACCTAGATCCCTGAAATGCCTTCTAATGTCCATTTTGAAAGTAATATTTCCAACTAAAAGTGTATCTAAAACAGGAATATCGTACGATATAGAGACTTCAGTGTGGGGGAAAATTTAATTATATGATTTGGTAACTCTTCAGAAACCAATCATAAAAATCTGGTTTCTAAATTCTTATTCAGGAATCCATTAAAAGGATTTTTCTGAGCATTTTATTATTTCAAGAATGAAAGTGCAAAAGACTTTAAATTGACAAGATTTTAAACTGTCCTCAGAATAGATGTTTTTCATGTAAGGCAACTGTTTTTAACTGTGAAATTAAACTAAAAGTTTGGACATTGAAAGAAGATACTGCTAACTGAATTTTACTGACATAACAACATACCCAAGTGAAGAAGAACCAGTGGGAAAAAACCAACAGTAGTAACACTGAATTACTTTCAACCATCCTGGCTGACTACACAAGTGTGCTATCATAAAGGGAAGCAGAATGAAGAACGTAATTTTCTATCATTTCCACCACAATATTTAACAAAAAGAGGGAAAACACATCTTGTTTCAAGTGACAGGAAAAAACAGAGGATTTTAAAGGGTTTTTTTGCTGGTGGTTTGGTTTTTTTGTTTGTTTTCATTTTGTGTTGTTTTGTGGTTTGGGGTTTTTCAATTCTCAATTCTCCATTACTCACTGAGGACATGACTGCAGAAATCTGCACTCTAAAGAATATGCTTATCAATGTCACCTCAGATAAGCCCATTTTATTTTTTCTGTACCTCACGGGTTTGTGATGATCCTGACACGCACAGCTCTTTCTAAGTACTTTCAATTCAAAGGCAGCGAGCTTCATTTATCTATTAAGAGTTAGGACTTCCCAGTTTTCTAATGCATCCTGTTCCTTACCTTCCATGGCTATAGAAAGAATTTAAATAAGGGGCTCTGCACCCACACAGCAGAGGCTGCAAAGACCTCACAGGCAGAGACGGAACAAACAAGTCTTTGTTTCTAGAAGAGGGGGATTTGAGGGGGGAGGAGGAGGAGGGGCAGACAAGTTAAAAAACAAGGGCAACTTAAGACAATAAGATCTTGCTGTCCTGTAATATGGCTTAGCTTTACAATCTGCAGAATACAGTCAATTGCAATAGCTGCAAAATGCTTTTGAGAGCAGAGAAGTTAGTAGTCTTCAAATGATACGCATTAAATGTTCTACTGTCCAAACGCAACAGCAAAACGCCTGTTCTGTACTGTAGCAGGTAATACTTGACAGTTACTGAAAAAAGTTTAGACTGCTGTCTACATCCTTAACGGAAAAAAAAAGAAAAAAAGACCACCACCACAAAAACAACTAAAAAACCCCAAAACAAACCAAGAGAGAGAAACAATTACCAGTCATTAGTGCTGGAGAGAAAAGGCCAGCAGATTGTTAACAACTCAGACATAAAAGGCTAATTCTCTCCCAAGATCCTAAGCCAATTTAAATCACAGGTCCCAAGGCACTGACAGTTTGCAGTAACACAGCACCTTCCCCCTATGCAGAATTACATGCAAAGACTGCTGTAGAGCACCCTTAATGATTAATGAACACAGCCGAATGTGTGATTTTTTTTCTTTTGTATTTATAATTTCACCCTTCAAAATTAAAACTTAATTTTAATCTGCAAATTTAAAGACTTTATTTATTTGAACAAACAACAACAGCAAAAGCTCAGGATCTGAGCATGCTGTAACTTACTGTTCTTAATAATAAGAATCAATGTTTTCATTGAGGGAATTGAAAAGAGTACTTGTCCCCTTCAGCTTCACTTGGAAACTAGACAGGTTTTGTGTATCATTTTTGGCTATGGCCAGGTTTTTGAATGGTGCTAGTTCGTAGCACTGCAACAAAGGCAAAACTCCTCTTTGATGGAATTGAAAAGAGCTGTGAAGAAAAAAAAATTACCAGCAGGATTTGAAAGAATGAGTCTCGGAAGTAATAAAAAATCATTCCAAGTGGCTCTTTTAGAGAAATTTGGTACAACAATTTGTTCTTTAATCAGGATACAAGTCATGTTTCTGGATTGCATTCTTTATCATGCATTGCTATATTACTTTAAGGAAATCCTACTTGCGGTTTCATAATGCTGCTGTTACAAAACAACCTAAAAATTAGCACAATAAAATATTCCATTGTTTTCAGTCTCCCATTAATCTGAGAATCCCGGAGCTTAAAGTAAGGGAGAAACATGAAACAGACTGTTCTCCGGGCTCATTTTGCTGTCTTAACTGTACCAACAAATCTTAGTGTCTTAAGTAAAAAGAAACCTTTACACACTTCTGAGCTGGACTCTTGGTTAAAACAGGATATATCCAATGAAAATACTATTTATTACAGAAGTATGTCCAAACTACAGATTGATTACTGTGCATTTATCAATTACTTGTATTCAAATGAAATTCATATTTTTCTTTTAGTTATTCTATCACTACGGCACTTGCTGATTAAAACAATGTAAATTAATTTAAACAGTTCTTTGTTTTATTTGATAAAGCTGCCATTGTTTTTAAAAGTCTTCCTGTACCCTAAAATGCAGAGGTGCAACAGCTGGGCTGATTGACCACCACTAAGACTTATATAGCATCTGCAGACAGACTCTTAATACACTGGAAACTAAACTGGAGTAAGATGCTGTTGCAGTTGTTCATGGATCTAACGTTTTTCCCCATAGAAGTCAACAGCAGTATTTATAAAGCACTTTCACTCTATGTATGCCAGTTTCAGAACAACTGAAATATTCTGGCCAGTCAGAAAAGCAAATATAAACAAAATTCAGCAGTAACGTAAATAGCTGTAAGAAACTTCTGCTTAATGCATGCATACAAAACAAAACTTTTTCCAATCTTTAAAAAGAAATTAATTTTAATTTTGGAAGTCTAAACAATTTTTAAAAGATATAACTTAAATTTTAAAATCTTCATACAGAATGAACTGACAGTGTAAACATTAATATTACAGGAGAACTATCTAGAACACACTGCATAGGACAGATTATGAAAAGAAACCTCAACTAATGTCATCTAAGTTTAAATTGTATGTATGGAACACTGAGACTACAGAAAGTGCAGGACTCCGAGCTCATCAAGGCCTCATGTCTGTCCACTGAACATCTGGCAAAATGTATTTAATCAAAGCTAGTCCACATTTTAGACCAAAGGTTAATCAGCAAAGAGTCTACATAAGGGTATTAGCTGCAAACAAGTTTCACTGCTTAATCACCACATCATACTTCCTGGGCCAATTAGGCCAAAAGACAAGCTTCTGTATAAGTTCTTATAAAAGTATATGAAAACTCTTTTTTAAAATGCAGGTTTCCTTCAATTTATTTGAGGGGAACAAACCCTGTGCATATGCACGGGCACATCTGCATCTTTTTTTTAAAATCTCAGTCATAAGCCCATTAGAAATGATTAAACAGGAATTACAACATTCAGTAAAAAGTACTGTAATTAAAAAAAAAACAACCCATAAATCAACAGTATACCATCAAGAAACGGAGCAAAATTGTTTTCTGTATATAAGAAACTGAAATCATGTTTCAACATGACTGAATTCAAGGGGAAAAAAGCTGATGCTTCTTTGAATTTTAGATTATATATGATTAAATATAGAGTATATAATTATTGTGTGCATATATATATTTACAGATAATGAATGATGTGTTCAAAATGATGCACCTTCAATTTTTAACATAGTATGCTCATTAACAGAGACGTGCAAACAGCGGTGTTAGAAGTATATGGGTGGAAAAAATGGCCCTATTAGGAGTGCAGTTTTCTTTCATTGTCACAGCTGTTCTAGCACAACATTATTACTATGCATTATTTTTACTGGCATAAAGACACCATTACCAATAAATCTCCTTTCTCAAACAGGATTAAATTATTCTGAAAACAAAACAAAACACAAAACAGGTATAAACTTATATAAACCTACTGCTTAAGTACTAAATACTTAATAAAAGTGTGTTTTCTCCCTCCTTTTTTTATTAGTATACAAAAATTTACATAAAGTAGGTAACTGCATCCTCACACACCACCTGTGGACAGATTTAATGATTCCTTCAGTGAACTCTGTTCAGTCAAGAGGTCTAAATACATCCTGCTTTCAAACAAAACAAGATTTCACTTTCTGATATGATGATGAACAGCTAATAAGCGTTTATTGTCACTACCGTAAGGGCAGCGTCCCCTATTACAACGGGCTGCTTACCAGTGAAATTTCATCTGCCTCTGCAGATTCCCAACCAGCTCACTTTGACACAAGTCACTGGTTCACTGAAAACTGATGCTGCTCCATCTGCACACATTCTCTGACACACATACCAAAATACAGAAGTCTTTTCCCCATCCTAAGTGATCTGAAATTGTTCTTCTGGAACAACAGACACAGGGAAGTGAATAATCTAATACCAAAAGACCTTTCAGATGAGTCAAATCCGCTTTGTTTTAGAGAGCATGTAAAGAGGATATGCCATTGCATTAGCAGATCAAAACCAACTGTGGCTCATGCTCTGCTTTTGTGCAAAATGGAAGGCAGATCTGGAACTTAAAAAATCTGAAACACCACTCTGACCAGACAAAGGCCAAAAAAACGTTTTTTCAGTCTAGGGTTCTAGTTCTGTCTTGTCCACAAATCCGCCTCTGGCAAGGCTCCTACACACTAATTGTAAGAAACACATAGTAAGCAATGTGCTAGACCTGTAAGGGATAAGAAACCAACACTATGGAATATTTCTTTTTATTTCTGTTACTTAAAAATTAGCAGATGCTCAAAAGGTTGAGCTCTTAAGTGCATTTCAAGTTTGTTGTGTGGTTGGGTTTTGTTTTGGGTTTTTTTTTTGATGGAAATAATAAATACATGTTTCAGTGAAATCTACAGTTGCATTTTACTTCAGTATTTCTGAACAAGCCCTTTTCATTGTTTCAAAGGTATAATGTTCTTAAATTACAAAAAAAGAAAGCAGAAAATCCTGATATGCATTCTGTATACTCCTAGTGTTATCACTGCTTTCATTCCTTTTCCTACTTGCGTAGTTCAAGCAGCTACTGCACACAGAGCCCCTATGGCACTTCCCAAAATGATACGACACGCTGTCTTGCCTTGTCTTCCCCCTCATCCAAAATTCATACCGCACTGCAAAAAACATTAACATAATCTCTAAGCGGGAGTGATAAAAATAAAGTCGTGGCAATTATTTCAATCTGAGGTCACATCTTTTGCTTCATACCCCGTACAGCAGCTCCAACATTTGAAAGAACAGAGGGAAAAAGACTGGGTGTGTGTAACACGGGTATGATCACTACTAACAAACCTATAAAACAACTGAAACAGTATCTTGCTTTACTCCCGACTCCTGCAGGCAGACTTGTCTGACTACTCTAATGGAGTACCACTGTTTAAACACAAGACTTACATTAACCCAACAGAGACGCAGAAATCAACTGCCAGTTTGCACTATTTTCCCACTTCAAGTTCACTGTCCCGTCTGCTAATTTATCAAATTAAGGATCCTCAAAATGCAAATTATTTCAAGTTGCATTTCAAAAACTAGTCCTATCATCTGCAAACTTAAAGAACAGTTAAAATCCCTTTAATGGTATTTGATACAAAAGCCAATTCTTGGAAACTTGTAGCAATAAAGTTGAACAATTCCAAACTTCAACTGGTTCTAGGAAATTTAATTTTATAGTAAAAGCAGATGTTCTTCTACTCCACCAACTCCAGCTACTCAGAATGCATAGCTGACCTGTTTCCGACCCAGACGACTTTTGACTATCAAGAAAACATATTAACTTATCTGGAAGGCTTAAGAAAAACAGTAGGATATGTGAAGAATGACCAATGGACAACAGCAGAAGCTAGTAAAAGACGGAACAGTCCAAAACACAAGCTCAACCTGACAGTCCAATTAACTTAGAGAAACAACCTTCCAAAAAAAAAAAAAAAGAAAGAAAAAAGTAATTTGAAGCCCCTTACTACGAGGCCTGCAAAGGCACTGAGAAGGTAGGACAGCATGTTTGTACCAGATGCTCCACTAGACAAGAATCCTGCTGACACAGGCCTAAGGCCCCCCGATCCCATCCCCATTCCTTTGATCCCATGTCATCTTTTATGATTGCCTGTGCCTGGCATGAGAAGACCCTCCTTTCATACTTTTTTCCCCCTAGATTTTAAAGTTTGTGAATTCTCCTAACACAAAACTGTTCTGAAGTCAAATACATAGATTTGAAGGATCAACATCTGAGCCACAAGAAGACTTCACTGCCGTTTAAGGGGTATAGCTTAAGACCTCAAGACCACTTCAAAGATGTTAGATCTGAGTCTTAGAACAAAGGTTTTATCTTCAACTTGGAGCACTTATGTTTTAGACCCAGCCTACTCCACAGCCAGGTATTCTGACAGGGACACTTCTCTGATGCATTAGCCTTAAAAGCCTGCTCCAAGAAAGAATCCACATTAACTGCACCTTTTATTTTCTGTTTAAAAGAATGAATGCAATACCCAAATGCCCCTTACCCAGTAAGTCAGCAGGTGTGTCCACCTAAAACAATTTTTCAAACTGATCCTCCTTCCCCTCTCTTTTCTAGCCACATTAATGCAAAATTCCCAGCACTACTTAATTAAAAAAAAAAATCTATATGCACACCTACTAGAGAAAATAAAGATGAACGCAAAGCTTCCATCTGATGATGAACATACAGAGACATAAAGGCTGTCTCCCTGGAAGCTAGGAATCCAGAGGCAGTAAGTGCAAAGACCTTCTGTTTCTGAATACTGTAACAGAAGAGTATGTTTGCACATACCATTCAATAGCTTTATTGTTTTCAATGGTTCTTCAGATTGGTGAAAGTGGCAGTATCAAGGAAGAAATGAATTTCTCCGGCATTTTTAATCAAGGTTAGTATTGCTGTAATAATCAAAAGCTTCAACACAAAGATTAATTCACCTAGGATTGCTTCTGAAAGTGTCAGTAGTCAGAAAATACTGAAAACCAAGCCCTTATATTAAAACACAGTGATAGAAAAGAGTACGGTGATCCTCAGGGCGAAAAAACCCAACAGGATTTTCAACCTATATTAAGCACAGAAAGGTAAACTTCTGAGTCATTCACATGCTACTTAGGGTCACAGCACGTATTTGTTGAGGATCTCCACAGGATAAATAAATGCAAGGCTCAGTAAGTTAGCTCTGTCACAGATATTTTTTTTCTTCTTTACTGGAGTAACTTAAGGAGGTCACAAGTGAAAAAAGCAACAGGAATAAGATTTTGTATTTTCTTGGCTCAAATGATAAAAACATAAACCACAATACAATGCGTACAACTTAAGTTTTCAAGGAGAACTCCTTCAAGCTCAACAGCAGCTAGCAGCTTGTCTCTATTTGCTGTCACTCTAGATCAGAAGAGCCCACATGCTTTTTTTTCTTTCCTGCCCCTTTCAGTTACACTTGAGCTCTTTGACTGAAAAGGTCTGGAACAGATTAAAAGTCCGACCACAAAATAAAGAGCCTTGGCATGTACTCAAGCCTGTCTGGGATACACATACGCAGTGGGCCCAAAAAGGGAAGCTATGCAGCAAGAAACCCTTATGCAGTCTTTTCAACATTTCTAACTTCTTTCAGTTTAACTGCAGAGCCTTAACGTTTGATGAGAGTTTCAGTATGCAAAAGACAAGTAGCTTTTTCCCTTACACTTGGACCATACTATTCACAGGAGAACAAAATAGTTCTGAGAAACAAGATTCATCTCACTCAGGACCTCTGTCAATTAAAGCCTTTTCCACGCTCCTTTCTAATTCCAGCTCATCATTGGAAACTATAAAGTAATACAAAGAAAAGAAAAATACATAGCCTGCAAGATTACTTAAGTAAATATAATTGACCTGCCTCTCTTAACTGCAAAAGGAAACACTGATTTTCAAACCGACTGCTTCCTTTTCAGCCTTATTCACATACTAAGTAATTGTGAAGTTGCAAATTACCCAACACGCTCCTCTTGCAACGCACGAACAGGTCTGCAACTCTGGCTGGTGTTAAAGCCAGCATGGACGTTTGCCAAAGCTGGCAACCTTCAATATAAGCCCCACCTTTGGGCTCAAGTTGCACAGTGGTTCAACCTGTCTACAAACTGGTGAGCAGTTTATAAACAAAGTGTGACAATCCGGTGTTCTCCTAAGAGCAAACGGAAGTTTAAAGTACTTAAGCCTACAAAACAAAAATACTGAAAGTTCTAACAGCCGTTTCAGAAAAACAAAACAGAACAGCGACTGTTAAGTTTTGCAGCTCTGTTTATATGGCATTCACGGAGTTAATGCCTCTCCCAAAAGGGGCCCACAGTTGTTGTTAGGTCAACCCCTGTAAAGCTTCAAAGGCTTTGTATCCCCTCAGCCTGACCTACTCAGTGATCTGCACACTGTTTTCATTTAGTTGCACCGAGTCCAAAACTAAAGCCTGAAAACCACAATGATCTCTTCTTTTTTTTACCCCTACTGTTTTTTCCACGGCTCTGGAAAAATAACTAAAATCCAAAGGAGTCGAAAATAGTAAGTTATTGGGAAAACAAATCAAGGGCAAATGGATACGGCTAATAAAGCTTGCACACACAGGTTGTGGCTTTATACAAAAACTAAATTTGTGATACCACCTAAAATACATCAGAACAATTACTTGGACAATCTAAGAAACTAGTTTAGAGTCTCTAAATATTGTAAGCTATTGCTATTCACAGTCATTAGTGTCAATATTTTACTGAAATTTACAGAAATTTTACTCTGCTCTTCATATAAATCAAAACATTACAGAAAATGAGGTATCAGTTCTGTTTCGTTAAATTTTTACATCTAGACCTTGTGATCCCCAATTTAAGTTACAATTTCTATTTCCAATATTACATCGCCTTTACCCCACAAAAAGATTACCGAAGTAGAAACAACAAAGCTAATAATTTCTCTCCATATTGTTTAAAACAAAGTTTTGTCATGATCATCACTGTGACAAGCTGGAATTATAAGCTGGTATATGTTTCAAGTGTATTTAAACAACATAAATTATAATTTGACAATGCCTTCTCTAAGAGAGCGCAAAGGAAAGTAAATATTTGTTTGGGAATTAGAAGATTTCAATTTTAAAGGGAAGAGTAAGCTTGGCTGATACTGTCTTTCAGTTAGTAATTTCTGAATGCCACCAACTTTGGGAACTGTATGGATCATATGGCAAAATACCAACCCCTAGCATTAGAAACTTTGGTGACATACACTCCTAAAGGACATATGCTAATAGGTTTTCTCTTTTTTAAAAATAATTATTTAAATAAGGTCTCTATAATTCAAATTAAAATAGATTTTATTTGTACTATAAAAAGTTTTCAAAATATGCCTGCAAAATTAAAGCTGAGTGAACTGAACTGAATCAAAAATTCTGAAGTGAGATGAACTTTTACCAAAGCGTGGGTCAAGCCTTGGGTCTAGCCAAGATGTGGTCTTGTTCTTATGGTTTATGTAGTAAATTTCTCCATCCTGGGTCATAGCTTGTTCCCATCCATCGGGGAGTGGGCCTGCAATATAGAAGGAAGGAGTTGATGGCGGGCTCTTGTTTGCTCCAGCTGAAATCGATCTAAAAAAAATTCCAACATTTTACATATATAACAGTACATGAAACAGAAGAGTTTCAAGATCTTGTCTAACATTTCTGGGATAAGGGCAAAGAAGTGGCGGGTGGAAAATCAAAGAACAGAAAACACTTCTATGATTTTGATTTAGGATTTGGAGTTTAATTTTATAACTTGTTTGCATCATTTCATATGCTTTTGACACTGCCTTTTCCTATAGCATTATAGTACAAAACCAGCAATAAGTCAAGCCTGCCAGAATGAAACCAGCATGAGCACCAGGAAGAAGCAGCAGCACAGAGATATTCCACCTCTCATCTAGTGACTAAGGCCCAGCAGCCGCAGCAACAAGGTAACACTGATGCGATATTCCTCTATCTTTCTCAAACAATTTTAAAAAGTGGCAAAACTCATTTTCCCTTTACCTCACACTATAACTTCCTGTGAAAGCATTAAAGGCTTAAGCAAGCAAAAACACAAACCTGAAGAACAGGAGGCAAATAAGAAATGAAAAAGAGAAAGTAAGAAAACACTGGCAGCAGACATAGAGACACAGTGCTACAAACAGCAGTGCTACGCCTCTACGAGCAGGAAGGCACAGGCAGGGAAACCTACATTTAGGAAATGGTAAAAGGGAGACAGGTGACAGTGTTCTGGAGCCCACAGCTAACGTCTGAACACAGAGTCTTGACATGTGTTTCCCTTACAGGGGACATCCTCCTAGAAGCTATGTTAAGACACATTGAAGACAGGGAGGTGATTCGAGACAGCCAGCATGGCTTCACCAAGGGCCAAGTCCTGCCTGACCAACCTAGTGGCCTTCTAGGATGGAGTGACCACATCAGTGGACAAGGGAAGAGCTACGGATGTCATCTGTCTGGACTTCCATAAGGCCTTTGACATGGTCCCGCAAAACATGCTTCTCTCTAAATTGGAGAGATAGGGATTTGATGAGTGGACTGTTGGGTGGATGAGGAACTGGTTGGATGGTGGCAACCAGAGCGTAGTGGTCAATGGCTCAATGTCCAGATGGAGATGGGTAATGAGTGGTGTCCCTCAGGGGTCCACACTGGGACCAGTACTCTTTAATATCTTCATCAATGACATAGTGGGATCGAGTGCACGCTCAAGCAAGTTTGCAGGCGACACCAAGCTGAGTGGTGCAGTTGACAGGCCTGGGGGACAGGATGCCATCCAGAGGTACCTGGACAAGCTCAAGGAACGGGCCCATGTGAACCTCATGAGGTTCAACAAGGCCAAGTGCAGCATCTTGCACCTGGGTCAGGGCAACCCCCGGTATCAGTACAGGCTGAGGGATGAAGGGATTGAGAGCAGCCCTGCTGAGGAGGACTTGGGGGTACTGGTGGATGGAAAGCTGGACATGAGCCGGCAATGTGCGCTCGCAGCCCAGAAGGCCAAGCGTAACCTGGGCTGCATCCAAAGAAGCGTGGCCAGCAGGTGGAGGGAGGTGATTCTGCCACTCTACCCTGCTTCTGGTGAGACTCCACCTGGAGTCCTGCGTCCAGCTCTGGAGCCCTCAGCACAGGAAAGACACGGACCTGTTTGAGATGGTCCAGAAGATGGCCACAAAAATGATCAGCGGGATGGAACACCTCTCCTGTGAAGACAGGCTGAGAGAGTTGGAGTTGTTGAGCCTGGAGAAGAGAAGGCTCTGGGGAGACCTTCTTGCAGCCTTCCAGTACTTAAAGGGGGCTTCTAAGAAAGATGGGGACAGACTTTTTAGTAGGGCCTGTTGCAATAGGACAAGGGGTAATGGCTTTCAAGTAAAAGAGGGTAGATTTAGACTAGATCTAAGGAAGAAATTTTTTACAATGAGGGTGGTGAAACACTGGCACAGGTTGCCAAGAAAGGTGGTAGATGCCCCATCTCTGGAAACATTCCAGGTCAGGTTGGACGGGGCTGTGAGCAACCTGATCTAGTTGAAGATGTCCCTGCTCACTGCAGGCGGTTTGGACTACATGACCTTTAAAGGTCCCTTCCAACCCAAACTATTCTATGATTATGTTCCAAAGAGCAGCTTTTGAGAAAACCACCTTTCATCACTATACAGTTCATAAACTACTCATTCCCATCCCTATATGATCATGTACATTCACCTGTATTTTACTTAGACTGAAAACTATTCTTCAAGTTACATTAATCTTATCTTATCTGGCAGATGCTTTACAAATGCATTTTTTTGAATTCTTATACTTAAATAGATATGAACTTTTAAAAATATCTAAAGTAGATACTGGAAGATCTTGCCTGTATTTCTTTAGATTTAAGTACAGTCCTAAAATGATATAGCAAAAGATCCACTACAAATGTTACGAATGTAAAAGAAATTAGAACAAGACCTGCGGCAGGAAGCCATCACGTTTTAACCTTAACTCCTTCTACTGTTCCTCAGTGCAATGTAGTCATATCTGGCTGTTAGATATGGACTAACAGTCTTATGAGGAGCAGCTGAGGGAACTGAGGTTGTTTAGCCTGGGCAAAAGACAGGTCAGGAGAGACTTTATCACTCTCTACAACTACCTGAAAGGAGGCAGTAGTGAGGTGGGTTTTGCTCTCTTCTCCCAAGTAACTAGCGTTAGAAGGAGAGGAAATGGCCTCAAGTTGCACCAGGGGAGGTTTAGAATGGGTATTATGAAAAATTTATTCACCAGAAGTGTTGTCAAGCATTGGATCAGGCTGCTCACGGAAGTGGTGGAGTCACCATGTCTGGAGGTACTTCAAAGATGTGTAGATGTGCCACTTAGGGACATGATTTAGTGAGGAACTTGGAAGTGTTACGTTTATGGTTGAGCTGAATGATCTTAAAGGTCTTTTCCAACCTAAACGATTCTATGAACAGACCATTCTCTATAAACTAAGATACACTAAGTAACATCGTAATTTCACACATGAGATTCAGATATATACACAAAATTATATGTGCATAAGTACCTACTATATCCATGTTCAAACTGCATTACATCTTTGCCTGTCATTTTGTCCTAAAGTCAGGCTCCTGTTGAAGAATTCATTGTCTAATGCTGGGGGGTAGGGGCCAGGACAGGGGATGGGTAGATTTGTTTTCTTAATCTCAAAAGATGTTCTTGGAGAAATGTCAAGAAGAGTAAAATAATCATTCGATTGCATTCCAGTAATATCCCAAGGCATAACCAGGACAAAAATTTCTTACTGTCATCTTTGAAGATCCTCTGGAAACTACATTTCTAATTTAAACTCTCTCGTTTTGGCTCAGAAAACTATGCCTTTCTTTAGCAACCACACTGTTCCACCATTAGAGCTACAGGTTTTTGAGTGAGGATAAGCGGTGATCTAACCATTGGACATTTCATTCCCATCCTTAATGCTCACAAGCTGTAAATGCTCCATTACACATAACAAGAGAACCTCAGCTTTTATCAGAGGCTAGTGAGCATAACAGGCAAGAGTGACAACACCAAAAACATTCATAAATCCTAACATATTCACAATATAACAGGACTTTGATGCAGAGCTGAAAGCTCAAGTACAGAGAATCCTGTACTTTTTTACCATACCCATTACCTACTCAAAGACCAGCCAGCTAATCAGCGAGATGTTATTTTATAAAACGGGGGCACGGGAGCACAGCGACATGCCCCACATCATCCAAGTGCAGAGGCCAATGAAGAACCAAAAATGTTCCTTAACTGCTAAGCCAACACACTAGCCACATATGTAGGCAGACCTTCTCACTACCATTCTCCTCAGAGTCCTTTCAAGCCACACATCCCTTGGAGATGAAACTCAGCAAGAAATTCTCTTTTGAACTGCAAAGCCAAAAAACCATCTGGCTCCAGGAAAAACAAAACTAGCCTTGGGGTGTCAGTCCTGCTGAACATTGAGTAAAGTGTATACTGGTCCAGCATGTTCCTTTGTAGTATATAAGAACAAAATGCCTTTGAAGCAGGATGCCAGGAGCTGATCAGTCCACTCACCTGGTGGAAGAACATTGCTTATGCGATTCAGTGATCTGGTGAGTACTAGCTTACTGGAGACAAACCTGGACAAGGTTCTTTTTCTAAAATCCATAGCTGTGGACAGGACAGGAAAGGTCTGTCTGCTCACCTGGCTGTCACAGTAGCAAGTCTTTCTTGCTAAGTGCCATCAATGGCTGCAGGAACAGAACTTTTCCTCTAGAAACTTTTGGCATTAACCATGATGTTGCTTTCTTCCTTGGCCGGTAAACTGCTCTTGTGTTTCTGCTGTCATCCCTACATGTTGAAATAGTAGTTCAAAAGTTGATTAGTACTGCTCTCTGTAATTCCTATTTGGTTTTGTGAGCAGCTGTGAAACCAGAAGACTGTCAAGTCTGATTTTGTAACTTGCTGTCTGACGAACTGTCTACTAGAGGCAAGTAACGGAGGGAAAATGGAAAACCATGGTGAAGAACAGCAGACACATTCACTCAGAGCATCTAGGAAAATTCCTGTGCAATTACATGTCTCTCTTCTCCCCAAAGGCTCAGTAGGAACAGAATTCCCAGCATTAGCTTATGTTTTTAAGTGACTTAAGTTATATAAGCTCTTTACTGCTGTTCTTCTGACCTTCTCACTAAAATTTCCATAGTTGTTGTAGCCCATGCTGGGTCTAACCAGAAGTCAATTTAGTGCAGGCACCTAAACTGGGAAGATGGACAGATCTTGTTGCTGAAAGCAACCCACTTAGTGACTGTCACACTCTATAAACTTTTAAATAAAGCACTGAATACACATATAGACTGAAAAGTATAGTGGCTATGACTAGTCACTTGGCTTCCAAGTACCTCTGGTGATTTCTTAAGCCAGATTCTGCCTCCTTACTAGGTGCCAAAGGATGTCTCTTTAAAGTACTTTTCCAGTCTCCCCTTAAACCTTTGTAAACATTTAGCATCAACAATATGCCTGTGGCATGGTCTTCTACTAGTTCTGTTTGATGCCTCCTAGGTCAATGGAACACAATCACAACCATAAGCTTACAATTTTATGAAATTATTTGCACAGGGAGAGACAACCCTTGTAGGGAACTCACCATTTATTGTGGTACTTTTGAAGACAAGGTTAATCCAAAAATTTTGTTACAATTTCCAAATGTAAGCCATCGTTACAGAACTGATAAGGCATACCTCTGTAACTAAATATTTACATAATGGTGTAACTTAACATAAATACATGTAATTTTAAAAATCTGGGTGCATGTCTCTGTTTGGTGCATGTCTCCATTTTTTTGAGTTCTTACTTTCTCAATATACCAGTTTTGCCATGAAATGCAGAGTCTTGAATGAAAGCAGAGCTTGCTGCTGGCAGACAGAAAGCAACAGGACGAGTAACAAAAGCAAAAATGTAGTAGAGATTCAAGCTATGCTGGGATACAAAGTAAGTCTTGCAAGTCCCTACAGCTTCTGATATTTAATTGTAAAATAAATGAAAATAAAGCTGTATTTTATCAAAAGGTTAATGCATATTAGAGAGCATCTGTATCTAGATATTAGAAGAATATGCACAGACAACCTAGGAACTGGAACACCTATGTTCAACAGTAGGAATCACCTTCACCTAATACAAACACCTATCTCCAAGAACCTTCCCAATCCTTCTCTGTGAAAGCTGAAATTTTCCCCTTCAATCACTGTCACTGTGATTCCAAAACTTTTAAAAATTATATCAAAGCCTACAAAATTTACCTGAAGTCCACCTTCATTCTGTCAAATCAGTAAAACTTACCACAAGACACTATTGAAAAAGAGGCATTTTTTGCAGATGAAGAAAGAAATGAACATTGCTGTCATGCAGACACTTAGAAACTCGAACTTCACAACAGCTCTGTACACAAAGCAGAATTTGTAGTATGACTGTTTACATAGAAAAGAACTTTGCAACTGAAGTGAACAAGAATTTAAGAGAACAGCTAGAACTTGTTTTAGTTATTGGCATATTCCTCCCTACCCTCCTGCCCCCGAAGGCAGGGAAAAAACCTCAAGAGTTATAAATTCGAGCATCCATTTTCCTACCAACCTTTAGCATGCCAGTACAGCCTTACCCTAAGAGGCAATGGAATTACACTAGGTCTACAAACTTTCACCAGGAAGCCCAATTCAAAACTGCAATGTAAGAGGGAAGACAAAAGAGGACAAGGACAAGGTAATCTACTCCAAAGCTAATTATCTAATGTCTAAGCGCAAGCAGAAGAGGCTAAAGTAAGCAGCGCTGTCAAGCATGATTCAGGAAGTAAAAGTATCTGAAGGATGGAGGTATATAAATACAATTACTATCCCATCTCTGTTATATCAACTGTAATTGTACGAGAAACAGGTATTGTTTACTTTCAAATTTATAACTTTACCTCAGCAAGAAATGTATAGGAGAGATTCCTCAGAAGAACAATGCACCGTTATTACTATTTATTTATTTATTTATTTTTTAATCACTTCAGAAGAACATAATTTCTCCTGTAATACCTTTAGGGAAAAAATGGTTAGAAACACACACACAAAAAATAAGAACAGTCAAGATTCATTTTTTTATACACATGTTGCATATTTAGAAGTAACAGGCTTGTTTTCTTTCCATTATTGATGTGAAGATGCAATCCTATTTTACAGAAGATTAAACAACAAATGCCATCTAAATGAGCACTGTGTTTCTCTGCATACATATGGCCCAAACCATTTTAGTTGATTACATGTAGTAAGCGAAGTTCGGCAATACCAAGACAAAAAAACAAAAAACCAAAAAAACAAAAAAAACCCCACCAAAAACGCAAAACAAGCAGGAAAAAAAAAAACCACCTCACTTTTCACATACTGATGCCCTTCTGCAAAGGATGTATACTAACTATCAAAAAATAGTTCATTCACAAAAGCCTGCCGGGAACAGATGAAGCTGGCTCAAATGCTTATTAATTTCCTTAAAGAAACATAACTTGCAGCAAGATACCTGGATTCTCATTCAGTCTTAGCTGACTCAAGAGGTGGGATTTCTTCAGAAAAACAACCTAAAAATCTCAACCTCATGCTGAGCTACATCTTCTCTGTTTTTATTTTAAACACTCTTTTGACTTGCCTTCACCCTTACCACACCTTCTAGTTTTGCTTGCTTCACATTTTCCCTGAGCTTCACTTACCCTATTTATGCAGAAAAGACAACAGGTTTATCTTCAACATGCAGACAGCAGCTGAGTACTGTTCTCTCTCTCCCTCTTCAGTTTGTTTTCCTGTTCTTAATTCTAGCGAACGGCTAGAATTCTAATTCTAGCTAAATGGCTAAAGCTTCTAATGGCTTTCAAGACAGCTCCTAAAAACCTCCTCTTTTACTTTTTACCACAGCAACTTTACTCACAAGCTCCTATGGCAATCTGTAATTAAATATACTAAAACTTGGACAGTAACTTCTAAGTAAGGACTACAATTAATGAACAATATACAAGGATGAACCATGCAGAAAGAAAATGTTCTCCCTTGTGGCATTTTGGACTTTTTTTGCAAGCCAGAGACCTCCAGCTGTCACAATACTTACACTTCATTTTTCCCAATATCTTTCATGAAAGGCTCTCAAAGCACTAGGGCACGTTTCATTGCCAGCAATATTTCATAACAGGAGACTTTTGTCTTAAAGGCCTCCACTTTATTTTCCAGTTCTCGAGGACGAATATCCAAATGAGAATATTAAGTAGTCTTCTATTTATGATGTTAGCACTCAGATTTAAGTTCCACTGTGCTGAAGTGGTACACAGTTACTCGATTTTTCTGTTTCTCTCAAAGATTCTTTACGAGGCCACCAAAGAAGGGTAAGTTACCATGAACTCAGTAGTAGAAAGTAACACAAACAGATATAAGAGACTTTAGTGAAAACATATATACAGTCATAATTTAAAGTTAGTACACAAAGATTTGCCAAATCTGGTATCAGAAACAGAATCCTATCCAATAAATGCAGGTTCAGTATTATTTAATTCAGAACAGACTTTTGTTAAATGCAAGTAAGTTAAGGGTAAGCAGGTGCAACCAAAGAGCCAGTTCCAAGTCATACTACCTCAACTGATTTAAACTTAAAAAAAGCAATGCCATGTAAACACATAACTCAATATACACAGAAGTTCTGCTTTCTTCATGCACTTTGTCAAATTCAGAGCACTGGAGGAAAAAAACTTTACAAGATTCATATACAATACAATATCATCTGTGAAATTAAATGTTTAATGAACTTGCATTCAAATAAGTGCTTTCTCAAGTCAGAAGACAACCCGCTTAAACATCTCAACTCTTCCTTATTGCATGAGCAACAACATCTATGCAGGATCACTTGCTCACACACTCACATCATTCAATTACATGTAAATTCTCAATTTTCTTTTGAAAATAATCCTCATCTACTGATTGCTAGATTAGGTTTTAGATTTTTACCCCTTACAACTAACCAGTTTATTGTTTTTAAGGACCCTTCCTTTTTTTGAAAGACCCTTCATTTCTTTCTAGGTACATAAAGTGAATCTTACTTCACTATCAATATTTTTTCCTGTTAATTCTTGGTACAGTGGAAGGTTTGAGGAGTTATCTTAAAACACAGAATCTATGTCAATACTCAAACAGCAAGCATCTAGTTTTAGCACAAGTAACATAAGCCAAAAGGCAAGGTAGACCAAGGGAACTGTTTCCTTGCTCCTATCCTCTGTTCTTCAGAATTGCCCCTGCAAAAACATGTCACCTCTATTGCTGCAGGCTTCCTGTGATATATTTATAGAAAAAATAATCACAGGTATTATATTTTCACATCAGAGCCTGAGACCTTAATTGCTCCGAATCACGACTTCCTGAACTCGAACAGGACTCTCATTTCTTTCAGGATAATCCAACCTCCTGGCCTAGCCAGCAAAAAGTTTGATTAGCTTCCCCTCTAATACTCAACCATGAACAGCACAGTTTGGTCACGCCTGTTAATCTTTGGTATTGTCTGCAGCATATGAAATGCAGCATGAAACAAAGCTGTCTAAACGGACAACAAAAAGCAGCACCAGAGAATAACCTTTGTGAAATACAGGAACAGCAGACATACACAAAATACAATCAGACTGTGAGAAAATAAATAAAACACGAGCCTCAGCGACAAGACAGAAGGTGACAAAGCATAAGGAAGAGCGCATTAGACAAAGTAGCATGGCACCAAATTTATCTGCTTGCTCCCTGCATCATCAGGACAAGAGAGGTCTGAAAACATACAGCAGATTCTATAGCAAGAACAAGCAGAGTTTACGGCTGTCTAGTGACGGCCTCCCCAGACTAGCTGAAAAATAATTCTATATTCCAGGAAAAAGATATCAAACTTCCTCAGCTAAAGGAATAATCATCACAATACAGGATTTTGGAAATGACAGGAAAATAAGAGGAAAACCAAAACATCTCTGCTTCTAAACAAGGTTTTCCAGGTATTTGCTTTATTCATTTCGGGAAGACAGGAAAAAATGACATGTTCATAACAAATGTAGGAAATCTAAATGAATGGGAGTATACCAAATCTCATAAGTGAGCAAGGGGAGGCAGAAGAACACTGCAGAAGCACAAGAGCTTTAATGTAAATTGACACTAATTTAATGGAAATTATAGTCTTCATCAGTTTAACAGCATTTTCAGTCAGAAGAAATTAGACAAAAATTCTGCTGCTTCAAATGTTTGAACCATCCACTCAAAAAAATAAAAACACAAACCAAAGAACTACAGGATACTTTCTGTTGACATCATAAATATACAAATTCTCTTACCTCAAGTATCAGCCTCTTGCTTGATGAATCAGGCACCAAAAAATTCAAAGTTTAAAACCCAGTATACCTAGAAGGACAATTTGGACTCCCTCCCCGCCCAGTAAAATAGCTAATAGTATCTTCATTTGTATGATGTTTTTCATAAATACAGATTTTGCTTACCTGATGCTGAGTTCATGATGTTCTGCTGCACAGAAGGACTGGTAGGAGCTGTAACATTCATCTGGGAAAGCATGGCCTTCCTAGGATCTTGCCATGTTGTTGTTTGATCAATGTGACTAAGACAAAACAAAGCGAGAGTTAGGACAGTCATGCATTCACAACAATGACCTGCTAGCACAGAAAGTTTAACAACAAAAGGTTAAGCCTGCCAACAACAGCCACATTCAAAACCAAGCAGGAACTGTTTGGATTCTTTCCAAGCATCACAGCACGTCAGATTCTTAAACCCTTACTCGCCACCACCACTTTCACAACAAACAGCTTCAGCGATCAGAGGTAGAGCAATGGTGAGATAAGGCTCAACATGAATATCGTAATCTAGACTGTTGTACCTTAACTAGATGTTGTACCCTTGAACTAAACATTCTCTTCCTTTTCTCGTTGATGAGTTTTCAGAGTCTTTCGAACCAAGCAAGTTATGTCTGGAATCTCAAGCACAGTCCAGTAACTTGGCATTAGTAGTTCATATTCAGTGCCTAGGGAGCTGTAATGAACTGGCTGGTGAGTCTTCCCAAACTTTCTGTGCATAGACCACATCCTCAGATTATCTGATGAACTATCCCCCTCACCACTGACAACGGAACAATCTCTCCATAGTAATTAAGCAACCAGTCACACTAGAGGAGTAATATGAAAGTGATGTGCGGCTGCCTTTTCACTTCATGTGAAAAGATAAGGACAGCTGGACTGTGTCAAGTAACCCAACTAAGCCCTCTGCAGAACCTAATTACAAAACTTGGGGAGCTTAGATTTATCTGTTTTGAAAAAACTGTAAAGTACATTTGGCACTGTCATGCACGAAAGTATTCAATTCAATGAAAATACAGAAGTGTAATGAATAATTACGTCACATTTTGAGTATGTGATTAGCATGTTTTGCTAATGAATAACAAATGCAGGCTATTCAGAACAAGCATCAATGTTGTCTTGATGCCGTTAAGCAACACTGCCCCAAGAAGTACATGTGGACAAAAATAAAGCTACTAATACACACTGGCATTGACAAAGTTTGTGATCGATTCATTTAGAATGGTATCAATTAAAATTCATTCAAACAGTATTGTTATCAATTAGAACCTAACGCATCATTAACTTGGTATCATACTTTCTTTACATTAATAATCCTTAAAGTTACTTTTTTCTGGATTATATGGAAAGTCCATTTTCATTTACTTCAGCAAAACCACAACATTTAAATCTGCAACATTAATTCTGTTGGTGATCTGTGTTCAAAACTAGGTACTCCAACTCAGACCTCTGCTTTGCAGCCATGCCTTGCATTGTGTTTTGTATGTATTTGGTGGATCAAGGTGTATCTATACTGCACTATCAATTGGGCTGAAAATTTTCCATCTTTCTGTTGGGATTAAGTAAGAACTGTGCGGCAACTGTTTGCAATTCACAGTTTCTCATATTTTAAAGCATATTCAAGTTTAGGAGCTGGTACTGTATTACATTAGACATTCTAAAGGGATAAATATTTCAGATTTGTCACCTCAACACTAGCACCTTTGTGGACACTGATATCTGACCTTGTCACCGTGCTCTCCGCTGATAAGAAAGGACCTACATAAGCACTGCTAGGATGTAATTCATTTGATCAATTTAAGGAAGGTACTGAAGTTGAATCAGGCCCATTTTTTCATTGAAGAAGGGAACCTCAATTAACTAGGTCAAATACAGTGACATTAGAAGAGATGAATCCCAAACTCTGTTTATGTATTTGCATGATCACAACATCCAAGAGCTCTGGTCATAAATGAAGACCTTATCATAGGTCAAACTGGACAAACAAAACCGAGTATTATTTTCTCTAAGCAACTAATTACTATGCCTAGAAACTTACTAACAAAAACCTTAACTCCAATTCAACTGAATTATTATTAAATGTTTAATTTAATTAAGTATTTTTAACATGTTCTTTCATGTTCAAAAGTTGGTCTTTTTCCCCAAAATACTAAATCTTGTAACTATTTCATCATTTCAAACAAATGGGAATGAATAGATACAAATTCAGAAGATGATAAAATGGGGTAGTAGTCACCAAAATAATTACTTATGTAGAATTATTTATCACATTCTAGTCATTGAAGGGGCTTTCTGTTAGAAGGTAGAAGGTATCACAGAATGGCTTTTTAAAAAAAGGTTTCGTTTGAGATATGTATATTTTACCCTCTCTAAACATGCACACAAAGAAGTCCAGGTCAAAGAGTTACAGACACACTGTAGCAGGGTCACAAAATAGGCAGGAATGTTACTTGTACAAAAATGTAATAGTAAACAAAGGTCTACTTTGTCTGCATGTGGCAACCACTGCCAGTTTTCCCTTGTGTACAGGAACCCCCACATTACTACAGCGTTAATTAAAATGGTGTCACTGCCACGTTTAGTTTCCACAATACAGCTCATTTAATACAGGTACTCTTAAGCACACCGTGTCTTTGGTTGTGTATGTTTTCCAATATTCAGCTCCACTGAGACACATGCAGTAAGACTTCTTTATTTCCTTTTTAGCCTATGTATTTATAGAACAGAGCACAACATAGTGAAGACTGCCCTATGTATACTGGACTATACATAAACCTTCATACTGGAGAACATTTTTCCACTTTTCTCCTGGTCAGTTTTGCAAAGCAATGAAGGCAGGTAAAGATAATACAGATGTAAAAACACTGCACAGTAATGCTTCACAGACCATGTGTTTAAACTACAGTACCAGCATGTGCTACTCCTCCCCTCTATTTCTGATTTGTTACATTTGCTCAGCTTAGTTCTGGGAACAGTGGAAACTGGGAAAACACTGCTGCACCCATGATTACACATTTGTTTATTTAACTCCTATAAAAATCCATATAACACTAAGAATTTATAAAACGTCTACCTAAAGTACGTATTTTATAGCCTTTGTTTTTATACGCTATTTGAGTGTAAAGTAAGAAACAGAAGGCAAAAAATTGTCTCAATGCATTACAGAACCATTTTTGCTGTTAACCGTACACTTAAACAACATTCACCAGTTTTCCCAAACATATCAGAGTATGGGATAGACGAATGGACTATGGAAGAAGTAATTTTAAAAGTACCTCCAATGTTGCGCACAAGGACAGAATCATCGATTCCTCAAGACTGCTTAAGCATCCGCACAAAGTATCATTAATGTTCATACAGAGTTGTTAACATGGAGAGCTATTTTAGGCAGCAAGCGGCTTCCAACTTTTCCCTAGCTGAGTATCCCCTGAGAAAAGCCATCACGTTCCTTAGTTGACCAACTGAACTTCCAACCAGTAGCCTTCTTAGAGCAAAGAGCCACAGAAGAAAAGTCTCCACGTAAGCAAGCCCGTTACATTAAAATCATACTAATCATAAGGCTGGTTCAATAAGGCAAAATCTTTGTCCCCTCCCACTCAGCTCTGTGCTTCCTGACCTACACATCCACTTCTCCCACACCTCCTCCTCAACCCCCACCAAACCACAGTCCTTACATGTATCTTACCTGCTCCACAGCCCGAGTTTTTGAATACTATATACTAAGAAACCACCCAAAACACATCACAACAGATCAGTTCCTTTCCACAACTTCCAAATCATGCTTATCAACTTATGGAATACAAAGCAAGCAAACCCCCACTTACATGGATGAAATGTTTAAATAAATCCTAGTACTACAGGAAGGAATACAGGTCTTAATTTTGTTCAGTATCTGCAGCATGTGCACCAGGGTAACTTACTATAAACACTATGTGTTTCTCATTATCAAGTTAAGTATGGAAAGACTACATTCTCCACAGGTAAAGATCTTTCCCTCCATTTTGAATAGCAGTGCAGAAAAGGTCTAAATGGACTTAACAAGAACTCTGACACCAACCCTACATTATCTTTCCCTGCACTAAACAGATTTCTTCCATAGTAGCTGCATTACATGACAACTCCTCCAATCCTTACATTCAATATCTTCTATTTTACATGACCTGAGCCACCTCTTGGTAAAGCACTACTGTCAACCTCAAAGTTTTAAAAAAATATTAGCAAATTGTATCACATCTATGAAACCTATAAACCACCCGTTATATTTAGTACAGTACCATGTACTGTACTAAATTAAATTAAATTCTACCTACTCATGAACTAGAATCACAGTTTTGTGCTGTATACACAGACGAAAATGAGTAAATATTTTGGAATTAAAATCAACATCTCTAGGACAATCAAGGAATGTAAGACATTTTACTTCATAGAATAAATTCTCCAATCCAACATCTAGCTACCTGACACTATCTATTATTGCTCATTTATGTCTAGGTGAAACAAATCCTTGTTAAATCAGACAAATGATTTTCCTTGTTAAATAAACAAAGGAAATCAACTTAGACTGTACTGTAAATGTAGGTGTGTAGTAACAGGCCTTAGGGAAAAAAAAGCTAAAACACCCAGAACATGCTAAACACTCGTTAGCAAACTTACATCAATACTGGTATCAAGAAGTGACTGCTCCAAGCCACACCACCCCCCACCCTCCACCAAAAACTACCTTCAAAGTGCTATGCATTATGAAGAGAATCAAGCTGCCTCTCTCCACCCATCTCCAAGTTTTACAGTCATATACAAATTACTTACATATTGACAAAAGCAACTTTTCTTTACAGAAAACAAAAATGTTCTCATTTTATGCACACACAAGAGCATTTCTGCAGTTACTAAGAATCAGAATTTCTAACTGAAATAAATCTTTCTTGGCATTAAACACTATCACATGCCTGAAGATTTGTCAGATTCAATTTCTAATCTAATTTTAAAGAGTTCGTGGTTCAGTTGGGGGTTTTTGGGTGGTGGGAGGGTGGGGGTTTTGGTTTGTTGGTTCGTTGGTTGGTTTTGGTTTTGTTTGGTGTTTTTTTTAAAGTACAGCAGAAAAGAAGCAGGAGATCCAGAGACGAAAAAATCCTATTTGTTACTTTTTATTGACAATAACCTTTAGATGCTAATAGATTAATAAAATAAAACCATTCCTAAAAACAGAAGACTTATCTGCCTTTGCACAAGGTGTGATACACCTTCACATTTGTAGTCCAGCGGATGCACTGAAAAGACATGAACTGCATTATTGAAAGGCATGTCAGAAATAATCTAAAATGCAAAGTATGCTCAGAAAATTACTTAAATCCTTCAAGAAACACTTAATAAAGAGACTTTCAGTTTTGATATTCCATAGTATTTATTGCAACTAACTGTCTCTGTTGGTAGGTACACTTTTCAAGGTATGTTGAGGACTGCATTTGTAGAACAGAATTCTCAGTCATTACAAAACAATGATTCTTTCTTCCTCTTTTTCGCCATTACTAGCATAAAGTCACCTTACATATGGTGCACCTCTGCTACATCATTTGTAGTGACAACTCTCCTTTCACAAGAAAGGATCTTCTCAGAAAGATGTTATTATTAACATAAGAAGATCAGAAATTGCCGTATTATTTTACTAAAATGTATAAGAGAAATGTGCCATTAGGAAGAAAAGCAGAGACAGTGAACAGATATACGTGAGCATCTCTCAATAAAGTAATGCTTGTGGTTTACAGTGTAGACAAAGACATATTTTATGCCTGTGAGAAAATTATCTTCAGGCTCTAGCAAAGTTGAGATGACTAATTTGGATTTTGGTTCTCAGATTTTTGGGACTGTTTTAGGAATTCACTGGAAATCGTGTTTTATTAAAAGCAAAACACAAACACACACCATTGACCACATCATGACAGAGATACCAGAACTGTTGACTTGGCATTGTGTACTTTTTGTATTGGGTATGGATAGGAAAGTCTCTGTGTAACACAACCAAGTGCACAAATGAAGCTGAACGTAACTATTTTCTAAATTTGGTGTGGAAGTTCAACTTTTCATTATATCCCAAAGGTGAACTGCTCCATTGACAAGCGTGTCACCTATGATTCTGTTTTACCTTAAATGACTAAGCTACAGATTCTGTTCTTTCATATTTTCCCTTTGTCTTCCTAACCAGTTGGTTTCCTCAACCCACATAATGCATGACTTTCTGAAAGGTTTTCCTTTTTCTTTTCATCTAAGAACTTTAAAGATTAGATGAATCATGTCCAGAGTAAATGTCTCCTTACTCTGACATTACTGAAATATTTACTGAATAAATGCCATTACTGAATTATTTTAGAGCTATCACCAATACATTTCAGTACACCAGGACTTGATGCATATACTGAAAGTTAGTTCTCCTGGTGGTGCCAGAAGAAACTGAATATTTCTGCTCTTGAAACTACCTTAAGTTGTCTCCAAAAAAAAAAATTTCAACTTCAAACTAACCCCTTTGCCAAACCTTATACAAACTTGTCCTGCATACAAGCAGTGTAGGCTACCTGCAAGATACCCACCTACCTATCATTCTAGCAGGCAGAGAATAAACCAGTGTATCTACTTCTGCAGATGCCTAACGTCTACAGGAGAACCACAAATGTGCTGGTGTGACCATAGGACAGCTGAGAAAGTGACAATATCTACTAATTCAGGAACAGAGGTGGATGCAAATTCCTAAGAAGGGTAGCAATAGCTAGAAGGTCAAGATCAGTCTGACATGGCAGATGGGCTAGGCAGGGGACCCCACATGTGAATTTTCCACGATTTCTATTTAGAAATGGGATGAAAGAAAAAGTTCACAGTAGAAACAGGCTTGGCATGAACTCTCATTATCACTCTCAAAACCTGGAGTGTAGCATGCAGAGACTTCTGGGTTATGGCTGACGATGCTCTTCGGATATCACAAAATCATTAAGGCTGGAAAAGACCTTTAAGATCATCAAGTCCAAGATACCACACACAGTGGAGTGGATTCAGCTTTGCCTGAGGGTAGAAGCTGTGACATTCTTAGTGTACCTATTCAGGGGATTTCAAGAATTGGAAAATATTAAAAAAATGAAACTAAGTCTTCAGCTATATGGGCCATTTTTAATTAGGCATTGCTGACTTAAAAGTGAAGTACATTTCTTTGCAAACGGTGTAACACAGTTACAGATTTATACCTTAAGCAGCATTAACACATTGTTTGAGATCGCAGAAATTTCAATCCCAAGCAGCAAGAGTAAAGAGAAAAGCCTGAAGGGGAAATGAGACAGCTCTGTTAGCAATTATCTCCACCCCCAATTCAGTCCTCCATAAACACTTCCCTAAATTTGCACCACTATTAGACAAGGAGACACACTTTAAGTGGCCTGAGATCCTTTAATGACTTTCCAACTGCCTTTGTAAGTAACAAATCCAACAAAAGGAAAAGCTGTTGGTCACACAGCAATGAAAATCTCATCTGCTGAGAGATGATATTCCACCCATTGCTTGGGAAAGCACTGTGTTTCTACTTGTCCTCTCCATATTAACTTGAAATACTTCCCTAGGTTTCAGGATTATTACAGCCTAATATATATAAAGCACACAGCTGTAAAATTCTTAACTTCTTAATTTGACTGTTTCCCAAAAATATCAGAAAAAACCCCTAAAATTCATAACACAGTTTGTCTCTTAAGGACAGTAATGTCTCCAGGCATGGCCTAATTGCCTCAAAGAAATAGAAACATAGATTAAAGTTTCTGAATACTGCTTCAATAAACAATATGGCTGTATTTTTGTATTTTCTATATTCTTTCTTCTGCTTGACAGGTTTTTATGCATTAACTAGACAAAGCTTGTGTTGGACTACTCCATCTGTGCTAATGATGATGTCCTCACCAAACCGTACCACAGGCATACGATGAGAGAGAGCAAACAGGTGATATGACAATGGACAGCTCTGTCCTACTTTCACCTTGCAAAACCATACCTTAAAATCAAGATGCAGTTGTTCAGTGTGCAATCATGTGTTGTTGAGATAGAACACACGCAAAATGTATGAGAATGCTGGGCACGAACATCTTGCTGACCAGGGGGGAAGAGAGCCTGTCAGAGCTCCAGCCCCTTCATCGAAGTATGAAATAGAACCATATATACTATCCTACATAATTACAGTCTTAGGCAGCAGAAATTCATTCAGCAAATTAATGGTTTGCATCTGAACTAGAACAAGACAGTAAGGGGAACTTAGATGCCTTAAATGTCTCTGACAAAAGTCTAATTGGTGCAGAAATAGATTTTGCACACAGTCACTAAGAGTCAGGCAAGTTCTTCTACAAATCCCCCTGGAATTTACTCCTGAAGTGGTTGCAGCTTGCAAGATGCTAAGAGCTACCAGAAATTCCTGAAAGCATGGCCCATAAAGCCATGGACACTGATACATGAACTAGAGAGTTTTTACAGCTACGCAAATACAGTATCTAACATTAAGGTATGCAAAGGCAGCCTTCATTACCACGGGCCTGCACGCAGACAGTGCACAATGCATACACCAAGTACTTCACACTAATCTTACTGTTCTGATCATAAACATCTCGCTGTTTTGAAGTTGCAGAACAGCACTGCGCTTCGTAGGAAAGCACTCACAGAAAGGTCCTCACTTCAGAGTGTATAACGCTAAAATGGATGGTTAGGCAGTCTAACCATATATGCATGACTAACAGAAGAGATGAAGGCATGAGATGATGTTCAAAGGTTTGCTAAGGTAGCACCACTTTTATTATAGTGTACTCTTGAAACAACTGCCATTTGTCAAAGCAAAAACTGAAGCAATAATATGCTTATTTTTGCATTTATTATTCCTTTTCCTCCTGTCCCTCTTCCTGCCCTGCGTTCAAGGACCTCATCTAGAAAAATAGGGCTAGTATCGCAATGCTTAGAAGTATTTGAAATTGATTAAAAAATATGATTCTTGGATTCCTCTGTGGATTTCCCAAATAAGATAAGATTACTTTCCTTTCCAGGTGTCTTTCCATTATTTTAAAAACTGGAAGAAACGGCAGTATTTACAAACACTAAGAAGAAAAGTCCTTGCTCTTACAGTTCTTGTACCAGTTCCATCTTTTCCCAAACTCCGTAAAGGACTAAATGCTGTGATCACATTCTGTATCACCAAATTTATTTGATTTTAAACTTCCCCTCTCAGTTCCACGGCAGAAAAAGAGGCTATATTTAAAGAAAACCTACCTTTTCTCTCCACCCTGCCGCCAAAGTTAAGAAGTTTGCTTCCTGTGGCTAAGTCACGCAGCATACTCAGAATTCATCTTTCTTTCTCTCCTTAATTTTAAATGAAAAAGGTAAAGATATATCACCAAGAAGGGCTAATTAATCTAAAGGATGAACTCTCTCTGCTGCTATTTCAAGTGAAATTACTGGATTCGTTTAACTTTACAGATACTCTTCTATGCCACTGCTTAGCAAACACAGAGAAGACCTTGTCAAGATGCAATCATTTTGTCTTCTGTAACACTGAAGAGAAGATTACACAAACACTAACTTTCACACTATTAAGGGAAGAGCAAGATGATTTTCAGAAGTGATGGGCCACAGAATCCTTTATCACTTTCTTGTCCTTTTATGACTGAGATTCTATCTCATTTCTCTCTCCCTCGTTAGCTCTTAAAAGGAGACAAAGCAAGCAAGAGGGAAATCAAATGCCTCTGCATGAACGGGAGCCAGGCAATTTTACACCCCTTCCTATATACCCCTTTTTTGGTTGCCTGAAGGTTTTCAAGTCAGAGAGGCTTGCCTAAGCATGCTGCAATAAAAGCTGCTACAGCCAGCTGCCTTAGGATCTAAAGGGGGTTCCTAGCAATCCTGTTGAATAACCCTGAGGCTAACCACCACCACCAAGGAAAACAAAGTATTAAGATAAAAAGATTCTTTAGGTTGTTTCCTTATTGCTCTAAGTAGGAAGTCTCAGACGGTAGTTCAAAATGGCTGCTGGAGTGTTCAGACAATGATCAGTCCCAGATGGCCCTGACAGGATGAGCTGACTCTAAGAAATCACAGAATCATTAAGGTTGGAAAACACCTTCAAGATCATCAAGTCCAACCATCAACCTAACACCACCATGCCCACAAAACCATGTCCTGAAGTGTCACGTCCACATGTGTTTTGAACACCTCCACAGATGGTGACTCCACCACCTCCCTGGGCAGCTTGTTCCAATGCTTGACCACTCACCCAGTACAGAATTTTTTCCTAATATCCAATCTAAACCTCCCCTGGCACAACTTGAGGCCATTTCCTCTTGTTCTGTCACTAGTTACTTGGGAGAAGAGACCAACACCCACCTCACCACAACCCCCTTTCAGGTAGTTGTAGAGAGCGAGAAGGTCTCCCCTCAGCCTCCTCTTCTCCAGGCTAAACAACCCCAGTTCCCTCAGCCGCTCCCCATAAGACTTGTGCTCCAGACCCCTCACCAGCTTCATTGCCCTTCTCTGGACACGCTCCAGCACCTCAACATCCTTCTTGTAGTGAGGGGCCCAAAACTGAACACAGTATTCAAGGTGCGGCCTCACCAGTGCCGAGTACAGGGGCACAATCACTTCCCTACTCCTGGTGGCCACACTATTGCTGATACAGGCCAGGACGCTGTTGGCCTTCTTGGCCACCTGGGCACACTGCTGGCTCAAATCGTTAGGCAGAACCTACTGGTAATGAATGCATAGCTTTCTGCTACAAAGAATAAGTGAATCTGTTTTTCTTGCCATTTAAAATCATTAATAATGACAACTATTTTTAATATATGCTTCAGAACGGACACCTCACACCTTAAATCTATCAGCTGCTTAAATGTTCTCAGTTTCAGTCATACAAATAGTCTTAGGGATTCTTTTCCCTCATTTGAGGCTGCAGCTTAGCAAAAAGCAACTACCCTATCTCCTTTCTCTATACTTACATGGGGGGGGGGGGGGGGGGTGTGTTTTTGTTTTCCTTTTTCACTTCCACTTGCTGTATTACAGGTTTCCATCATCCCTTTTTGACTCCTCCTTATGACCATGTCTCAGGGAAAGCTTTTTACTTTTACAATTCAGTCAAATACTATGTGCTGCTGAGGTTGGAGGCAATTATTCTTGTCCCTGGAGACTTTGCAGATTGCAAAGAAGGAAATTAAAAAGAAAGAAGAAAATCAAAAAGAAGAAAATCTTCCAACAACAGCAAGTTGCTGCCTGAGCCAGTACTTGTGAGCTACCTGCTCAGCCAACTCCAGGCAATCTTACATACTCTATTTTTTGCTGGCAGATTATTCTTTTCCCTCCCCCACGCTTCAACCCCCTGGAGACAGATTTCCCAAATTGCAATGTACCACAAGCAATAGATTTCTCTGCACCCAGATAGCCCGTTGTCTAAAGGCTATGCTTTGAAAAGTTATTTTTATTTACCCATTTAACCTAGAGTTGCAAAGACAATAAAGAGGAAAAGCATGAGAGGAAAGTAAGGTACTTAGATTATATAAATTAAAATGATAGATATAATAATTAAATTTATAGCATACTTACATATAATAGCTATTATATTTATTTTTAAAAGTGATCTAAAAATGTTTTCAACCTGAGGATTTTCAAGTTCCAGGTTCTACATTTCCCTTCACCAGTCACAAAGTGTTTAAAGAACATCAGTTTAAAAAGTATTTCAGAAGCCCATTGTTAAATAAATAATGCAAAGTAAAACTAATTTTGAACTCAAATTTTATTGCAAGTTTCAGAAGTTATCAAATGGAAATTTTAATTTCTATTTTTTTTATTATTAAGAATTTGGGGAAGTAACAGAAAGTTAAAAAGTGTGACAGTGAAATCATCATCAGCAAAACAAACTCTACCTTCTTTCTAGAAACAAAAAATAAAGACCCATGTATTCTTTAAAAGAGGTCATAAGTTTTAATTTATTCCATTAAATCAACATAATAAATACCAGTACCTCAGCTTTTATGTATTTGATTTGCAATAATTTGATTTGCTTTCTGAATATCTTTTGGTATAGAGGGAATTAAAAATAGTGATTCTAAAATATGTTAAGCACTGGACTTAAAAGCACCTCACTTAAATTACTAACTGTTCTTAAACTACAAATTTAATTTAAAGATATGTAACAGTTTAGTCTTTGCCAAAATTGGCAACTACCATGTTTAATCAATAAACATAGTGAAGTACTTATTTAGAAACTGTTCAACCCTACCCTGAGATGCAAAACAGATCACAAAATAAAAATCACAGATCTCCAACTTTCACTGAATTTCAGCGAGAGATGTATAATAAGAGTTGAAGTTCCCAATAAATTCTAAATAACTTTAAATTATCACCTTAACTTTGTATAAGTTAATTCCAAATTTAGCATCCCTGCAGTCTTCATTTACTAGTTATGAAAATCATTATTCAGCCATTGGGGGGGTGAGGGGGAGTGTGCTTCTGCCGAGGGAGGAGGAGGAAGAACATTATATTTACTCACTGGCATACATTTTTGAAAAGTACATACTCAAAAAACCTGTGTCTAGCATTTAAAAATCATGCTTACTAGTAACAGGCCTCTTTAATTCAATGAAGATATGAATACATCCTACACACATTAGAGATCAGAATACAGGTCACACCAAAAGCTAGTTCTGTGTATTTTTTAATGGCAAAGAACATCGTTATCACCAAGCTCTCCTTCCAGCATAATCCATCCCCACTTTCTTACAGTCCTGTTTAGAGACTTCCCCAACCCAAACCTTATGCTTGAACAGTATGGGGTTTATTTTCCTTTTAGGAAGTGAGGCCAGCTCTTAATATAAGAAATCCCTTACAGTGTTTGCTGACCATTAGTCAGTACTTCCCCGTGACCCATCCCTTTCCTCCACTCCCTTTCAGTTCCAAACGCCGCCATTATCAACTTCCAGCTTTTCCTTTTTTGCCTGCAAAATCCACAACCTGTTTTAGAAATTCCCTTGACAGTGAAGAAGCTTTTTTCAATCGCTATTAGGTCGCTGTGAACTCTTGGACAAACCGAGTTCCTTTAATCTCTTCTGTAAGATAGGCTTTCTATAGCCAAAAGTTGTCTTATCACCGTTCTACAGGGCTACTTTTGCCCACCAACCAGGTGGCCAAAATTGTTTTAAACCCTTCAACTCAAAAAAAATTGTAAGTGCAAGCTCTGAGGGTTGTTTAGGTTTTGTCTATTTGCTTGGGTTTGGCTCATTCAGTAGCTAGCATATAAAATTCCAGAGACAAACCATATTTGTTTCATAACCTGTGTTTAGAAGATACACCGCTACTGATCTCAGAAGTGCCAAAATGTACTACCACGTATAGGTTATTTCAACAGGCTACTCTTGCCCTTTAAACTCCGTAATCTAGATTGTAATCTTCAGATCTGAAGATGCAAACCAGTACCTGCAGGCAAAAAAAGGAGGATATATCAAGAGGAGAATGAAACCCCCAGTATCTTTTTTTTAGTTAATATTCCTTCGTAGTTGTCCACAATTAGCCTGCTAAAACCTAACACTGAGCTAATATAATCCCTTTGGTTTGCCCTGCTCCAGTAATTTTCAACATTCTCATAAAATGGCTCGTCTGTATTTAGTGATCTGAATCAACTGCTCCTAGTCACCACATACTGAAAGCTTTTTAAAACAGATGTCATTTTTTCACATCAATTCTGTATTCAGAATTACGGAAGAAGGAAACCACTCTGCTCTTCAGCTCCTGGTTTCTTAGTTTTGAACTGAGAGGCTTGAATAAACAAAAAAAAAGAAAAATATTCACTTGGCTAATGCTTTCTGAGCTGTGGTTTAACACTTTATAGTTCCAGGTACTTACCCAGCAACTTCCTCACAGAATTTATCACTCAAAGTTCAGTAGCAAACATTCACTGTTTAGTGTTACCCTTAAAATTTATTCTGCAATCACTTTATATCAGTACACAGGTCATAATTTCAAACTTTATCTCAAAACCTTTTAAAAGTAAACTGTACATTACGAAGAAATAAATCTATTTCCAGATACCGCGACTCTAGTTCTATAAATTGGCACAGTACACCTTCTAGTCAGTCTTCTCTGATACCTTGTTATCCCCTTTAGATATATTTTTAGAAATCTATTTCTTCAGAAAGTTGTTACAAAATATTTATGTTCGAATGAGAACTGAAAAGGACTGCTACAGATCCGACAATATCAGGTTCTTCTCTACCAGAAAACTACTTGCATTTTCATGTACATCAAGAACAACAAAATGTAACAGCATAACAAGGGCAAAGAATATGCTGCAGAAGGCGGGCAAAATATCCAGCATGAAACTGCGAAAGTGGACGCGGCCCTGGGGTGGAGTGGCTGTATTTCAGAGTCCCCATTTCTTTGTACTCCATTTCTCCTCATCTCTGACTCGACTACTTATATGCTGAGATCTTTGGGACTGCAATCTTACTTTCCTAACTAAATGGACCTTGACTGCAGTAGTCCCGTGATCTAGCAGTCTACCTGGTAACCCACGTACTCTACCAGCGGGAGCAGCTGCTTGGACAGCAAGCATCATCCAAGCAGCCAAATACCACCTTCTGTGCTGGAGCAGGTACAGAGCCGGCGGGAGGCCAGCACTGCTTCCACGTGAGAGAGGAGGAGGAGGGCCTGGAGGCACACTCCTGCTGACGGAGCGGGCCAGGAACCGCTCTTTGCCGAGGTTGTCCATGCAGTCAGTCGGGGAGGTAGTAGGCAGATGTTGGATTTGTCCCTTAAATACAGTAACTGCAGTGAGACCATATCACGCCATCAGCACACACAAGACAAATGAATCTGCTGATGGAGTCACTCTGATACAATTTACTTAGAAATTAATGGGTGATGAGGGACTTCAAGCAAATCAATTTCCTGGATATCTTCACCAGATGCTAAGTATCTCATCTGAAAGTCGCTGTATATGTTGGGAGTAACAGATGTCCTGCAGGTGAACGCTGCTGAAGAACAGTTTCCACAAAAATAAATCACGTCCATGGAAAATTAATTTGCATCCCATCCAGAACTGGGCAAGCATCTAATAAACTTCTAATTACTGAAAACCTATAGCTGTTTTGTGAGACAATGAAACTCATTTAAATTTCTGCACTTTCATAAAACCGAAGGGCACTACACTCCAAAACAAGGCAGATCCAAAAACATGGTTTACCTGGCTCCATAACTGTGGAACTGATTATTTATTTTCAGTCATGTAAGAAAGAAGAAAATCAGTGTGAACCACTTCAGCACAGTACTAGGGGTGATTAATTGGGGAGTGGCAGAGGAAAGGATGAAACATCAAAAGAAAGTGAAGAGTGGAAATCTAAAAGAAGAAACATGACTTGCAGAGGAATCTGGCAATCTGGTAATATCAACATCTCCTTAGGAGCCAAACTTCATGAAGAGAAGCTGAAGTAGCCAAGGAAGGAGGTTGAAATCTGCAAGTTTACAAACCACAAGGAAGAATTCTTGCTGAGAATGAACGAACTGTTGAGTTCACTGGACAGGAATATATTGGTCTGGGAGATTAAACTGGGAGGCACTCTCACTGGAATGGAAGAAAGTACTGAATAAAAACATTATGTACCCCCTCCTACTCTCAGGCAGACCAAGAACACAGAGCACTTCAGCTCAGATGGAAGAATTAACTCAATCCGTTAGGCAGAAAACTATCAGAGGAATACAACTTAACAGAGAGACTAGGAACTGTAAGGCAGACTAGCAACTGTAACAGACGGATACAGCTGCATTTGAAGATCAGCAGCCGAAGAACAGTAAAAGGAACATAATGAAGGAGAAGAGAAGCTAAAAGCTGAATGTAAAATTTTCCCAACGTAACAACAGATTTTGTTTGGTTTTAAATCTGTACAAGTCAAAATAAAACTTTACATACTTGCAAAGCAAAACCACTGTTCCTTCTATTAAGCATCTGAAATCCATTGTAGGCATCAACTGAGAAACAGAAAAACATCATCAAAGCTGAAAAGCAGTTTTACAGTAAAAAATATGTCAGCTGAATACAAGAAACGTCCACTTCTCGATGCTAGAATTATTTTTAAAAGTGTTGTGCAATTCCTTCTTCTCTTTTGAAAATCTTGCCCCCAAAAAAATAAGAAAGGAAAAGTTCCCTCACTCTCACATTGCAAATTATTACATGAAACACTTTCACTTCACCGTAACTGGTAACAACCAAGATTTTGCCCTCAGTTTTCAACAGCAGGATTTTCTAAAACTATGCAACAAATATGCCAAGACCCTATAGAAATGTGCATGTATTCTATGTAAGGTGGTAACGCTGTTCTCAGCATAGAGGAAGCCAGCACTGACTTAGCAGTTTTGTGCACAAAGCTGCCCATTTGCTCCTTGCTCTCCTTGTTTTTGCTTTGCTGATCAAAGGAGTTGCCAAGATTTTTCTTTACCATTACAAGGCAGGAAAAATGGCTCTCCTCAGAGAGGCCCCTTGTGAAGGTCAGAAAGGTTAGCTCCACAAGCCCTGGAGCCTGCTCTGATGCTGGAGTGATTGGCTGGCTTCCCTGCAGTCACCCTGCATTTCCCCTCCTTCACAATAGTGCGCTGGTTATGGAAACTAAATATGAAAGAACGTGGTGGGGGAGGAAAAGAATTTCTATGGAGACACAGTCAAAAACACTCAGAAGTTCTACTTGTTTGAGCAGCCTGAAAATCTAGCATTCTAAAACATTTGATTTCATTGATGAAATGAAAACATTGATTTTAGATTGGAAATCTAAAAATAAAAATTTCAGCATGTACTCCCCCCCTTAACAAAAATGCGAAAGAAAAAAAAAGAGTTTGCTTATTCTTAGAATACAAGCAAATGCATACTGGTCTGCCTTGGTCTGGGAAAAGGTATTTCTTAAGATGTTTACTTGTCCCATCCCTGGACTAATCAACTGGAACCCACAGGTCACACCCTCTTAATGAAGACTGAAACGAAGCCAACTAATGAGGACTCAGATTTGTATCACCTTCTAGCTCCTGAGCAGTATTACATGAGGAACATTTTTTAAATCGTATGAAATATATGAAAGCTTATTTACAGGCATCAGACCCCAATTACTTTTAGGTCCTAAAGTTAAGTAATGAAGATGCTTTGAAATAGAGATGGTTGATTAAACACACTCCCCATTTTCTACAGATCCAAACCTACCAATCCACAGGCAGACACGTCTATTTAGGTTTTTCTTAAACATAAAAAAACCTAACCTGTTGTGTATACACTGAAAGCTTTAGACACTCCGAACCATCCACTCCTAGGAAACAGATTCAATGTTTGTCTAAGTAGGAGAAAGTAGCATAAATTTTGCATATTGAAGATGGAGCTTTTTGAGGCTTCCTATTTTGGGGGGACAATTTCCTATCACTTTACAAATAAAACTTTGATTCTCAGCATTGCTCAAAAAGCTTTCCTACCACCCTGAAAGTCAAGCCAGGCTCCTTCCTCTCTACATAACTGTAGGTGTCAACTTCTGCCTCCAGTGCCATCACCCATGTTTGGACAGGTGAAGCCAATTAAACTCAGCCATCAGCCTGTTTGATGCTGAACCCACCTCTGCAGCTGTTCCGAGTTCATTACAGAAGGAGGTTCACCAGGAGTCAAAAGTACTTCCAGAAGTAGTCAAGTTGTACAGCTCTGCTAACTAGGTATTTCAATCTAAGTACTCTCAAGATTTAACAATATCCAGTAACAGAGAGGCTCATACTACAGATTTTTCTTCCTAGGAGAAATCAATTGGCTTCCTCTTCCTGTCCAGTCACCCCTCTCAAAACATCTAGGAAAACAACCCCTCTGTATTGGGAGACAACAATAAATGACCTACAATGCCAGAATCCTAAGGAAACTAAGCTGAAAACAATCAAAGACATCATTAAAGAAGGAATAGATATTATTTCTTTCACAGAAAAGCATAGAATTGTAAGTGGGATTTTGACCCAGTTACTTTGATCTATTCACCTGTGAAAATATATAGCAAAAAGTACGGACACCTCAAGGGGTGTCCAGAACTGCTTCACCTACAAGTCCAGATTCAAATGCAGAAGCACCAGGAGAGCAGGGAGAAATCTGCACAGTAGTCATACCATAACAAAAAGCGAATGGTATATATAGGAAAGAGCTGCACCTCATCATCATTAATATTTATTGGAGAAACATTTTAAAAATCACAAAAAAACAACAGCAAATTCCTCTTTCCCTCTTTTGCCAGAGAGCTTTTATGACCAACACTTGCCTATTTTTTAGCTCGTGTACTAAGAGATAGCACTTCTGCCTGAAAACCTTACCAAACTTAAGCCCTTTGGGGGTGGCTACAAAGGCCAGCACACCTAACATCTACCAAACCCAAGCTCTCCTCAGCTCCCATACGAATGCCAGGTGCACAGTGTACTGGCCAGCAGAAGACACAGTCACCAGATCTGAATCTTTTAGAAGGCCAACAGATCATTTACCTTTCAAACCCAAGAGGAGAAAGAATTGAGTCAAGGGTTAATAACATATGCTATTTTGCTAGCAGGCACATCTTTGACCACTTGGTATGGGACAAAACTTATCCTTCTGGATGATGTTGCTATACAGGTAAAAAGTCTCTCATGGTATATGCTGTGCCAAGATTAAGGCACTCCTCCCGGCCCTGACTTTTGTACTCAGAAGGTACAAGGCAAAAAACTTCCTTTTGCCATCACCTACTGAATCCACACTAGGGGGCTCTGCTGATGTAATCACATTTTCTCAGAGGTACTAACTTCACAACTACATTAACCCGCTCCTACCTGAGGAATTAAATTTAGTATCTGTAGAAAGTGGAGCAACATCACCTTATGGCAGCTCCTGTATTCTTACAGACACAAGAGATAAGAGGAAGGAAAAAAACAAAACAAAACGTACTTTAAATATCCAAGAGTATCAAAACCAACACAAAACACTACTAAATAAACAAAAAACCCTCCATAAGCAGCAAGACCAAGATCCCACCCAAACCTGCAACATGAGAGAAGGCTAAAGTTTAGGACTATGGTTTTGTAAGTTTTTATGTTAAAGGTTCAGATTGCTGTAATTCTTTAATGATGACATAACTGGGCCAAGGAACAGATGCACTGTAACCAGCTTCTTCTTTCTGCTCTATGTAATGCAGGAGGAACTTCCAAGACAGCTTTGGAAAGCAAACCCCTTCAAAAAGACATTTTAAGAAAATGCTGAGTAATTCCCTGATACAAGACTCAAGCAACACAAGAATCCATCAAGTGGATGTAGTACCAAGTGCCTACATTAATCCTGAAACTGTAGAGAAGAGAGATGTCCAGCGCAACTGTCTTTTTTTGAGCAAGTTAAAATTACAGGAAAATTACTAAAAACAGCCTGAACACCCATCTTTCTCAAAATTTGAATTGAAAATAGTTTCATGTATGGCAAAAAGCTTATACACTTCATTAGATACCTCCGTTTCTTTTAGTTTTATGACTTACAATGTAACCAACAGGTCAATAAGCTCATAATTGCTAAATTAATGAAAAATTGCATAAATTGATCACCCAGAACATAAAAGGAGAAGAATAAGCACCAAAACAAAGATGCAGATCAAAATCAGCTAGTTTCAAACTTTCTATTTCAGCAATATGGATAGCTCAACCCATCAAATACGAGATCTGACCTCCAAAGTTAGGTTTTTAGCTTAAACTATGACAGGCTTTATTTTTTGTATTGAGCCTATAAACACCAGTAAACCTAACATTATGTTGTTTAAAAGTGGCCAGTATTTCTTGGAAATTTCAATTCTGACATCACACAAAAGTTCAACTGCTCAAATTTTTATACCAGAACAACTGAATCAAAGCAATCTTACAACAAGTAATTATTCATATAAAAGCACAGAAGTGTAAGTGGGATTTTGACAGTTACTTTGATCTATTCACCTGTGAAAATATACAGCAGAAAGTACAGACACCTCAAGGGGTCCCTGCTCAGTGCAGGGGGATTGGACTAGATGACCTTTAAAGGTCCCTTCCAACCCAAAGATTCTATGATTCTATGTTCACACCAGACAACTTCATGTACACCCATGGAGGTAAACCTGATCAATTAAAAACAAAACCGCAAAATGCTTTGCTCCCAGTGCTTTAAAAATAAAGTTATATGAGAATACAGAGGTTTTCCAACAGGAAAAGGAAACTGGACAAAGAACCCAACAAAAGCACACATGCCAAAATGCTTGTTATGAGGTAGCTTGGACCAGTGGTCTCCAAACTTTTTTGACCATAAATTCAATCAGTAAAAAATTTTTGACTACGCAGCGCCAATATATGTATATTTACAAACCACATAGATGTACTACATATTATGTACGTTATAAAACATACACAAAAATAGGAAGTAAAAAAGTATGAGCTAAAGATTAACTAAACACCACTTTATTTTTAAAATTTATTTATTAACAGTACAAAATGCATTTTCTTCCTGCACCCCAATGGACTGTCTTACACACCACTTGGGATGCACGCACCTCATGTTGGAGACAGCTGGCTTAGACTGTCTAAAAGGTGAATGTCATCCTTCTGAAATGCACTCAATTTCAGAACTTGGAATATGATTCCCTCCAAAGTAGCCAAAAATACTTTTTTTTTTTAATGTAAATTATGCTGGTTGACCACACTGCTCTTATATGTTTGTTGTACAACTATTGGAAAGGCTGATGAGAGCTATACTTTAAATCAGGGCTAAAAACATACATGTTTTGTTAGTAACAGACTTTTATTTTTAACAGGGATCGTATTTGTTACATTCCACCAAAAGTTGTTGAGACTTCTTCTAGAGGTGTAGGGAGGAGACAGGGCAAAGCTGGCAGCATGTAACACTGCAAAATATTATTTTACAAGAGATTACATAGTTTCATCTTTCTAACTGGGAAATCCATTTATGCACATTACAAATACTACCTGGAATTAGGAGTTTCACAGTGAAAGCTGCTGAATTTCTGTTGCCTTTCTATTTTCACAAATGCAAAGAGAAATCTGACCTGGAGTTCATGCTGAAAGAGATCCAGTCCTAGTAATTATCCACCAAATATAACAGGATTGGGAGAGGGGATGACAGGAGGAAAAAAAGCTTTTTCTAGTACAAAGCCAAGTCCAAATCCAGAAGACAAAACAAAATCATAGCCAGCAATGAAGCCAGCCCTGACATAAAAGGCACAAGCTACTACAAAGACAAGGTTTCTCCCATTTGCTGCTTGCTGCAGAAAAGGAATCCTTTAGTTTGTCCCAATTTTAACATCACCAACTCACATCTAAAGGCCAAGCAGCTAGTCATCAAACCACCGTTTGAAAACTACTACCTCAGAGAATGCCGACTTTATCTTGAAGGATGCTCTATTAAGAAAACAGAGCCATGACAATCTATACAGGTATTTATTTCTTCTTAATGTTATTACTTTTTGCTACATCAAACAATTACGTGTTCAGAACGTATTCGAGCGAATGAGAAGTGCAATAGGTTGGAGATTCAGCACTACTCTTAAGGTTTTTGGAGTCATTGGGCCACAAGGTTCCATTTCAACAAATGGATAAACAGAAAAAAAAGCACATGCCCAGGAAACCAAGAAGAGAAACAACACTTTGAGCAACTTAGCCTTATTTTGATCCAACAGTCCCCAAGCATGTAGTAGTAGCACCCCAAGACAGTATTCAGAAAGACTTAAATTCTTCATCAGTACAACTAGCAAAAAAAACCCCACAACATGGTGAAGTGGCAGGGAAATTATGGCCCACTTACTAAGCCTACGTTTGTTATGTGAGAGCGCTATTTATGTCACATGCTGAAACTTGTTCCCAAGCTAGCTAAACCTACATGCTTAATTGACTCAACAGACAATGCTGCATTGTCAAGACTAATCTTTTCCTACAGGCTACAGTTACTAAACCATGAAAGCTTTTATACACTTTAATTTTCTTAGCAGTTCCAAAATCAGAAAACTGCAAAATACACACACACTTACATACACACAGAGTACGTATTTGGGTAGCTACTATATTGACTACCACTAAAATTCATATATCCATATGCAAACTGAGTCATCAGAAAGTCCAAGTATTTTTAAAGAACATGGGAGCCAGCAGGTTCTTTAAGTTCCTATTTCAGACATCCAAGACAGAAGGGACTAAGGAACAAAAAGCCTGGAAACAGATTCATATCACCAGTATATACCATGTGATGCATGCAGCAGCAGATCTCACATCACACTAGATTTTGACTAACACCTTACAAAGTATTTTTTTCAAGTTACTTCCCAAAAGTAAGGTTTTGAGAAGAAAGAAATCTATTTTTAATTAGTTTAAAGTCTGAGAAGTTGTCAGTTGAGAACTAATTTAAACAAAGACTACCCTGAATGTTGCAGACTGGATTGCCAACTCCTGCAAACTACTTTTTATTCACATTGATGAAAAATGTTTTCAGGAAAAAAGCACTTTTAGGGGAAAAAAAAAAGCGATCAAAAGATACAAAGTTTTGCACAGTAAACAAGTTTCATGAAGTAATTCAACACTGAAATGGAACTCAAGTTTTTCAACATTTGTAGATCAACTATCAAAAATAACTGCTGAATTTTAGGAATTTAAATGATTGAGTTACTATTTATTTAAAACAGCAAACTGGTTCCATTTCTTCTATACCAGCTTCAGAAAGCTGAAGTTCAGTATCTCAGAATCCACCAAGCAATTTTGTTTTTTTAATACTCCTCCTACCTCCCCCAAAATTGGTGAAAAGAAACACCTTAGAGAAAAACACTATTAAATCTCAAAAGCTCTTGAGCAGCTTTAGGGAAAAAAAAACAAATAAAGAAGAAAAAATAATTAAAACTGTGCATTCTCAAACTATTGCCAGATGTAAGCGACTAGCAGAACGGAAGTGTTCATAATACTGCCGAGCAACTCTGATAAGAGCACTTGAGTTCTTTAAGAAACTGAAAGTCAACTGTGATCAGCTGGTCTAAATGTCTATAAACACACAACTAAATACACCAAACTTACCAAAAATAGAGACTAAAAATCAATCTAAACATTAAAGACATCTAGGTATGGATATACATAGATTTTTCTGTACAGACTAGTTGTTTAATGACTTTACGTTTCAAGTTTTTTGCAATTAAAATAATGAAGGTTTTATTTGAACTCAAGTCTTTTTGTTGCTAGTATCTTGACGAGATAGCACTCAACAACAGTCTTCCCCTTTTAAATGGCAATGTCTCACTGTAAAGACAGTCTTCAAAAGGATGTACTCAAGTATATGCAACATTTCTTTAACACATCAGTCATGAATGACATTGCTGATCATGTTGCATCCCGCACATTGCTGATAAAACCTGTTTCAGATAGTATGCCATATCTCGTGCTTCATTAACTGAAGCTGAAAACAAACTTCTAAAACAAAGGAGGGTTAAATTAACAACCACCGTGTCTTCCCTCTTTAATGCATCTCCTTCTCATTTTCCATACCAAGCAGCTGTCAGGTTTATACTGTAGAAGGATAAAACAAGCTTTGCAAAAACAATGTATTACTCCCTTTAATAACATGCCAAAGGGCATCTGGTCCCATTTGTTTCACTTTTTTCTGGTCTTCACAAAAACACCATTATTCAACCTGACTGCAAAAATTGAAAGAAAAAGGTGTAGATAGAAAACTGCTAAATTACTTAAAGCATAAAAAATGGTCTCCAAAAAGCCAAGCCATGTTGGAAAGATGTACTTTCAGTTGCCACAGGGTCTAATGATATTTTGACAAGACAGCAATTATGCTTCTGTTACAAGAACAGATCTTGTTCTCCACGTCTTGCCAGGATAATACTGCTTTTAATTAATGCTTTTGTTGTGAAGTGTACCCTCAGGCAGTAATAATTTTTATAATAATTTCAGTATGTAGCATGTATTTCCCCACATCATTTATTCAAAATTTCTCAGCATTCAGCCTCATAGATAGTGCCCAAGCCCTTACTTCCCAGAATTCCTCAAAACACGGATAAACACTGTTGGGCTGAGCAAGACACTGTTAAAACACGTCTTCGTATGATTGTTTTCCCCTGCTTCCCTCAAGAAGAATGGAACATTACATGCCTATCAGACTGGCACAACCACAAGAGAACCAAATTTCCTTTTAAACATCAGTCCCAGTTTCATTTTCAGGAATTGGCACACGTCTCTCTTCTTTTCAAATAGTTGGTAAATGCTTTTAGTGTATTATTTTTTAAATAGGATTATAACCATTGCCCAAGTGTCATACGGTGCTGATCTTCAATTACATTTACTGATCATTAAACCTGCGTAAAAAAATACAAGTGCAGCTTTTATTCTTCTGCATAACCCACCTCTCAAATTTGAAAAGTCGCACTAAAGGAAGTTACAAAACAGAGCTTCAGCAAACAAACAGGCAATTACGGAAGCCACAGAAATCTAGACGCGTATTTATCCAAAGCCTGAGACAAGTAAAGTACTGTGTGGGAAATGTTATGAAATCCCTGTCAAGAAAACTAGGCCTCAATTTAGTCCACTGCCTCTCTCTACCACAAACAGCTGTGAAGTAACTAACTCAATTTTGGTTTAAATGTTACTAATTAATAAAACATGGCTGTCTAATTAACTCCCCAAGACGGTGGGAAGTTTCAAACCAATTCTTATATACCCATTAACATTGGCTTTACGATGTGTTTGGATAGATTGCATTGATTTTGAAGAGTAAAGTCGATATGCAAGCTACTGCCTTTACAGACTGCAGGGACCCATTTTTATCTGCCACATCTGACTATATTCAAGAAAAGAAATCAAAATTTTAAATCTCACTTCCATTGGAGTATTCAAGCTTTTTTTTTAAAACTAAAGTGGTGTCTATATTTTAGTAGGCTCAGTTCTCCAAAGTGTTCGGGCACTAAAAGCAATACGAAGTTTATAACTTCAACAGAGAGGAGTTAAACATTATTCCCATTTACTTTCCATTACATTTTTATTTCTCTAATAAAACAAATGCAATATTCTGCCTGATCTCTCAAAAGAGAAATTAATTTCAGAATCCTATCCCCATTTCATGCAGAAACATTCTTCAGTTTCTCCTGCATGGTCTTTGCATGAGTTCACTGAAAGTAAACATGTTAATAGAACAGTATTTGGTAAGAATAAATGTACGTATTGTCAACAGCAAAATTAATGGATTGCATTATCTGGCTTTTATCAAGGAGGTCAAACTAGGTGACAGCCACCTCTACTGTTTCCAAAGTCTCTTGCCGTTGCTGGAAGTTGCATCTGTCTAAAAGGGCACCACTTCAATTTTTTAGCCAGGTTGGACTAAAATCTGATGAACTAGTAAAAACAACAGCAGGTTGAACTCCAAGTTGTGTGATTTTGATTTGCAAAAGCAACCAGTAGAGGAGTTCTAAGGCTTGCAACATCACAGAAAATGAAGTTATTTAGTATGAACTCTATTTAAACAGCTTAACAGACATAAGACCACTCACACACAGACACAAACAATGGAACTGTGTATATGTAATTATTTTTAGAATCAAACCTACCACAACTTTGAGCTTTTGCAATCTTAACTGCCAGTTTCTTCTACGCCACTGACATATTTGCCCAGCAAATAACTACTGATGGACTTAATCAGAGAGGTCAAAGCCAAACCAAAAATAAAGATGTTAAGCACACAGACTTTCCTTATAAGAAGTGGTTGAATTGCCACAATCAATAGAAATCCACCGGTTGCCTCTGAACAGCATGCTGTAAGCATTGATTAAGGAAATTATCCTCTTGACCCTTCCCCTTTTCTTTAAGAGAAAGCCTTACTGCATTACTCAGTTCCCAATATGTTTCTTGGAATGAAGCAAAACAACCTTGGAATGAAAATGGATTAATCAAACAGAAGCATTAAAATACTAGACTTCTGGTAATCAATCCTAACACTATTAACACCAAATTATTCACTAAAGAAGGAAGTATTCAGTCTCTAAAAACACGTAAATCGGCTTCAATTAACTGTACAATCAAAAAGCTTGTATCTTGATAGAGTGTGTTAAAAAAGGAAATTAAAGTCATTAATTTTTAATGTCTCTCTCCTGTTGTTACTGGAAGCCATTATCCCCAATGGCACATCTAATGCTACTAGAATGAAATAATCAGTCACAACCAAGACTATAAAAAAGGTGCATAACTCACAACCGAGATTTACTCCTTCTCTTTATGATTGTTGTCACACTGGCTAAGCTGCATAAAGTTACTCTGTAAAGACTATTAAAAAATACATGAAATAATTTCAAATACAAAAGTTTCCAGGATCAGAACTACAATCTTTAGATATCAGGCACACCTGATAATTTCTACTTTGAAAAAACAGAAATTTCATGCTATATAAAATCCTTGACTAGTTTTACACAATATATCTTAGCCTAACACTGCTATACCTTTTCATTCCAAGGATGTGTCAATCTTTTAAATTCTGTATTGAACACTGAGAATTTTAATGGCATATATTTCTTAAAACATGTCTGTGTGTTATAATTCTGACTTCTGATTGGAATAAAATCATATACCTTTTGATTTATATATCTGATTGTATACATACAGGTGAGTAAGAGGTTCACAGATTAGTTGAATACATCTTTCTGTAATGAACACATACACTGAAACTATTTGCTCTATCATCATATAGTAGGAAAGTTAATTAAAGCATTCAAAGTTTACTTTAGTTTTACACAGCACAGCAGTTAAACCAAGCTGGTCAACTGGAAGAACAAGTCATAAATCAAAAAGGAGCTGTGTGTAGCAAGGAACAACTTCATTTTTTATTCTGGTGTTTGAGATGAACCATAACTGCAGTAACTATTAACATAAGGGAGAAGAAGATATTTTTAAAAAGCACTGATCTTTAGGAAGTTTATAAAATAGTTTATTCGCACTTCAAAGTGTGTAGTAGAATACCTGAAGACAGACAATGGTACAGGCTTGAATTCTTTGTTAGTATCAGTTCCTCCAAGAATAAACCATGACAAATTCCTTTACTAGCAGACCTGCACCTACACGTTTCTTGTTTTGTTTCCCCACATCAACTCTCGTTGGTCAGACACTCAGTATTCTTCATTATCCTGCTTTGCCTATGGCAAGCAAAAGAGCCACCTGTATTTCCTGAGCAAAAAACCATAGCACAAAACAAGCCTATCCTTCCTCTTAGGCTTCTATATCAAGCCTAACTTGACTTCAGGAAATAAAGCAGTGGCATGCCAGTTTTGTCACTGAAAAGCATAATCCACCATATTGTATAGACATGCAATTATAATTTCAAACTGTCATTACTACTTAAAGCTAAGCTAAGTCATTACCTGTTTTATTGCTTTTGTGGAACAACTTTGCTTCAACACAAGGCAGAAATGAAGAAATGCTAATTCTGGATTCTTTTTCAGTTCCTTTCTATTTCAGTCTCCCTATAAACTCTCCCTCACATCACCTGCTGTATGAATTTATACCTTGCTCTACACTTCCATTTTACTGGTAGATGTGCTTCAAGAACTTGCAAGCTGTTCAACAAAAGCTACAACAACAACAAAAACCCAAACAAAAAAACAAAACTATGGTGTGGATACAGTTATGAACAAAATTATGTGATTACTCTTTTCTGAATAAAACTTGCACTTTTTATGATTTATTCTGCTGATGTAGATCATCAAAACATCTGAGATTTTTGCTTACACAGGTGTACTGACAAAGCTTTTGAGGCCAGACAAGTACTTATTCTGATTTTACCTAGACCAGTAATGGTCAGAATCACAACAGACCTACTACTTAAGAGCTGTGCTGCAGAAGTACACTAGTTTCAGCGTTAAATATCCCACTTAAAAAGAGACAACTCAGACTGCTTATCAATACCCCATTTTTGATCTAAACCACTCTCCTTTTGTAAAAGCATTTTTTTCCTCCATTTTATTTTTAGCGTGCTTTGATCAAATTTTTACTGAGAATGGTTTCGTGCCAACAAGGCAAATATCATGGTGGGAGTCTGTCACAGATCACCCAACCAGGATGAAGAGGCAGATGAAATACTCTATAAGCAGCCTGGATAAGTCTCACAATCACTAGCCCGTGTTCTCATGGGGGACTTCAACTTAACAAGTGTCTGCTGGAAATACAATACAGCAGAGAGGAAGCAGTCCAGGAGGTTCCTGGAGTCTGTGGAAGATAACTTCTGGACACAGATGGTGAGGAAACCAACTAGAGAAGACTCCCTGTTGGACCTGTTGTTTGTGAACAGAGAAGGACTTGTGGGTGATGTGATAGGTGGAGGCCGTCTTGGGCAAAGCGATCACAAAATGATAGAGTTTTTGATTCTTGGAGAAGTAAAGGCGGGGGGGGGGGGGGGGGGGGGCGGTGTGTGTGCTGTCAGCAGATCAGCTCCCTTGGACTTCCGGAGGGCAGAGTTTGGCCTGATTAGGAGCCTGGCTGACAGAGTCCCTTGGGAGGCAGTCCTGAAGGGCCAAGGAGTCAAGGAAGGCTGGACATTATTCAAGAAGAAAATCTTAAAGGCACCGAAGTAGGCCATCCCCACGTGCCAAAAGATGAGCCTGTGGGGAAGAACACTCACCTGCCTGAACACAGAGATTTGCCTGGAACTCAGGGAAAAAAGGAGAGTTTATGACATTTGAAGAAGGGACAAGCAACTCAGGAGGACTACAAGGATGTTGTGAGGTTATGCAGGGACAAAATTAGAAGGGCTAAAGCCCAGCTAAAACTTAATATGGCTACTGCCATAAAAGATAATTTAAAAATGTTTCTATAAATACATTAGCAACAAAAGGAGGGCTAAGGAGAACCTCCATCCTTTATTGCATGCAGAGGGAAACAGAGTGACAACGGATGAGGCAAAGGCTGTGGTACTCAATGCCTTCTTTGCCTCAGTCTTTAAGAGTAAGACCAGTTGTTCTCTGGGTACCCAGCCCCCTGAGCTGGAAGATGAGAACAGGGAGCAGAATGAAGCTCCCATAATCCAAGGGGAAATGGTTAGCGACCTGCTACATCACTTCGACAGGCACAAGTCTATGGGGACTGATGGGATTCACCCAAGAGTACTGCAGGAACTCGTGGAAGTGCTCACCAAGACACTTTCCATCATTTTATCAGCAGTCCTGGCTAACTGGGAAAGTACCCACTGACCGGAAGTTAGCAAACGTGATGCCCATCTACAAGAAAGGCTAGAAGGAGGATCCAGGGAACTACAGGCCTGTCACTATGACCTCAGTGCCAGGGAAGGTTATGGAGCAGATTATCTTGAGTGTCATCGTGCAGCACGTACAGGACAACCAGGTGTGATCAGGCCCAGTCAGCATGAGTTTACGAAAGGCAGGTCCTGCTTGACCAACCTGATCTATTTCCATGACAAGGTGACCCATCTAGGGGATGAGGGAAAGGCTGTGGATGTTGTTTACGTGGACTTTAGTAAAGCCTTTGACATAGCTACCAACAGCATTCTCCTGGAGAAACTGGCTGCTCATGGCTTGGACAGGTTTACTCTTCACTGGATGGCCAGGCACAAAGAGTTGTGGTGAACAGAGTTAAATCCAGTTGGCAGCCAGTCACAAGTGGTGTTCCCCAGGGCTCAGTACTGGGTCCGGTTCTGTTTAATACCTTTATCAATGACCTGGATGAGGGGATTGAATGCACCCTCAGTAAGATGACACCAAGTTGGGCAGGAATATTGATCTGCTTTAGGGCAGGAAGGCTCTGCAGAGGGACCTGGACAGGCTGGATCAATGGGCCAAGGCCAACTGTATGAGGTGCAACAAGGCCAAGTGCCAGGTCCTGCACTTGGGTCACAACCACGCCATATAACACTACAGGCTGGGGGAGTGGCTGGAAAGCTGCCCAGTAGAAAAGGACCTGGGGGTGCTGGTTGACAGTCGGCTGAACATGAGCCAGCAGTGTGCCCAGGTGGCCAAGAAGACCAACAGCATCCTGGCCTGTATCAGAAATAGTGTGGCCAGCAGGAGTAGGGAAGTGATTGTGCCCCTGTACTTGGCCCTGGTGAAGCCACACGTCAAATACTGTGTTCAGTTTTGGGCCCCTCACTACACAAAGGACACTGTGTTGCTGGAGCGTGTCCAGAGAAGGGCAACGAAGCTGGTGAAGGGTCTAGAGCACAAGTCTTGTGAGGAGCGGCTGAGGGAACTGGGGTTGTTTAGTCTGGAGGAGGCTGAGGGGAGACCACCTCACTCTCTACAACTACCTGAAAGGGGGTAGTAGTGAGGTGAGTGTTGGTCTCTTCTCCCAAGTAACTAGCAATAGAATGAGAAGAAATGGCCTCAAGTTGTGCCAGGGGAGGTTTAGACTAGATATTAGGAAAAATTTCTTCACCAAAAGCATTGTGAAGCATTGGAACAGGCTACCCAGGGAAGTGGTGGAGTCACCATCTCTGGAGGTATTTCAAAAACGTGTAGATGTGCCACTTAGAGACATGGTTTAGTGAGGGACTTGGCAATGCTAGGTTAACAGTTGCACTTGATTATAAAGGTCTTTTCCAACCTGAATGAGTCTATAATTCTATGATTAAAAGTCACTTGTAGGTCAGTCATTAGTTAAGCTCAATATATTGTTCTTGTAGCAACTTTTGAATACCGTGTATACAAAATTTACACTGCTAATAACTTTTAATTTTAGTTTATCTACACTAAGATACTGACTTTGTGCAGATTTTAAACTGTTAAAGGCTTGAAGAGGCTGAAACAGCTGAGCACTTGTAGGCTTAAAAATTAAATACTTATATGCAGTGACAAAAATCCAAGCTGTCCTCCTCCCAAAACTCTTCCCAAAACCCACAGTATTTCAGATCTGCCAGTTTAGCTATATGGTTTTTGAACTGATATATTACAAGGAAAAAATTATTCTGTACAACATTTGGTTTCAAAACAGCTTTATTAGCATATTACCCACAATAGCATAACACATCATACTGGCTAACAGCTCCATTCAATGCCCAAGATAATTTTTTTAAACTATATAAAAACAAAACAAAAAAACAAAATCCCAAACAAAAAAAAAATCCAACCACAAAACCACCACACACACCTTGCTGACTTCAGCTAAATTTAGTTCACACATTGAATATGTAACTGCAGCAAAGCCAAGTTTACACATTTTGTTAGAATAAAACCAAGGTCAGACCTCTAAGTATCAGCTACAGAATGCATATCAGACCACAGCCAAGTATTATACTTATCCAGCATTAAAGTATGCCTTTTTTCTGGATTTTTTTTTTTTTAGTTGCCAGTCCTAAGTAACGAAGATGTGTATTGGTGGGATTGGAAGAGCCATTGTGTCACCCTAGTTCAGTTTCTGTGCAACAAGAAGGTGGTAACTCTACACAGATGTCTGCAATAAAACTTCTTCAATTTCAGCTTACAAGCCAGGCAATTTTTTTTCTCCATATGGGTCATTAAGAACTGCTTTTCCCCATTATTTTATTTGCTGTTTTTGAAGTTCATATTAAGCTACATATTAATGCATGGTTCTATTTACTAAAACCCAAACAAAACCCAAAACCTTCCCAAAAAGCCATCCAAATCAATGATTTGTTACACCAACTTATCTGTACAATTTCCACTGTCTCACATTGATGTACAATATATTCGTAACAGAAGACTGACATTTTCTGATAAAGACACTGAAACAGACCATCTTAAACCATGTTTCAGATTACCCATTCAATGAAATATGTGCTTCTATAAACAGCATGGGAACACAAATTACACAGCAGCAGATGCTGATAACACATCGACAGGAGCTCAAACACAGATTTTTGTTGTTTTGTTTTTTTCCCCAAATATCTCAAAATACAATTTTAAGAGTGAAATTTTGTAATTTTTTTAAGCAAATTTTGTTGAGAATTGCAGTCAGTCAGCACTCTGAATTTTAGATTAAGAATAGCTAGTTTTATTTAGCATCACCATAGCTGCTAGGATGTGGGTAGAGAGTGAAAAACCAAAAGGACCTCTTTTCTGGAGGTTCATAATAGAATATGGATTCAAGGAAGACAAGAATAAATGTTATGCCTAACTAATGGCTTACTCTTGGAATGTCTGCATTTAATATTCACAATGAATTTGTTTACAACCTAGCAACAGAAGAATGCTGCTTAGAAACTTGAGTCAAGAATTAAAAAGTAACATTTCAATAAAACTTTTTAAAGATATTTACATTCTATCCTGTAAATTTAGCTTCATCATTCAACTCAGACATTACAAGGTTGATCAAAATATTATTTAAGTCACAGGGAAAAGAGAGTAAAAACAGGCTTTGGTTAAATCTAAAATATATTTATTGCAGACAATACGAATGGATCAAATCCTGTCTGACACTGCCCAGGGTAGAGCAATGTAGAATCCACCTATTTGTCCATAGGAAATAATAAAATATGATTTTGCATTGCAGGGAATAGTATTGACAGTAATTCTAAAAAAAACCCAAAACCAAACCAAAAAACAAACAAACAAACAAACCACACAACAAAACAAAACAAAACCAAATCCCACAACCAGAAAGTCCCTCCTCTAAACCCCTAGACCCATTCAGGCCATACCAAAGAGTAAAGCAAAATTGTTCTACTGGCTCTAAAACGGCATTTGGTCTTCTAGGAAAGTATTACTATTAAATGTGGAGGGATAAAATAAATAATTTTTTTTTAATTGATTGCACTATTTACTACAGTTCTGACAAAAGTCACTGACACTATACAAACTATGTTAAAACCTCTAAGAACATAAAATATTTGGTTTATGATTCTATTGAATTTTAGATTGAGAATAGCAAAATCCACTAGCAATACATTATGGAATAGTGGCTTGTTTTGACTAAAAGTTAAAACTAGATTTGTGTCAGACGAAATGACTCTACATGCATCTCTCTGTAGTGGCATCACTGATTTAAGGCTTAATTTACTCTCATGCAGCATCTCTCTCTACTTCCTCCTCTAAGCAGTCACACCATGAACTGGATCAGGGAATGGACCCAGCTGAAAAAAAACCCACAGAAAAAAAATTGCTATGTGGCTGATGACATAGCTACACAAGTAACTGAGCCAGCACAGCAACAGCTACAAAATTCAGAGAGACTGCCTCAAACAAAGTCTACAAAGTTTGCTTTCACTCTTCAAACCCAACCTATCCTAACATAACAACATCTTTAACCTCATAATGCTCTGCTGTCTTCCCATGAGTTTCCTTATTGCCATCCCATGTGCTGCGACAAGTTCTCCAACAACTGACTTGCAGGGAAAAATTAAGAGTAACTGTAGCAATAAGAACTAGGGAGTGGGACCCAAAATAAACCAAGTACCACTGCTGATGAAACCACCATATCTGTGTATAAATGTGGCTACCTTACATTATAGGCCCACCACTGCAACCAGCTGTGAAGTTAGCACTTTAAATCAAACTACATTAGAAGTAAGACACATTTTCCCAATGGAAATGTGTTTTTCTCTGTTCTATCTTGTTCATAAACCCATAATTACAGAGCACCAAGATTACAAAAATGGAGGATGACTTCATATACAAGCAGCAATTTCTTCTATTTTGAATAGGATTCCCTGCTATTATGACTTAACACACAGCATATAGATCATTTAAGAAGCCACGTCATGTGCTACCTGAAATGCGACTACTGTATTACACATCCATAGCCTGCCAGAGCTTCAAGCAAGTTAAAAGGAATTGCATAAATACGATCACAACAGTAAGCAGTAACCTAGAAAACTGATATACGTCACCTAGGCACTCCAGGAAGGCAAGCCCCTGTGTGAATTACTGAACTCATACAAGACTGTAGAGTACAGCACAGTCATTTAGACAACTTAATGTAAGATGGGGCGTGGGACATCACCACACATGACTATCCTATGTATAGACCAAGCAAGTTGCTTAATTGCTCTTTTTTTTTTAAATCCTAAGAAAATCCTACCTAAAGCATGCCATTTCTTGGTTTTGTTTTTTTTTTTTTTTTTTTTTTTTTGCTAGTAGAGAAACTACAGCCCATCTAAAAAGTCATTAGGTGTGAGCTGTCCATCAGGAGCTACACTAGATGATTTCTCTGCTGCAGAGAACGATTTTCTGAAGGAGCATATTAACAGGAAGAAGGGAGACTCTGGGATTTCCATCCTTGGAGGTTTTCCAGTCTTGGTTAAACAGTCACTTCTAACCTGATTTAGCTTTAGCTACACTGGTGCTTTCAGAAGAAGGTTGGATGAATGACCAACCTTCACTAAATACTAGCTTGGCTAGATAATATTGCAGACACTAACAGTTGTGTTCATGAACTTTGGAGAAAAAAAAAAAAGAAAAAACCAACCAACAACCATGTCTAGATCACCTGGTAAATTCACGACGACTCTTCGAATCTTCCAGTCAACTTAAGATCCTAACAATCCTGAAGCTCCTATGCAGAATTAATTAACCTTCACTGCTGGGAGGAGACTTCCATCTGAACCAGTCAAGCTTTTTTATACTCAAGACAATTGTCCCTTATTATCCAATTATTTACTGATTGGCACATTTGAAACAACATATTCAATATTACAAAATCAGTTACAGCTGGTTGACAATCTTAAAAAGTTGAAAGATACTAGGAAGTAAGGCATGATATTGACAGAAGCTATTTAGTAACTAAACTTAAAATTAGAATATGAAATGACAGTTCCAAAACAAGGTTGAGATCGACACTATCAGCATTGCTGAAACCAAGTATATGAAAATACATAACCTGTTTTCCAAATACACTGGCACTGCTTACTTCTCTAATGACATATGCGTTCAATTAAAAACCTACATACATGTGTAGTATCAACCACAAGATACTTTATTCTAGAAGTGAATCTCACTTGGATTTTTTTTTAAATGACATACATGACATCATTTCATCACACCAGCATACTTCCATTTTGTTGCAGCAGCTCCCAGCCATAAGCTGGAAGCAAGTGCAGAGAACCTTTCCCTTTCACAGTGAATGCACCAACAGGAGTTTTTGCATCCCAAATTTCACATGGAAGACTCAACTTCTGGAGACACAGCAATCATAGCAGACATTAAGTTCTAGAAACAGATGACTAGAAGATCTGATTTGGAACAGCAAGTATTTTTTTTAAAAAAACAAGCAAACAAAACCCAAAGAACACCACCAAAAAGCAGCTACAGGATATGGATAGGTTCTGATACAACACGAACGAACCAGGAAGAAATAAAAATAAAAAAAAAACCCAAAAACAAAAATAAAAAAACAGGACGGAGGAATCAGCAGCTTTTGCACAAAAGGTAGGCTTCTGGTCAACTTCTACAGATACACTAGGATCTATGAAAGAAAAAGAACAACAGCATCACAGAGTTTCCCAATGACACAAATTTACTCTTGGTCACCTGCTAACTGCAAAGAACCGGGGGGGGGGGGAAAAAAGTATATAGAGTGAAAGGACAAGTAGCAGAATGAATAATTTTTTTTTTTTTAATTTTATTTCTGTAGATGAAAGGTTCAGAATGGTGGAAGTTGCAAAACGTTCTTACCCTTTCACTTGAAAAAATAACAAAAATTGGAAAAGGCATACAGAAGAGCTGCAGTGATCATTAAAAAAAATTTCTACCCCAGGAAGACCCATCAGGTTAGGACTCTTCAAGATTCAAGAGAGATAATTTCCAGATGAAAAGATACCAATCTTGAGCAGAACAAATATGCATCAACTGTTCATTGTCACTTCCAAAATAAGAACTGGGCACCACTCAGTACAGCTGATGGGAGCCAAACTTAAAACAGAATGAAGACATTTATTCATGAAGAGGATAGACAACCAGTGAGACTCCTTGACAAAGCATGCAGCAGATGCTAAAAGTTTCTATGGCCTCAAGGGGAGACAGCACAAGTCTTGGAGGACAGTTGGAAGCTGCGAGGGTATCAGCTGAGAGAGAGTATCACATATGCTTGCCCTGTTCTTAGTCTTTCCAAGAAATGTGTTCACGACCACTACTGGCAACAAGATACTGATCTGGACAGGCACTTGGTTTGAATCAATATGGACAGTTTAAAGAGATGTTGCTAACAAGCTCTCTTACAATAGCAAAGCTGGCATGGCCCAGCAGTTGCTAGGTTTAAAACTTGAACATAGTATGAAGAACAGCAGATGAAGACTTTGGGAAAACAGTACAGGTACTTCTACTGCCTCTCTACTGCCAGTATTCCTATTTTTTATCTCCACTTCCACCACACATCACCTTCTGAATTTTTTCCTTCACCTCATCATTGTAAGTATACCTTAGATGTATTACACAAAAAGATACCTATATGAAACAACACAACATTATCAACTGATTCTGCAATTCAGCCTTGCTATGCCCGCCAAAAGCCAAATATTGGCTCAGTAGGATCCTCTAGAGGGGTAACAGCTAGGAAGTTCTCAGCTGATCGAAAACACTGGGCAGCAGCATGAGCTACACAGCCTAACAGCTTTGACAAATAAATGTTTTTTCTTTAGCTGAAATACTGCCTTGACCAGTATGCAAGCGACGTACTAACCTAGATGAAAAGTTTCTAGTTCTAATGAAGTGCAAATGACAAGATTGTTTTATTAAGCACAAAGTGACAGCACCAGTTGCTACTGCACTGCACTCTGTGTATCTTTGTTTAATTAAACTTTCTTTCTGGACTCATCAGTTTGATAAAGTAATTGCTTACAAGAATTTGCATCTTATTATTCTGCTGCTTGCAAAACAGACTTCAGCTGGAAGTCAAGAACTGAAAAGCTTCCTATACAATAAAAGAACATCTGCATCTGCTCCTTTTACAGAAGGTCTATCTTGCAGTTTGACTAAATGAAGAGAGACAAAGTATATGCAGACCTACCTGCATATGGTAGGTGGGATTGGAATATTTTAATGAACAGTGGGTATGTGACTGAATGGTTAATATTCTAAGCTCTCATAACTTTATCACAACTGCAGGCAAAGGCAACAATAAAATACATTTATCTGTAGAAATTGAATAGAAACTAGTTATTTCAGCTAGTTATGAAGTAAAAGCATCACGCATTAGCAAAATTGTAAGTTTGCTTGTATCTTTCATATAAAGAATTTTACAAAGTTATAGGCAAATTATGTGCAGATCCTAGCAAAGCAAGACGCATCAGCACCAGGATTTCCTGTATTTCAAATAAATTCCATACAAACGAACTTGTTCTGCATGCACAAAACAAGAGCATAATGGCTTCTTGTGAGAATAAGAAACTTCCTCCCATAAATTTATTTACATAGATTTTATCCATTACAAAAGCTAGCAATTTTCATGTTATTGCAACTCCCTCAACTATTTGGTAAGTTAGCTGTTACCTTGGCTTTAGAAAGCACTTCAAATCATCCTCCTTCGGTTTCACAGAGCAAGCATTTGACATCACTTTAAAAGGGCAAAATCTGGCACAGACCAGGGTCTACACTCCTACTCCAACAGGACTGCAGAGTGGAGGGATCAATTAAAGTTCACACGCAATCTCAGAGTTGCTCACAATCACCGTATAAACAGGATTCAAATTGTAGCCCGGAGCAAAAGCCATGCTAATAGTTGCACCAGAATAAAAAAGTTCCTCTTCTGCTTTCCCCTTCCCTATTCCAATGCAACCTTAAAATTAGAAGTTGGAAAATGGGTATGAACTACAACTATGAAACTGAATGAAGATTCATTTTTCCTGGAGACATTACCATGTACAACTGACATTTAATTCAAAACAATGAACTGTCCAAGTTCTTCAACAAATCTCTGTAATACAAAGCTGACCATGTCAAGACCCATCTAAAAGCATAATAAAAAATGGGCACCAATTTGAATTGCAAGCTACTTTTAAGAGAATGTAATTAAGACTTCCTTTGACCTTGTTAATAGTGATGCTAAAATGTTAATCCTTAACTAACTGTTTATGCCAAGGACTGTTTCATATTTTCTCTTCTTTATGCCTAGCCAGTGACTAAATTATCAGGATATTATGAAATATCCAATATAATCTTTTTCCAGTTATTAGTCATTATGGTTAAGAAAAAAAAAGTCAAAACCAAAAAACCACAAGCATACAGATTGCAACAGTTCTCTTAGTACCACAAATCTGAAAGTTGCTGTCCTCTGTTACCTAGTAGTTATTTGGTCCCAATATCTTAGGTCTGCTTTATAATAGTTTCAGAATAAGATTTCCATAAAAAGTGAAAACCTGAAAGACCCATTACGAAAGGAAACGCTTACTTCAGTCCAAATGTTAAACTCACTGGCCAGAAGAATTTAAGTGACACAGATGGAAATTAAGTGTGCATGCGCTTAGGGACAGTAGGTAGGAAAATGAAACATGGCTCTACACTGATGATAATATACATACAATCATGTCAACAGCAACGTAACAAAAAGCTCTCAAAAATCGATCCATACACGAACTAGAACACAGGCAGTTTTAGCTTAGTCAGGCTCATGAGTACAAAGCCCTGTAACCATGGAATGTGCTATTAACTGTTTTCACTGAAGATTGGAAGTATTTAAAACTTTTTTTGTTAAATAAGTGTAATAAGACCAGCCACAGAAGTCAATGGACATCTGAACTCCAATTAAAGCACAGTATTACTTTTTTTCTACAAACATGTATCCCATATATATATACACACACACACAAATGGCCTCTAAAGTTGGGCACAGAAGATCCTTCCAAAGTGCTTTCACATTTTCTTTCTAATAGCCTTTTATACATCACATGACATCTTTTTAAATATATCTCATTTCCTATCCTTTAGCCATGCAAAGCTGGTTACTCTGACAACGACAAAGGTTTTATAAATAAATTTGAAAAAAATCACCACTGAATTATGTGTGCATTGGATACTTAAGTCCAACTATACCATCAGCATAGTTCGTAAACATGGAAAGAAATTTCTTTTTTACTGTATTTCTCACTATTCTAAAGAGACTATAAATGTTGGAATGACAGTAATTGCAGAGGACTCGCCAACCAACTTTCTCAAATAGGAACAACAAATCTAAAAAAAAAAAAAAAAAATTGAAAAGTAAGATCCTATGACAAAATATACCTGTAAGTTGCCTTTCTTTCCTTTACCCAAAGAATTCCATTTTGCCTATATGAACTATGCTTGTTTGCTTTCAGGTACTGTTTTATTATGTCATAAATGTCTAGTTTTACAACATACATGGAAAAGGCAAAAAGTTTACTTAACATTTCAGTTACAACAGGTAATCAGAAAGGGAAAGGCATCCTTAAAGCAGTAACACTATTTAAATAAACTTGTGTAGTGCAGACAGACTTCCAAAGCTCTCCATAAATCAGAACTCATTGGAGATAAACTAGCAATAGTAAATGACCTTTACTTGACTTTCCTATAAAACAGTTCAGCAGAAAGAAACTGGCTTCACAACCTCGATGTAATAATCAATAACTAAACGTAATCACTAACACTGATCTAAGGTACCAAACAGCATGTCAGAGACTCAGCAAAAGGGATTGGCTCTTTCACTATGACACAGCAAAGTCTCATTAGTGAAATTAAAGCAAAGTCCAAGACTGTTTGCAAGACAGCTTTGTTCCCTTAGCAACTGGCATGACTGACAGGCAGTATACTGGTAGAAGTCTTACTTTACAAGGCAGCTTTATATTATTAGTTTAACTTAACCAGCAATTTAGAAAACCTAGCTATATTTGCCTGAAGTAACTTAGTTGAAAGCCAAATAAAACACCAGCAAAGAGAATCCCAGAAAACAGACTCTAAGAAGCCCTTCAGGAGGCCATGAAACTAAGCAACACAGCTTAGTCACGCCTTTCAAAAACTCCTGTTCTCCAAATAAAACTCGTTGTATTTACCAAAAAAATAGATATTTGGTACCATTTTCATAATAAAGAAAAATTTCCCCCATTGTCTAGATTGCTGTTTAAATGCTTAACAAAAAAATATAGTTTATCTGGTAAATTTCCCAATATAGCTTTACATCAAAAAGAGGTTTAATAAGCTGTTTGTGAGTATGTCCTGCCATTACATGGCATCTATCTGTCAACATTCCAATACACAGCCTCCTCCCAAGAATTTTTTTTCACATTATGCTAACCCCCAGGCTGTCAAATATCCCCTACGGACAATTCTGCCTTTCTCCTGGGTCAACTACATGGTATCCTGACCATATCCTAGGGGCACCTGCCAGAGGACTGCTACTCAGAGAAATCCCCTGCAAATTTCCTCCATTCAGCCAAGTGAAATTCTCCTTAGAATTTACAAGAGAAACTGAGTCATTTAAATATGAGGGTTTACATAATCATGTGTGGCTTTTGGGGGAGGAAGGGAAAAAAAAAAAAAGGAAAAGGGAAAAAATCCCACACCTTGAAAGAGGTAACAATGTTTACACAAATAGTAAAAGACAGTTAATTCCACCACCAATGAGTTTTATTGCATATGTATGTTTGGATGGTACAAACAATACATGCAAATATGTTGGAATTTATAAAAGTACAAGGACACAAAATGAATAGAACTGAGTAGCTATCAGTTTCAAAAGGTTAAACTAAATCTAATTACATCATCTGAATTTGTTCCCAGCTATGAAGATAAACACATGCAGTGGTCTGGCCACATATAAAAAGGAAGAGAAACATCTCTAGTTTTGGCTGATGGCTCTCTAGAGCCGTTTACCTCATTTTTGTTTTTTCTTTGGTTGGCTGTGGGGGGAGATGTCTAGTCTTAACCAAGAGCCTGAAAGAAACTGCCTGTAGTTAATATCAGACTAGTTTTAACAGTTAATCCTGTATATCAACCCCGAGTAACACATCTTGCTCTCCTGGGCATCATCCAGTAACTGCTCCTGTCCGATATGTGAAAATGTTTCTTTGGGGACAAACTAGGAACTCTGCTTTAATTTCACATGTGACCCAGTTTAGGTCCTGTAGCACTCCCAATGCTAATAAGTTACTTTCTCTGAAAGTAAAAATGGATAAACTGAGTGAAAAATCCACTTTGCCTGCTGTGTCAGCTTTTAAAAATTTGTAACTGTTGTGGCACAATCGCAGAGGGAAACTAAGCAAGCTATAAATGGAGGTTTTATATTTGCAATTTTAAAGCTACTGATTTTTTTCATTTCCAAAAGAGAAAAGATAAGAGAGTAAGAGATGAATACTGTAAAAGTAGGTATGATTTTACCCACATATGCCACTGAGCAGTTCAATTGCATTTACCCATTAGAATTATTTTTTGCAAAAACTGGTGAGGTAGTGCCTGTCTTACTTTCATGGGAACTTTCAAATTAACATCCTCTTGTTATTTTACTGCTTTCTATAGATTAGGAATTTCCATGATGTGACTGATAGGTTACAGATTACCCTATGCTACAAACCAGATGAATACTAAGAAAACCCACGCCTATAATTCTTTTCCATCTTCAACATACAGAAGAAGAAAGGCAAAAGGGTAAGAGTCCAGAAGACACTCATCTTGATTTGTATCAAATTCTTGTTTGTCTTTAGAAGACGTCAAGACCTGAGAAAACAGAAGTCATTCCACAGTGGTGTAATTGCTCCCACAGAGCTTGATGCTACTACTTTTAACCAAATATAGCCTGACAAAAGTCTTTAATAAGCAGAATTGCAGAATCATCTATTTTAAACATGAAATTCTGATGAAACCTGTATCAGAAGCCTCTTCTTATTACTGATCAGAGAGACTCTAAGATTTCTCATTATAAAAGACCAGTTAATAAAGATCTCAGTTATAGCTTTCAACATAATACAGTTTTCAGACCACAGGAAGATAAAAGTGATCTCAAATGTCATTCAGAAGATAGAAAAGCATTGCTATAAAACAGTGTTAGGCATTTAAAGCATATAAACCAAAACTGTTCTCAACAGCTAAACCAGAAGCAATTTCGACCAATTCCACAAGGGAAGTTGAAAGGCTTAGTTTGCTACTTGAAACAACCTTATTTCTCCACCTTAATGATCACTGTGATAATACAACCTTATTTTTCCGAGTATGCCATTGCCTTCTCTCTCCACTGCATACACATTCAGATCCAATTTAGATTTGTAAGAATTACATTCACATGCTATTTTCTACAGCTGGCGCACACTCCCCTACAGTATCAGAAGCTCTCAGTAGAGGTTTAATACAGCGCTTTTTAGAGTTTATGGAAATATTTCAACAGGCACCAAATCAGACACTATAAAGCACAAAGATTATTTTCCTAAGAGATATATTGAAAGGCAAAACCTGTGGGAGGAAGAAAGGTACATATCAACAGCTGACATAAAAGAACAAATCCTCAGAGATAATTTAATCGTTAAATGATTAAACTGCCACAGACCCTGTACTTTTCCTCAGTTCTATTTTCTTCTGAAGATAATGCCAATATGATTATAAATAAAAGGAAAATACATTAGTGAAAACCACAAGGTATGATTTTTGTTTACCTGAAATCACATCTATTAAACTGTTTTTGGAATAGTCTTATAAAATCACCTTGTATGGCAGAGTATTGAATGCATGGATATCATCGTTGGCAATTTTTCGTAAGCAAAACAAAACGAAACACAAGAAAAGCACTGTGTGCCATGGCTTTCACCGATGCCCACGCACTAAGCTGGCTGCAAGTTCTCTGAATTCAGAGGGCTGAAGAGGTGCTTTCATCCTCCTCCCAGCTCAGTCTCAGTGCTAACACAAATAAGGCAGGTTTGCCCTTATTCCTCCTCCGCTCTTTTAAAGATATGGAAATCTTTAGTACAACTGCAAATTCAAAATAGTTTGTATCACCGTTCTTCCTCAGGACTCTTCAAGTAAGATGTAGAAGGAAAGATTTACGCTTAGCAGTACTATGACTGTTTTCCAAGACAAAAAAAAAAAACTTAAGCTGACAAAAACATAACACAGCATGTTTTTACTTTACAAGTGTTTTAACTAATATTTCTTTCCTCCTGCTATTGTCTGAAACTGACAGTGCCCATTTTCCCCTGCTCAAACTTCATGGCTTGTTTCTTTTGTAGTTCATTCATCTCATGAATATTTTCATAAACACTCCGAAATCATCAATATAAAAATGAAATTAATTTGACATATTACACATAAAATTTAGCAAACAGAAAAATCTTAAACTGCTTTTTAGTATAAAAAGCATGAACAAGTGGACAAACCCATGAAAAGCAGTGGTTGCAGTTTTGGTTTCCGACAATACAGCTCTTTTAATGACAAACTATAGAACCACAGACACAAGAACTCACATTAACTGATGATTCTGAATATGCATTTCCCCGGTAAATTAAGGTATTCATTAAAATATGCAACTGTGGCAGCAGTTTTTCCAAAAAACATCTTCTGCCCTGGAAGACCATGATTACCCTGGTGAGGTGGAGAGGAGGAGGGGAGCAGATAATATTGCTGTAGTGGGTGGTTCCAGCCAGAGGCAAAAACGGGACACAAAAGAAATTTAACAGAGTTGCTGGATACTTTTCATGTGTGACATGAGGGGAAAAAAGAAAGCACAGCAACAAACTTCCCTGTTATCTTAAAACAATTTGGTTTCATAACATCCAAAGCCTATACCTCTGTATAGAGCACGTAAGAAATGTGTAACAGCAATCTATTTTTAAGGTTTCTGCCAGATGGGTAAACACCTCAAACACACCCACAGATACTAATGAAAACCACCTTGGCCTCCTTCAGGAAGTCATTCAACACTTCACAGAAAAAAAATAGGAAGTTGTTGATAAACTGCTTGCAAGAACTACTTCCTGTAGGAAAAATAATTACAGGACTTGTTTGCTGGACAACCGGTTAACTTTTCCTCATACTACAAAATGAGACGAGGTATTACACAAGCTTTGTAAGAATTAAAGGTGTAACACTAAGTTAAAACGACACAAGGGTAATTCTAAAATTGAGCAAAACTTGTTTTTTCTTTCTGCAAGTTGTTGTCTGCTACCGCCACGGCACGTTATCTTTTGCCTAGAGAGCGATCCCCCATCTTTCTCCATAGTTCACTGAAATGTCAACCAGCAGCTGGCCAACAGGAAGTGGTTAAAAAGCAATGCAGTTGACATCGCCACACAAACCAAGCGAATCTTTTTTTTACGGCACGTTTAAGAATGAGCTAAAGCATACCGCACAGCAACGCTGAGATGACTCAGACGTGACCACTTACTAACCAGGCAAGTCTTAACTCATGAGTTCTATTTAAGCAGCAGTTTGAGTGAAAAATAGTATTAGTTTTACCAGCTGTATAGCAAGTGCGTCTTAACTCACTGGCCAAAATCATCTGCATTTTCACTAACGGAAAATTATACTCAGGAGTCCTACTCATAACAGTGAGATGAACGCTAATGAGTGGAATTCTGGCAAATCATGTTGGGCATTCATACATAAAGGGGTCTATTTATCTAGATGACAGACCGATTTACAAGAGTAGTTCTGGTTCATACCCTACACTACCACTCTCACCCCATTTTACATGTGTGCTGTGTATATGAAATACCTGGCCAAATAACTCTGTGCATATACCTATATACACAGACAAGTATTTTCTCTCCCATATGCACTATTTTTACTTCTTTGTGCAAATTACTATGCTTGCAGTGCTTAACCCATTGATTAGTGGAAGTGACTATATTCCAGACTGTATTAAGTACGGTACTCAATTTTGTATTATTCTGTTTGCACTACAGTATACTGTGATAACTATAACCATAAGGCTTATTGACATGTGGAAAAAATCTAATACTGTTACCTATTCTGCAACAATCTTTCTAGAGCCGGATTAACAGACTGTTCATGGAGTGGCTACAGAACAGAGCAAATGGAAACAAAGAGCAATGCAGCCAATCCAACAAAAAAGCTGAATATTTGGGAGAGACACCAAAAATCTGCATATGGTAGAAGGAACCATGTTAAGTGTATTTAGCATCAGGAATCTTAGTACTCATGCTTTGAGCAAAGGTTTAAGGTTTTAACAGGCTTGTAGGTATGAGACAGAACTTACCACTCAACACTGAAAAAAGCTTCTGAAATACAAACTTGCTACTCAAAAATTATTCTCACATTTCTTTGGATTTCCTAAACATACCCATTCTGCTAGTACTTGAAATGTTTTTACAAATCTTTCTGAACGCCAATGAAGTTAGTGTATCTCACCCGTAGATGGTGTTAAACAACTTTTTAGGAACAACGAATGTTCTTCAAGTGTGAACAGAGCCTTCAGAACTGTCCTCATTAGACTCTCCCATACCACAGCATCACCCAAGGAAAGCCAAAAGAAAACAGCCCATTAAGCTGTTTAAAATCTCCCAAGGTCAGCATGTGACCCAGCAGGGAGAGGTTCAAAAAGTACAGCCTTTATTTTTCTTCTTAACAACCTGGTTTGTTTCCACTCCTTTCCCCTTCAAGACACATCCTTCACAGCTAGCAGCTCTTTCAATCATTTACTTTGGATGTCTGCTTGAGAACAAACGATCTTGCTCATGCAGATGAGTTTGCCAGACTTGTGTGTACTTTCCAGTCTCAAGCTCTTTATTGTTCTTGCTGAAACCTGACCCTTTGAAATGGATACCAGGACACCAAGAAAGGACAAAAAAAAAAAAAAAACACAACAACAAGAAAAAAAGCAACTTGCAGAAAAAAGGGAAAAGATTTTTTGTGGTAATAATGAAACTGCAGAAGAGCTTTCCGAGAACAAGTCTTTCACTCTGATTTCACCTGAATGAGCATGGTTTTTTAAAAAATCGATTATAAGATCATGAAGACATTTTGCATTTCTTAAACTGTTCTATCTTCTGTAAAACTGACAGTGCTATAAAAAAAAAAGTGACAGTAAAACTTAAAACCCACGTATTTATTTTTCATGCTTCATAAGCTGCTCTTAACTAGCACAGTCAAAACAATGTTTGCTTTTAATTTCAAAACTCAGTCTGTGCTTTCCTCAAGGTCCAATAAGCTACAGTTCTCAAATGGCATAAACTTACACAGTTCCAAAAAAATTCTGTTTGAGCCCACTGAAGAGCTCACATTCTAAGAATACACTGATTTGGTAAACTTCACCAAAGACAGTATCACATCTTCAAGATGCACAGCTAATGCTTATTTTCACATTCTTAATACAGAAGGACTGTTTTCAAAAAGTAACCTTCAGGCTCAAATAACATCAGACAACTGCTGTAACCTCTTCTCAGTTAAGAAAAGTGATGTTAATTTCTCTGTATGGAAACACCATAGCTATAGGAACAAGAAACAGTTTTAAGAAGTTCTGCAAGTTCCATTTTCATTGCAGACAATGTAAATTTGACTTTGAAGCTAGAAACCCAACTACTTCAATTAAATGCACATATTAATGACCACGTTTTAGCAAGAAAGGTAGGGATAAAGATACTTTTCGCTGAAACAAATTTTATACAAGTAACACGCTGTGTTGCCCCTCCTATCTACGGGCCCTGGAAATGACATATAATGGGTTATTTATAGACTTGCGGCTAAATAAAATGTTCAAAATATAGTCAAAATATTTGAGGGCCAATTACGTGTCTTGGTGGGCACACTTTCAGAAGTAAGGACAAGCTCCTGCTGTTTTAGAAAACTACGCAGCATAAAAGAAAATGCTCCCTGATGGATTAGGTGGCCAATGGTTGGCACGTGTTACCTCTCTTCAGTTAACAGAAAAGGTGATACTAATTTCACTGTGTGAAAAAGCTACAGCTGTAGGAATAAGAAACAATGTTGGAAGTCCTGCCATATCCCCTTCACTGCAAGGAACGCAGATGAGTTAAGAGTTACAGACTCAAATACCGCAGTCAAACATGTACTGTGATTTCCTCATGAGTAGAGTAGGCAAAAATGGTTTGATTGCACTCTTACAGCAATTGTCCTTATTCAAAACATAAGTCTTGATACATTCTCACTACAATGGTTTCTAAAGTTACTCTATATTTTTCCATCTGTATCATAAAAATGAGGTAAAATGTATTTTGACCTGCAGAAGAACTCTAGCAAGATTCATCAAAATCAAAAGTCACATTGTTTAAAAATCACTATGTGCATTTCACTGATTTTCAGTATACAATCTAATGGGTAACATTCTTCAGCTAAGATTAAGATAGCATAAATATTCGCAGAGTACCATACAGTTTTCAGAAACAGCAGACAGTTGATATGCAAACAATACTGAAGTGGTAGGTTCTCCTACTTAAGGTCAGGATCACGTTTTTAAAAAGATGTATTTTAAACACACTGAAATTTACTAAAATTCAAAGACTGTAAAAAAAACCCACCAAAAAAATCTAACAAAAAACATCAGAGAGAGAGCTAACTGAAAAAAAGTTTCACTTACTTAAGAAAGTATCTCTGTCCAGATGGTGTCTTAGCCATCTCCCAACCTGGTGGCAAAGGTACATCATCAGGGATCTCAAATGAAGACTGGCGGAGGTGTTGCGAAGATGGAGCTCCGGGTCCAGTCACTACTCCAGAGGGTGTAAGCGTCCCTGGAGAAACAGCTCCCAGCTGCAGGGATGCTGGGGAGGAATGAGCTCGGACATGCTGAGGGGTCAGGGCTCCTGCTGTCCCTGCATCAGTGCTGGCCTGCCAGGAGTGAAATTATTCCCATTAAGATTCTTATATTTCAGCAGAAATGCAGCTGTCAAAAGACATTTCACTTTAAATTAATCTTTCGGAAGAAACTTGTAAGGTAGTCATTCTAAAGTTCAGCTTATTTTCCAGTTGTTATTGTTCAAGAAAACCTCCAAGAAGGCTGGTTAACTAGCATCACAAAAGCCCTTGCGTAAGTCAAGCAATATTAACTATAAGTTTGTGCTAAGTGCCTTTAGTTTTATTTTGAAAACTAAAGTTCTTACTCCTTGGGCTTAAGAAAAAAAAATATGCCCATGGTCAGCAGACCTCATACAGCATATTGCATGGTTCATTACTGGACTGCACCCACCCATTACCATCACACCCATTTTCTGCTGGAGGAGTTAATTTCCCCCTCTCCTTTTAAAATGGGGGTGGAGGGGAGCAAGGACACCCACACATACACCCTCTGCAGGGGTTTAAACGATTACACAAGGAGAAGTGACAAAGAAATGCCAACTGAGAGCAACGAGTTCCAACGGAGGAAGACTCGTGAACTTAGCCATAAAAAAAGCCCTTTACAACAAGACTCAAAATTTCCAAACCCGCACTTTAAGGCTATTGGGAGCTTATAAAGAGCCTGCCCATGCTTTATCCAAAGCAAAGCTTCAGCAAACTGTTGAACCAGTCAATCAGAAATGACTCACAAAACCATTCAGCAGAGTTACCAGTCATAAGTACACAGAACTTCTTTGCCAGTAGTAAATACGTGTCCACCGTGAAACAGAAAAAGCATGTCTGAAAACTGTATTGAAGTAATATTGACTTTTTTAATGTATTTACCAATTAATGGATTTTGTAGATACACCAGAACATGGACACCTGTAATGAGATGCGTGTATCAGCCCTCACCACACCTCTCTACGCAAGGTATTGCGCCATACATAAGGCCCCATGTATATACTCTTGCAGAGACTGACAATTCTGCTTCACTACATCTGTACGCAAGCACATGCTAAGTTTCATATATTAAATTGGAAATGAATTAGCTTACTTTTAGACTTACAATTTGAGGCATTTTAATTCTTGAGAAACAGGGAGAAATACAGAAACTTATAGACCTTTTCTGTTAAACAGAATATTTGTGTGGCACAACTAAACAAAAAGGAAAATGAAGAAAGTCTTATTTTAAAAGACAGTCCACAGTGAAGCAAATGGTTCTCTGGCTTCAGCTGGATTTCAAGTTTATGTTTTAGGAACCACCAACTGGCACAAGGAACAGTGATCCAACTTAAGTATGCATTACAGATGAAGAGCAACATACACAAGCAAGATAAGGCTAAGCTTAAAAGTACAAGTTGTATGACCACCACACACGTTAAGTGCGCTTCAAACGCAACAAGCTATTTAACTGCAGTTACTGTATGTAACAAGACACAGCACCAAGTGTTAGCTGAACGTATACCAGTTCACATTTGTGCACAATGGAACTGTGGTAAGATTTGCACAACTTAGAAAAAAACTATACGTAATAACCTTATTCCTCGCTGGATTTCAGTATGTTATTAAAGATCTGCAAGTCAGAAGCAAGCAAAACTACAGAAGCAACTCAGCCCCACCCCTTTCTATTTTCTTTTCAGCCTTGCAATATGAAGGCCAGACTGATTTTTCGAGTATTTGGAAAATGAATTAACTCCTAGGCTGAGGCAGTACGTGCCAAGGTTCAGCCTGGAGTGAACTTCTGAAGCCAAGTTATAAATCCTTCAAAACATAAGTTTAATAATGGAAATGTTGACAGACCCTTAACAACAAGAGTACCAGGCACCAGTACACAGAGCAAGTTTCACGCCTACTGGCTACACAGATAAAGCGACAATAGCCAATAATAAAACCTATTTTATAGCTCAGCAACAAAGTTCGTTACTTAATAAAGCACTCGAGCAGGCACAGCCTCCTTCCAAAAAGTTGGTAACAGCAGCCTAAACATTAACTTTCAGTCGTGTTTGCACCAACACTTCGATCTTGGCACAAAAGTCACCCTCCTTAAAGACCAAGCGCTGGCGGAGGCCGAGGCCGGCACCGCCGAGGCCCCGGCAGCCCCCGGCCGGGCCCCGCGGCCCGCACCGCCCCTGCCCCGGCTGCGGGCGGCCAGCTCGGCGACCCCCGACGCCGTCGGACCGGAGGGGCCGCTCGGGAGCTAACTGCTGCCGAGTGTGTGTGTGGGGTTAATCCTATTCAACCCAGCGCAGTGATGAAATGGTGGAAAAGCTACATCCATATTGTTTGACGGGGAGGGGGGGAAGCTTGGCACACCCTCGTTACCCGCCTCAGCAGACGGGCGGCCCCACGACGCAGGAGGATTAGACCCCAAAGCAAAATCCGCCCCGTCTTCCCAAGCAGAGCGTCTGCACATATGTTTTAGGGGCTCCCCCCCAACCACCGCCTATCCCGGCGAGGCCGAGAAAGCGGCCGCGGGTCCCGCCAAGGAGCGGATGTGGAGTCCGAGGCCCCGCCGGAGACCGGGCCGGGGCCAACGGCCGCCACGGCGCCGGCTCCCCCTCAGCGCCCTGAGGCGCGGGAGGAGAGGGGCCGCGCGGCGCCCCCGCCCCTGGGGTGAACAAATACAGGCGACGGGACGGGGGGGGAAGAGGAGGGCGGACTCCTCCGCAAGGCGGCGGAGGAAGAAAGGCAGCGAGTGCTCCGGCAGCCCCGGCCGGGCGCCCCCCGCCCCGCGGAGGGCGGATTCCCGCCCCGGCCCCCTCCCCCACACACCTCCCCCGGGAGGAGCCCGCCGGCGGTGGCGGCGCGGCGGGAAGGCGGGCGAGCGCACGGCCGGGCCGCCCCCCGCGGCGCGGCCGCCCCCCCTCACCTGGCGGGAGTGGGCCTTGGGCTCGGGCGGCTTGAAGAAGGAGTCGGGCAGCTTCCGAAGCCGCATGGGCAGCGTGTGCGGCACGTTGGCGCCCTTGGGGTTCATCACGGCGTTGAACAGCGCTTCCAAGTCGGTCTCCGAGTCGCCCCGCACATGCACGATCTGGTGCCCCGCCGGAGGGGGCCCCGCGCCCGGGGGCTGCGCCCCGCCGGCTGGGGCCCCCGACACCGCGCCCGGGGGCTGCGGCGGCGGCGGCTGCGAGGCCGGGGGCTGCGTTGCCTGCGGCGGCTGCTGCGGTTGAGGCTGCCCAGGATCCATGGTTCCGTCAGGACCCCCCGGCGCTTCCCTGGCGGGGCTCGGCGGCTCAGAGCCCGGATTCCCAGCCCCGCATGCCCCGCTCTCCGGGCCGCGGCTCGTCCTTGCTGTCGCCGGTGCTCCTCGCCCCTCGGCAGGGAAACCGACCCGGCCGCAGCAACTGGCAAAACAACTCTGGCCGTGCGGCGCTTCCCCGAGCCCGGCCCAGCCCGGCCGGCGCCTCTGTCCCGGCGGCGGAAACTAACTCGCACAACACACCAAACAAAAGTTCGGAGTTACGCCCGCCCGAATCACTCTCCGCCGCCGGCTCCGCCCCTCCTGAGCCCGCCCGCACCGTATCCGACCCAGGCAGCATGTGCCGTGCAGCCCTTCTGCGTGCGCCCGCCCGCACCGCCTCCCGCTCGTGGGGCGCCCGGCGCGGGGGCGCTGCCCGGCCCCCCTACAGGCCCCCCACCGCGCGCGGCCCGCAGGCGCCTCACGCCTCGCCTCGTCCGCCGCGCCGCCGCCCCTCCCTGCGCGCCCGCCCGCACCTCTCCCAGCTGCCGCCCGCCCGCCCTCGGCTGACAGGGAGCGGTGCCGCCAACCAGAGCTTTTTTTTTTCTTTTCCCCTCCCCGAGCTTCTGTCCCAACTTCCAGACGGCCGCGCTCCCCTCCCCCGCCGGCCCGCGCCATCCGAGGAGCCGCCGCGAGGAAGGGGGTGCCCCCCACGCGCGACCCGGGGGTGCGCGGCCCGGGATCCCTCCTGCTGGGGCCAGTGCCCTCCCGCAGCGAGCGGGGCCGAGGCGGCGGGGCCCGGCCCTTCTCGGGGTGAGGAGGGGGCTGAGGCCGGGCCCGGACCTCGGCCCCCGCCTCACCTGGCGCGGCCGGCAGCGGGCGGCACCCGACTGCTGGGGCTGGCACCGGGCGGGACCTGGGGGTGCGGGGCCGCGGGACTGTGGGAGGCCGGCGCGGCCGGGCCGCCGAACCCACTTTCTCCCCATTTCCCTGCGGTTTCAGCGGCTGCAGAGCCTCCCCCTGCATTTATGCCTCGTGGCTCATACAGAGACAAGACAGCTCGAGAAACACCATTTATTAGGTAAAACGGCGGGGGGGGAGGGGGGCAACAGGCACAAAACTGCCAGGAAAACGGCTTCAAGAAGTGTGCCTTTTAAACCACTGCTGTCACGAGCCACGTAGTAGCGTCCACGTGAACGCGTGTCCACTCGGAGCGTGTAATCGAGGAGCACATCCTTCCTCGTGAGAAAACCCGGCAATTTCTGCCTGCGCCGGGGCAGGGAGGGCGGCCGCCCCCGCCACATCAGCTTCCACCAAAGCAGTGATAGAGAGTACACACGTGCCGCTTGCAGGGATCCACGATCAAGTAGGCAAAACTCTGTTCGTGGCTTCTGCTTGAAGGGTAACACAGGCCATTATCGTCCTGAGAGGAAGTAAAAACAAAAAACGGGTATTAGCGACGACGTGGGTGCCCATGAGAGGATTCATAAAATCGGAATGAAACGTATCATTTTGTTCCCGTTGTAACAGTTTATTTCATGGCAAAATAGAACAAATACACCCCGATTTATTTAAGCAGCTTTATGTCCCCATGAGGATCCTGACACTACAAAATGCACGGTAGTTTTGTCCGAATAGTTCCGATAACCTTGAGGTAATTGTAACATTAATACAAAACTAAACATGTAAGCATGTGTTTACACAAATAGAGCCTAAAACACAGATGATTAAATAGACTATGGTCCAATTATGTTTCCTTTGAAACAGAAAAAATTGTAGGGACTCTATATTAATACATAAAGCTGTTCCATCCGTAATTCTCTTTCACTTAACATTTGCTAATGCATCTGTTCAGTTTCAAATATTTGCATTTAAGGAAAACCCTCATTCTGGCTCTTGTTAACAACTTTGAACTGCTATTGAAAACATTTTGTGTGCCAGTCCTCAGAGAGGGCTTGAAGGGAATCCATGCACCTAGTTCCGAAATCCTCATTCTGAAAACACACGTTCAGCTGACAACCAATACTACAAGAACCGGGTTCTTCAATTTAACATCCTACGTCTGCCCGTGTCAATAAAATCTTCAGCGCTGACAAGGCAGCACAGCTTGACACATGCTTCAAATCCAGCAGGGATCCAGCAACTAGATGGGGGCTTTTGAAGGGTTGATGTTTTTAAGATGTATTCAGTCTGGTAATTGAACATCTAAAAGACAAACAAATATGTAGCCGATACCTCCTTTCTTTTAAAACACGCAACAGTTTCCTCCTGCTCCCCAACACCTTTATACAATAGTTGAAGAGATGTAGGTTCTGTTCCCCTTTTTTTTCCCCTAAGGGAAGTTCCTATATTGCCTATATTGTCCATTTTCACCAGGAAAATTTTAAGCTCCCTGACTACCGACTATAACACATTAGAGGCACATCCCTCACATTCTTTTGTTGAAGCTGCCTTCCTTTGCATAAAATAATCCACCTCTTTTTGGACCATGTTTCATCCAAACATGAAAACTGTAACCTCTCTCAGTGGTCAAGGCAGCCAGCTTAGAAAGAAAAAGTCTGGGTTCCAGTTTCTGCTCCAAGGACCATTTGTGAATTTTATCCAGTAGCTGTTGCTGGCACCCCATTTTCTCCTGTTACTGCAAAAAGGATGAACCCCCTACTATGTGTTCTGGTGTCTTTCTTTGAGGGATTATTCAAGACCATAAATCTGAAATTAAGATAGGCACCACCATAAAAGCATTGTTTAAGACAGATAGAGATTTGATAATGTTTATTCACAGCATTTTCCAATGGTAGTCAAATGCCTCAAGCTAAAAATAGCATTCTATTTTAAGCAATGCAGCATATAGGCTCTGGAGCTCCAAGTTTAAGATGGTGCTCTCTTCAGGTGGTTTTTTAGGGATACATGTGTAACAAACACTGGGTTCTCAGTTACAGTAAGGAGAGCAAACTTTCAGATTTTACAGTACTCAGCATCATGATGCCTTTTGAGTTTGATCCAAAACCAACCTAACCTCATGCACAAAACCAAAAAAAAAAAAGGCAAGAGAAGACCAACATGAAGATGTGATTGCTTGTTAAACTCTTTTCGCATTGCTACTGAAGATCCCACTCCTGCAGTCCTTATGGAAGTGACCGACATCCGTTGAGGTTTTGAGTGTTAAAAGGCAGTGTTCGCACACTAGAACTTTGTTCATCAAATCAAGAACAAAAAAGAGTTAAGTTCTGGTGATCAGGCATTTCAAGGAACTCGAGAATATACCAAACCTGGTATCACAAAATTAATAAATATAATTAATCAAATTAAAGGTGTTCTTAAATGTATTTTAATTAGTAAAGGAGGTCATAAACCCCCTAAAATACTTGAGCGCAAAGGCCCTGGAATTCATGGACTTACTCTGTTTTTTAGAGCAATAGGATGCCTGTACACAAATTAAGAATCATACCAATTCCATCTGCAGTGTGGACTTCAGTTCAGACATGCACAGGGTGTAGTGATTGATTGAGGTTAGAGTAGGATCATTTTATTTTTATTTTGTAGGAACACAGGTAACCAGCTGATGATTTAAGAGGACATATGCATAGCATAATACAGAAATAAAGATACTGCTGAACAGCTCTCAAAACTGCATCATTCAATCAACAATTTTTTTTTAAATACTTTTTGAATAAACCATGCATTACACCGATTTCTAACACTGCCATAGTTCGGGTTCAGGTAAAGAAAGTTCTAAATACCCGTTAGCATCCAAATACTTCAGCTGCAACAATGTTTCATCATACGCAAGCCACAAAGTTCTCCAGGGTATTTGGAGTTTAACAAAGTACTTGGTCACAAGATTTAAAATCATTTCTCTTGTGATGCCCAGGTCTATAGCGTTTTGATGCTAAACAGACATTTATAACCACACCTTAATACCTTGAAATATTTACATTTTTAATAGCGTGCTTTTTTAGATATTGTTTCCAAAACAAGGGCTTCTTAGCCACAGCATAAAAACAAATAAAAAGGAAGGGATGGTGTCAGGATGGTGCTACATAAAGTTCTTAATTCCTGATTGCGTTTGTACTTGTGCAAATAAGCAAGTGCAATTATTTGTCCATTTATTAATCCAGCTTGCAAAAATGTGTGTTCTTCTAACTTCTCAACTGCTCTTCAAGTCACTTTTACCAGAACAGCTTTTTTTTATTTATATCAGGCTAAGAAGGTATGTCCATTTCTTTCAGATACAAACCAAGAAAACATGGCTTAAAAATTGTCAGCTCAACATTAAGATTATGATAACACACTCTAAGTTATTTGCCAAATGAACTCAGAAACTAAATCTGCTGCAGAAATGTAGTTACCTCCTTGAGAGAAACTTTTCAGCACAAGCACAAGACATTTGTGCTCCAGGAGGTGCCCTTCCTGTAATTTCCAAGTAGAGTTTAAAGAGTGTTGATCCACAGAGCCATCAAACACTCTGGACAGACCCGATTTAGGCTTTCTCTGTTCTGAGAGAAAATTCTTCAGGATGTTCTTAAATGGAAACCAGAGTTTTAGAATTCTCCTTCACCTCACAGATTTTCAGAATGTGGAGTAAAGCCCAATTTTCCCCCAAGGCTACAGGGAGAATAGCCTGCCCTGTATTTACACTGGATTTTCTTTTGTCCATCCATTTTTCTGTTTTCAAAAAGTTGCTGGAGTCTGTCTTTTTTTTTCTTTTTTTTTTTTAATACTGATGATATTTAATGTACGGCAAAGACAGAGGAGCTCTTAAATATCATGTGTTTACCAAAACATAGAAATCTGCAAAGTTTACATCAATACATTTGATTCAGAGATGGGGAGGAAACAGTAAGAACAGAAGAACATCAAGTTGTGAGGGTTTTGCTTTTTTATTTTATTTTTAATACAGTCTGCAGCCTAGTAGAAAGGTAAATTTTGAGACACCCATAAAGTGCTTATTTTCAAAAACCTTTCAAAAGCCTTTTATGAATCACACAGTACTTGATGACCCACAGATGAACAGCTGGGCTACTAGCAACCTACAGGGAAGTTTGTGCAGTCTGAAATGACATCAGCTATTTCTTTTGAAAGTGGGTACATTATCTGACATTTAATTATTACATGTTCTAGTTACTCAAGAAGAATTTGGAGTAGTTCATCCTACTGTAACAATTAAATGACAGATATGCTGAATCTAATAAACATGCAGCCAGTTCTCAAACTTATCTTGATGGTAAATGTATGATTTTGCAAGAGAAACAGATAGGAATGAGACTTGACAAGGGAGGGGAAAAGAGGTTAGCAGTGATCTTACCACTCCAACCTTTTTGTGTACTAAACGTCCTTGCAGTCTTTACAGAAACAGATGCAATACAAGCTATTCAGAAAGCTCTAGCAACAGTTCTAAAAACAGAACTATACAAAGTCAAGAGTGGATTCTTAATCCTACTGCTATCTCAAGTAGATCTAAAACCAGAATTACTCAGACCTAAAGATATGCTTTTTTCATCAACTATTTTCTGGATGACTATTATGACTACAAGTGTAATCCAGTAAACCTATTTTTAGTGAGCTACCAAATAAAATTTTATTTGGTGGTTATTGATGAAGAGTTAAGTAAAGAGGACGAGAAAGCAGGACGAGATCAGGGAAAGAGGCCATGAATAAAAAATGACACCAACTATGGAAAAATAACCCTTTAAAATGGAATATTTTGCTTTCTTTGTGTAAATGACAATTCATTATTTTCATGTTATGCATGTTACTTCCAGTAAAATCCTACCAAAAATTATTAATACTTACATAAGCAGACACTCTGAAGACTGTAGAAATAATATGTATTTCTTTTGTTTCAGGATTCTTTTGAACACTGAAATACAGGGGAAAAACACATACTTAATACATAGAGTACATACTTAATACATAGAGTAAGCACTGATTATTAGAATCCTTCATTTAATAAATACATTTTTAACATATGCACTGTGTTCTTACTCAGATTTGATCACATTAAAATTCAACTCATGTCACATTGACTGTGAAAAGCTACGTTGACCATTGTTAGATACCGTGGATATTACGACTTTTTACTGAAAACTATTGAACATATCCAGTTATCTGAGTTGGTTTCACTGTTTTCAAATACTAAATCACAGCAATATTACCCAGGCCTAGATGACTCCAATATAAAGTTTGCATTTTGATAGCTATGCAAAGTTATTCAGCTAAACATTTTGTAAAAATCTTTCAAATATTCTTTGAGAAAAAAACCCTGCAAAGTGAACTGCATCTTTGACTATGAGAAGCAGCAGCAGTACTGGTGAAGAAATGCAGACTTTAGTTGATTTTTAATTAACATATAAATTATACTTTAGGTTCATTTTTCCTCCTTTGGAATGTTGTCTATATAGATAGCTATGCAACTTAGTATGGCGTTGGTTCTGAATTTTTTATTTTTCTAGACTGTGTTTGTTGTGAAGACTGCCATTTCTTCCATCACAATTACTAATAACACTAAGATATCATTGCAAAGAATACAGGCATCTCAACATATTTTAAATGTAAGTATTTTTAAATGTGTCATTTTTCCTCAGGTCTGCTTTAAGTAATGCTTACATTTCTTCATAAATTAGATCATGTAACTTCTACTAATTTAGCTAATTTCACAGATTCATATTTACATTAACTCACTGTGGTGCAGCTGAGCCTTATACACCCCATACTTATACAGTTCCAAGAAATGCATAGCTCAAAACCTGCCTTGTCACAAACAGGTTCAGTGCCCGGGAAAGGTCTCAATACAGCCAAGTTGCTAGAGGATGTGTGTTAAACACAGCCCAGTTGTACACTGCACCAGCTCCAAGCTGCCTGTGACAGCAGTCCCCTATTACCACTGTTTTTCCAAAGCTTCCTTTTATAAGAACAAACCCCAAATCATCCAGCATCATCTTTGTCGATTCAATCTCTCCAACCAATAAAAGAAATCGGCTCTCTGAGTAACTGATTTCATCTGCAGAGTAATGACACAGTCATATATGAATTAAGCCTATGCTGTCATGTTGATCTTTCCTGTGGTGAGTCAGTAACGAAGCTTTCTCAGAATTTTTTGTTGCAATTAACGTGTTGATATACTCAACAGTGGATTAAGACGGCATTGCTAAAACTGGTACTGGCCCCAGTTGTCTGCCTTACCACCCCTCTGGAGATTACTGCCTTCCCAGCACAGACAGCTCAGCTGGTTCATGACTCAGCTTCTGAACCACTGCAGTTTACAGACCAGCATATTAAGATAAACGAGCGTGGATGTCAGTTTATGCTAACGTACTGGGCTGTAAACTGCAGCAATTCAGGAACTGTTTAACCGTCTCTGCTAAAAGAGTGACAACTTTCCAAACAAGATATAGAGGGGTTAGTGGGATCACCACTTTCTACCATATATCAACATTCCCCCAAAACTACAGTTACTCTGGCTTCACATCCTTGTGTCTGAAAACAATGACTTCCAATTTCTGGTTTCTTAATTTTTATGTTATATGTATCTAAGATACCAAAGTAAGGGGTGACAGAGAGTAAGGCTTCCTATTTACTCCACTCCTTGAGAAATTTTCCCCTTGTGGTTAGCTTCCTGCAGGTCATTTTTCAGACCAAGTGTTTATTTCTAGTACTTTGGTTAATTTTTAAGGCAAAATAATATATTTGCCAAAATCAGATGGGATTCTTCCCTTGATGACTTGAAAGAAACGAGGAGGTTGCCTTTGACAAGCTCATTTGCTCTATTTCTTCTTTTCTATGAAGTTTTAGAAAAAACTACCTTGTCTTCTTGAAGAAGATAGTATTTCCTCAAAAATAGTCTTAATACCTGCCTTTGTTCTTTCAAATTGTTAACTTCTAAGCTATTCACTGAATATGGTATTTCCTTTATCATTTTAATGTGCATCTATTCTCATTTATGAAGAGCAAACTTCATCATCATCTCTCAATTCACTTCGGGTTCTATTTATATCCTAATCTTACTGGCAATATTTTATTAGGCTTTCCAAAGATTAAAAGAACAACTCAATGCTTTCACATAAATTAATTTATTAGGGGGGAAAGGGCACTGAGATGGCACAGAAGGAAGAAGAGGACTACAAGACACCACAACAGCTGTCACCATGGAGAGACACTGTCAGAAAAATCAGGGGTTAAGTAGAGAAGACAAGATTAATCAACAAAGATTCATAGGTTATATTTTAACATGTTTTTGTCATGTTAATGTATTCTTTAACTAAACCAAAAATACTACAATGAATATTTTGAAATTATTTAGGTTACACAGGATGACAGTGCTAGAATTTTGGATGGATTCAAATGGTCACAGACTAATTACCGCTGGATTAGTAACAGACAACAAGCTGTGCATGAATTCATTAGGAAGTAATTATTGCTCTTTTTACAAAGGAGAAAATGTCTGCCATTTAATAGTTGTATTTTGAGTTCCCTAGTTGTGCTTCTAAAATATCTAGAGCGGTTAATTTCAAAAGATTATCACATTCTCTGATAATAAAACAATATATACAGAAATGCTTTGGTAACATGAAATCTCAAACTTTCTGGCGCTATTTTGAACACTAATGCCTTGGAGTGAGAACTCAGGAAAGGCTAGAATAAAGGCTGTAAGAAAAAGAAGTGGGAAAAAGCTCATAATAGGTTTGCCACTCCTGGCACTAGAGACTTTTGCCAAGGCTCTCTTCCTTCCTCTAAGAAAAACCGTTACAGGACCAAACAGTGGTGGTTTATACCTCTGTAGGTGTATCATGATTAGACTAAATTAATCTGGGGGGCTAATTTTTCACTGGACACCAGCTAGCAGCTAATAATTATTGTACTATCCATTGGTTTCTCACCAAGCCTTCTGAGCCCTCAAGACATAAAAATTAAAGCTTAAGAAGATTTTAATACCACAAAAAGTTCTTAATATCACTTTACAAAGAGTAGAAAGTATCCAATGCAACTGCAATCCAAGATGAAAAGAAACCAGGCACAGGATAGCCGTCTACGAAAGAAGAATTTAAAGAACAGTTGGTTTTCAACAGGAATTTGAAGGTGAACAGTTTGGTAAACAGAATTTCAGAGACCACTATGGTCATTAGCAATTATTTACTGAAAATAAGAGGCCATAAGAAAGTGATTTTCATTGCTTTATTTTCTGGTGTAATTTGTGCAAAAATTAAGTAACACAGTGCGCAGCATACACTAGAAATTAGAACTTCAGTCAAGACTGTGGCATGAGTCTCCCTCTTCAGAGCTGCATTGCTTATACTTTCACTGGCTTTTTCTTTCTTAAGAAGGTGGTAACAAAGCAGCAACATCATTTGGGATAAACTGGGGGCAGGGGGACATGAAACAAAGTAGGAGACAACCATGACTGTGAAGAGGGAGAGAAAGTCTGAAATGTCAAGATCAAAAGCTTTTCTCATGGGACCAACAGAGTAGCAAAGGAGCAAGATAAAAGATTTAGTTAAATTGTGAGTTTCTTTTTCAGCTGGTAGTCATTGTTAACACCAGCTCCACTGGCAGTGAGAAACCAGCAGACATTTATAGGCACAGAAGGGAAGAGGCACATGGTAGATAAATACTGAAGAACAGTTATGTCACGTGAACTGAGTAGATGTACTTTAAAACTTTGGAGGATAGAAAGCACGCTGTCAACTGGGAAAACAAACAAACAAACAAACCCCACCCAAACATCAAAAAACAGAAGAATGGACATTGGAAGGTTTTCTCCTGATATTGCATAAAGGAAAGGAGTAGCACCCAAGACAAAAATCACAGAAATATATAATGGGCCAATAGGGAACAGTCTGAGGGTATAGAAAAAGCAAACCTTGAAATCAGGATGTTATTTTAAGTAACATCCTTATTGGATTTTACAGCAGGAAAAGGAAAGAGAAGGGGAAAAGGTTTGAGGAGATATGAAAGTAAAAAAAAAGGAGTGGCTTAGAACAAAACTTCAATGTGTTTAGGAGAAAACAACAGCAAAGGGAAGCAAGAAAGTGGAGGGACTGATTGGATTTGCGCTTTGTCTTAGGTCAATTCAACAACACTAGAGCAGAAACAGCTGTAGTCAATGCAGTCAGCTAAGGCCAAGGATTAGAGTGACAAACAGCTTGTTCCAAGTACAGTGAACAATTTAAAAGAAAAGGGAGGGTGGAGCTGAAGCACTGATGGATCCTCTTATATCATATTCTGTATTTCTGAAGAACCCACTTCACTTCCATCTATGTATGATATGAAAATATCAAAAGTAATGACACTTATAAGAAAACTTTTGTGACTAATCACAACAGTAAAATTAATAAATGCAGCAATCCAGGTTCATTATTTCTAAAACTTCTTCATGTAATATTGATACTGCTCAATTTCTCTGTTTCAGTGGTCTCTCTAGAAGTATCAACTGTTCTACTGCTACTTAAATAATTTATTTTAGATGACCTTGGGAAACAGCATATGATTGAATCAACTTACACCCTGAAAAGTACTGACCACTAGAAAATCTGAAAGCTGCTTAGAAGTTATTAAAGTTTCATAAGCTTCTTTGGTAAAGTATGACAAAAAATTGCAAAAAAACCCAGCCAAATATTTTGTTGTAAATATTTTTTTTTATACAGCAAGCTATACACAAGTGCTACAGAAGTAAAGAAATATCCATAGAATCATAGAAGAGTTTGGGTTTGGAAGGGATCTTTAAAGGTCATCTAGTCCAACCCCCCTGCAATAAGCAGGGACATCTTCAACAAGATCAGGTTGCTCACAGCCCCATCCAACCTGACCTGGAATGTTTCCAGGGACGGGGCATCTACCACCTCTCTGGGCAACCTGTGCCAGGGTTTCACCACCTGCACTGTGAAAAATGTCTTCCTTCTATCTAGTCTAAATCTGCCCTCTTTTAGTTTAAAACCATTACCCCTTGTCCTATCACCACAGGCCCTGATAAAAAGCCTGTCCGCATCTTTCCTATAGGTCCTCTTTAAGTACTGGAAGGCTGCAATAAGGTCTCCCTGGAGCCTTCTCTTCTCCAGGCTGAACAACCCCAACTCTCTCAGCCTGTCCTCACAGGAGAGGTGTTCCATCCCTCTGATCATTTTTGTGGCCTCCTCTGGACCCACTCCAACAGGTCTTTCTTGTGCTGAGGGCTCCAGAGCTGGACACAGGACTCCAGCTGGAGTCTCCCCACAGCAGAGTAGAGGGGCAGAATCACCTCCCTGGACCTGCTGGCCACACTGCTTTGGATGCAGCCCAGGAGAGGGTTGGCCTTCTGGGCTGCACATGCATATTGATGGCTCATGTCCAGCTTTCCATCCACCAGTACCCCCAAGTCCTTCTTGGCAGGGCTGCTCTTGATCCCTTCATCCTCCAGCCTGTACTGATACTGGGGGTTGCCCTGACCCTGGTGCAGGATGCTGCATTTGGCCTTGTTGAACCTCATGAGGTTCACACAGGCCTGTTCCTCAAGCTTGTCCAGGTCCCTCAGGATGTCACACCATACCTCAGGCATGTCAACCGTACCACTCAGCTTGGTGTCATCTACAAACTTGCTGAGGGTGCACTCGATCCCATGGTCTATGTCATTGATGAAGACACTGAAGAGTACTGGTCCCAATATGGACCCCTGAGTGATACCACTCATCACTGATCTCCATCTGGACATTGAGCCATTGACCACTACCCTCTGGATGCCACCATCCAACCACTTCCTCATCCACTCAACAGTCCACTCATCAAATCCCTATCTCTCCAATTTAGAGAGATGGATGTTGTGGGGGACCATGTCAAAGGCCTTACAGAAGTCCAGACAGACGACATCCGTAGCTCTTCCCTTGTCCACTGATGTGGTCACTCCATCCTAGAAGGCCACTAGATTGGCCCGGCAGGACTTGGTCTTGGTGAAGCCATGCTGGCTGTCTTGAATCACCTCCCTGTTCTCCATATGCCTTAGCATAGCTTCTAGGAGGACCTGCTGCATGATCTTCCCAGGCACAGAGGAGAGGCTGACAGGTCAGTAGTTTCCAGGGTTCTCCTTGCTACCTCTTTTAAAAATGGGTGCAATGTTTCCCTTTTTCCAGTCTCCAGGGACTTCACCTGACTGCCAGGACTTCTCAAATATCATGGAGAGTGGCTTGCCAACTACATCAGTCAACTCCCTCAGGACTATGGGATGCATCTCCTCAGGTCCCACAGACTTATGTATGTTCAAGTACCTCAGGTGGTCTTGAACCCAATTTTCTCTTACAGTGGGAGGGACTTTGCTCCTCCAGTCCCTGTCCTGCCATCCATCCACTCAAGAAGTGTGGTAAGAGAGGTTGCCAGTGAAGACTGAGGCAAAGAAGTTGTTGAGTGCCTTGGCCTTCTCCTCATCCGTTGTTACCAGCTTGCCAGTCTTGCTCATCAAGGTGAGGTACTCTTTCTTTGACCTTCCTCTTCTGGCTGACATGCCTGTAGAAGCCCTTCTTATGATTCTTTGCATCCCTTGCCAAGTTCAGCTCCAGCCTCATCTTGGCTTTCCTGACCCCATCCCACCACAACAGGGCAGCATCCCTGTACTCTTCCCAGGATACCTCTCCCTGCTTCCACTGCCTGTGCATTTCCTTCTTGTCCTTTAGTTTGACCAGCCAGTCTTGACTCAGCCATGACAGTCTCTTGCCTTCCTTTCCTGATTTCATACACCTGAGGTTCAAGAGCTCTTGTGCTCTATGGAAAGCATCCTTAAAGATCTGCCAGCTCTGTTCTGGTCCCTTGTCCTGGAGGACAGTTTCTCAGGTGATCCTATTGACTAACTTCCTGAAGAGCTGGAAGTTTGCCTTCCTAAAATTCAGGGTCCCGACTTCACTCTTTGCCTGCCCCATAACCCTCAGGACTGCAAACTCTACCAGTGCATGATCACTGCAGCCCAGGCTGCCTCCAATCTTGATGTCACCAATTAGCTCACATGCATTGGTGACCAACAGGTCCAGTATTGCATCCTCTCTGGTAGGCCTGTCTATTACCTGGTGCAGGAAGTTATCCTCCATTCACTCCAGGAGTCTCCTGGATTGCTTACTCAGAGCAACAGGCTGAGAATCCTCACTAGCACTTTGTCCCTCTAACCTTGGCATGTCATCCCGTGGCTTGTCATGGGCAAGCCTGGTATTATTCCATTCCCCCTTCAAGTCTAGTTAAAAGCCCTGTCAATGAGCCCCACTAGCTTGTGAGCAAAGACCCTCTTCCCCCTTTGAGAAAGGTAAATCCAATCTGATGTCAGCAAGCCAGGTGCCGTGTAGGCCATCCCGTTATCAAAAAATCCGAAACTGTAGCAGTGACACCAGTCAATGCAGACATGTATTAATAGACTGGACCCATGTGTTTTTCCCTGTGTCGCTGCCCACAACTGGAAAGAGAGAGGAGAAAATAACCTGTTCTCCAGATTCCCTTACCAATTTTCCCAAGGCCCTGAAGCCTCTTTGGATAGCCCTTCGACTACATGTTGCAGCTTCATCACCACCCACATGGAAGAGCAGTAGTGGGTAACAATCCAAGGGCCGCATGAGGCTAGGAAGTTTCCTAGTAATGTCCTTAACCCAGGCCCCAGGGAGGCAGCGGACTTCCCTAAGAGAAGGGTCTGTTTGGCATATTGATTCAGGTGATTAAGAATCACTGGGTCTCATCCTTTCACTGTATCTTTGTTCAGACATATACATTTTACTCTTAAGTTTATCCAAAGACATTTTAAGAACAGAATTAAAGACGGATACATCTTACATGATTTTTTTCCTAATATGCTTGTGTATAATCTTAAAATAGGAGATGAAATAACAATTGGTCACCATACCATTCCAAATAGACCTGAGAATGAAGAAAAATATCAATTCCTACTTTAAGCAATTTGAAGCCTTTGTAGTGTACATTCCAGTACATCACTTGGTATCCATATTATCCGAGTTCTTGTACTATCTCACTTTTCAGAGATCTGCAATTGTTTTCTATTGTTCAGTTAATATTGTTCTTTATACTCTCCCACAAATACTTATTATGAGTGGCAAAGTATAATACAATATAAAATTTTAATAATATCTTTGATGATCTTCATACTCACGTTAGGTTAGCTAGGAATGAGCCTTTGCATAATTGATAACTATGCTCCATTTCCCACTAGACAGGAAATAAGAAATTTTGTCAGAGAAGTCAGAATATGGATATATCAAAACAGAGCAAAAAATTGCCTTTTTTCTGAATTGGAACCTCTGATCAATCACCTCTCAGGTAAAAAAAAAAAAAAAATCTCCAAACAATTCCATATGCCAGACCTGGAAAAAACATGTTAGTCTACCGTGTCATGTTAACAGCCAGATTCTACCACCCTTAGCTTTACACTGCAAGAAGTGTATTTGTGGAGTTAAGAATGCCAAAATGCAACCGTATTTAAATATATATATATATATATATATATACACACAGAACTAAAAATTTAAACTAAAGTACTTCAATTCTTAAAGCCTATGCCAAAAGCAGCTTGAAAGTAGTCCAAGACTATATAGTCAAGACTTAATTGTTGATGTTTTGTCAATGACAGTGGAAACATATTCTGGATCCAGTGCCATGTGATGTTTTCAGTAGATGATTACAGAAACAAAAATCTTTAAAATGGGAATGAATTATAACACATCAATGTCCATATATGTAATACTTTAAAAGTCCTTACGTGGGACAGATGGCATCAAAATTACATATATTTTGCCATTAAACTACTACCATTGTTACCTGGTATTTTGGTAATTGAACACAAATAAGCTCGCAGATTGATTAAATAACAGCCCCATTTTTGAAGCAGTAATGCACAATAAATTTACACAAACCAACACAAAGTACCTATGCACAGCACAAAGATACACAATTGTGTAAAACACAAAACACCTACCTCACCAAGTCTTTATATAAAGCTTTTGTAGTTTCTAAGTATGGGCCAACTACATCTTCAAACTGGCAAAGAGTTCCTCCAATGCAAAGATGCTTAAAAAGACAGAACAGAAATTCCTTGCGATCCAACTGACTAAATAAGTCGTAATGGTCTGAATCTTCCAGAAGCAAGACCTTGTGGAACAAGAAAATAACAAAGAAGTCAAATAGACAAAAATTTCTTATTTGAGATTAAGTTTATAAACAATGCAACTACTTTGCCGTGCGCCCCACAGAGTTTACATGAACTTTACATTAACATTTACATCAAATACATGAACTAGGGGTGGAAATGAATAAGCAATTCTCTCTAAATCCTTCTTCCAATGAAGCAATTATGTTCAAAATTTATAGATACAATATAAAGCAGAATCACTGCCAGATTTGTGTCCACAAGACATAAGGAAAGATTTTTCAAGAGTCTTCCCTGGTTAATTGCCCATCATGTTAATGAAACAATCAATAATCTGAAAATAATCTAGCTACATTTGGTATGTTGACCACTGCCAATTAGTTTGTCTTTGGTAACTTAGCCTACATTTGCTTTTCTACTCTAAGTTTACACAGTTGTCTCACATTTGTAAAGGAATCCCAAGGATCTCCCAGAGGGGATCACTCAAACTTACACCATTTTTTACTGCAGATTCTAGCGAGCCTTTATCTGTAGCCTGGATAAGCCAGACATGCTATCCAGGTGCCTCCATGTGTCTCACCTGCCTTTTGCTGCAATATTATGTGAACACAGAGGACTTGCTAAATTAGTCCCAACACTGCACACTGTAAGGGTGGACAGAAATTGTATGGTTACAAGATGTTTGAGTCACATCAGCCAAAATGCAGATGCCAACCCAGGCAAACTGGTCAAAGCCAGACATGAGCTTACCACTCTCTGGCTCTCTCTATCGCTACACAACCTGAGTAAAAAAGGGTCTGGGCAGTAACTGTCGTTGATGGCCACCTCGTACATATCCCAATGCACTTCTTGGTTGAAGCCAGAGAAGATGTGGCAGGTAGGAAAGAAACATGGAGTTTTGCAGCTGAGGGCCATCTTCTGGCACCAGGAGATAGACAGTTTGCTGCCCCCTACAGTCTACTGTGCCAGGGTGCTGACTAGTTCAATCTGAAGCTTTAATGTCATTCCTGGAAGATTTTGACTCTTAATTCTTTCTGCCATCTTAGGTCTTACAAGTAGGAATCACGTTCATTTCAAACATATGTGAATCCTTCAACATGCAGCTTGCAGGCACACACATCCCTTCCAAGGGAAGGAAAATGGAAAGAGACTGAAACTCCAATGATGTCTTATTTTAAATGTTGCCTCTAACTTTTCTACATTCAATATACTTAATTTTCAGAAAACATTTCACACATGCCCAACTTAAAAACAAATACACAGTATTTTGAACTGCTAGGCTACAAACCACATCTGAAATTCAAACATGAGCTTGAGTCCTCTCCTTTTCCCAGAACTTTACAAGACAGACCAGTATTTCAGGCCACATCCTGTAACCAGTGTCACTGGTTCAAAAACACTGCCTTCAAAGGATTCGCCAAGTGCAAATGAGTGCAACTCTATAATTATTAAGTACTTATGATGATTATATATACAAGGAAGAGCAAAATCCAGTTCTCCCACACTATGCTTTGCTAATGCTAAACAAACATAAGTAAAAAAAAAAATTGGTTTAGCTTATGAAGTCAAAAGAAACACTTAGAGTGAAGACATAAGTTGATTAAGAAGGTGCCACTGTTAGAGAGATTCTTTTTCAGAATAATCTGCTCTCTAACACCTCCACTGGAGTATAACAAACAGTTTTTATCTTGCAGGCCTGTTCAGGAGTTATATTTAGTCCTTTTCCAGTGTTACACTGAAAAATAATTTCCCTTTTCACAGTTTCCTTTCCTTTGTTTCAGTGAAAATATATGAAGATGCCTTTCCTTAAATGCCTTCGCATATGATAAGGTCAACATTTCTGGCCAGGAATGCTTCAGGATGTAGCTATTGAGTACATTCAATTTAATCAACTACCTGGAAGGTCGGGTGAACCCACAGCTCTGGGTATCATTGCAACTTTCCATTAGCACCACTTGTTTTCCCCTCCTAGGCAAATGAGTAGCTGCATTTCCCCCCCATACTTCCAACCCAAGCACTGACTACCTGAGACAAGGGTGGGCAGAAGAAGGTTCTACCTTCTTCTCCCACCCAAAAAGGAAAGAGGGCCCACCTAGAAAACAGCCATTGCTTTCACACATTCAGGCACTGCAGTGCTTCAGTCTTTTCTGTCACGTGGCTATCAATGCCCATTTTTACCATGGAAAGTATGTATTGTCAGGAAAAAAAAATCTGAAAATTGTGCCCTTACAGTACCTAATAGAGTATGAAAAAGTATAAGAAATTATTAATTGCTATACTGACCTTCCTTAATTCATCAGAGATGAGAATATCATCATAATAGTCATCATAACATTTCACAATATCTCCAGTTTCTCTAACAATTCCTTCAGAGTATAGCCGATCAAAAAATGACATGGAAATCTGTGTACAGGGTACCACCGTAGCTTCAATTTTTGTCACTTTGGAACCTGGAATACATAGAAAGGCTTCACTCCATATCTCTTACAATAAACAAAATAGGAGGAATTCCATGTACTAATGGTTTTACAGTAATTTGTAATTCCATACAGTGTGGAAATAATCAACTTCTCTAAATGGTTGTGTGTGGCATATTCTTTAAAAAAATATAGATCACATAAGTATGACTCAATCATGCAGTCCCTCAAAAAACAAAGAAAGCTAAGAAAGAAACAAGTGTAAGGAAAACATTAAATTCATCTGAATGCTACCTTCCAGTAAGGCTCATGTGTATGCTCCCCCTGTTGGCAATACTATCAACTAAAACAAGTAATAGATGAAACACCATGTAAACTCATCATCACATTAGACCAAATCCTTAGAAAATCATATTCCACAGATTAAGCCTTAAAGAACCTGAGGACAAATACCATCAAATTTGGTGTGATGAAATCAGTAGCTGCTAACAGCACCCCACAAAGTAAAAGACAAAACAAACAGAGCCCTGATGAATTTTTGGCTTGTTAAGTATTATATCTGAACTTTTTGAAAAGTTATTCTGTAGCTACTGTAAGCTTTGTTAACCAGCTATTTCAGAAGATGAAAAAGGTACCATCAGCACTTCCTGTATGAATCAGGACTCTTATCTCTGTAATCATTAAGTGCAGAGTACATTTTTCTATAATTTTTCAGTGCTTGCAAGTCATCCAAGGCTTGATCCTGTTGCTCACAGACATCTAGTGCCATTTGAGATGCTCTACCTTAATGAGGTATCAGTCCATAAGGGCACATATCTTCTCTATATACAGTGTTACATCTACAAATCTGTATGCATGGTGCTGGATAACTTATGGCACCTCAAATGGCACTAGACTCCATGTTTAAGAAGCTTTGGACTCAGTCCAGTTCCATCTGCTCTCTACAGTCCACGTGTTCAGACCAAATGTTAAAACATATCCTCTACTCATCTCCAAATCGCCCTTAACATCCTTCAAAGTGCTTCTCAGTGCAAGAGGGAAGAGAGCATGCATGAGCGTGAGCAAAAGTGAGCATGCAACACAAGGGCAATGAGTCTTGGCAGAGCTAATATTCACAGCATTCCATCTTTCCATGACTTTACTCTTATCTTTTCTCCTCTGTAGGTTCCCTTGATGGGAGACGGGTCAACAACATCAGAATATTAAAAGGCTTTTGACCATAAAATTAAAGATAAAATTAAGTGGTGTCCTGACAAGCTGACCTAAAGGATCACTAAAGACTAGTTTTTAGGAAATGTCAAAATTTCGCTCTGGATGACAGTATTTCAGGAACAGAAATGTGCGAAAAAGGTATGTATGAACCATGATGCTTCCAAGAGCACCGAGCAAGCGTAGGATAGCCTAAAATTTCTCTTGTCCCCAAAAGGGACACTTCCAAAAAGTCCTTGGGATTTCTCCGATATTTTATTACATGGAGATTATTTATTCATAGGTTAAGTAGGACTGGCATTTTGCTATCTAAACCCTGCACCACCTACCTCAACAACACTAAGAGAAAAATTAAAGACAAGTTACAAGTTGATGGCTTGAAAATGTGTCTACTTAAGCTAAAAATACTGGCATGAAACTTTATAATTATTTTATTGGGCCAATGTGATGTAAAGAAAATTGGCTGTAGAGAAAAGCTCGGCATTTAATTGCTTAGCTTCACATCCACAGTGTGTAGTATACCTTTTATTAAAAAAAAGGGTTAGGACATTCTCCTACCTGTCCACATACTGACTATTAAAAAATAATCAAATTATGTAACCAAATCACAAGTCAGAAAAAACATGACTTACAGCCTCACAACCTAAGAACAAAGGGATACTTATTTATTTATTTATGCTTCCTCCCTCCCTCCCTTCCTTCCACCTCACCTCCAGACTCCTCTAACATCTAGTCCTCCAGCTTCCTTTCACAGGGACAGAATTTTTATTTTATAAAAGAATTAATAAGAGCTAAATCAACCCCTAACATAGAAATTATTTTGCAAAGACCTATTAATCAAAAACTGAACTAAGACTAATAAAAATCAGATGTTAAATGACTTGAGAAAGAAAAGAAGTCTTACATTTTCCCAGTTATTGAGCTCAAAGTATACAAAATTGAGCTATTTATAGGCCTTCAAATTGTTAGGATTTTGTTGGGGGAGGGGAAGGAAGGAGACATACTTGTGCTCTGAAACAAGATTTTGTGAAAACTTTCATCAGGGGAAAAAAAAAAATCAAGAGCTTTGTAATCTATTCAGTAGTTCAGAAAACCAAACTATAAATGGGAAAGTTTAAATATACTGGAAGCTCCTATTCTCCATTTGAGAGGTGAGATTTGAAATTGGAGATTCAGAATTTCCTGGAAAAGAGTGACCAGTTTTAATAACAATGTAAAAGTGAGCAATAAAATACAAAGAAGAAATGCCTTGACAACTCTGCAAGTGGAAAACAAAGAGCTGAGAAGTACTGAAGCAGATTAAGCTTCTTATAACATGTAGCTCTGGAATATCTATACAGTGCTGCCAATATACTTTTAAATGAACATGTTGAATATCTAGTATGGGGCAGATAAACCCCTGATTGGGTATATTTAGAATTCCTCCCAAGCTTAAGAAAGATTTTTACCTCAGGGAAACCTCTTGCAACTTACTACTTACAAACCACTTTCTATAGAACATACATAATGCAAATTCACTAAAAAGGTGGTATTTCAAAAGTAAAAGGTGCAGGTTGATGATTTACAGGTTCAAATGACATCTAAAATTTTTGCAAATGATAAGCTATAATAGTAGTCTAAAAAATTGCTGATTTAAGATTACCTTCCAGATTTCAAAACCCCATTCCAAAGACAGCAATCATTAGAGCTTTAAGTACAGACAGCAAGTCAAGAATCTTTCTTAGGCAAATACTAAATTTTTATTTACACAAAAGACAGTAACCCTGTCCCTTTGAAGATAACTTTTCAAGTGTTAATTGAGCTTAAGCAGATCCAGTCCTGCCTCCCCAAGACCGCTGACAGGTGGAAGGCCAGTAATGTGTCCAAGGAAAAACTACTATTTATTTTTCATTGCAGCTATTTAAAAATACAAGACTCAAGACGTAAGTCGGTACGCATCAAATTTGTTCCTCTTGCTGCTTCTATTTTAGAAATATGAGAGTAACAGATAAAGGGGGGGCTTAACGCACATGACAGAACTCTCAGGTACTCTGCCATGCAGCCAGGAAGAGAGGAAAAATATCCCTACAACAACAGGCAAAAAACTGTGACATGAAAATAGGTAATTAAGTATCTGTCTGACCAGAAGAAGCAGACTAGAGTATATTTGTGTGTATTGTTTACATAAAATGTCAAATTTCAAGTAAAGTTAAAGCTGGAGTCCTTGAGACAATGTTACTATTGTGGGATTCTCCCAGGAATCCCAACAGGTGTGGAAGCTAGGGAGAGAGGTACATGTTGCATTCCTTGGGGACCCCATGTTTTATGCCACCTTTTCATCTAAGAGATGGAGACGGAGGATATTAAGGTCTGATAATATTAAGGTGAGGATGAAACGTAGTCAAGAGAAATAAAAAAATGAGATTAGACACAGGAAAAAAAAAGTAATGAAGAACTTTCAGATACAGATTTTAGGAAAAGGAGATAGACAAGTAACAGAGAGGAGGTAGAAATAAATATGAAAGTGAAATGATGTCCACTGAATTAAAAAGAAAAATAAATTCTTAATGAGAAGGTGAAAGAGGACCACAGCCTGGAAAAAGACAAAAGGGTTATGAAAATAAACACTCTCGTAAAGTAATATTATATTGATGTCTTCTATAATGCTGACATCTTTCTGTGGATCCGTAAATACTTTCTGCCCAACCTCATGGAGGAGAGAATAGAAGGGAGATTTCTAAGAACCTATCTAAACCCCACTTACATTATGCATCCAAAATATCTCCCCCCTGCAAAAAGACCCTAACAGATTTGTTTGCAAGAGAATAAATACAGTATTTGAATCAACCTGGAGTATGCAATTTTCTTCAGATTTTCTAAAAAGCAAAATAAGCCCATTTCCAGTATTTTCTTTCAAGAACAGGAACTTGTTTTAAAAAGAGTTACTCCACAGTGATAAGTAAATGGTATATCTGGATTAATATATCAGCATGTCTGAAGATGAAAATAATAGATTATTTTTTTACCTCCTCCTACTCAAAGCTAATTCTTACTATATTTTCAAAAAATGCACATGAAAACTAAGTGTAGAAAAATGTGCCAACATTCCTCACCAAAAATAGGCAAAGAATGGGAAGATGAAATTTTAAGAGCAAATGGGGTATACCAGCTGTTCAGGATTTAGAAAGGGAACCCTTCCAGTCCTCAGAACAAAATGCATTACTTCTGTGCTGAGGAAGATTGAGCAGAATCAGGAGTTAAGCTGGGATACTTGACAAGTGACCCTCCGCTCTTAACATGAGGTATGTAACCTACTGACCTTCACTAGAGGGACTGGCAAGTCATAGGCTAGACAGATAGCCTAAAAAAATTCTTGCCTAAAGCAGGAAAAGGTTTACCCATGGTTTGAAATATATTTATTTTCTTTCTGTTTGCCAGAGTGAAAAAGAGATACCTGAGGGGGGGACTTGAAATATTTTTTGCATCTTATATATTTCAATTGTTTTAACAACCAGATACAGTGTTTGGAAAATGGATTTTGCTGACAAAAAGGCGGCAATGTCTAGTGTCATGTATGCAGTGGGGAAAACCTATGCCAATTCCAGACAGCTGAAATGGAAAAGTTAGAAAATTCCCAAAGCTTCATTAAATATTTACACTCAGTAAAGTATCAGCAGACAAACCAAAAGAACCGAGGACTTCCCACTACGCCCTTTTAAAATATTCTTGGTAAGGAAAATCACTTTGGCAATATCAGAGTTCGCATTATACATAAAATCCCATTACATTATCACATGCAATTTCCATGAAATTTTGTGCATCATTTACCTAATCAAAAATACAATTCCAAAGTGGTGCCATAAAATTACATGCTATTTGCTTTTGGTCTTTCTCCTTTAAGTGTCTCATCTCCATCTACAGACGTAATCAAATGTTATAATCAAAAGTTAATGATCCAGCAACAAACTAGAAGTCAACCTTATGCCATGATTGCAACTAGAGCAACCTATCGCATGGCTCTCTTTCTGCACCTAGATCACTTCTGTTGTGCAGATAGCATATTTACACAAGCTCAGCGGTGTGCTCTATCTAATCTTCTGCTCTCTCAACTTTAGTTTGTAACGGAGCAATAATCTCAGATCTGTGCTAAAGTGGTTGCATCTATAGAAGAGTGTCTTTCTCCAAATATTATCTGAAGCAGTTAGTACTATAATTCCACAATTAATGCAGTTGATTATGTCTGGATATGTGATCAGGTCAACCGAATGTCACAGGCCATTTAAAAAAACTTCTAGTAGCTTGGTTTATGGATTGATGCAGGGGTCAAGGGAAAAAAAGTGTAAAATGTGACAATTCAGTAACAAAGTAGGTAAGAATCTTTTATTATTATTTAGTAAAAGAAGTAATTCTTTAAGATAATTCAGCCAGGTGAAGATACACATCTATGAACCATCATTATTACGAAGTGCTAAATTAGAGGAAAATAGTTACAACACAGACATAATTTAAGACTAATTTATTCTAAATTTACCCAATGTTGTCCATTGTCCTGAAGCTGAGAGCAATTTCAAACTGGAGTTCACATTTTGGTCATTAAAAAATGCCTATAATATTCAAATAAGAGAATACAAGTTAATGAAATGAAACATAAAATCATCATTTATAGTGCTTTGGACACTTACAAAGCAAATTATAAGGATACAATTAGTAAGTAGATTTTGTATGGTCTTTCAGTTTGGATACTAAATATCACACCACCGAATACATGTTTCTGTAACTTTGTGTAGCTGGTGTCTTTTAGCTATTCAGGATAACTTCATGTACATATTTATATATGCAATATTAAGGTTTTACAGTAAAGCACTTTTAGTCCAAGAACACACAAAAAAGTTGTATGAAACCCTTGGAGGTATAGAAAATGGAAGAGATGAAACAATTCTATCTCTGCATGCAATGTTGTTGGAAGTAAAAAACGAAATGCTAAGTATGCTTGTAAAATTTACATTTTGTAAATAAATTTGAAGCTTGGATAAGTGTAGAGACACACAAAAATTATTAAACAGATACAGAAGAAATCCATAAATTATTGAAGGGGTGGAGAAGATGTTCCACAGTAAGATTTGAAGTATCCAGTCTTCTTATCAATTAAAAAAAAGAGACATGCATAGTAATGTTTGTAGCTGACATGTTTAAATGATAGATAAGCCAATTAAGAAAATCCACACTGCATACAAGCAGAGTAAATAATCATTACAAGCTGCTAAGAAAGTGATGGATTTTTCAGTCTCTGCATCACCAAATCTCTTTACCACCTCTCTGGGATACAGGCAGATCAGACTATGTAATGCAATGGCCCCTTTGTTCTCAGTTAATTCACTGCCACTGAGAGTTCATCATCTCATAGTGATATTTTTACATTTTTAATTCAAAAGAGACAAGCATTGAGAAGGCAAATGCATATTTTGTAATCATTTGAAGTGTTATTCAGTGGGAGATGAAATATTGGTGTTTTTCTGTGTGAATTTCTTTAAAATACAGAGAGGCTGAATTCTTTATCCAGGATAACAACATAAAACAGACATACAGCAAATTAAAGAGTTGTTTTTAAAACAACAGATGTAAAAACCATACTGTTTTTTAAACTACAGATTTTTTTTTTTTCTGTCTGCAAATAGATGAACAGGTTTGACTTTGCACACAACAAAAGTGGAGGACACAAAATCAGCAAGAGGCTTGACTCTCAAAAAGCTGAGAGCCCAAAATTCCAGTATAAAGCAATGGTATCCAATAAACTTTAAAAATATTGTATTTTTAAATGTATGGTGCATATGCACGTCTAATTGCACAGGTATTTAGGGTGACAAAGAAGTAATAGCTGTGAACAAAGGTACCAACTGCATGTACTGTTTAAAGTCTCCCCCTGTGTGGGCTTCCCAACATCAAATGCAGTGGCCAAGATCAGCATCCAGTTCAGATTCCCATTCTTGGAAATCTTGAATGACTAAATTGTTCCCTTCTAAAAAAGGGTAACATTAGTACAGACTAAAATATTTTTACTGGACAATACAGTTAACCCACAAAGTAGGACTTGAGCACCACACCTAAATCACCTACTTTCAAGGAGACAGTGTGCAGGAAAATAGCATGTTAACACTGCTACAGTGCTTGCCATTGTGCAGTTTTCTAATAGCTATAATTCCATGAAAAGAAAAGTCAACTTAAAATATAAAGGACTTAGAAGTACCATAACAAATTCATCCTTTTGATAGGGCTTAAACTGCTGGTCAAAACCGAATGCTTGTGCTGTGATCCTGCCTTGCATGGACCTGAAATGGAAAAACGAGATGAAATATTCTGCAAACATACTAGGTACTTAGTCACTCTGCAAATTTGCCTACACTACATAAAGTCGTATTCTGACCAATAATTATATTTTTCTTTTTTTAAATTCTCACTTATAACCGCCTCCCACCACCACCTTCCCCCACTCGGAGGAGTGGGGGAGGCACAACCGCTGCTCAGGCGGCGTCAGAGCAACGCTGCGAAGCGACCATAGGCTTGGCTAACTCTGGAAAACGAGGATAAATGCCTTGCACCTCAGCACAAGCGTTTTACGTGCCGGAAAAATAACGAGGAGACTTCTAATTAAAGGGGGAAAAAAAGAGAGACACGGACCCGCACCACCACAGAGCGGGAGCCCTAAGGGCGCAGTGACGACCCCAGCCCTCAGCACCGCCCGCCTCTCATCGCTCCCCACCGCCCCCAGCGAAGCGCCTCTCGCAGCAGGCTTTCCCCCTCCCACCATTTGAGGAGTCTGTCCCGGATGTCCCTGTCCTCCAGGCAGGGGAAGGCTTTCTGGGGCAGGCAGCGGAAAGCGAAGCCCCCGGCGGACATCTTCCAGCGCCGGCGGCGGTTCGGCGGTTGCCGTGGAAACGGCGCCGCGCAGGCGGTGCGCTGCCGGCGCGCTCCCGCCGCGGGGCTCGGCCCCGCTTGCAAGCGTTCCGCCGGCCGACGGGGCCGCCGCTGACGCGTGAAGGCCGCGGAGGCAGGGCTGCGCCCCTTCTTCCAAGATTTCTTTGATTTTTACCTATAAAATCCCCCAATTAAACATCAGCTGTGTCACCCCCTCCCGTCTGCTCCTGTCTGTGCACGGGGAAAACTCTTTCAGGCTTGCCAAAGGAGAGCCTAGCACACTGGCACGCCGAGGTGGGCACCACCATTGCTGGCTTGCTCACCACCCCCAATACATAATGCCAAAACGAATTATGAAAAGCTCAAAGTTTTGAAATGGTGAAGCTCTAATGAATCAGGGCTGCTTCTTGCTTCCCGGGGTGCTGAGCCATTTGGAAGTAGCAAGGCTGTGCTTTCAAGCTCTTCCCAGTGGAAAATTTAAGCAAAGTGCATCTTACTTAAGGAACTTATTTTTAAAAGTCCAGTAAAGCAGCAGACACCTTGCAAAATTTGGGGAATTTCCTGCCCTTTGCAGGGAAAGCAGTGCGAGTTTAAGGCTGCTGCACATCTCACGCTATATCCCTTAGCACCACCCCCCGCCCAGCTCTCCCTTTGCTGCAAGTCTCCAAAACTGTCATTTCCCCATTAATCTGCTGTGCGGGCTAAACAGCAGACCCATTTCTAAGTTTAGCAGTGGTTCTGTTTGTTTCTAATTTAAAAATTTAAGCTGAATCACATTGGATTTGAGTAGAAAGCGGAAGAGAAAGGTGCAGCGTGCCGTGCCGAGGGCATCAGCAGGGACCAAAGCTGAACCGCCGACGTGCACTCCCTGGTCTCGTCGGCCTCCGAAAGCTGTCCTACAGATTTAACTCATAAGACACATCAGTTAAACAGGTTTGTACCAAGGGAATCCGGAAGAAAGAGGTATCATAAGCCTGTTAAGAATCCCTGTTTTAACATAGTTTCAGTAGAATTCATTGCTCACTACGTACTTAGTAAATTTGATTAAAAAGTGCTTACACCTGCAGACCACGTTATTGTGTAGCAGCTATGTGACATTTAAGGAGCCGTTCCCTCTGTATGTCTTCTCCACTCTGTTTTCTCCAAGTGTTTTCCTACACGCTTCTGTTTTTTTTCCCCAAAATTTTACTTGCTCCTAAACAACAATAGAAAATAAAGCTATGCTATACTTCAACATAGTAGTGACCATTCAAAAGGGGATAAAGGATAAAGTGTGCCTTTCTACTTAGTATTTAAATACAACCTAAAAAGGAGGCAGCTGAAACAGATTATTATAACCTTATTGTCAACACATCTCCACCTACTCCAGCACTACCCCATCTGTTAAATTCCTCTTGCCACTAATATTACTAGCCAGAGATTAAATAGCCAAAGTGAAAGAACTGGTTTGGGCAGGGAGTGATGCGTAGCAACAACTACTAAACATAAATTCTCAATTTGGAGTTGTGCGGACTCAAATACAGGATTTTAAAAAAGGAGTGAAACTTTAGGGCAAAAATTCCTATGACTTCAGTGAAGATTTTCTCTGATTAAAGTGTTGAATCAACAAGCATATGCTTAAATCCCAGTGAAATCTAGAGCATTTAAATGCTTTGATGAATCAGGAGTAAGGAAATGAGTAAGGACTTCAGGACTGGCTCAGAAGGATCAGGACAGGAAGCTCTAAACTATGGAATTAATTTCTTTAATGTTGTGCCATCTGCCTATTATGGTTTTATCATTCAACATTTCCAGTTTTATGCAGTTTGCAACAGTGAAAGTTAAATTGGGACTTTCAGTTTAAACACTGACCTTATTATCCTCTGATGTCATTCACGACAGCCTGAAGTAGAAAGTCAGGAACAGTACTCTTTCAAACACAAACATTTAACTTGTTTTCTAAAAAGTTAAGGATTTTATGGTCTCACAGAAGATATTTGGGGGGTGGAAAATATATTTTTCTGCTGCAGAATGAAGTCCTTTAAGTATGTATTATTCAGAAATACTAGTCCCTCACTTTTGACCAGACTAATTTTCAGCATTGTTTGTTTTTCACATATTTACTTATATGTAATTTTGAAGAGTTTTACAGTCCTGAATAAACTGTGGCCCTTAAGTGCAAAGCAAACAAACCAACCTTTCCATGGTAAACACAAATCAAATTACAGAGGACCAGCCCTGTTGCAGCTTTGCAAAGTGCATCAGTCTTTAAGGCAAAGGTCAGCCGGTGACGGAGCAGCAGCCCGTTCCCGCTGGGGAGGTAGAGAGGAACCTGAACAGCAGCTCCTCCCTCCCTGCCTCCCGCAGAAGTCTTCAGCATCGCTGGGGAATAGTTAAGGTGCATGAATTAGCTGAACAGAGGAGGGAAGGGATAATTATACATCTCTGAAATAAATGAGTCTTTCCAGTGTTAAAGTACTGTAGGAAAAGTCTGATACAGATCTAGATCCTACACCTTGTCTGTAATGAGAACTAGAGCCCCCCAGAATAGAAACCACAGTACACTATGGTCAAGCCCAGCTCCTACAAAAGTTTTATGAGGTATCAGCACCCAACTGATGCACTTGGACTGATAAAAGACTCCAGGCTCAAGTCCGCAAAAAGACAGAAGGGAAAGAGCTGACTACGATGGAAGCCAATTAAAAATACCTCCAAGTTAGCAAATATGAAAGACTGTGGTGTATCTGAATTCCCCCTTTTCTCCACCTCCACCCCAATGGTTGTCCTTCAGTAACCCAGGGCTGCAGGACAGGAGTCCCTGTCTGCTCTGGAGCCAGGCTCTGGATCCTCAGGCACTAACACCTCTGCTTGCAGAGAACTGCCAGAGGTTTTCTTTTAAAATACAATCAAAGAGCTCATGGTGGCCACCTTCATGCCATCACCCAGGAAGAGGGAAATCTGAATTTTAGCCTCTTTCAGCCTGAGGAAGCTCACAGCTTTTACATCTAAAGTGTCTCAACTACTAGGGCTGGAGTCATGTCCCCTGAGTTAACCTACCACTATCCTAGCAAGCTTGTTTTTGGATCACCGTGTCAGGGCCCTGCGGAGACTCAGCAACCACTGTTCCCCAGCAATGTGGCTGCCTGCCCTCAAGGCCAGCTCTGCTGTAACCTTGGGTCAGATGGCTGTGAGAAGAGCCGGGTGGGAGAGAGCTATGAGGCACCTCGACAGGATCCTCATCGTCTTGGCTTGAGAGTTGTGTCCCAGACCCAGCTCTTGCTGGAGCTGCGTGGACAGCATGCCTGTGCCTGGTCGTGAGCCCCACCGATCCTGAGCCTGACCTCAGACTCAACCTGTCTCATCTCTGCAGACTGGTCTGGTGATCTGGACTCGGTTGAATGTGGTCACTGTCACCAGACCTGTTTTGCTCTGCTGTTTGGGGTGCTGTGGGATGGGGCCGTGTTGGGTGGGAAGGGCACTGCCCTACCGGCCCCACTGTCACCCTCGGCTTCCAGCTCATCCCATCTTACAGAGCAGCCCCCCCTTTCTGCTGCCCGACACAGAGTACATGGTAGAAAGATGGTTGGTTTTGTCGTACATTTGTCCATGTTGCCTGTTTTAGTTTAATCAATGCGGTGTATCTGAGTAACTGTGCCATTAATAACCTCTGCTTCCAAAGGATATGTGATATATTGCTTTATACGTGCACTTACGGCCTATTATGAAGCTTAATTCAAAAAGCAATACCAAAATAGATAATTTGCAGTTTGTAGCATAAAAAGTATTTGGAGATAAGTAGTAAAGAAAATGTGCGAGGCTAAACACCAAAGGTGAGTTTAGGCATCAAAACAACAAGCATTGCAATGCCTAAATTTTCTTTGGTCCTCACAACAGAAACATGAGATCCTGGAGGCGCACAGTAAAAATTAGAGTGAATCCCAGGAAACTTAAAACTGTGTGTGTGACACCATCCAGGCCTATCTAAGATGGAAACAAAGACAATTTGTGCACTTAAGTCTCATGTCTCTTTTACAATTTATGTACTCCCCTGAAGATTCACTGCCTTAGAGCTCTCCTTTGAAGGCTGGTGTCTAAACACACTTTTTCTAAATCAGATATGGATTGATGTTTCTTTTAAACTCATCAGAAGAGAAAAGTGTTACTGAGCTGCTATTCCTCTTTTCAACCAATACATGAGTTGTTCATACACACAAGTAGCAATTAAGATGCCCAGTTTCAAATTCACCCTATGCTTTGAGAGTTCAGCACTATACTCCCTTTCTTCTAGGATCACAAGCCAAAAACACACCACTTGCATATACATAGTTTTCATACTCAGTTTACATACAAAAGCTTACAGGGCATCTGGGTAATTGTATCTCAGAAACAGTTTCCCTATGTAGAAGATAATGTTTTACTATAGTAGTTGGAGAACATAGACATGAATTTGTCTCTATAGCTTCTTGATTAGGGCCTTCAGGAGGGAGGGGGCAACTCTGGGGCCTGTCCAAGTGCAAAGATTGTTTATTATTTTCATCCAGTGACTGCCTGGCTAATATGAAATATTGAAGTAGTCTTGGATTAATCATGCAAATTCTTCAGCAATCCTATTTTAAATACTTTTAACTGATTTTGACTAATTGTGGTTTTTTCTTTATTATTTGTAGGCAATTGTGTAGCCCTACTGCAAGGTCTGTTAGTTACCCAGCAGAGTTTTTACATATACTTTAAGAACTAAATTTTGCCTGTAGACATGCTTTTGTCTTCAATGATTTTTGATGCTTGCATCTCTTCTGTTGAAAACAAATTCCTTTAAAGTGTAACAGTTCCTTACCCTTCTATGCTCATATGTACAGCAGCCTGTTACAGAATGTGCTGTTTTTCTCTACACAGCGATCAAGGTATTTGTGGGAGTGACTGAAGTTCTAGATGCCGGAGGCTTGATTCAGTTGCTTGAACTTGTTGTCTGCTACCATTTAAGATCCCTCAAGGGACTGGAACAGTTCCATGAGGCTGTCAGATATGAAACAAGACCTAGAGGAGACCTGCGCTCCTCCAGACTGGTGGCTAGAGGTCAGGTGGGCATTTCTAATGGCACTAGGCCTAGAGGTGAGAGCTCAGACCTGGGGGTGTGTTTCAGCTTCAGAGACTTAATTTTAGGTGTCTACTTGTAGATGTTTACAGGTCAGCTAAGCTTCCATTATCATCAGGGGAGATCAAGATCTCAATTTAATTGCATAGAGAGGCATTTCAGATGCCCAAGTTACCTTTCAGATTGCCCTAGATATGCCTTTTATGATTTTCTGGCATGGCAGCTAGAGGCTGAGTCTACTCTAAGTAATGATGTATCTGCCAGCTCCATGCAGGCAATGCTCTGCTTTGTCTCAGATAGAACTAGGTGGCCATGTGCAGGCATCTGAATTGAGTCCCTAGTCAGTACTGTCCACAGAGTCAACAGATTTATTCAGTTGATGAAATGTCTACCCTAAGGTGAGGTCAAAAACATCCTAAACTATACGGTACTGAATGTATGATAGCATGGATACCTACTGTACCTGTTACACGTATACATCTACCTAACAGGCACCTAAAGTTAGGATTCAGGGATTAATTCCAGCTGTGGAGGTGCTTGCTGAGTGGCTGAAAAAGCACACCTGTCCCTTCTATTGTAAATTTACTTAATCTCCCTCTTAGAATCAATCATAGAATCATAGAATCATAGAATCACAGTATCACAGAACAGTTTGGGTTTGGAAGGGATCTTTAAAGGTCATCTAGTCCAACCCCCCTGCAATAAGCAGGGACATCTTCAACACGATCAGGTTGCTCACAGCCCCATCCAACCTGACCTGGAATGTTTCCAGGGACGGGGCATCTACCACCTCTCTGGGCAACCTGTGCCAGGGTTTCACCACCTGCACTGTGAAAAATGTCTTCCTTCTATCTAGTCTAAATCTGCCCTCTTTTAGTTTAAAATCATTACCCCTTGTCCTATTGCTACAGGCCCTGCTAAAAAGTCTGTCCCCATCTTTCCTATAGGTCCTCTTTAAGTACTGGAAGGCTGCAATAAGGTCTCCCTGGAGCCTTCTCTCCTCCAGGCTCAACAACCCCAAGTCTCAGCCTGTCTTCAGAGGAGAGGTGTTCCATCCCTCTGATCATTTTTGTGGCCTCCTCTGGACCCACTCCAACAGGTCTTTCCTGTGCTGAGGGCTCCAGAGCTGGATGCAGGACTCCAGCTGGAATCTCCCCAGAGCAGAGTAGAAGGGCAGAATCACCTCCCTTGGCCTGCTGGATGCAGCCCAGGAGAGGGTTGGCCTTCTGGGCTGCACATGCATATTGATGGCTCATGTCCAGCTTTTCCTCAACCAGTACCCCCAAGTCCTTCTTGGCAGGGCTGCTCTTGATCCCTTCATCCTCCAGCCTGTACTGATACTGGGGGTTGCCCTGACCCTGGTGCAGGATGCTGCATTTGGCCTTGTTGAACCTCACGAGGTTCACACAGGCCTGTTCCTCAAGCTTGTCCAGGTCCCTCAGGATGTCACACCATACCTCAGGCATGTCAACCGTACCACTCAGCTTGGTGTTGTCTGCAAACTTAGCTCTGTACACCTTCTTCAACTATACTCTTGAAAAAGTATCTAAAACTATTATCATCCCCACCAGTATTTTGTACATCCCAGTTTAGCCCCACTCCCTCATACCTATGAGAAAATCACAGCTATTTCCAGGATCCCTGTTCCTGTGCACCTTCCCTCACTTCCTCCCACCTTTGGCATATTGTACCCAATCTTGGGTTACTTTGTCCCTTCTCCTCCCACTGACCCTCAGGGATTTTTGTTTCCTGTGCTGCTCTCTGTGCCATAGCATTCGTGTCCCACTCACAACTCCTGCTGTGTGAGACCCCTGCGCATGCGTAGTGTAGTTTTGCAACGCCAGCATTATGTAAATGTAGTAGATAAGCAGGGAGGTGGTGATTTCTTGGAAAATGTGTGAATATTCATGTCTTTAAGTTATATAAATTATGAACTTTTGTTTCAGCGCACGCATGTTAGGAGGAGATATCCCCCATGCATCCAGCGCTGCAATAAAGATGTCTGCTTAATAACACTTTAATGTTAGTGAGTTTAAATTTCTTAAGATTGGATTTCTTTGAATCACTTTCATTACAAATAGTGGGCAGGAGTATTGACACTATCTTTTCCGCCATTTTTCTTCTCTGAAAAGGGCTATATACACTATTATTACTATATGTAAAAGGTTTATTTTTGTATATTTTATGTTGGACTACTGCATTAGAGAGGAGTTATAAGCATATCACTACTGTATACTCCTTGGGTGCTTATTCTGTTACTTATTCACCTTGATATTCCATGGCTCTCCTTCTTATCAAATGGAATTTTATAGACTTCCTTTTGGGGTTATGAAATACAAAATTCAGTCAGTACTGAGGGTTTTACAGGGAGTGAAAGTGCACTTGATGAATTTATAAAAGGTTTCGGTGAGGAAAAAGGAAAACTTCATTTCAGAAGGTAACTGAGTGTGGTTTTCCAGTAGGATATGTTTACCAAAAATATTGTTAGGGTGACTTTGGAGAAACATGTGTGTGTTGAAATTAGCAAGCAACAAGTAAGGGCTTGCCTACAGTATTGATTTTACACTGAGAGGGATACATCAGTGACGAATCTTAATGCAGCTTGACATGAATGGTTTGAAATTAGGATATTGAGGACCCACAGGGACCTTGATTTCTCTCCTACAGTGCATGTGAGCTGAGTGTTTACAAGTATGTCCCGTGTATGCAAGCTACTCACCAATATACTTTGCTTTGAAAAATTTACATGGTGAAAATTCAGGGTGATCTCAGCTGCTGTAAAAGTCAAAGGATATGAAGGGTTAAGCCTAACTGTTTGGTTTTTTTTTTTCATCAAGAGGGTGGGGTTAAGGCAAGGGGGGAAGCTATAAACATGTAAGATTTGGAATGTAGCACTGTTGCCTAACAAGACCTCTGTCTTTGACATTAAATTCAGTCTTTTTTCAGGGCTGGCAGGCAAAGCAAGTTCTATTGCTCTCTTAAAAGCTGGGTAAGAGGTCATGTGACTTTTACTTTCGTAAAAATAGTTTTTATTGCAAAATCCAGTTTCCTTTGTCTGCTGTTTATACTGTTTAAACAAAGTTTATGAAGCGTTATAAAATAAGGTACCCAAATGTCATCTTCCACTCAGTCTGACAAGCACCCTTCATTGCATAATCATGAATCTTAACCTAGGCCATCTGAGAGGCTGGCAAGCTAACAGACCATGATCCAGTCTGGGAGGGTAGAGAAATTGCTCTGTTTTCCAATGTGTTTACTAAAATGATGAGGTCTCTGCTGAACTGCAATATTTGTTCTTTGACTTTTACAAAATGTCTTATGTTTGGGGGTTTATTTTAAACTATTTAGTCTAAGTTTCTATGCAGATTTTTTCTTGCTATTGTCTTCAATTGTGAGTAAATCTAGTCTATTCTATTATTGCTAGAAAGGGGAGGAAAAGATGGCCTCCACTGTGAATTTCTTCTCTTGGACTTGGAGAACAGAATTTCATTCCTAATGAGACCACAAAGCTTCTACTGCAATTTAAGCAAGTAATTTAGCACTAGACCCCACAAAGGACATAGAAGGTAGCGTTGTTGGGCTGAGGTGCCTATCAAGATCCAGATTCTTAGTTACATGTCTGGCTTACCACTTCAAAATGTGAATTGTTACAGAGCTCCCCCAAAAGCCCCACTCTAAGCAAAAAGATGCCTAAACTAGCCAACAGGAAACAGTATCTGACAAAAGGAGAAGCTTCATGTCAATTATGAGAACTGAAGCACGATCTTGGATTGAAGTCTCCCTGATTTCAGTTGAATACTCCTGCCTCTCATTCTACAGTCATTTTTATGGTCTTCAACCCAACAAGTATGCTTCTACTTAAAGAGAGACAGTTTCAACAGTGAGACTGTTGGAGAACTGTCCTATACTGCTGTCTGATCTGGAAGTTATAAAAGGCAATACATGAATGCACATTTCCCCTGTGGGTAAAATCCAGCTTTACCCACACAGATGAAAGGGTAAAGGTAACACAGCCACTGTCTCTCTTGTTTTGTGCAGGATTCTGTCTGCCAGAACAGCTCTGGGAATGCTTACTGAATTGGGCTTGGGAAGTTACATAAAAGAGGAAAGTCTACGCTTTTAATCCTGATGGTATTTAGGTGTAGGACAGATGTTCCACAAAGTCAAGAATAAGGTCATTGTAGGCTTGTCAACAAAAATAAAGAAAATACCAAGAAAAGGCTTTTTTTGAGGAAATTTTTTTTCTTTTCTTTGAAATTTTCCAACCAACAGTTTTGCTGTTTTCCTCCACAATTATGACTTTCACAGCAGCCAATAGACTGTCAGCCAAGACATTTATTTCCAGTGGTAATCCCAGTACCTCCTGTCATGGAAAAGGCAGATTAGGAGAGATGTTTCATGCAATCTGACCTGCTCAAAGTGAGAGTAAGATTCTGCAGGAGGGCTGGTGATAATGGGTTCCCTGCTAATCATCAGGCATTATGACTGTCTTTGTTCACCTCTGCAAATTCAACTCTAGGACAGACAAACATGTCTAGGGACCTAGGGATAATAAGTACCTGGAAGCAGATTAGCACCCATGTAAATGTCTGAAGCAAAAGGTTCTTGCAATTCTACTCAACCCAAGAGACAGGCTATAGCAATCAGAACTAATTGAAGAGTGAGGGTAACCTTTCATGGATATCTGTTTTGAGTGCACAGACTGAAGTCAACAAATATAGGGTCAATTTTGAGAACATTGGTTGTCAAAACAAAACAGTCACCTGGTTTGAACAAAACCAGCATTTCTACATTTCCTACAGAAGAAACAGGAGATAGGTTTGGAAATAGGTAACCATTTTGGTTTGAGTTCCAAGAATTCTATGGTTAATTCTCACATGTTGGGGCTTTTTGTCAGTGTTGGAGAAATCTACTGGGTTTCTAGTAGTCAGGAGAACCCCACGGAGTCTCTGAGGGCAGAGTTGAAAGTCTGAAACTTGGGTTCCACAGCTTATGATGGAGGTCACCAAAGGTATAGGCTTCTTCCCAAGTGCCAGGGTGAAGCCTTCATTAGAGTTAGAAGTTCTAGCCTCTGAGAACAATATAGAGTCTAGAAATCCAGATCTATCTGCATGATAGATCTGTCTTGAATTCACAGGCCAGGGAAGACCAAGCTCCTGATTATCCTACCAAGCAGTGTTTTTTTGGTGGCAGGAAACTAGGAGGGATTTCATTCCGAATTCTGCATGACTTTTGTTGAAGTTGGTTTTGATTCATACAAACTGAGATTATCTAATGAAAGCCTGCTTATCCAAACCCTCCAGTTATACAACAGAATAAAATAACATATCAAAGAATGTGATTGCTACATTATCTTTGCAAACTCCTCCTCCTGGATCAGCTGGTGTTTTTCTTCTTTACTTTCTATTCTAAGCTGCTGGGTGATTTGATATGCAGTGTTCAATACTGATCTCCTGACAGTAGCATGCCTCAGAATCCATGTTGAAGGAAGCAATTCCTCTCCCCAGATGCAGGTCCGAGACTGCAAGGAGAGTGTGGAACTTTCTTGTTTATATGTATGAAATGTGTGGCCTAAATCTTGTGCATGTCCTCTGGCAGGAAGAGCTCACCACTTTGTCTACAGATGCCAATAGAAAAGAAGATATGTACACTATTTTACTTCTGTAATTTATCTGGTGAGAATAAATTTGCACCTGCAGAACAATTAAACAAATAGGCTGCTGCAGATCCACAGTAATTATAGCAGGACAGCATACTTTGCAAGTGCAAAAAATTATTCTAGAATCTGTCCTTATATCATCTTCCCCACCACATGTTTCCATCTCCTTTCAGTCCTTGGGTCTTACAAATCATACTGTGTAGTTAGAACATCAGCATGAATCTCGTCTTCCCTTTGATCCTTTCTGAAAGAATCTCTAAAAGAGATGAGCTTGCTCTTAGCCTTCCAAATGAGTGCATGTGGCTCAGTTACCAAACCAATACTGTCCGGATGAGGAAACGATAAACTCATTCTAAGATACGAGCCAGGTAGGAGTCTCACTTGTTTGTTATTCTGTACAGTATCATTTAAATAAAATGATATGCAAATGCTTTCTTAAAGTATTTCTGAGAATATATACCTTTTACTTGGAATAACAAGAAGCCAAATTGAGCCACAGACTATGAAAACTGATGGAAACCAATCGGTTCCAACCCCTGCAAAAGAGACCGGATTGTCCTTCCTGTTCAGCTGACATGATGAAGAATGGATAATCTGCTTTTATTCCTTAGCAATGAGTCTGAAAAAGAAATGGCAACATTTTATTTTTTATTTTAATACTTTCTGTACTTCAATGTCTAAATTAAAATTCTCCTTGCTAGAGCTTGAGCTAAGAAGTGATTGCTAAAGGTTTCAACTTACAAACTTCATAATCGTAAGTCCTGGCAGAAGGATGCGAGGTCTTTTTCTTCTGAAGGATATACAATTTATGGTGCCCAGTCTGGCTCCCAGAGGGAACAATGGGATCATTTCCATTTTCTCTGAAGTTGCAGTTGTCTTCCTAATCATGTTGTAGTTCAGCTGAGGAATATTTAGACTAGAATTGTAAATGTTTGGCTATTAAGAAAAAAAAAAGGATCAGGGAAGCAACATTTAGAGAAATTATTTATATAACAATTGACCAAGAGATCCTTGCAAAAATATAGACTAGTGGTGCCAGATGTGTGCATACAATAAAAGAGTTTGTAATCTGAAGGAGAGGTGTTAAGGGTTTTCAAGCCTTTACCCAAGACACAACAAGTAGGGGAAGAATAAGGTGCTCTTAATAAACCCATAACTTCCTTCAGAGCTTACAAAATCTTTAAGATTCTAACAGAATTTAATATGCCTGACAGGCCTCAAATTGGCTGTAAGATCTTTTTTTTTCTTTTTTTCTTTTTCCTCTTTGAAAAGTAAATTTAAGTTAATTCATAAATGAGCTTTTCTACTGTGTTTTTTTGTTTGGTTTTGGTTGTGTTGGGATTTTTGTGACTTTTTTTTCTTTTTCTTTCCTTGCTAGCCATTTCTCTTCTCCATTTTAGGTCCCTGAAAATGTTTCACATGCTATTCCCACAGTAGTTACTGAGTTCTGCCTTTTAATTCAACAGCACAAGGACTGGAGTCGTACATATTATTCATATGTGAGTATCTCGAGATACAAACATATCACTCTTGGTGGATAATTAGGTTTTCAATCTTAATACATAATTTTAAAGCACACACTTTTAAAAGTTAGATTTAGAACACATACTTAATAAGGGAAGAGCAGAGTATTCAAGGAATAAGCAAGGGGGTCTCAGGAAGCAATTTTTTTATACCTGTGTATTTATATACTCTTATTTGTCAAAAATTAGATCAGTGATGCCAAATATCCTGTGAACTGTAATTCTGGCAAATCATCTAGCTATAAGACAAATTTGATTAAGTTGGAAGCACTGGAGGTCATGTTAGGTATGTAAGGTGGCCCCTGCATAGAAGCATTCAGATGTTAACAGAAAGACTTCAAACATATTGGCATCTAGTTCCCTAAGGAAATTGAAAACATAGTCAGAGCTAACTTACCCCCATTCATTATGCTGTTAGCAAGCAACTTAAAAGGTTGGCAAGCTCTACCTCTTCCCCTCTGGGGAAAAATAAACATAAAATTAAAGTGAATGCCCTTCGTAGGATCCTGTTTATTTTGAATGTCTTCCTTATTCCAGACTGTTATTTTACCAAAATCAACATGTTGACTACGTCCCAGCGAAGCATTGATAGTAAACCTGAACGGTCCTTGCAATATTATCAGAACAGACAGATTTCTCAAACTCTCATCCTATCATCTCACAAAAGCCCTTAGCTAGACAATACAACAACTTGATTTGTGGGAAAGGCGGTTAAGAGCCCTAAATTGGCATTAATTGGAATCAGAATTGTTTGCTCCTTTTCATCTCATTGAACATACAAGCTGTTTGGCTGTGTTTATACTGCTGCGTTGATTCAAGCCTTGAGGCTGAATAGCACTGACTGGCTTATGTCCACACTCCACAGGGTCAACTCCCTCTACAACTGACTTCTTTTAGTGACAACTGGAGTGGTCCAAAACAGAGTCAAGGATAGCACTAAGAATTGAGCAGTGTGACAATAAGTGTGAATGCCTGAGCTCGTTACCTGGTCCTCTTTCCCACTTTCATACTATAGATACACCCTAAAGAAAAAAATACCCAGTTGCTGTGAGAACTTTAAACAAAAAAAGCAGCCAGAGCAACAGTGACAATGAATCTATTAGAAGATCTGTGAGTCTATAGGGGTACGTGTCACAGCCTAGAAAGAGGGCTCCTCCCTGGGATTGTCAGTAATATTCATGCCTGGAGAAGCAAAGCAGAGACCTGCTTCACAAGAACATGGCCATAGCACAGCAATCATCAGTCATGAAGGACTCTGCTGCAGCCATGCTTACAAGGGTTACCTGTACCTTGGTATAGATTAGGCAACTACGCCTGGCTGCAGCCAAGGGCTGTTTACCCCTCCTGCATATATCCACACACATGCTCCCCTATACATATGGGAGACAAAATTCATACACATACACTTATTCATAGATATATACATAGATAGGTATATGAAATAGAGCCAGCACTGCTCTCCAGTTTGTATGAAACCAGGCTGAGTGGTTTCAGCTATGGCACTCAGTATAATTTTAAATTACTGCTAAGAAATCTTCCAGACAATGGAGCCATTGATTTGAGTATGGTCCTTTTAAGATGTTGCCCTGGGCTGCTGTTAGGAAGCTGCTTCGTAGGCTGCCAGATATGTCTTTTTGTTGTGTAACACCAAGGGTGGCTTAGGACATGAGGCCATCGAGAGGCCTGCTGAAATACTGGTTAGTCTGGGATAAGCCAAATCCAACATGAGTCACACTCATACTGTATCTCCATGCAGTGTGGGGGTGGGACACTGGCACACATCAACTCTTAGTCTCTGCCTAGTTCTTTCCAGACCAGAAACAACAGAGCTTGCTCCAGAATGGAGCTTGAGAGTGAACTAGTGCTTAGGCAGCAGGGATGTTCAGGAGATAAGGCTTGGGCACAAAACTCTAGCAGACACAAACGAGATAGGATAGATGTACTTTTTGCTTACTAAATTTGAAATAGCTTTTTTCCTACATGTTAAATCTTCCATCTAGAGTCTCTCAGACCTTTATAGCAGAGTTGGTTGGGTTGGATTGGGAAAATTATTTGGTTAACATTGAAAATTCTGCCTTAAAATATTGAGTCTAGAGACTAGGAAGGTGTAATATCAAAACTCCACTCCAGTTTAACATTGAGCATGCTGCCACAATATATTGTTTTCCCTTGATAGTATCACAATGTGATAAGATCTTGAAAATGCAATCAATTGTCCAATATTGATGGCCAGATTATCTTTGTTGAAGTTAAACCATGTCCTACGCACAAGAGATGTATGATCTCGCTGCCTGATGGAAACTGTAACCCACATTCACATATCAGCATGCCTGAGCCAATGTATTTTATTAGACTCTTAAATCACCTGTATAGCTACACTGGAAACATGTAGTAACGCAGGGGATGGGTTTAGGCACTGACCTCTTAGTGGTCTATACAGTTACTTTCCCAGACAATGTCCAAGTCCAGCTCAGGACCTGCTACAGTCCTGGGATTCTTCCCAAATGCCATATGAACAAAGCCACCAGCTCTAGGTGGAAAGAGAGTTTAGTTATGTGGTTGCAAGCTGTAGCATGCCACTTGCTTTTGGAGCTAGAGAATTGACTCTGGTCCATTTTATTTAGATAGAGATGTAGCCAAACTGTTCTATAGAATCATAGAATCATAGAACAGTTTGGGCTGGAAGGGACCTTTAAAGGTCATCTAGCTCAACCCCCCTGCAACAAGCAGGGACATCTTCAACTAGAGCAGGTTGCTCAGAGGCCCCTCCAACCTGACCTGGAATGTTTCCAGGGATGGGGCATCTACTACCTCTCTGGGCAGCTTGTGTCACTGTTTTACCAGCCTCATTGTCAAAAATCTCTTCCTTCTACCTAGTCTGAATCTACCCTCTTTCAGTTTAAAACCATTACCCCTTGTCCTATGCAGGGTCAGCTGAGCTTCTGTACACCCAGTGTACCAGTGGCACCAGACATGTTAGGAATTAGGATGCAGGGATTTCAAACTTCCTCATTTTAGGTTTGGAAACACATTTTTTCATTTACTTGTGGAATGCCAGCTCTTCAGTTACTTGGATGAAGGAGAATTGACTGCAAGTGAACAAAGTTGTATCTACAGAGCATGACCAGTTTGGCCAGGATGTGCCCCAGGGTGCATGGGTGATGATCAACTTCTCATTTTATACATCCTTTTGTAGCTAACTTTGGTAATCTCATCTTGAGATCTAGTTAAAAAAACAACTGTACGCCAAGAAAAAAAGTGAGGAAAAGTCAATAGACCTCTTCTGGATCTATCTACAATGGTGTTCATATCATCTATCTTCTACACCGTGCTTATGTCTGAGCTAGTCTTTAAGTTCTCTTTCAAGTCATTGGAGACAAATAGGTACTTTTAGGGACTGATTCATCTGACCTATTTTAGATATATAGGGACAGATGAATTGTACCTTAAAATTGTCTATTTATCTCCAGCTGTTATAAAGGAAGCACATAGCAATTTTCTCACACATAATTTCTACACATCTACAGCAGACATACAAAACTTCTCATTCCTCAGTCTACAATGGTACTGTACAATTATTTTAACATTTTCTTCAAACTTTCTGAATAAATCCATACACAGCAGCAGTAGGCTACCAAGGATCAGCTTTCTTCTTATGTCCAGTCCCCCCATGGTGGCTAGGCAGTGAAGGGTAGGGTTGCAGATCTCAGTGGAATGTGAGTGACACACAGTGTCCCCGGGGGGGCAGCTTGGGGGCCCTCCTCAGCACACGGCAAACACAGTGGCCATGGACTGGCAGAATCCAGTTGGAGGCCTGTAGCTAGTGGTGTTCCCCAGGGATCAGTGCTGGGTCTGGTTTTGTTCAACATCTTCATCAATGACCTAGATGAAGGGTTGGAATGTGCCCTCATCAAGTTTGCTGATGATACAAATCTGAGAGGAGTGGCTGATACACCAGGAGGCTGTGCTGCCATTGAATGGGATCTGGACAGACTGGAGAGTTGGGCGGAGGGGAACCTCATGAAATTTAACAAGGACAAGTATAGAGTTCTGCCCCTGGGGAGGAACAACCCCATGCACCAGCACAGGTTAGGGGTTGCCCTGCTGGAAAGCAGCTCCATGGAGAAGGACCTTGGAGTCCTGGTAGACCATAAGTTATCCATGGGACAGCAATGTGCCCTGGTGGCCAAGAGGGACAATGATGTCCTGGGGTGCATTAAGAAGAGTGAGACCAGCAGGTCGAGAGAGGTTCTCCTCCCCCTCTGCTCCGCGCTGGTGAGGCCTCATCTGGAGTACTGTGTTCAGTTCTGGGCTCCCCAGTTCAGGAGAGACGGGGAACTTTTGGAGAGAGTCCAGTGGAGGGCTACGAGGATGATTAAGGGACTGGAACATCTCTTGTACAAGGAAAGGCTGAGAGACCTGGGGCTGTTTAGTCTGGAGAAGAGAAGGCTGAGAGGGGACCTTATCAACGTCTATAGATATCTGAAGGGTGGCTGTCAGGAGGATGGAGCCAGTCGCCAGTCTCTTTTCAGCAGTGCCCAGTGATAGGATGAGGGGCAATGGGCATAAACTGCAGCACAGGAAGTTCCACCTCAACATGAGGAAAAACTTCTTTACTGTGAGGGTGACGGAGCACTGGAACAGGCTGCCCAGAGAGGTTGTGGAGTCTCCTTCTCTGGAGACCTTCAAAACCTGACTGGACACGTTCCTGTGCAACCTGCCCTAGGTGATCCTGCCCTGGCAGGGGGATTGGACCAGATGACCTTCAGAGGTCCCTTCCAATCCCTACCATTCTGTGATTCTGTGACATGATGGGACCTGGGCTCTGCTACAGCTGCAGATTTACCACATGTTAAACCTCCGGCCACTCAGCTGCCAAAGGAAACATGAGCGGCCACAGCAGGTACCTTCTTTATAGGAAATGAATCATCACAAAAGGGCTGTCTGATACCCCACACGCTAATATGAGAGTACCATGTTATTAATGACAAAAGAGATCTGAGGAACACGCAGAGATGTGAAATCTAATAGTCTTGCTTTTCAAAGTATGTTAATAATTCTGTCTTCCTTAACCCTTCAGTTTTTCTCTTCCCCAGAAAAAAATAAGAGTAACTTTTAGACTCATTGCATTTAATATACCTGCATTTAATAGTACCAGAAGGATCTTAAAATGCTGTATTAACTATGGGCCAGATGTTGCATGCCGTGCCAAGCTAAATTGATAGGACTGTTCAGGGCTCTAAGTGCTGTGCCACAAAGTTATGTGTTTGTAGTCAGCTCTCAGGGGAAGGGTAGCATGGCTGGCATCTACGTACCATTGAAAGAGAATTTTGACCCAGGCAGACAGTGAAAATCTGTATGATTTTAAGAATTATGTTATTTTTTTTAAATCTCTTCTGCATGACTTCTGGAAAGGATTTACACTTCGGTATTTAGGGACTGAACTAGGCATTTCCATTGGATTCACCTTGAACTGCTACAATGTACTCTGTACATTTATTGCTCTTTTTTGGTGCTGTTCAAATGCTGTTTGTACTTGGTTTATAAGTCATACCTGAGATTTTAAAATCTTTTAAAAAACCGTGAACACCCAATTTCCGTTACAATGAATGGGAACTTTGAAGCCTGTCCCTTCAGATGTCACTAAAAGCTTCCGAAGCTGCCCTTTAAAGCCGTGGACTATTATAACATTGTAAAAATCATTCATTTCAGTATGCTGAATACTTTATTTCACCTTCTAGCCTTCTAAACTTAAAAATCCAAAGAAAACACACTTCTTTTGATGATTTCATGGCAACATATTTGTCTTGAATTTGGATTTTTATCAATAACACAAAAGCCAAATGAAAGTATTCTGCAGAGACCAGTCCCACTTTTCTTCAGAATCATCTAGCTTTTACATTCAAAAGTAATCTCTTCCTATATTTTCTATATTCCTAGCTCATGCAGCAAGCCTTGGATTCTCATTTTGTAGAAGACACCAATATAAAAATAAGTATGTAATGACATTATTAGCAACATACAATAATATAACTATATATACAATTTAATATATACATGTTAGAATACTTATTACATATATTTTTATATGATTATATAAGAATATTGCACAGTAACCTTTATAATTCTCCCCCTCCCTGTGCTGTGGATCCCCAACATTTTGAAAATCTTTGAGTAACAGATTCTTAGCTATCAGCATGCTGAGTTACTAGGGGTATCTGACTCCCCAAATGGCATCTGATCTATTGTACACAATTTGTTCTACAATATAATCATACTTAACAAATGGCCATTTGGATGTAGTGTCTCCCAATAATCTCCTTCATCTAAACTTTTAATCAAGAGATTTTGTCCTGTATATAGTTTCATTTAAAAATCTGTGATATGACCAATAGGAACTTGAAAAGTGCTTTGCTGGAGCAGCCTGTTTGTGTAAATGCTACGAGCTGAAAAGGTCGCTTGCAAAGAGAGGTGAAAGAATCTTAGTATTTACTGCACTGTTGGAATAGCGGAGCCCAGATGATAGCACCTCAGAAAACAGACCCTTGAGTCATTCTGCAGAGAGATGGTACTGACTTCCCTTCATGCTGTTCTGGTGTTGGATTGAAAGTATGAAGTTCTCTGTGGTATGGGGTCTCTGTTCCTCTGTTAACGGCAGATGCAGAACAACTTGCATATATACAGCAATGCAGACCAACAACTGGTCTCAAAATTTCTTTTTGGATTGGATGAAGAATGGAGATGAGCCACGCTCAAAACAATTTCAGCATATTTTTCTGTACATTATTCAGGCAAAGTTTGCCATGATGATATTCTCGTCATCTGGGTTGCTATAATGCAAAACTATGCAACAATATTTGTACAGAATCTCTCAAACTGTATGTACCCCGCAGCCTTCTCCAGAATCAGGTGAAAGAAGAGATGAGACTGAGTCTGCTGTAAGTGCCAATAAAAAGTAACACAAAGCTAGGGGCAATATACTCTCTCCATGCATGAAGGACAGGTGCATTGGACCCTACACGGTGAATAAATTAATACATTTAGACCACAGCTGTGCTGGAGCCAGTTCAGTAGATCTGGCTGTTGAAATTACCACGTGTGCCCAAATGGCTTTCGGCAAGGTCTGCACCTTGCTGCAGGGTCTCCTGGGAACTGTGCTGCCCATAGTTGGCTCAGTTTGCAACTTTTCCTCCTTTCCTCTTCTCCTTCCCTGTCTGCTGAAGCTTGGATCCAGAAGTCTCTTCCGCTGGCCCTGCAACCATTCTCTTTAGGTATTGATCTGGCAATGGATTTAAAGACAATAACAGAGAAGAAAAAAAAAAAAAAGGCCTAAACTGAAATGAAACAAGCTTATTTTAACTGCAGTCAGAAATCCTTGAGATATTAATCTATGTAGCCACTATCTATCTATCTGTGTAGCCACTGTCTTGACATGCAGTGCCAGGCGCAGTTTCCTGGCTGGAAGTGGCCTCTGTGCGGTGTTTATTATAGTGCTGTCTCCTCTCCTTTCCTGTCATGGTGCTCATGGCCAAAAAGAGCATGAAACATGCACCAAGTCCCTGAAAAGAGGGGAAGGTGGGTGGGTATTGTGAGCATACAGGGGCTCTCTCTTTTGCAAGTATGTATTTTTTATCCAATTGCTTCTTCTTTGAATGTCCCCTGTCAAACATCACTTGGGGACAGCCTGGCAAACAGCACTGTTGTGTTTTCACTTCCAGTGCTATCTGTGATGAGGCTTGTGAGTCAGAGCCCCCAAGGTGCCCCAGGTCCCAGCCCTGGGTATTAACTGGCATGTTCTGGGCTGTGAAGTAGAGCTGAGCCATGGGGATGCAAATCTCCAAAGATGGGGAGGATGGACAGATGAGTCCATGACAGTCCATGAGTCTGTGACTCCTTAAGTGGCCCAACATTGGGCTATGGTTGGACTTGATCTTAAGGGTCTTCTCCAACTTAAATGATTCTATGATTCCAACATGAGCTATCAGAGCTTGTGAGCAAGGTGCCTAAATAGGGGTTCAACGACACTGAGACTGGTCCATGCGGCTCGACCATGGCAAAGAAAGACTCCGGAGAGAGGTGCTTGTTTATTAAAGTAGGACACAACCTCAGTAAGGTCGGAGAAGTCTTTTATGTTCCTCTTCTCTGTCCTAATTCATTGAGATAATGAGGTAGCACAACTGCTCTGACTATTGGTGTATATATATACATATTAGAGTGACTAGAAGCTAGGAATAATTATTTAGTCCTCTGAAGGATGTTAACCTCTGGGAAGATTCTGAATGATATGCGCATATCTAGTGGATAAAAAAGATCAGGACACAGGTCCAGTGTCCAATCTATACCCAAAGTTTGGTTCCTGCCCATGCACAGGAATGCTACTACCTCGGATTAACAGACTATCTGGGCATCAGTCCTAGGTCTCAGGCATTTGAGAGCCCAAATCTGCATGTCCCTGAGTATACGTGCTCTGAAAAAATGAGGTGCCCTTAAAGTACAGCTGACAGATGCAGTTAACATGGAGCACATGTCAGAGCAAGGTAAGGGGTGGAGGAGGTGGCCCTAGTTGCCTTTTGTGTAAGGGTCTAATGGTCAGAACAGTCCCTCAGATAGTGAGTTTGCATGACTTGCTCTTACCAATAGGACCCTCTCTGTCAAGTTTATCTTTTCCAATATCATAATGTCTGGATACAATTATGTGGCTCTTATCATTTTGATTGAGTGTATGAATACAAAATGTGATTAAAAAAACACATTGTGGAGTGTGATTCCAAAGCTGAGGTCAGAAGCTTTTGCATAGCATCCTCCTGCATAAACCCAGCTCTCCTTTTTCCCGCTCTGGGGCTACGTCCTTAGAAAGGTAAGTGCAATTTTCAGAGGGGAGGCTGAGTCATCCTGCTCTAAGTACTGCACTAGGAAGGTGTGAATGGCACTGAGAGAAACACAGAAGAAAATTGAAAACGTTTTTTGGTTGCAAAGATGTAACATAGGATTCATTGCCTTAAGCACTTTCTTGTCAGATCTTTGCACTTCACAGAGCTTTAGTCGCTGGAGTAGAGCAAACTCTCTGGATTGTCTTTTCCAGCTCTTCATATTAAAGGAAGAGTAAAATGCTAGAAATCAAATGCACTTGGATAGGAAACTTGTAAAGGAGAACTTCCTTGATAGCACATACGATTTATGGCAAGTGTGGCTATTGTGGGAGATAAAGAATAGTTAATACATTTGGGGGAAAAAAAGAAGGAAAAGTTCACATTTTTCTGTCACTTAACACCAAATGTTCAGCCAAAGGAAAAAAAGGTATGGATTAAGTGGAAGACTGCCAAAGTTTGTTAAAGCTTATCATTCACATATTGCCTAGAAAATGTCATCTATTACTGTCCTAATTATTCCATATTTGGGCTGTCTGGCATTCAGCAACGAGTCATTAGCAAGATAGAAAAGCTGCTATTGCCATACAGTCTGAACTCTTCTGGAAAAAGCTTGCAAAACAATGAATAGCACAGAAAAAGTGAGCAAGATGTTCCGATCTCCCCAGGCTCACCAGAGAGCAAAGGTACATGATATGAAGCTGAGATAACCTGAATCCATTTCAAATTCGGTTTAAAAAATGAAGGTTAAAAATATTGTGCCGTTCTGTTCTATAACAGTGAGGCCAGAAGCTAATTTGAGAGGATGTTGCATTATTTCTTTTAATCTCTACTAGGAGTTCAGGCGGAGGAACCAAAAGGAAGGTCTAGCTACAGTCCCACGATAGGCTGTAAGGATGATCTCTGTTGCTAATTCAACAGGAAAGGCTCAGCTGTTGTACCTTTACGGGGGAGAAACGTGTCCTATTTTCACAGCACGAATTGCACATACCAAAGACGTTGCTGTCGATCTTCACAACACCCTCTTTCCCCCGTGCCTCTGCACTGCACAGTGTTACTCTCTTTCTTTCCACGCGTGATGTGGCTGACCCATGTCCTTTGCAACAGTAGATGCTATTTAGCAGCAGTTTTCCATGATGTGGAGCTGGCTGCCATCTGAAGATTTGCCTGGCGTGTTTCTGCTGCCCTGTCTCCTCACCTACTCTTGGCTGCTTAATGTATGGAAACTGGCCATCGAATTTGTGTTTGAGTGGCCTCTCATCTGACATGCGCATCAGCTGTCTGGGAGAACATAGCTTACGGGCGGCACTCGATACGTGATGGGACTGCGAGCAACGGGCGAGTTGCACTGTATGATTATTTACACCAGCAACAGCACAAAAGTCAGTGCAGGTGGAACTGGGAAGTCACACGCCTTGGTAATGATAAACTGCCCACGTTTGACAGGAGTATGAAAAAGTGGTGGTGACAGCAGGTTGGCACTTAGTCACTTTGAAGCCAGATGCCTCCTGTATTCCAGATACACTGTCCTTTAATCTCCTAAGAGCCGTGCTGGATTTTGCTGTGCTCTGTGTCACCCCATCCCTTGCTGTGACGCTCCGCGACAGCCTCCTGCCGCGGGAGCAGAACTGACCTGCAGGCTGCAGAGCTGCGCTGTCAACGCACGCGCCTGGGCCCGTCTATTTTCTAGCGCGGTGAGACTGGAAAAGGACCTCCATTTCCTTTTAACTGGTGGCCAGGGCAAATTGCCTGGCAACATTATTGAGGCATTAACCGATGTGCTGTGCATCCCCTTCTGCGTGCGCAATGACTTCTCGACTGCCAGCGAAGAGCAGGTTCTAGGCCATGTCTTTACGACACTTCGTTTAGCACAGAGGCTCTGGGGGTGGCAGGAGGGAAAGTAGCTCTCGGGATATTGTTGTTATTCAACCTACTAATGGTTCTTCTGCACTGGAAGAACATTCTTTTGGTGATTATGTATGATTTGTAAATAATAAGCTATCTAAGAGTGACTCAACTGTTGAACAAACTTAAATATGTGAAAAGACATTTTAAGCCATGTCTCCACAAATCTTTACATGTAATAAGCCTGAGTGTGACGTTTGATCCAGTAATCTTTCTGAGACTTATTAAGGCCAGAAACATAAGCCATAGTAAGTGCAGATTGAGACCACTCTATATTTGACTAGCTGTTTTCCTGAGAACTTTCTGACCTAAGTGTGTGACAGAAGCTTTTTTTTTTAAATAACTTTATGAATGTTTGCTGGCATGGCAAACCAAAAGAGCAAGATACAATAGCGTCTTGGTATAAATCTCTGTTAATGAGATCAGGACTAGAAACCTCATTGTTCAGCTCACATTCTGTCTGAACGCAATCTGCTTCTCAAATTATAAATCAGGGGCAAGACACTGTACCATTGTGTAACCCTACACCCCGGCTCTGGAATGTTTCCTAGTCACAAGAGGATTGTCATCATTTCATTTACGAGGGAACTATCAAACAGGCTTGGGACATATTTGGTCTACAACACCCCCTGAAAAGAAGACAAATCCCCCCCTCCCTTGCAGCAGGGTATTTTTGTAGCAACAACGCAGAAGCATGCATTATAGTGTGCCTCATCCTGAAATCGAAAAACAGAAGCGAAAAAGTTATTACGTCTTTTACTCTCATAAGCAGTGCTCATTACTAAGGATTAAGATTCTTTATATATGCGCCATATATCTCCATCCCTCTAGAAAACAAACACACATATGTGTAATAAGATCATTGAGTTGGAAGGTTTAGTTGTGCCTGCGAAGGCGTATTGTGTGTGCAAAGCCTCTGCCGTCCCACAAGACCTGACAGCACATTTTACTTCAGAAAGCAGATCCTTTCTGACAATTCCAGACAGTCAGAGAGGGCCTTCATCACAGCGTGCAAGTGGTGCAGTGATTTTGAGAGGTCTGAAGGACATAGTTACCTTCATGTTTTCATCCAACTTTCTAAGAATCCAAGAAAAATGGGAAAGACTTACTGTACTTGTTACTGACTTAGGAGCTGTCTAGAAAATCCCAAGCTCACTCTGCAGCTCCGCTGAATATAGGTCATTATACACCTAACATAAACATACAATCTTTCTGGTCAGCCAAGTCACCTTTAAGTTTTGGTAGGACTCAGGCTTCAAGAAGGCTCTCTGGGAAGGGAAAGAAGTTCACCTTTAGCAACGTGTGGTCCGTCTCCCTAGTTATGTCTCCTGTTGAGAGCACTATCGTGACAGGTTTATGTAAATACTCATCCTTCCCCCCATGGCCCTGCTGGCTGAAACCTCCCTGTGCTGTTCTCAGCTACTGAGAACATTTGTGTTGGTGCTGCCACAGCAGCTGTGCGAAGCAGAGCCATATAGCTCTGTTCTCCAAAGGGAAATTGTGGGCTGCTCATATTTAGAAGATATGAAGAGAAATAATTCAACTCTTCTGATTTTTTTTTCTTTGACCAATACTCTTTGCTGAATATTAAGTATTTCAGGAGCATTTCCTTCTTTAGAAATTAATGTTTTCATTTATTTCCATTTGCTTAATGGCACAGTTCTTCAATGACCATCAAATAAACAGACAATGGCCCCTTCTATTGGCATTTTTACCTAACTGCATGATGGCACAACCTTAAAGAGATTTAGTGTCTTTTAGAATCTCATCTCAGCACCAGTAGGAAAGATTATATATGAACAGACATTGCTGAAAATTGGACAAGAGGTGAAGGGAAGTGTTTTTTCTCTTTCTCCTTCTCCTTCTCCTCTCCTTCTCCCCTCCCCTCCCCTCCCCTCCCCTCCCCTCCCCTCCCCTCCCCTCCCCTCCCCTCCCCTTCCCTTCCCTTCCCTTCCCTTCCCTTCCCTTCCCTTCCCTTCCCTTCCCTTCCCTTCCCTTCCCTTCCCTTCCCTTCCCTTCCCTTCCCTTCCCTTCCCTTCCCTCCCCTCCCCTTCCCTTCCCTTCCCTTCCCTTCCCTTCCCTTCCCTTCCCTTCCCTTCCCTTCCCTTCCCTTCCCTTCTTTCTTTTGCTGCCATTGAAAGAACATGAACTATTGGATACAGATTAAATAAAAATGTTGAACAATTCCTTCCTTCTCAAAACAAACACCAAGTTAATATATACAATAATAGAGACTTTATATGTAGATTTGTGTCACCCATAGCCACTTCTGTCACCTGGATCATTGCCACCATTGTTGCTGGCTTGGGATTTATACTCAGTATTGAAGGAATCCTGTGGCTATGATTTGAAATACAGTTCCAAAAACATTGTGGAGTCATCTGTAGTTATATGGGGTCAAATTCACTCTGGGTGAATTCTCTTTTATAGAAGCAGTGGTGTTAGAAGAGGAATCATTATGAGCCAGACTATTATGAATATTATGATGAGGATGATTAAAGGATATGGAACCTTCTGTCCACTTCAGCTAGCAGATTTAAGTGCTTCAGTGTATTTGATGACAAGTAAGTCTGATTATTCCCACACACCAAGAGCCACATTTTAGATGTTGCTCCCTGTATTCACTCTGCCCATATTTTGCTGATTTCTTTTCTAACGTGCACTGCCATTCCCATTTTGTCTGCAGAATTTGACAGCATCAGTCAGGTTCTCCTCCTCAGCAGGAGCTTTACCACAGCTTCTGCCACACAGCTGAAGACTTGTGTGCTAAATCCTGGCGTAACACAGGTAAATGCAGATTTCAAGGGAGCCTTTTAGCCTCAAATGCTTTGAGGTACCCTCAGTCCTAATAGCCTGTGGTTATATAGAGCAACAGTGTCCACTGCTGCAACTTTACACAAAAGTTGGCTGTGCCCAAACACTGTCATAAGATAAAGGTCTACTTGTGCCCCTTTTGGCTGCAAAACATAGTGTATAAAATGTTTGAAACATGGAGTACGCTGTCAATAGTGCCTCTGCAAAAGCCTTCATCCCTTCACAAGGCTGCAGTTCTGTGTTCCCATGAATCTGGTAGCTACAGAAAACACTTTTTCCCCATGAAAGCACATAGACCAGGAACAGTGGCTGGAGGAAGAAGGTGTCTGGCCTCTCCCAGTCCCCCTCTTCTCTCCCATTACCACTGCAGTTCTTCCCGCTGCCAAGACCTTATCAGCTGGCATAGGCAAGGACCCTGCTGCCTGATGCCCCTTGCTGGCAGAAAACTCCAGAAGAGGATGGAGAATCAGAGTCTTGTTCAGAAACCCCGGGCTGCTGTGGCAGCTCCAGCTGCAGCCTGGCCAGGCCCTGTCTCCCTGCCTGTCCCCACCAGCACTGAGAAGACGGCATAGTCCCCATGTGGCTGCAGCTTCACCCGTCCCTCACATCCACAGCACCTTCATGGCTGTCACCACTGCCTCCAGTGCCAACAGCAGGCAGGCGCCCTTCCCACCCTGAGCAGGGGCCCTCGGGTCCATTGCCTCCTGCCACCCCAGGGTGGCTGCTGTGGGTGGTGGCTGTTAGGCTGTGGTGCCCTCCCAGACATAGAGGTAGATCCCCTTCTTCCTGCACAGGAGGTGGAGGAGAGGGTGGACCCTGGCAGGCATGCTTTCACGTCCTGCAAACCCCTGGTGGGGCATGAAGATTGCATTAACCTAGTTAATTAATTAATCTAATTAATTAATAAAGCCTTCTAACCCTGGCGTTCTCCTGCCGTGCCTGCGCTCGGGAGGCTGCTTGTCGGTGACACCCTCATCTGGCGCTGCTCCGCTGCCATTTGCAGCCCTTTTGGGGCCTTCTCCCCGGCTGCTGCCTCGTGTTAGCTGACGGGCTGGAGTCAATGCTGTGTCCACACCACGTTTGTAACTTTCTCCTGGGTAAAGGTGGAACAGGTTCATCATTACATGGCCCATACTGCCACAGAGGAGCTGGGGGGCTGCCACCTTGTGCTGAAATCTTGCCTTCATCTGACCCCGGAGCCCTACGGCTTGTTTGCAGACCTCTGATTTGTATAGTGTTCACCACCATCAGGTTTGCCTGGGCATTGCAGTAGTAATGTAAGTAAAATATTACAAAAAATTAATTTCTCTTATAAATCCATGATTTATGGATGGGCCGATTTACTCAGAGCATTGGGGCTCAAGGAGCTAATTAGACCAAGAGGGAAGATGAGTGTAAAGCAGCGAATTGCTTTGCAGGACGAGGAACGTTTGCTTCATGTGAAATGTGAAAGTTGAATCTTATAAAAGGATATGTACTGAGGACACGTGGTTACTTTTTGGGACCATTCTCATGTCATTCTCTGTAAAAACAGTGAGGTGCAGTTGCACCTGAAACCACCCCTGCAAGGTGTTTAATCAAATTGAAATTCAGGCACATAGGTGCACATTTAAAGAAGGTTTGTGTTCTGGGGTTTTTTTTAATTTATTTTTCTATATGGGCTTATGTTGGAAACCATAACCTTAACCTAGTTTTCATGTTTTCTTTTCATACTAGAATTTTATTGTAGAAAGAATATGGACTAATTTCTTTAAAAAGCAGCAAAAATGGTAGGCAGAGTGAAGAGTTATTGAAAGAAATCTAAGGTACCCAAATTCTAATATGTTTATGTCTAAACCAAGCTTGTTAATTTTAAGTTACTTTTCTTCATACTCAAAAAATAAAATTAAACTTTTTTAAAAATTATTTTCTATGTGATGACTAGAAAAGCCTGGAAACATCCATCTGAAGAATAACCATCAGCTAACGGGAACAAAGGAACTCGTTGGCTCTTCACAACTGCTCAGAATCCAGAAGCTGCCTCTGGGTTCACTCTTGTAGTGGACATTCCTGACACCCGAGTGTCACACTGTTTGGACACCTAAACAAAAAAATATACTTTAGTATTGTCAAAAGAGCCACAGTGATCTAGGAAACAAGGTTATTATCTTTGAGTTGAAGCCTGTAACCCTAAATTAAATAACTAATGTGAAAATATTTTCCTAGAAACTTAAATGCAGGCACCTGTTTTTGAAAAAAAACCTCTCCATGTAATTAAGAGAGGAAGCTGACTCATGGGCTTCGCTTTTGCCACCTAAACCGATTAACAGGAGAAGAAACCTGGTTAAGCTGGCGCTCTGGCTTGCTGACTAGCAGGATTGTTTTTGATCCATGGCCTCTGGTATTTGGATTATTTGCTTTCCTCTCTCTAAATCTCTGTGGGGAAACTTTCCCTCGCTATTTAAGTATTAAATCCTTGCCATACTGGAATGTTGCAGTGTACTGCATACAAACAGAGCTGTAAGGGCTCAGTATTTTCAGTGCAAACCAGCTTTGAGTTCCAATTCAGAAGGCCTTTGTCTGTCTGTTCTGAGGATACACGCGTGTCTTCTGCTGGGAATTTTACATGTGTTTGAGCACCAAAGACCCAATAAGTACTGCCACACATCAGAATCCTTTAGGCATGTGGACTGCAGCTATAGTTTCCCTTTTCTGGCAGCAGTGTCAGAACAGACTGTAAAAGCAATCATAAGACACGAAGTTTCTGCAATTTTGATGTTTAAATACAGTTATCTCAACAGCCTCCAGACTGGTCAGCCCCTTTTGAGCCTATCATATTTTTACTCAAAAGATGTTGCAATGCCTAGCTAGAGGAGAAAGGTAGCATTATTCCATTCTTCAAAACATTGTTTTGAAAAAAATCAATCTTTCCCTAAACGTCCTTTGTAAAATTTCATCTGCTAACTATTTGCTACATGTGTAATGTGCCTTAGTCTTGGCTGAAACCATGCACTAGCAGGTAGCTGGAATCCCCTGATAAATTGTCCATTGTTATGATGGGCACATGTTTTCCTCTTTTCTCCTTTTTACAGGTTGGCTCCCTCCTAAGCAGTGGCAGCACTTATTAAAGATAATGATGATCTTGGTATGATGGGGAATAACGAGTTTGAGAAATACTTTTGCAAAATAATTTCATTGCTTCTTTTGGGAAGATGCATTCCATTCAGAGAAATGCCAGTGTCCTTCTGAGTGCACATTCCCACGGTTGCACTGGTACAGCCCCGAGCCCACTTGTGAACTGCAACTCTCCTAAGCTCCCGTACACTTCAACAAAGGCTAGCAATGACACTGTCTGGGGTTCAGGCACATCTCTGGTGGAAGTATGTTAATGGTTAAGCTCCTGGACTAACCCTACAATTTTTACTGTATAGCTACAAAGGGAAAAACAGGCATCTAATACGGAGTTATAAATCCAGAGATTTATTATTGCTTCTTGCAGCTAATTACCAGCTTAGATGTGTTGATCAGTTCTGTACATTGTATATACCTTCTACAGCTTGTTTAAATGTTTATCTACTTTGTACAGAAACAGCAGACGAAAAGCAAAAGAGAGGAAGTTTAAAAGTTATGCCTTCTTAGCAATTAACTAACTTCACAGCTTTAGGTAAGATGCTAATTAACTAACAAAAGGCCTTAAAGGCCTAACTGACATAACAATGCAGACGGGTTTATCACCAAAGTGTCAAATCTGTTGACATGCTAATCGTCATGCTACAGATGAATTCAAAGTCGAGGGATCAATGTATAATCTGCCAGTCCAAGACTGCCAAAACCACCCTGTCCCTCCAAAGTAACCACTTGCAAAGGCAACTACAAGTGCATCTAGCTCTGCAGAAAGACACTCAGACATGTTCTTAGACTATATATGCCCTCATGCATTAATAGTTGGCTCCACCTGGGTGTCCTAAACACAGGAATGGAGTCCTCATCTCCAGGCCTGTTGTCTCCTCTTTGCTTCCATGTTAACTCCCAGTATGTAGAGATTGTGCAATATAGGTTACAAAAGTAAAGTCAATCAGGAAAACCAAAACCCAGCTTTTTCTGATGAGCAAGCTGTGTGCTTATGGTATTGTGCCTCTAGAATAATTGTTTTAGCCTAAGCTGACACTGATGTAGAGAGGTTTCCCTACGTGCTTCAGTGAAAGCGCATCTACATACCATTAGTTGTACCTTCCTTCGAAGCACCTTTCTTTCTAATTCCCCTCTTTAAGTGCAAGTGCTGGTAAATGCTGTTGGGAAAATCTGGAGAACAGGAATCTCCAACAAATTCAACAAGAACTGCAAGAGCATATGCTAGGAGAAGTATGATGTTGGGAGCACAGTCAGTTTTAGAGCCATCAGATGTAGCTACTGGATAAGGGCAACACACAGTCTGCAGTAATTTGCAATACAGCCACCAATATAAAGATAGAAGGTGAAACTCCGTGTATTATTTTACAATGTACCTTTACAGTTGTAATAGAATCCATTAGTGAATCTTAAAAAACATGAGAAGGAAGGTAGTTTACACATCATCTAAGTAGCAAAATATTTGTTTTCCTTTCACTTTAATTATGGGTACAGGAAATTTACACAACCAATACGAACACTAAAAATGTGAAGTATTTTCATTCTTTTAATTTTACAATAAAGTGCATAATAAAATAGACTTCATTATCCTAAAAAAGCTTACCAGTCAATTGACATTCATTATTTGAGTAAGTGCTTTCATCTTTATTCTGTTGCTAATTTTATAGTGTCAAATAGTATATACATTACATATAAAGTACGTAACGCTGCAATATCCTGGTGCGGATAATGTCAGTATCTCCTGTACAACTGATATCGATTGCTAGCTGAGGCATTCTGGTACTCCTGTGAGGCAACTGTAGTGTTCACCAAAGGGGAGGATATACATTGCTGAATACTCTATAATAAAATGGAGAATAATGAGATGTACATATATATAAACAGAAATGTGATTATGTATAATATAACATTCAAGAAATATAATTTGGTGATATCATGTGACCTCTTTTCCATTATATAAACAACTGTGCACCTTAATCTGGATTTAGAAGTCGGTATTACAGAGCACAATGTCATTCACACGAATTATTGAGGGAATATCCATATTTTATTTGGATGCTCTAAAACTAGGAGAGCTGAAGCAGGTTGTTCTCGTGGTGAAGTAAAAATTTAAAATCCCATCGCTTCTCATAGCAGAAGATTTGATGAAATCTCAGTCATCTGTACTTTTTCTGCAGCTGGGAACTTGTATGACAGTTGTTCACTCTTATCATCAAGAAGAATTCCAAGCCAGTAGCTGAGATCTGAATGTATATCTACAGCTGGACACCTGTTTAAATGCTTAAATATATACTTGTAGGGAAAGAAGTGTCTTAAATGTCCATCAGAGAACTTACAGTTCCAGAGACTGGACAGCCTGAGCAATGTCTAGTGTTTATATCTTATTCATGAAACAAAAATCTTGTAGATGAAGAATTAGTGGCAGAAAGCTTTGTCACAGACCAGCCAGCCAAGAAGTCTGACTACTGGAAGCCACGAAAGTGCACTGGCGGGGGGAATAGCTTTTTCTTTTTTTTTGTAAAGTAGGACAGGCTATGAAGGAAGCCCCAGAGAACATACAAGCTTAAAAATGCTTTAGTAAAACACAGTTAGATCCAATAAAGGTAGCTATGCTACACTAATTGCTGAAAAATAAAAAAAATTGCAAGTTGTTTAGCCATAAATAATTAAATTTGTGAGACAGGAGGCAGAAGAGAGGAAGCTGAGGTTCCAAGTCACATCTACTACTTGGATTCACAAGAAGAGAGGTAATGATGTGCTCTGTGTTCTTTTCACAGTCCCACTTCAAAACCAGGCACTCATTTTGAATTTAGGAGCCTGGATGCTGTCTGGGGTTTTTCAGTCTCAAACTCAGTAAGTGGAGGGCCCCACGCCGGAGCAGGGGGATGCCCGAAGGAGGCCGTGACCCCGTGGGCAGCCCGCGCTGGGGCCGGCTCCTGGCAGGGCCTGTGGCCCCGTGGGGAGAGAGAGGAGCCCCGGCTGGAGCAGGTTTGCTGGCAGGACCTGGGACCCCGCGGGGGCCAGGCTGGAGCAGCCTGTTCCTGAAGGACGGCACCCATGGGGGGACCCAGGCTGGAGCAGCCTGTTCCTGAAGGACGGCACCCGTGGGGGGACCCCAGGCTGGAGCAGCCCGTGAAGAACTGCAGCCCATGGGAAGGACCCACATTGGAGAAGTCCGTGGAGGACTGTCTGCCGTGGGAGGGCCCCCAGGCTGGAGCAGGGCAGAGGTGAGGAGTCCTCCCCCTGAGGAGGAAGGAGCGGCAGAGACCAGGTGTGACGAACTGACCACAACCCCCATTCCCCGTCCCCCTGCGCTCCTTGGGGGGAGGAGGGAGAGAAATGGGGAGTGAAGTTGAGCCCGGGAAGAAGGGAGGGGTGGGGGCAAGGGGTTTTAAGAGTTGGTTTTATTTCTCATTATCCTACTCTGATTTGATTGGTAATAAATTAATTTTTCCCCAAGTCGAGTCTGTTTTACCCGTGACAGTAACTGGTGACTGATCTCTCCCTTATCTCGACCCAGGAGCTTCCCGTTACACTTTCTCTCCCCTGCCCAGCTGAGGAGGCCAGTGACAGAGCGGCTGTGGTGGCACCTGGAGTCTAGCCAGGGCCAACCCACCACAGAGATCTAGACTACATGAAACAAAATACAAACACTTCTTGAGGAACGGCAATACCTGTCACTTACAGAACACGGCATATCTGCAGGTCAGAGAAAGAATTCGTTGTATTACCAATTATTTTACAGACCACCATGCATCATTCCTTCTTTCCTCTCTACGTTACTAAGAAATACAAATTAGTTCTGAGCTGTATATAGTTCAAATGGACCCTGATAAATTACTGTTCCTTAAAAGTTCTTGGAACTTCCTGGACTTTGCAAGTATCTTCAGATTCTGAAATGAAAATGAAGCCAGAGGATGAGGCAGCCTGGTATAAACTATTAAAGCTTATTTACAGTACTATAAAATTCACATGTGCATTTTTTTTTTACATAAATAGAAGTCTGAAAATCTGGCAAGCCAGTTGAACAGATTGATGTCAATATTTTCAGTTATATTTTTACTATAAAATGAGCTATGTGGTCAGTTTGCAGGAATTAAAGCTGAACATATTTAAATTAAATACTTACTAAAGGGGTGATTATCTGCAAAACATTTGAAGCAGATGGGTTTCTGGTAATGGCTTCTTGAACATCTAAAAACAGCATAAAAGCATGTAATAAATATTATGTAAACCAAATACTACAATAGAAATATGATTCAGTATTCAGTATTCAGTCAAATATTCAACATAAAACTTCCCAAAGATTGTGGAAACGTAGTTTAATAGCACTGTTCTTTTTTCCCCTACCAACAGCTGCTGAAATATATGCCATATCTGTATTTTCAAAATTTGCAGCTAGATATTATTATCTGAACAAAAAAATTAGTGTCAATAAAGGAATCTAAAGCTGGAGAAAAGAATGCCAGCTACTGTAAGCTGGCAGCAACAATTCCAGATTGGGTAGTGACTGTTATTCATTAAAAAGAGCACTATGAAAATACACAGTTTTAGTCACTTAATTTGGCAACATGTTAAAACAAAGCCAAAAAAAGGGGTTCAAAAAGGTGACAGTTTAAAAAAGCAATGTACTTACCTGACATGTAAGTACTTACAACATTTTACTTACTTACTTACTTACAGGCACATACTTACATGTACTTACATGTCCTATAAGTCTACCTGTAAAATTTCACAGCTTCTTGTTACCAGTTTTAATCCCGAAATAATTAGGCAAGCTAATTAAATTTCCAAGATACATATGTATATCTATTACATTAATTTTCACAGTTACTTCATTTGCAGTCAGTTAACTCCTGTGATTATTTCACTGTTTCTTTCATATTCCTTATATACTTTTCTTACAGTTTTCACAGTTTTCCTTTTCACACTTTGCAAACTTCAGTTTTCTTGCTCCCACTTTTTTTGCTGCATTTACCTTTGCCTCTATGTTGTAATTTATACAGCAACTTATTTTCTATTTTCTTGTATTTCTCTTTCCATATCTACCCAAGCACATTATACTAAAACTCCTCTCTGACAAAAGATGGAATTCTTCACTTCTATTTGCCTGGAAGAAATAACCATGAGGTACGACATAATAAAATTCTGAACCACTGTTTGATGGGCGTAGGCATTGTAAGCTATAGCTGCAGAAGGTTTCTAAGTGGTTGCAAAGATCTTTTATTCTGCTGTTGCAGTTTACAGGAAATTGAAGCCTTTTTCCTCCAAGCCAAGCAATCCACCATCTGATGTAGAAACGAATGGATAGTGTGCAGGAGCTTAGTAAGTCGTGGTTTAGTTTGATTCCAGTCAATAGGGAGGTAAACGTGGGTAACCACCACACGAAATGGTGCGGTCCACAAGGAAAAGAAGTAGAACAGTAAAATAAAATCAATGGACTTCAAGAAAGCAGACTCTTATAAAGTCAATTAATTGGCATGTAAAATTTTAGATTAAAAAAATCCAAGGAAAACATAAAATTCAGGAGAGTTGGCAGTTCCATAAACAGCAAAAATGGCTAGGAGAAGTTATTCCAATGATACGGAAAGCCAAGCAGTCCAGTGAAGAGACCACGTGGACTAAGGCACAAGGTCCCTGTTGATTTCAAATAGAGGATGGAGCACACAAAATGCAGAAACTATGTCAAACTAATGAGAATTTTTATGAGAGACTTGTATGATCATGTAGGTCAAAGGAAATACTAACCATTACATACAGTTGCAAGAGACCCAAAAAGTAAGTTTGTTCTACGAATATGTTAGTTATAATAGGATGATGAATGAAAGTGTTGGCTAAGTAATCACTGGAGAGAAAAAATTATCAAGAACAAGTACAGACTTTTCCCCCACATTCTTCAATAAAATGTCAACAGCAATGGGACAGCTCATATAACAAGCACCAGTATAAAGCAGGTAAGAAAAAGCTTGCTTTTCTGGCGTAGAGAAATAATAGGTTAGAGAATGCTCAGGTTAAGTTCGAGATTTTCAAAATAGTTGTGCAAGTGATAGTCACATAGACATTCAAATTTGGATGCAGCAATCTCAGAACTGTATTTGTGATTTTTAAGAATTAGTGGAGATGAGGAACATCCTAAAAGACTAGAAGAAAGGAAATGAAAAGTCATTCGTTATAAACAGTTATATTTGCAAAAATATAGGTTATATAACATAAAGGGTAATTATTTGCAAAAATAATTGCAAAAATTTAAGATGGATAAACATTGAAATAGATTCCTAAGTGAGGCTGATACATCTGTATCTGTACACTTTAAAGAACAGTTTTAACAAACATCTGTTAGAAACAACAGCTACAGTTGGGCTGCGATAGTTTCTGAAGGTGTCCTACAGTCATATTTTGAATTATTTTTTTGACCAAGGCGAAGTCACCATTATTTTAAATTAATTTCATTGACTCAAAGAAAACTTTCATGATTTTGATCTCCTGTTTGCTACACTTGGTAACAAATAATAATAATAAAATAAGAAGAAACATATTTCTATCACAAGATTAATGTTTTTAATCCAAATTAATCCATGACAACAAAATATAAAGTTACTTAATCACTTGATGTAGGATCCTGTTTATTATCAAACTTACTTTGTAGCCTTTGATTGAGACGATCAAGAGACTGGAAAATCTTCTGTTCTTCTATTGAAAGTGCACTCATGCCTAGACACGGAGCCCTGTTAAGCAGCAAGGGCTGTCTGGCTGGTTGCACACTTTCCATAGCTGCCAGGATTTCATCTTCTGCAACTGGTGTACTTGCTAGTTTTTCTGCCATAAGAAACTGAACAGTGCTTTCTGAAACTGAAGAGATTACAGGGGTAACTTCAAATGAAAAGAGTTCATGACATTTAAATATACTGCTTGCTTTCATGACTCTAGGTCTGCGAAACACAAAATTCGCATTAAAAGATCAAAAAAGTGTCAAAGGCAAGAAGTATGATGTGTTAGAAAATGACATAATTAAGTCATTAATGCATCTTAAAATTTGCACCAGAACAAGTTCTGCTGACTTCGGAAATGTATGACAATAGCAAGAAATACCTGTCCATATCATACAGCCATCATACAGTTAAATATAAACAGGAATGGAATGAAACTTGACTGTATCATAAAATCATTAAGGTTGGAAAAGACCTTTAAGATCATCAAGTCCAACCATCAACCCAACACCACCATGCCCACTAAACCATGTCCTGAAGTGCCACGTCTACATGTTTTTTGAACAATTCCAGTGATGGTGACTCCACCACCTCCCTGGGCAGCCTGTGCCAATGTTTGACCACTCAGTAAAGAAATTTTCCCCAATATCTAGTGTAAACCTCCCCTGGTGCAACTTGAGGCCATTTCCTCTCGTCCTATCGCTAGTTACTTGGGAGAAGAGACCAACACCCACCTCACCACAACCCCCTTTCAGGTAGTTGTAGGGAGTGGTAAGGTCTCCGTCAGCCTCCTCTTATGCATAGGTTGTAATGCATTTATAAAACCATCAATATCATGACACAAGATGCTATATCTTACATTTTTGTGAAAAAAAAAAAAAAATTAGGTCTGCACAACAAACTACTCTTTCTTACTTAGAATCACTGATGCCAGAAGACACAAGTGACATTACACAGTGGATACATTAGGTCAAGACTTTATGTATAACAAAGAATTGAATTGAGGAGTGTTACTATACCTTCATCAGACTTATAGTTGTTAGTCTTATTTTGTACTGGATCAAATGCAGATTGAACAGGACTCAGCTGGATAGTACACAATGAACTCTGTCAAAAATATTATAAGAATATTTTAAATGTAATTTAAGGTAACTACACTACTTTCTGAACATTTTTATTTATTATTTCATATTACTAAATGTTTTCAAGTGCAAAAATATTAATGTATAATAATACAGTGATATATTCTAATTGGCTTTATTCCTTTTATTTGCAGTGACAGCAAGCTGACTAAACACATTGATTCAAAATTGTGTGACACTGAACAAACCTTTGATATTCCTGAAACTCTTTCCATTTTGAGGATAAATAAGCTTTTTATTTTTTTATAGTAGTTAGTATTTACCTGTGCATGATGAGTAGGCTTCCATCTTCTAGAGGCTATACTTTGTCTTCTGTGTTCTGAAAAAGCTCTGTGTTTATTTTCATGGTTGTCAAAAACCTGCTTTTGTCTTGTAACAGGGACAACACCTTAAATGACATGCATACAAAAATAAACCAAAAATGTGTAAAAACATGATAAAGAAAGTAGTAGCAAAACTAGTAATGGTAAGTAAATGTCTCTGTCCAAATTTAGATGTTTACTTTGTGTATGTTTCCATCTGATCTCGCTAAATGTATTTTCTTATAGTGAAAAGAGAGAAACTGGCATATTTAATTTCATGTTAGCATAGGACTAAAAGATACAGATGTGGATTACATGTGGATACTTATAAAGCAGGTTAAGTGAAGCCTCACTTTGAAACACAGATAATAAAGATGGTCTGTACAAAGATAAAAGGTCGTCTTAGCAAGTAAGAGGGAGAATGAATAGACAGTGAACTATGATATAACAAATACCGAAAAATGTGCCAAAAAGTAATGTTTTTGAAAATAAGTTGCATTTAGAGAATAATGCTAAAGTCTAATTGTCCAACACAGTAAATGCCTGTTGCCAAGATGTTTATATCTTAATGGATTCAACATTTAAGATTACATAGCACTGTGCAGAAAACGTGTAATAGTTCACACAGTTTTTTCTGATTCACAGAATCACAGAATGGTAGAGACATCTTGAAGTCACCTAGTCCAAGCCCCCTGCTGAAGCTGGGCCACCTACAGCTGGATGCCCAGGACCATGTCCAGATGGCTTTTGAGTATCTCCAAGGATGGAGACTCCACAAAGTCTCTGGGCAACCTGTGCCAGGTTACTGTGCTCGGTCACCCTCACAGTAAAAAAAAGTGTTTCCTGATGCTCAGAGGGAACCTCCTGTGTTTCATTTTGTGCCCGTTGCCTCTGGCCCTTTCAGTGGGCACCACTGAAAAGAGCCTGGCTCCGTCCTCTTTGCACCTTCCTTCCAGGTATTTATAGACATTAATAAGACCCCCGTTAGCCTTCTTTTCTCCAGGCTGAACAGTCATAGCCCTCTCAGCCTTTCCTCCTAGGAGAGATGCTCCAGTCCCTTCATCATCTTTGTGGCCCTTCATTAGACTGTCTCCAGTATGTCCATGTCTCTCTTGTACTGAGGAGCCCAGAACTGAACACAGTCCTCCAGGTGTGGCCTCACAGGTTTGATTCAAATGCAAAGCCATGGTTTAAAACCTTAGTTCTACAGCTTGGGATTTTGTAGTTTATCTTACTAATTTATACATCTGTATACTAATTTGAACGACAATACTGCTGTATAGCATTTTGCCTCGGCTAGAGAGACCTAAATGAGACACTGTACTTCAAATTTATCTCAGTTTTTTCTCATGTAATAATACATATTCAAAATTAAAGCATCAAGTTTCAAAATTAAAATGAAGTTCTTAATTAAACTTTCATGCACATAAAACTGGAGATACAAATCAGCATTTTCCTGTGCAAGCCAGGAATCTACATATCCAAGGGGATATTATATTCTCATTTGTAACCGCAGTTACTTGATTTTTAAATGCAGTTACTCGATTTATACTTGGGAAGATAAATTACGTATTTATTTACGTAATAAATATTTACTTGTTTACAGTTTAAGGTATAGTTCACACTTAGACCGAGAGGTCTTTTAGTGAGTTTAACAGAATCTTATTTCTTTACTTGTTATTACAGTGATATTTAACAAAGCAGAATTCTTACAATTTGTGGAAAAAGAAAACCATTGATCCTAGAAGCAGATTTGAAACTAGTCATCTGGCTGCTGCCATCAATAGTAACATATTTTTCTGAAAAAGAGAATCCAAAATTGCTCTATTGATTTGGATCAACAATTTAATTAGTTTGCAAGACATATTAGATCTATGCCTAGGAGAAGGCTCCTTTGAGAAATGTAAGACAAAGGGCCTGTTGCAACAGGACAGGGGGTAATGGTTTTAAACTAAAAGAGGGTAGATTCAGGCTAGATCTAAGGAATAATTTTTTTGCAATGAGGGTGAAACACTGGCATAGGTTTCCCAGAGAGGTGGTAGATGCCCCATCCCTGGAAACATTCCAGGTCAGGTTGGACGGGGCTCTGAGCAACCTGCTCTAGTTGAAGATGTCCCTGCTCACTGCAGGGTGGTTGGACTAGATGACCTCGAAAGGTCCCTTCCAACCCAAACTGTTCTATGATTCTATCATTCTAAAAATATAATAAGAAGTAGTATCTTTAAGGGCACGAGATAATGAACATTCTACCCGTTTAACTATAAGCATGTAAATTAGTCCCGTATTTGTCACAGGCTAAATGTTAAACAGATTTTTAAAGCATTTTACTGTCTGAACACTGAAGGACTTAAAATAATTCTAACATCCAGCTACAGTATATGTGTCAGCCAGAAGATACACCACTTGAAGCCTGGAAGCCTAGTTAAAGTAAGATCTTCATGGACAACAATTTTATTTATTCATCCTGTTCTCACTTATTCTTTCTGTACATTTGGCCAAGCATTGCAACAGATCACATTTTCCACAGCGTCCTCACAGACCTCACTGAACTCTGTAACAGTGCCACAGCAGATATTTTACTCAAGAACAATGAGTATCTTTGATGAATATGTATAAAAAATGTCTTTACTTGAAACAATACAGTCTCTCATAGCAAGCACCTCACAACAAAGACTATGGTGATCTCTGTGCATTTGCAGGCAGTAGGACAAATAATAGCAAGTCGTTAAGCGTTATCTAGAGTATTTAAAATAAAGACGAATTTCAAAACACACAATCTAAGCAGATAACAAGAGAGAGGACCACCCACCCAAATTTTAAAAAGACGTTACTCAGCTCTCCCTCTAAAAGAGCTGCAGCTATGTCACACTTGGGATGTAGCATTTAAAGTCGCAGTGAAGACGGTATTAGCAATGCACACAACTTTGGCGCAGTAAATTTCCCGATTCTTTGATCTGATGTGCAAATGAGGATATCAACAGGCAAGTATCTCTGCTGGGGGCGAGGCATGGTAATGCAAGACGTCATTCATTTCCAATGTAAAATCAAATAGGTTAGCTTAAGTCACACATATCTTAAGCTCATCTGTTTGACTTTGAACTAGAATGGACAAGCAGATAACACTTCTCATTTCCCACCGCTGCTTTAGGCCAAGAATATTCACCTACATCTGCTCTTATACAACAGAGCTGTTCTGAATCACTCCATAGTTAAAACCATGTATTACTATAGACAAAAGTAGAAATTTTGTTTTTTAAGTTATGGGAATTACTTATTTTGCTAGCGAGTATCCTTGAGCTGGCATGGCTGATCCTCGGGGCGATCCCAATATGTTAAGTGGTTTGGAGTGCTGCTTGTACCTGAAGCAGGGTTTTCAGCTTCAGGAGCTCTGCCTCCAGCTGCAGCCCTCAATAGGAAGGAAACCAGCACACAACAAATAAATTACAAGCACAAGGATGCCATCAGTGGCCAAGGCACCGAATATAGTTAGGCTGCAGAGGAGAAACAAGGCAAATCAAAAAGCATGAAACATATTTTGAAATGTAAAACCCAAAGTTTATTCTCCCAGAATTTCTTAAGCATCTTTCCTCTATCTTACTAGTCAATCTCTGCATCATATTGTCCCCGAGGTTACTTTTTCATACAATGCAGGATTGATCCTAAAATTTCTTAAAATTCTTTATAAAATAGATATATTTTGCAACACAGAAAAATTTGTCCAGTAGAAGCTCTTTATTTTTAGATTTAAATTTAATATTTTGGGCATTAATAGTATTACTGGGACTAGATCATAATAATTTTAGACATTTACAGTGTCAGCATTTTAAAAACATGGTAGATTTACATTTCTTTCACACTCAGGTAGCAGTGACTGTTGGACAACAAGCTATGACTCCCAGTTACCTTGTAAAACTTGCTCATATAAACTTAGTCACTTCCTCCTATATCATTATTTTGACCACCTGCCACATCTGCTCATTAATCAGGACTATAATATCAGGGAAAAGACTTTTTTTCATTTAATATTGTAGAGAGCTATTAAAAATGGGGATCGACGTTTGAGAGGCCTCTGGGCACCGCTAGAATAGAAATGACAATGACAAATGGTGAAGACTTGTTCAAACTGGCTGTATTGTGTGAATAGATGAAAGGCTGGATGTTTTAACTGAAAACAAATTTGTGATGTAATAGAAAAAGACTTTCTTCTGAACATCCCCCCACCCCAAATCCAGAAACATGACTCTTACCAGTAGCAGAGTCTTTTGGAGCTTGGGCAGTATGAGCTGCTTGCCAGGAGGTCCTTGTTTTTCCAGCTGTTGGGGCGTGATGGAGACGTAATCCATTTTCTGCATTAACAGGTCTTCTTTCAGTGCAGGTTACCAAATGATCTTGACAGGCGCTTGTCTGAAGACTATTTACGGAACAAATATTTTTTGCCCAAGGTTCGTGTTTGGCTGTGCTGCAGCCAGGTGTAGGTATCGCAGTGGCCAAGTCCAAACTGCAAGTAATACTCTCACTGTTCTCTGTACCGTTTCTATTTAAAACCCGATCTGCTAACAAAACATGCCTTTCATTTAAATCGTCCCTGCTTGTAGTGGTAGCTTGAAGACTTGAAGGTGACACGGGCTGACACCCAGGGCTGGCTGCATTTTCACCACTTTTGTTTCCTGGCAGAGGTGTGGATGGTGGGTGAGGTGCTAGCAATTTCCCTGGAGCTTTTAGACTATTGTTGGCTTCAGCATCCGACTGTGGTCGGATTATAGTGCCTGTTCTCTTCTTGGGCATAAAACTTGACTGGGCTCTTACAAATGTTGTTCGTCTAGGTTTTTTTGCCTTATTTTTGAGCTGATTACCTTCAACAATTTTAGAATTATTACTACATAGTAGGGGTTTATTTTCTTCATCTTTTGATACCATCCAAGCTCTTTTATCAGAAGAGGATCCAGTAGGCATAAATATATTCAGAGATGTGCATTCTTTATTTGATTTTTCAGTATTAACACTTGGTTTTGATATATGAGAGTTTTCCTGCTGATTTGCTATGAACATGGGGTTTGAAGGTTGAGCAACAATATTTAAGTTACTCTTAGGAGCATTACTTGTAGTCTGAACACATTGCAGCTCTGCAGAAGATATTTCACTTGTGTTTTTTTCATTATTTTCTATTATTATCTGATTAATTTGATTACACCATCTTAGCTTTCTGTTGTATTTTTCATTTTCCGTGCTTTTCTTTTTTATTTTTGCCAGTTCTAAGCTGTCTCTGATAGAAGACACGGGTTGAGTTCCAAAACTGATCCCGTGGTTCATAACCACAGCTTTGAAATGACTGGGTTCATATTTTGATTCTTTCTTTAAGATACTTGTGAATAATCTTGCTTTTTTTCTTTCAAGGATATTGTTTTTCAGGGTTCTGTGCTGTGCAGGAGTGCCACAATTTAACTCTGTATCAGACAGCAGTGAGATAGTTTCTACCATATTTCCCTTTTCTTCTTCTTTGTTATTCTGTTGCTTAACATCACACAGAACTGAGGTGTTTGGTATGTCCTGAAATAAAGACGAACCTGGATTAATGTCATCAATATATTTAATATTTTCTTCTTTTGTTGCAGTCATTTTTCTTGAGGTATTTTTTAAAAGCTCTGTACTGATGTTTTTTTCCTTTGGTAATGTATCAGCTGTGCTGGGAATGCCAGTGGAACATCCCTGATTAGGAAATAAGATGACAGATGTTGCAATAGGTTGACTGGAGGTTTGCACAGATATAGTTCTTTTTTGTGGGGTCATTTTAAAGCTCTGATCTTGCATCAGATCCTGAACTTTTTCTCCGGGAATAGAGTCAGGGCTGTCCCAGACTTTGCTAGGGTTGAAAACAGGATGACCAGTGGCTAATGTGCTAGCTGTTCCAGAAGATGGCTTGCTTCTTTCTTCTTTTATATTTTGCAGAAAACTAAATGCATTACTTACAGGGCTTTCTTGCTTAACAGAGGTAGAGAGTTCTGCAGGTTTTTTTCCAGATCTGTGAGAAGCAGATGATTTCTCTTCTGAATTGTTTACATGTTCAGCAGAAGTTATAGCATTATGTTTAGCTAAAAAACCATGAATAGGTAAGTTGTGGTTGTTTTGCAAATTTACATTTCTCAGACAATTATTCAGATGCATATTTTTAGAAAAAGTACTTTGAGCTGTATAAAGCAAACAATTATTCCTAGTCTGTGATTTTTCTGGATTGTACAAGGCACAGTCACACTGTGTAGTCAAAGATGATTCACTTGCTGTTGTGTAATTTCCATTTTGTTCTCCAGCCTCAAGACTGTCAAGGCTTGACAAACTTTCTGAATCATCTGTTTTCTTGACTTCTTGATGAAAATTCTGAAACACAGGCATAAAACCAGATTGTTACATTTATCAGAAATGTTTTTTGTTGGTACTAATTTTTCATTAATGACAGCTTAGGCTAAAATACGATCAATACTGAGCCTAGTGTTTTTACAACTCGGGGTCATAGCACCATAAGTGTTTCCATCAAGTCAAAATTTACCTGTGTTCAATTGCAAAAGAAGATTATGTGGTTTAGGCATGAAATACAGAGGAAAGAGCTGCAACAAAATTATTCCTAAATTTTATCTAATTCTACAATAAAGGAACAAGATTTGTGTAAACAACACTACTGTTTTCGGATTGCCCTACAGCACAGAATGGTTTTTGTATTCTAACATGTAAGGGAGTTTACAAAATGAAAGAGAACCCATAAAAGTGCAGATTTGATAGTGGATCTGCCCCAAATGGGAGTTTTTCCATAATACTAGACTGAATACGTTTATTTTCATACAGAGTGCCACAAATAATGAGGATTTAAACCTTGTCATGGCAAACGCAGAAAACATCTCTCAGCTATCATAATCACAGTGACTAACACCCCCCGCCCCGGCGAAAGCCTCTCTTCTCATCTTTCAGAAAGAAGAAAGTATCGTCTGATCTATGAGGACAGATCAGGTCTAAGGGCATATGGAAGTCCCATCCACTCTCCCAAGTTCTTCGTCGAACTTTAATGTTATGATGAATAAGAGCAACTGGCACCATCTGAATCACCATTGGGACAACTTTATGTATGTACTATACAGGCATTTTCTTCTCTATTACTTCTCCATACAAACACCGAGATGCCTGACATGGTTGAAAATACATACTTTTTTAAGTACAAGATTTCAACGTACACATAAACATAAAGGAAAACAAACATATCAACTATTTTCACAATCATCTCGTAAACTCTCTCTGCTGTTAAGTTTACTTCCACACAACTCAGCAGCTAAGTAATTTTTTTAAACCATATGTTGGAAAAAATTGGTGTGAAAAACAAAGAGAATCTGCTTTAGATATGCAATCTTATGCAATAAAGATTTTTTTTTCATTAGTGACTTTAAATGGAAAATGTTTCAAGTAGCAAAATCTGTTAACCTAGGAAAGTGATTATTTATCACTTGGCAATTACAATAGAATTAACATTTTGAAAACTTACCAAAGAATGCATAAAATTAATTATTCAATAAGAACATATTTTTTGTAGTAAAACTTTGTTTATTCCAATAAAATTGTTATACCGTAATATTGCATAGTTTATAGCTGTACAAATACTTTAAATTGCAGAATGAAAAGCTTAGTGAGTCCTGAGAGACTTTTTATGATTGAATTAAACCTTATCTTGCACTAAATGTTCAGAGGTTGGTGCAGTATTCCATTACAGTAATGATCTCAGATAAAGAAACTAAATAGAAGAACAAATAACCAAGTATAGGGAAAGGTCCCTTTAGGGAACATTTTCAAACTAAAGCTATACAAACTGGTGTCTTTCTAATAGAAAAGAATAAATAATGCTTTGTTAGTTATTTATTAACCTTTATGTTTGGCTAAATTTTATTGTTAACCTCTGCTTGAACTTCACCAAGCAAGGAAAAGGCATATGCTTTTCTGTGTCAGGCCAAACTTAAGAAATAACTCTGAAATTTTCAGATGGAAAAAAAAAAGAAATTACAGGTGTCAGGCTTATTTGTCTAATCTGGAAACTGCACCTGTATAGGTAAACATGTGTTTCTAAAATGACTAAGTTAAATAGAGGGAAATGACTAAGTTAAATAGAGGAAAAAAATTATAAAGATTGATTTTAAAAAACCTGTTCCGATAGCAGGTTAACTTCAACTGGTAAATCTGGAGGGTGCAAGAACAGTTGTAACTTTTAAAAATTAAGATGAAAGAATTCTACCCAGTTGTGGTCCAGAGGTTAAAAATAGACTTGATCTTGCAATATATATTATTTAACTCTCCTTGTAGACCTCATGGGAACACAAAATCTCAGTTGAGGCAACCTCCAGAAATAAGTTAGGAACTGAAAAATAAAGAACGATTTCTCATTTAAACACATACCCACTTTTACTTAGTTCATGCAAATTTAGTTAATTTACATTTATTTTATTGCATCATACATTTTCATCATTTCACACATTAAAGGTGCTTATCATTCTCATTAAAATATTCACATATTTTATTTCCCTTTCTAGCCTCTGTAATGAAAGTGAGTGTTACATTTTCCTGTAAAAATGCATAACTAGAACTACTTCTGCACATCTGAAAAGCATTCAACAATTATTCGTTCTTTTTTAGTGGTCAATAGCTACAGGGAAATAATCCTGGAAATCCCAATGAGATAATTTGATTTAATCTGTGAGAATATTATAGGACGATAAGGAAACAAAAATGTTCATTGAATGTATTATCTTTCTATTTTCTGGATTTGAACATTGTTCCTGTTATGCAAGTACAATTTATTGTATTGCCTGCATTATCTTCTGTCCTAATGCATGAAATCTAAACCCAGCCTGTCCACATACTTGGTATTCTAGGAAAGGGAAAACTTACGAGGAGTTAAAGAGGTCACTTGTATGTCTTAAGACTCAGAACAGCTGTGTCAAGCAATTTCATTTCAGTAAAACATTAAAACAAAAAGAAAACATGAGCCTAAGAAATCTTTCATGAGGCCAATGAAAGAACAACATTGCAACAAGTCAAATTTTAAGAGAACCTGACAAGTGAATTTTCTGCCAAAGGACTCTGTCAGAGCACTGTTACACTAAAGAGCTGTTATACGTATATTTGACATTTTCTGCAGAAGAAGTGCTGACTGTTCACAATTCCAAGAGGCGAATGGGAACACTCTTCTGAAGATAAATGCTGGAAAAATGCTACCTACTCTGAAAAACCAGGCCCCTCACCTCTCACAATACTTAGCATTTTTGATAATTTTGACTGGGTTTTTTACAGGAGTTCTTTGTGTGTTATATGTGTGTATATATAATGTTACACTTCACATTCATTGTGAAGCAAAAGACACCGTTCGTACAGATACAAAGCTACCTCTCAAAGCCAGTGAGGTCCCTAAGCACCTTTACTGGTTTGGAGTTTACCAGATACGGAATGGGAAAGTCCACTGGAAAATTAATAATCTCTTTTCTACGCAAGTCTGGAAAACATAATGTACATGGCACTACACAATAGTGATTTCACAGCAGATTTGGGCAGACCCAAGAAAACAAATGCCACTGAGGCAGGATTTTGGTGCTTGTGTTACACAAGAGATCCATTATACTGTGCCAAACCCACCAAAGAAGCCATGGAGGTATAGGATGACAAAAGAAAATCTTCCTACCAACACCCTTGTCTTTCCTAGGCTATCTCCGAGGTGCATAATTTCCCCCCAAGCCATCTAGGATACAGAAAGTAGCTATTTATGAACCTGAGTATTTAAAAGGACCTGATTTGCCTGTTTGGAAAATCATCACAGGATGCTAGAAACACAGGTTCAAACTCCTTTGCATAAAAAGAACTCAAGTTTCCAATTTCGTAGGCACTCAGGCACTTCAGTAAGCCAAATTGTACTGAAGGGTTTTTAAAGAAAAGTGATCAGAATGCTGAATGTCAGGGTTTCAAGTTCTGACTTCTAGTTTTAACAAAGTCCTGAGGTAAATGTACATAACTGTGTAGGAAAGAGGTTTTCAGCTAAATGTTGCTCTCTGTGTTGCTTTCTATTAATTAATTTAGCATCTCAGTACTCAGAGTGCTGCTTCTGAGCATCCCTACTCCAGATGCCAGACTCTCTCACAGACTAACCTAAGTAATTCAGCTCCAGAAGTGGAATTTGTAATGGTAGCTTTTAAATACTATTAATATTATTAAGTGATTAAACGTTGAGGCACTGAGCACCACAATGCATTAGTCCCTTTTTATTTCAAACCCATTAACACATTTATTTTGAGCAGGCACCATGTACCCTGCAAATTTAAGAGATGGGGTCATGTAAAAATAGTATGGGATTGCATAACTGAAAGCCATCATAAGGCAAACAGATATGGAGAAAAATTTGGCATGCATATGCAATATTAATTCTAGAAGTTCTTAACTGCTTAACTAATAATCATTTTTATGTTATATATAATATCTAATGACATAATTTAATGAGAAAATTCATAATTATTTACAGTCTATGTTATATTCAATATCGTTATGGCTATCCCAAAAAAAGGAGAATGGAGATCAGCTAAAACTTATCCATCTTCACTTCTTTGGAATTTGCAGATTGTAGGAGAAATGATGTTTTAAAAAATATTTCATAGATGAAGCTATTTCTGGACAATACTTTAGAGACAGAAATGAAAGGGAAAAAATTCTCGGAGATTTTAATTTTAATCCTTTCTCCCACTGATTGTTAAGGTATTAATGATGAGACTCAAAGTCCTGAAATTTCAGAATGCTTTTCCTTTTCAGAAAAGCTTTCCAACAAAGTCTCATTTAAGGGGCAAGAAGAGAAGAATAACCAATGGAGAGCAGTATTTCTTCATCTTCTAGAAAACTCAGAATCTGTCTTCCTAGTTTATTCTTTTTCAGAAACACACAAATAAGGCAAAGCATTAGTGTTGACAGATTTGAATGAACTGGAGCTGTAGCATCAGAAAAAAATTATTAATACTATTTGACCAGTACACACATCCTAAAAGACCCACAGCCATAGAGTGTGTCAATATAATTTTTAAAATAATCCCTAGTTCAGCTGAGGGACTATCCTACCAGATCTCTCTGGCTTGCTAAAAAATTAGTATATTTTTTTCCAGTCTACAAAAAGCATTACTTTTTTTTTTTAGCACTGTAAATACATTGTGAAGATGGAAGAGGTTTTTTTTAATGTGTCTACTCTAGCTTGTGCACTGCACAGCAGCGACCAGGCAGAAGGTGGATTTATATTAGGACATCCTAAAGGTTAGATACAGAAAGACTTTTAGAATATCCTGCATTGGAAGGGACTCACGAGGACCATCGAGTCCAAAGCCACAAAGTCACAAAAGGCAACCTAAAAGTTAAACCATATATCTAAGAGTGTTTTCTAATATTATATATTTATACCTCTCTAGAAATAAGTTTATCTAATGAGACAATTTCATGTAATTCCCAACATTCACTGCATGCTTCATTAATATAATCACTTATCTTGAAAACTGTTACATGTTACCTGTTTTACAAATGCCATTTTTTGGATCAGATATTTTTCAAGACATACATTCTTCTTAAGAACTTTACAGATATGACTTATACAAACATGTACAAGATTTCAGCATCTACCTTTTCCTAAACAGCCTACTGAATTTAAAGGCTGCTATTTTTTTTTTTCTTACCACTGTTTGAAACAGCGTAATTCTTTAAGTTGCTTGTTACAAGATCTTTCAGTCTTCTGGATCCCAATTATCCTCTGCTTATTCCTGTCCTCTGAATTCTGGGTGTTTGGCGTAATGCTTTATTTCACAGTTGGAGAGCCATACTTCCTTATGGAGATATGCCAGTATTGGTTGCATTGCTCAAGCTGCTAAATACCACAGAAGTGCTGCTGTGGGTTTATAATAATTAATATTAAAAAAAAAAAGAATTTATTATATTTCTGTGTACACAGGCCACCATGAGCCTACTAGGACAGAAGTGGAATACTGGAAGAAAGCTGGGCTTTGAATTGAGGCAAGACACTCTTCAAATGACTGAACATCCAGATTGCCAGATATGAAGATTGAATGTCATTTTATACAGCACAGGCTTGGAATAAACCACTAATTTACGTAAAAAAAACCTACTCTTGAGGAATACACAATCAAAACAAGTTCAAGTATTTGGGTAAAATAGTTTAGTCTGGAGATACATTTCAATTTGCGTTTATAAGAAATGTGAATTTTGAATTAGTGAAATAACTTGGAAGACAGTGCTATGTTGCAATACTGATTGAAATCAAATAAAAACTCACCCCCCAACCTTGTCAAAAGGAAAATGAGTAGGGAAGTCACTTGAGTTTGTCATATAATTCAAGTGCTCAACATAAAAGATGTTAACATTCACAGTTATATGTAAGAAATGGGCAACATTTCTAGATTTAAGGTGACCATAGAAACCTCTTTCAACCTTTTGAACAGTCTCTTCAAAATCAAATCTGACTTCAGTTCCAATGCCATTTTATCCTAACCCTCCCCTTAAGAGTCTGTTTTCCCACTAACTAGCCCTGAGCATTCGACAAGACCGTGACACTCGGGAGGGACTCTGCACACAGGCACTCCTTTTTTCCATACTGATCTTGTCTATGCCTCTGAAGAGTTAGACTGATACAATACACCTTGCAGGAGGAACCCTTGTTTAACTCATTCCAGTCATACTACAAATGCACTTGAAAATGAATCCAGTTTTTCCATCAGTTACCTGAAAAATCTCCATCTCACAGACACAGTCCAACCTCAAAAGCATAGTAACACAAACATCTACCAGTCATACAGGTCAACTCACTCGTGCAAGCAAGGTAATGTCCATACCTTTGTGTTTGAAGCATCTGCTGCTTTCATTCAGTGGAACATTACTTAGCAAAAATTCTTCATTATGTCTCAGAGACTTAATTTTCTATGTAACATACATAAACACACACAGTATAATAGGATACAAAACTTTACTGTATTTGAGATAATATAATAATAACTCTATGACATCATGGTTTGGGTTGCAATTTCTGAGAAATTATGCCTGTGTTCCAGTCCCTGTTTCAATAAATATTGCAGTATTTTATGCCAATGAGAACACTATCCATAGAAAGACTGATACTACGTACTTCAATGGCTGCACAATATGCTTGGAAAAAAAAAGAGAACACAGGTAAAATTCATGCTTCAAATCAATCAGAAAGGGATTTAAGTTTGGATTTCACAGATACCACTTGATTAATCTAATTATGGTCATATAAAGGACGGAAGAGGAAAATACACTCTCCGTGTTGTAAGCTATACCTATGTTGTCTGTGAATTAGCTCTTATTTCCAAGTATTTTATTTAAAAAGTGAAACAATAGAGGCAAAATGTTACATCAGTCAAACAGTTCAATCCAAGCATAATGTATTTTTCTGGAAGAGCATAAAAATATTGTATTGACCAAACAATTTTGTATGGCCACCAAATTAAAGAGGTGATTAAAAGAAAAAAGACAAAAGATACATGAATAATACTATTCCTTGTCACAGTTCAGCCATTTTAATGGAAATTTTCTAAATTATTGAGTTCAAGGCAGGTGCCAGAAATGGAAAATTTCAACATAAACAGTTAACATTTGGAAGAAAGGTAAGCACTTGGGAGTAATGTCTTTTGGTGAAAAGCTGCATGCAGCTTTAGCTAAAGACTGTGCTACCAGCTCCACCTTGAAGATTTGATTTATGCCTGCAACAAAACCAAGAAAGGACTGTGCCACAAAACCTTTGATTGTGAATGAAGTTAATAATATGAATTTCTTCAAAACGGAACATACTTATGGACATATAACAAATAATTTGATGTGCTGTTTCAGACTTAACTTCTGCACAAAATGAAATCTACTGCTCTCAATATTTTAAGCAAAATAATTTTGGAGAATGGTAGAAGGGTCACTAAAAACCTGGTCTTACTACTGAAACTATACAAATTTTTAAGGATGGAAAGCAGGGAACACACCAAATCTACTGGTAAGGGTCTACATAGAACTTTATTGCCCTGTAGGAAAGAAAAGAATTTTAGGAATCTTTATAATCCTGCTGGGCTTGTAAAAACAGAAACAAAGAGAGGTCAAAGGATCTCAATGGATGGTTAGACTGCAAAGCATGTGCACAGTGAAATACTTTGACATAAGTTTCAGAAAGGCAAGCACTGTTGAAATGGCTTTGGACAACAAGAGAATAACAAGGCTACCAAAGGCTATTCATGTCAGTAAGAGTATTATAAATAATTCTGAATTATAAATTTTATTAGTAAGAGTATTAGAAATACTATTTCACATCACAGGAAGTCACAATGCACATGCACACCAGCACAATCCAAATATTAAACTTCCAAAACTCAGGCCTTAGAACAAAGACAATAGTTCTCTTGACTATTTTTCTAATCAGAGTTCAAAGCATGTAATTTCAAGAAAGGAAGTCCAAATATTGGAAGTATAAAAATTTATAATTTGAAACTATTTATCAGAGGGAAGAAGCTGAGCAACCCCTAGTGGTAGCAGAAAAATATATTCTGGGAAAAAAAAAGCAAAATTTTTTACAGGGCCAAAGTATTTTCAAAAATATTGTAAACAAAAATTCCTGTATTATATTCAGTGTCCGAAGCTGATGATAACATTTAAAAAAATCTATAAGTAAAAAATAATGCATGACTCAGCATTTTTTCCACAGAATTCAATTTGAATGTGATAATTGTGTTTGATAAAATACACTACAGTATAGTTGTGTTTCGATATACTAAGAAGAACCTTTTTATACATTATTCTTTTGAGAAAGATTACATTTTTTTTTTTCTAATTCTAAGACATCCTAATGCAGCTACTGCCAAATTCAGCATCATCATTTAGGGAGAGATTTGCAAGCACCATACCAATGACAAGCACAATGTAGTATTAAAAAAAAAAGCTTAGACCTTTTTGTATTTTGTTTGAAAGTGTTTATCTAGAATTCATGTTTATCAGCTTTCCTCCATAAATTGCTCTTCCTTCTTTTAGGCTTGGAAATAAGACTGAAGATGAATCAACAACCTTGACAGTATAAACCATACTTTCTGTCTCTGCAATCTTTTTGAAACTTACTCCAGTTGAGTGAGATTTTCTGTGTTAGCCATCAGCCGTTCAAGATTCATGAATAACCATCAGAACAGAGGAGGTACAGAGATGAATGTGCCTGAAAATATCATGTCAGTATCAAAGAACCCAAAATCTATCTGAACTGTATACAGTCTTTCAAAAGTTATCCATACACATGCATTAAAAGGAAAAGCCCTTGCTCTATTGCCACCAATGATCCCATGCCTCTAGCCATCACCAATATAAAGGGATGGTGCTTCATAGTGTCAAGGTCATTTCAGACATCGTGAATCAAGATACCAGTAGATAATATTATAGAATAAAAGAATGAGTCCAAATTTATGTTGTCTTGTTTCAGAAAAATGTAATATCGAAGACAGTGTTTCCAAAATCAAAGACAACAATGACAGACCTAAAATCACACTTGAAAGTGCAGTTATAAGAAACCTCTTTGGAGCTCAGTCCTTCCTGATTTTCACTGTGTTTCTAAGGTGACTTTTGAAACTGATTTTGGGTACAAAAAATAGTTTAGGCAGAAAGTTAATGGGCTTGTTACTGGAACACCTACATCTGTTCCAAAGATGACACAAAATTATCTCTAGAGACTTGAAGTCAATCCCTAAGAAACCACACATTGGGAAAAAACCCAAGAAACCTCAACATTTGACCTAGCATAATTATACTGCTATAGAATTTTGTGCTGAGCTGTAGCAATCAGCAAAGCAGAAACTTAAGTGCAAATTGCAAGCCGCCAACTTAAGTTTCCAGCTAGCACAAGACTCCTGTGATAGACTAATGGCAAAAAAGTCTGACATACAAATCTTATGTTCACAGAAGGAAAGACAACGTGACAGATATCTTTGAAGAATCTGTGAAAATATTCTTACAAACATTTTTAAAGATCTCTGATCTCTTATTGAAAAATAGGTATAATTTTACTGTAAATAATCTATTGGTAAGGCATAGAGCAGTGTGCCCCCAAGTGTTGTCTACTTGGTAAAGTGTGCTTGACAGACCTTTCATTTTTATCACATTCAAGAAACTTTCTATTACATTTAAGAAGCATCATTTAATGAATCACATGAAAATATCATACCTCCAAGTTGCTGAGATGCTGTTTTTCAAGCAGTTGTTGCATTTCTTTCAGATTTTTCTGGAAGAGAAGTTGGTTACTATCCATGTTCGTTCTACTGGTTTCTTGTATTGTTTTATCCCAGTCAACCATTGCTGAAATCTGCTTCTGATGGAAAGAACCATTTCTAGATGCTGATGAGGATGATGTGTCATCTGTGGTTCTTGATGCAAGCAAATAAATTATTACCTTGGCTTATTCCTATGCGTCAACTGTACACTTTTAAATATGTTCCTTTCCAAAAGTATACTTCATCAATAAATGCCTGGCAAGTGAAGGACAGCTATACCATATATAACTACAGGTGGTGCTGTTAGTACTATCTAAAACTGTCCAACACTTTCCATTTTAAACCTTCTCTTCTGTTATTTATAAATAGTCAGACTTTTCTGACTGCGTTGTTGGGTGACTGCATCAGGCTGAATGAATCTGGAAAATGTCAGCCAATGGTTTGGTCATTTAAAGAAATGGAACACAGAGGATTTTTTCTAAAAAAAACAAACAAGCAAAATGGGCTTTATTTTTGCATAAAGTTGGCTTACATAGAGGATAACTTTATACAGATACTGTCAGATATTCCCTTACTTCAACCAGCAAGAAGGCTTTGCAGTATCTAGAGATCCCAAGTCTACTGATGAGATGTAATGTCAGCAATGTGGTACATTAAAGAATTTGTATTTGCTACCTGAAAAAAAAATCTTTGGAATAGCTAGTGTAGCTGGGTTCTGTGGTCAGGGTGAGCTCAAATTAAGATAGAGGAAACCATAGGTTTCTACATGTGAAAATGATGAAGAGAATTAGCAAGTATCATTGGGTTGGTTGACACCCAGAAATTAAAGCAGCCAAGAAGCATGTGAAGCCAAATGACAAGGAAATTGTGCAATCAGAGACTAGGAAGGCAGGGAGTGTATAACAAGATATGTTCAAGAATAAAAAGCAGACATAACTGGAACAAGGCTGGGTAAGATCACTAGGAATAGGCACCAAGCTATTTGGGACAAAAGTGAACTTTTAGTCTATACACAACTAAATATGAAAATCGTACTTCCCCATATTTCCTTCTTCTTTTTTTTTTTTATTGGAATCTGGCCTGACAAGATGATCTGCCATGCATGTTTTACCCATCCTCATTTTCAGTGAAGGTGATGGTGAAGATGATGGTTTCTTTCATATATGGGCAATAAGCAGTGTAGGAACTTACAAGAAGATAGGACTTTTAGCAGGGCTTGTAGTGATAGGATAAGGGGTAACAGTTTTAAACTAAAAGAGGGCAGAAATAGACTAGATCTAAGGAAGAAATTTTTCACAAAGGGGGTGGTGAAACACTGGCACAGGTTGCCCAGAGAGGTGGTAAATGCCCTGGAAACATTCAAAGTCAGGTTGGATGAGGCTCTGAGCAACTTGATCTAGTTGAAGATGTCCCTGCTCGTTGTGGGAGGGTTGGACTAGCTGACCTTTAAAGGTCCCTTCCAACCCAAAGATTCTATGATTCTATGACTATTTCATGCTACACAAAAACTACCTTCCTCTATTGAGCAAATTTGAACAGTGCAGTCACACAATACATACACAGACCTCATCCTCCTCTACTGCCCATCCAGCAGAGATGCATTATTAGGAAATATGTATTGTTACTAGCTGGAGATGGCTACCATATGTCTAATAGATGTACAGAAACTCAATAGTCCCTTTCCTTCATTTGTCTCCACTTCTTCGTCTTAAGTTTCCACAGTTCCTTTTTCTGAGCCTGTTTCATCCTCCTTCTGTATCCAAAATTACATTCCCTGTTAAAATCAATCTCTTTTCTTTTCAGTACATCTGTGTCAAATGGGTCAAAAATCAGAAGATTTTATGCAATACTCCAAAAAGATTGGCTTAATTGCACTGACCTAAGCAGAGATATATATTTGGCAGAGTCTAAAAAGGAATTTATTATTTCTGATGAGCTGGCTGATAACAAAAAGGGAGAACAACTTCTTATATTTATTTATAAAACTCAGAAAACTGTATTCTGTATTATTTTGAATGGGAGATATCCTCCCTATCCAAAAGTTTTCTGTACTTATCCACTTTTAAAGACTTTGTTACCGTGGACCAGACTGATATACATCTGCCTCCCGCCCCCCAATCTGTTCTTTTTTTTCAGGGGGGGCAGGAAGAAGTTCCTCGATATCTATTTGGAGGTTTAGACTATTTATATTTATAAAAGTTTCTACATTCCAACTTTTTTCAGACAACATTTTTGATTTGTTGTAATTAAGTTTCTATCCCAAGACTGAACTTAATCAAATACAAATTTGCTTTTAAACACAAACAGGGAAATATATCTTGTACAAAGAGCAGCGCACCATTTACACACCTGATATGCACACATACCAATCCCTGTCAGCTAACGAGTTGAGCAAAATCTTTGCTTCAGCTTTTAATAACTAAATCTTACTAGCAGCAAAGTAGCTCTACTGCAAGCACAGAATATAATCTTTCACTTATTGGGTGTTGCAGGTTTTTTTGCCTTTCTCCAAGAGGAGGTAATACGTCTCCATTGCTTAATTTAATTTTTTACAACTTTTTAAACATAGACATTAAGAATGCTAGAACCTTATAAAATTCACCTATATCCAGTTGGGTCTGCAGCCATATTTATCTTGAATACTTAATACAGTATTAATTTCTTCCCATAAAAGGAGACTGTCAATGAATTCTATACGTTCTATTTCTGAGGGAGGGTGAATTCTAAAGATGATACAAGATTTTCAGTTTGAGTGTTCATAGAAGTGTAAGAAGAGAGAGAAATACAGAAAGGGATTTACTACCTCATCCGAGTTAGTTATTAGCTGTCCCAAAATTTCCAACTAAAGGGATTATAAGACATTTAAAAAGATTTACAGCTCAGAACTGGTGAGTTTTGAAGAACCTTCAGCTTTGAGAACCTTCTCAAAGTTCTTTTCTGTGCCAAAGCTTACTTTGCTGTGCTGATCCTCAAGTTACCAGCTGGGGAAGAGGCAGCACATTCTGTGGCAGGTTCAAAGATATTAGTCTGCTGTCTTATCTGTACTAATTGGCTTGTGACCTGCCAATTGGTCAATGTGGACTCAACTTTTAAGTCTTTTTCAAGTTGGGGTCACTTGTATGAATAATTTCTTCCTTGCTCAATTGCTAATTTCAAACTTGTAGAAATATAATTATCTTTGAGATTCTTAGCTCTCTCTCAAATTTGGTTCCTAGGGGAACACAAACTGTAAAAGAATATGAACATATAAATTTAATTTCCTCAGGAAATCAGGTTATAAAAATGAAAATCAGGAAAAGAACAGACTATCATTATTACAGGATAGTGAATTTTTTAAATTATACAAATATAATATGGAGTGACAGCAATGTTATACTGTAAGAAATTAAGGAAAATGTACGTGGTTTAAAGATGGCCTGAGAGAAAACTGTGAGCCCTTGAGGCACAAGGAGCAGTTTGAAGAAAGATGAAAAACAAAGAAACAAATGATAAAGGCAGGGGTAAGAGGCACTGAGCTGCTGTCCTTAATTGAGCCTATGAGTGAAATCAGACAAACAATCAGAAACCCTGAGACAGGGTTCAGAAACATCTACATTTCTTGGTCATAATTTCAATTTACAGGTAGATTTTTTGTTTGTTTGTTTTTATGGCTGCAATTCTTCTTTATTATGTCAATCCAGTGTAGTAGCTGCAGAACTATATGCATGTTGACCAGCAGATAGCATGAGTATTTAGCTCTGAAAGGTATGAAATATTTTCTCAATTGCCCAGTTAGTTGCCTACAAACATGTTTTAATCAGCAGTAGAAATGTAATCAAACTGAATATTAATGTCACAATGAAGAGCACACTGAAGCTCAAAAGTAGGGAGACCCCTTTTAGACAGAATTTATCTGTGTTCTGAACATCTACACAACTTACAGCATGCAGAAAATAATTATAATAGTAATAACAAAAGCAGCAACAACACAAACAAAACCCTGAACTGAAACGTTAAAAAAAATAAGAGATTAGGACAGGGATAATCAGGAAGGAGTATCAAGTACAGCAGATAAACTATGCATGGAGAAGCATTCTGTGATAAGTCAAGGTACCTTAGAAAAAGTGCTTGGGTAGCGTGAAAAGTAAGCAATTGAAATTGTGTGTGATATAAAATGAAACTGCAGGCGAAATTGTTATCAGGATGCTCAAGATACATATAGAGGATGAGAAATTTAAAGGAATGACAGCTGCAAAGAAGGTAAGATCATGGGATGAATATACAAACTAAACTATCCTTGAATGTCAAAAAGAAAAAAATCTGCTTGAGAATAAGAAATCATCTAGACAGAATTCTTTATATTTCAGAGAACAGCAGATGGTTTGATAACCATGGCAATCTGAGTCAGGCTATAACTGAATGGGGACCGGGTTAGACCCAACTATTCCCAGAATTCTGCTGAAGGGAAAAGGTTTGTGTCACCTCCTCTGCTGTTTTACCAAACGCAGACAAACAACTCAACGATGTTTCATAATATTTCATTGGAACAGTTCATATAAATGCTTTCTTTGCCACTAGAGAAATGGCCTGCAATTTCTTAAAGAGTAATCATCTACTGTTTATTGAATACACTAAGCAATTTACTTCTTTTGATCATCAGGGTAAACAGAAATGCTTACCTGAAGTTGGTTTTGTTTCTGTCGGGCAAGCACAGTCCTGGTGTTAAAAATGACCCTTTAATTTGCTCAAGAGCTTCTTCTAACTGAAAAGCTGTTTTTTTCTGGACTAGAGGGATTAGAGTAAAAAGTAAAATGGAAAAAATATTTTAAAAATTGGAATATTTTACCATAAATGGTTTGGTTAAGTTTCTTAAGTTTGGAACCCTAAATCCAGATTGTTACGATAAACTGAGTGGTTTAGCATCATTAGACATGCTGGAGCATCTCTAGTTCCTCTGAAACAAAACCCCAGTCTATTAAGTGTTTACAGTAACACATGTATTCCACAGTTTTGCTATTTGTTTTTAGACTGTACTGTTGAAAAAGTGGTTAAAAAATCCAGCACTAACTTTGTATTTACATCATGATTATTCCACTCACGCACTAAGCCAAAGTTATGGCTTGCAGACATTTTATAAAGGCCAAATTGCAACTTACTAATCAAACCAGTGGAGAAAGAAAGAGTCCAGACAGGCACAAGGTATGGCCTCTTTCAAGTTAGCAAAAGTAGGGTAGAAAGTGGCAGAGGCAGAATTGCTATAAAGGAAAACCAAGAAAAAAAATATTGTGATTCATTATATTGCTACACAGTCTGGGATGTCAGTAGAGCTATGAAGAAGCCCTAAACCAGTACTGTTCTATTTTGTTATTTTAATCTGACATTTGATCTTGAAGTCAGAGACATTACCTCACAGTTGGCGCAAGTGCAGTTGGGAGAGTAAATCTGTTAAAGAATACCTAAGTAATATACCGTATCTTAAGAGTTTCAACACTGGAAAGTTGACTGGAAATCAGACTTGGATGATGCTGCCTGCCAATTTGCACTGATTCCAAGAAAGCAGGAACTGAGTTGCAGTGATCATTACTTCCCAGCAAGAGAAAAGCTTAAATAGCTGACTAATTCAGCAAGAGTTATGTAATACATTAATATAGGCTACAACTGCTTTTACTTAATCATAAACAAAATGCACATTCTTGAATATTTCATATTCAGAGGTTCAAATAGGGGATCATTATGCTACCCTAGTAACTGACAGTGGCCTTGTAACACTTCACACCCAGCTGTGGAAGCACAGTATTGTCAGAAATAAGCACATTGCAGTGAAAAAACTGGGTAAAAACCCAGGAAACCACAATACCCCAAGGAGGCGATGTACTTACTGTGAGTGGAATATGATGAAATATATCACAATAGTTTTTAGGGAAAAAAACACGTTTTTTTTAAATTCCCTCTACTCACTTTTGTTGTATGTATCAGATCTGAGCTTCTCGTCAGTTGTGTTTTGCTTATACTAATGAATTCAATTAATTTGAGTGAAGTTAATTGTTCTGTTTGCCTCAGTTATATTCTATTAATAGAAAAACGCTTATATTGTGAATAATGTTTAAATTTTAATTTACAAACCTATTTGCTTGTGCTGAGGAAAGGGCAGATGAGCACGCTGGAACTTATCAGTTGCTTCCTGAAGTTTAATTTTCCTCTGCTGCAGAACTTGTTCTCTAAGTCTTTGTTCTTTGTCTTCGTCTTGCTTCCGTCTTTCTTCAAAGGCTCTGTATTTAAGAAGCAAAAGTAGATGATCCCTGTTTTCTAATTACATTTGCCAAAATATTAGTAACTTACTTGCTTATCAGTTTGCAATTTTAGTACAAAAGCTTGCTTGTCCATAAATTAAATGCTATGAACTTCAGCATAGCTGGATTTTTATGGTTTGTCTGAACATAAATGGGACACTGGGTGGTGAAGAAGGGACACACCATAATCTTCGTAATTTTTAGCCTCAACCAGAGATTTGATTCTTTCTTAGACATGAATTAACATGCAGACTCAGACAGTTCTTGTGACCAATATGACTTTTGCCACAACCTTTACATTACCACGTAAATGTATCACAGTGGGCAGATCAACAGGAAGGTGAACTGCAAATACCCTGTGTGTGTGCCTTTCACAAGCTGTCAGGGGAAACAGTAACAGTTTAAAAGCTGTTATTCAGAAATAAGGCAAAGGAACTGAAGTTTTACCTATAACTATGTAAGAGTTAGTATCAACTTCTAGTTTTTGAGAAGCTTCCTGAAAGACAATCAGATTAGTAGCACAAAATGGGATAAAACAGTATTGTGAAACTATGACTGACAGAATCAGTTGTTAATATCAAATACGTTAAATATGTCCTACTGGCTGGAAAGCAAAGCAGGCTCTAATCGAAAACAACCATCATCACAAAGCTTTCCTTCGGTAGGCATGAACGTGATGAAGCTATGTGGAATTTTTATTCCTGCTGACAAAATCATCAACTGTTACCGACAAACTTAAACTAGCTCCTTGAGTCAAGTAAACCCAGCAAATCCATTGGCACAGTGCCCATGTTGGCAAGTCATATTTAAATACAGTAATACTGTAAAAGTAACGCTCTTCAAGATAAACTTCTAAAGTCTGCCATGCAAGGATCACTACAGCTGGGAACTTTCCATCTTTAAAGTTCTCTGTGTGTTAGAACTGTGATTTCACAGGTCACTAGTACACTAGGTAGGGTCCCACTCATCGCCAGCATTAGTGGAGAGAAAGGCAGTAATGTTTAGCCATACATTCTTTATTTCTCTCATCACAATAAGATACCTTCCCACAACTGTAGTCACTTGTAGTTGCTTCATAGATCTTCTTGCTTAATGGAGCAAAGCTGCTACTTAACAGAGGAACTCCCTAACTCAAGCTATTTTAATTATTCTTTCTTTTGCTTTTCAGGGAAAAAGTTCAAACTGAAATATTCAACTTGACCCTCCCTAGTATTCCTTCAAAAGGCTGATTGTGAAAACAAACAGAAAAATTATTTGAAATAGGTACTTTTTATTTTAGAAAGTCTAAATGCTGTAATTGCATAACAGTAAAAAGTAGGAAAACTTCCAACTAATTTCTAAGTACATATTTTTACAGGAATAAGCACTTTAATCCTCCTGGAAGCCAACGCGTAGCAGACAGAGACATAAGGAACTTTCACTATTTTCAAAAGTTATATATGCATGGTTGTCAAAACATACTGAAACTAATGACTAAGATTTCCCAATTTTATGGACAAATTATTACACTTCATTAATAGAAACCAAAGACAAAATAGATACTATTTTTTTTAAAGTAGAAATGCACTGTAAACAGTTTCCATGCAGCTGTTACAAACCTTAAATTACAAAGACTATGTACTTGCATTCCTGCCGTCATTATGGGTGCACTTAAAACTCCTCCCCATATCATAAGGGGAAACTGGAAGTTGTGTTACATCTGATCTTCCTTTCTTCAATACTACACCTGCTGTACTACCAACGTTAAGCTCAAGAAAGACAGTGCTGGAGCACATGAAAAGCCAAAAGTAAGAAGAGAGACAAAATGTGCAAAAGGATCCTCTGCTTTTGCTAATGTATGTAGCAATCTGGATTAATGTTCTCCAAGGTCAGAAATCAAAATGCCAGTGAACAACATAAGCAGTTACTGCTTCTACTTTGGAAGTACCTTCCCTGCAGAAAGCTCCTGGTCTCCCAGCAGCAGTACTCCTCAAAACTGTCTTAGATCACAAGAACTGCTGAGATTACATCTTGTTATATATGTACACACCATATAGATATATATACACCATACATACACCATACAGATGGTAGCTTACATTTTATTTTAACAACCTGTTTATTGCAAATGACGCTTAATGCTTACACTTTCAAAAATCCAGGTGAATTTCTACAATTCAAGGTAACTCTTCTAGAGATGAAGTTATAAAACTCTACAGCTTCGGCTGAACGGTAAGAGAGAAGATTGACTTATGCAAGGTGAAATAATTAAATTAAAATATGATCGCAAGACTGCAAGTATCATTTGCAAACTTCAGCTTGTCAGTAAGCAGGAATGACTTCACTTGAGGCATGAGGTGAAGCCAAACAAGCAGTTATTCAAAAATAGAAAAAATCTGCAGAGAACTCTATCCACATAAAATGTCTTACTGCAATTTGGTTAGGAACTTCAATTGTTCATACAGAAATTAGAACGAAAAAAGTAGAACTAGAGTCCATTGTCAACTTTCAGTATTCCTGTATTTCACCAATGTTAAAATCTGATACAGAAATCCGCAATACTGTACATCTTTATCCTGACTAAAGAAATAGGAAAATCACAACTGAGAAAACAGACTTACTTATCCTAGTAAGGACTTCAAACATCTTCTTCTTGATCCCCTTAAAATTTCTAGAAGCTGCTCAAGAAGGCCTTTAGTTGAACTGTAGTTGTTAAATTCAGACATGTGGGAAATGCTACAACTTCGCACCTGGAGTAATTCCAGAGTATAATTCCAAAAAGGAAAGAGTAAATTCTGACAGAGCCTTCATTTTAAAATGATTTTGGAGTATGACTTAGCTGCACTCTTCCACATTCCTATTAACTGGCATAAAAAAAAGACTCTTTTTCCGTATAGCTGGAAATAAGAAAGTCCAAATGCTGATGCAAGAGATCTTTTTCACCACAGCTCATCATGATCACTATTTGGTTTGGATTAAGACATGAGGGAGAGAAAGGATCTTATTTTAAATGTAAGGACATGCATTAAAGATATTCAGTGAAGCCTGCATCATTAATTCCTTGACCTCACAGGATGTAAATTGTGATACCCAGGTGCATTATGTAAAATAAATAATTTTACAAATGCGCATTGACATCTTACAGAAAAACAGTTAAAGCAAATGTTTCTTCAGCCACTCTTCTTAAGCCACTAGCTTAGGTTCATATCACGGATGTAACATTGGCAAAAGAGTATAGCTTTAAGATGGAGAGTTAGCAGAAGAATTTCCTGACTGGTGTTTTTTTAACCCAGTTTTTCTGACTACTATAAACAACCCAGCAGTGCAGCAATTTTTGAAACGGCTGCCAAAATGTTTATAGTGAATTTGGAATACGAAACTTAAAATATTTAGCAGTTTCACATATACAGACATTATGTGGAAGGCATTTTTATATTAAAAACAGTATGACCAGATGGTGGAACTATTTCCTGGTTAATTTTATTAAATTATCTTCACAGTGAAGTGATGGATGCTACACTCCCAGGTGGACTAAATGCTTACTACTACCTTGGGTCAAAATAAAAAAAGGAATATATACAGTGCATACGGAATGCTATGAAGTTAACCTTTTGATAATGGGTTGATATTATTCATCCATTGCCATATCATGTTTGCAAACCAGTGCACAATAATTTTAAAAATGAGGTAGGAGTGTACTTGTACACTTAATGACGACAGCAAGATCAAGAAAAGGCTACAATGGGGTGTCACACTCAAAATCCCCTTCATGGGCAAACAGGAAACACACTGTATATCCTTAAGAGAATTTGCAGAGGTTGCCCATAAATGAATTTTTTTGTTTAAGTAAGATACTTGCCAGGACCATAGGGATGCATATTAACTCTATTCACTCATCTTCTCTGATTATTGTATGCTGAATACAAAAGAACACCCACAAATTGCTCTAAGGGCTTCAGAAGGACTGACCCGTACAATGCCATAACGGCTTACATAATGGCTTTCCTCCAAAACGACTCAAAAGTTCACTGGAGAGTTGCCCACAATATCCACTAGTTGTTACACTCCAAATCCTATTTATGGCCAAAAAGTAAGCACACCTTATATAAAGGGAAGAATTTTTTTTGTTAGCACGTGCTGGTTTTGGCTGGGATAAAGTTAATTTTCTACACAGTAGCTAGTATAGGGCTATGTTTTCAATTTCTGCTGAAAACAGTGTTGATAAACAAAGGGATGTTTTTGTTATTGCTGAGCAGTGCTTACATAGAGTCAAGGCCTTTTCTGTTTCTTACATCGTCCCACCAGCAAGAAGGCTGGGGAAACACGGGAAGCTGGGAGGGGACACAGCTGGGACAGCTGACCCCAAATGAACAAAGGAATATCCCATATCATATGACATCATGCTCAGCATATAAAGCTGGGCAAGAAGAAAGAAGGGGGGGTACATTCAGAGTTATGCCGTTTGTCTTCCCAAGTAACTGTTAGGCATGATGGAGCCCTGCTCTCCTGGAGACGGCTGAACACCTGCCCGCCGATGGGAAGCAGTGAATGAATTCCTTGTTTTGCTTTGCTTCTGTGTGTAGCTTTTGCTTTCCCTGTTAAACCGTCTTTATCTCAACCCACGAGTTTCCTCACTCTTATTCTTCCGATTCTCTCCCCATCACACCAGAGGGGAGTGAGTGAGCAGCTGCGTGGTGCTTGGTTGCTGGCTGCGTTATAACATGACATAGCATAGATAAAACTTAAGAGTCTAACCCCTATTAATCCAGACATAATTATTACCTAATTATTACTAAAAAAATAATGACAGTTAGAATACTTCTGTACAGAGAAAGCCTCAATAATAGTGATAATTTGCTATTCACACACTGAGTTTCTACCCCGTTTCCTGATGCTCACACTTCCATTGCTCTTCTGTGTCCCAAGGCTGGGTGTTTCATTCTGGTGGTGCTGGGGTGTTACGGTGAGTTGTCAGCACCTGGAGTCCCTTCACCAGATGCAAAATCATATTCATGTTCATAAAATTATTTAATAGAATCATCAAATAGAATCATAGAATAGTTTGGGTTGGAAGGGACCTTTAAAGGTCATCTAGTCCAACCCCCCTGCAATGAGCAGGGACATCTTCAACTAGAGCAGGTTGCTCAGAGCCCCGTCCAACCTGATCTGGAATGTTTCCAGGGATGGGGCATCTACGCCCTCTCTGGGCAACCTGGGCCAGTGTTTCACCACTTGCATTGTGAAAAAATTCTTCCTTCTATCTAGTCTGAATCTGCCCTCTTTTAATTTAAAATGATTACCCCTTGTCCTATTGCAACAGGCCCTGCTAAAAAGTCTGTCCCCATCTTTCCTACAGGCCCCCTTTAAGAACTGGAAGGCTGCCATAAGGTCTCCCCAGAGCCTTCTCTTCTCCAGGCTGAACAACCCCAACTCTCTCAGCCTGTCCTCACAGGAGAGGTGTTCCATCCCTCTGATCATTTTGGTGGCCTCCTCCGGACCCGCTCCAACAGGTCCATGTCCTTCCTGTGCTGAGGGCTCCAGAGCTGGATGCAGGACTCCAGGTGGGGTCTCCCCAGAGCGCAGTAGAGGGGCAGAATCACTCCCCTCAACCTGCTGGCCACACTGCTTTGGGTGCAGCCCAGGAGATGGTTGGCCTTCTGGGCTGTGAGCGCACGTTGCCGGCTCATGTCCAGCTTTTCCTCCACCAGTACCCCCAAGTCCTTCTCAGCAGGGCTGCTCTCGATCGCTTCATCCCCCAGCCTGTACTGATACCGCAGATTGCCCCGACCCAGGTGCAGGACCCTGCACTTGGCCTTGTTGAATCTCACAAGGTTCACACGAGCCCATTCCTTGAGCTTGTCCAGGTCCCTCTGGACAGGTTGAGGTCCCATCCCTTAGGCATGTCAACTGCATCACTCAGCTCATTTGTCAGCTGAGGGTGCACTCGATCCCACTGTCTATGTCATTGATTAATGCTTTCTTTTTCCTTACCTCAGGAGCCACTTGCTGTCATTTTTATATTTGCTAACACACTTTTACACCTTTGGTCTTTCTTCATTGCTCTGCAGCTCCACAGTACATCCAAATATTCCATACATCATGCCTTCTACATATCTTACATAATATTTCTTTGCTCTCATTGTTACCCCTAAAGCCAGTTTTGTCAGATCTAGATCTGCATTTCTTTCACCTACTATTGGTGAGTTGTTTGTGGCCGTGGGGTCTGCAGAGCCAAGCCTGTGTGCCATCTCCTATGATCCCCTGCCTGTACTCCTCTACGCCGCATCCTGCGCCTCCAGTTCTCAAGGCCTCTGCGATCATGCCGGGCCTGTATTTCCCTACACAACATCATTATGTTAGTCATAAATATCTCATTCTACACAGAATAACTGCTTGTTACTGCTATCTATATAAAACTACAGTCATACCATAAAAAGATAAACAAAGGCAAAATAAATTAGCCACAGACACCTGGTCAATTAGAGAAACTGCTGTTACAGCTAAATCAAGCAAAACAAAGCTGCAGGCAGGTCAAGAAAAGTTCAGAGAGCGCAAGCTTGGCAAGCATCTGTCCGGAGGCCTTGCAAATTCAGCACAAGCCTGTGGCCCATTACCAGAAATGGCAATACTGGATGACAAGTCTACATGGTTACAGTGACCACTACTTTTCACAGTTTCATTCTGATGTAGAAAACAATACTAAATTCTTAACACTACGCCCTCTCTGTTTACCAAGTGCTAACATTTTTCTCCCATTTCTGGCAGTAGACTGCTTTTTGCTCTGCATCAACAACACTGATGAATAATTTAAAGAGCTTTCATTAAATAATCAATGATAATCAGCCAGCAGGTGGAGCACAAAGCTTGTGAGTATACTGAAAATAAAATATTTTTGAAAAAAATTACCGTAATGGGAATAGACTGGAAAGTGATATGAATTGGGAAAGTGTTTCCTTCCACAATTACAACAGATGGATTAGCTATTCACATTTCAAGGTAATTCAAAACGCTGAACTGAGATAGCGGACTGTAAGGTTTATTTAAAAATGCACATAGACAATTGCATTTCCAGAGTGAACCAACTACCTGCAGCCACCTGGGCACACTGCCGGCTCATGTTCAGCCGGCTGTCGACCAACACCCCCAGGTACCTTTCCGCCGGGCAGCTCTCCAGCCACTCCTCCCCAAGCCTGTAGCGTGGCATGGGGTTGTTGTGACCCAAGTGCAGGACCCGGCAATTGGCCTTATTAAACCTCATACAGTTGACCTCAGCCCATCAACCCAGCCTGTCCAGATCCCTCTGCAGAGCCCTCCTCCCGCCCAGCAGATCAGCACTACCACCCAACTTGGTTGTCATCTGCAAACTTACTGAGGGAGCACTCGATCCCCTCATCCAGATCATTGATAAAGATGTAAAATAAGACCGGCCCCAGTACTGAGCCCTGGGGAACACGACTTGTGACTGGCCACCAACTCGATTTAACTCCATTCACCACAACTCTCTGGGCTCAGCCATCCAGCCAGATTTTTCACAGAATCACAGAATCACTAGGTTGGAAAGGACCTTCAAGATCATCAAGTCCAACCATTAATCCAGCGCCACCATGTCCCCTAAACCATGTCCTGAAGCGTCACATCCACACGTTTTTTGAACACTTCCAGAGATGGCGACTCCACCACCTCCCTGGGCAGCCTGTTCCAATGCCTGACCACCCTCTCAGTAAAGAAATTTTTCCTAATATCCAATCTAAACCTCCCCTGGTGCAACTTGAGGCCATTTCCTCTTGTCCTATCACTAGTTACTTGGGAGAAGAGACCGACACCCACCTCACCACAACCCCCTTTCAGATAGTTGTAGAGAGCGATAAGGTCTCCTCTCAGCCTCTTCTTCTCCAGACTAAACAACCCCGGTTCCCTCAGCCGCTCCTCATAAGACTTGTGCTCCAGACCCCTCACCAGCTTCGTTGCCCTTCTCTGGACACGGAAGAATGCACCTGTCTAAGCCATAAGCAACCTGTTTCTCTAGGAGAATGCTGTGGGAGACGCTGTCAAAGGCTTTACTAAAGTCCAGGTAGACAACATCCACAGCCTTTCCCTCATCCACTAGGTGGGACATCTGGTCATAGAAGGAGATCAGGTTGGTCAAGCAGGACCTGCCTTTCATCAACCCATGCTGGCTGAGTCTGATCCCTTGGTTGTCCTGCACATGCCCTGTGAGCGCCCTCAAGATGAACCTCTCCATAATCTTCCCCGGTACAGAGGTCAGGCTGACAGGCCTGTAGTTCCCAGGATCCTCCTTCCAGCCCTTCCTGTAGATGGGCGTCACGTTGGCAAGCCTCCAGTCGTCCAGGATCTCCCCTGTTAACCAGGACTGCTGATAAATGATGGAGAGTGGCTTGGCAAGCTCCTCCGCCAGCTCTCTCAGTACTCTCGGGTGGATCCCATCAGGCCCCATAGACTTGTGGGTGTCCAGGTGGTGTAGCAGGCCGTTCAATGCTTCCTCCTGCATTAAGGGGAGTTTATTGTGCTCTCCATCCCTGTCTTCCAGCTCAGGGAGCTGAAAACCCTGGGGACCGCCTGCTCCTGCGCCTTTAAGATTTCCTTCTTGAAGACTGTCCAGCCTTCCTGGACCCTTTTGCCCTTTAGGACGGTCTCCCAAGGGACTCTCTCAACCAGTGACCTGAACAGGCCAAAGTCTGCCCTTCAGAAGTCCATGGTAGTGGTTTTGCTGACCCCCTCCTTACTGCAACAAGAATTGAGAATTCTATCATGTCATGGTCGCTAAGCCCAAAATGGCCTCCGACCAGCACATCTCCCACCAGTCCTTCTCTGTTCATAAACAGCAGGTCAAGCGGGGCACCTCCTCTGGTGGGCTCACTTACCAGCTGTGTCAGGAAGTTATCTTCCACACGGTCCAGGAACCTCCTAGACTGTTTCTTCTCTGTTGTGTTATATTTTCAGCAGACATCCAGTAAGTTGAAGTCCCCCATGGGAACAAGGACTAGCGATGGTGAGACTTCTGCCAGTTGCTTGTAGAATGCTTCATCTGCCTCTCCATCCTGGTTGGGTGGTCTATAGCAGACTCTCAGCAGGATATCTGCCTTGTTTGCTTTTCCCCTCGTCCTTATCCGTAAGGACCTTGTCATCACAATTGTTGAGTTCTGTACAATCAAAACACTCCCTAACATACAGAGCCACCCCAGCCTCTCCTTCCATGCCTATCCCTTCTGAAGAGCTTATAGCCATCCATTGCAGCACTCCAGTCATGAAAGTCATCCCACCATGCTTCTGTGATGGTGACTAAGTCATAGCTGTCTTGCTGCACAATGGCTTCCAGCTCCTCCTGTTTGGTGCCCATGCTGCGTGCGTTTGTGTAGATGCACTTGAGCTGGGCTATCAATTTCACCCCCAACTCTGGCACGCCACCCCTAGGCTCAACTCTAGTGAGCCTGGTTTTATCCCCTTCCCCCTTCAAATCTAGTTTAAAGCCCTCTCGATGAGCCCTGCCAACTCATAAGCAAGAAACCTTTTCCGTCTTTGAGATAGTTGAACTCCATCTGCTGCCAGCAGGCCCGGTGCTATGTAAACCACCCCATGGTCAAAAAAAAATAATTCTGCTGATGGCACCAGCCTCTGAGCCATGTGTTAACCAGGTGTGTTTTCCTGTTCCTTTCAGCATTCTTCCCTGCCACTGAAGGGATTGATGAAAACACTACCTGTGCTCCCACTCCATCAACCAGTCGCCCCAGCACTCTGAAGTCCTTTTTAATCACTTCTAGACTTCTTTGTGCAACCTTATCGCTGACAACCTGTATGACCAACAGCAGGTAGTAATCAATGGGCTGTACCAGACCAGGGAGTTTCCTGGTGACATCTCTCACCCAGGCTCCAGGGAGGCAGCAGACTTCCCTGTGAGTTGGGTCTGGTCGGCATAGTGGGCCCTCTGTACCCCTCAGAAGGGAGTCGCCTATGACAATTACCCTCCTTTCTTTCTTAACAGAGGTAGCCATAATGCGTGGGGCTGACTGACATATTTTGCATTGAGCAGTAACAGTGGGATGGGTACAGTCCCCAAATTGACTGCTGCTATTTAAAAAGCACTGTGGTATATAAACACAAAATATGACATTGTATTCATTTATATGAGCTCAGTCAGTAGCTCTTATTTCTGGAATATTTAATTTTTATTTATTTAATTATTTATTAAATTATTATTTAAACAAAATATCTGTCAGCCACTGCCCCAGAGCACATTTAATTCTTAAGCGATCTTGAAATCTTGAAACAACTTCATGTATTAGCAATTCAATAAAGGAATGACTTTCTTGTTAGTCATGCAACTTGTGTAAAGATAAGCAGTAGGCTGATTGTTTGCTGTATTGAAGCACTGCTGTTAACACAAAACTAAGCAGCTTGGTCAGTACCAGAGATGCAAAGAAACTGATGGTATCAGATAGGGTAGGAGTATGAGTTCCTTTAAGTATTCACTTTGAAAAACATCTGTGACTTAAGTTACTGAGACTTTGCTTTGCAAAGCTATCCTTGCTCTTTTCTGTGCAAGTGATGTTTTTGTCTTTTACTAAAAAAAAAACAATTAACTGAGCACACCTTGTCAAAAGTTAAGTTTTTTTAAAAAGCTTTTTTTGAAGCTGCTGCATTTTAGAGGTGTTGACCACACAATCAGGGAAAATTTCATTATAAATACCATTAGAAAAGGTTGAAAATAGAAGACCTCAATCTGCAAGCTCTCTGCATATGCAGTTCTCATTAGCTTAAAAAGTGCTGGGCACTAGGGGCTACCAGACTTGGACTCTGGTAGGCTGCTGGTGGTTCTTCAAAAAACACAAAAAAAGACCCACAGAAAAGATTTCCTCCATGATGCAACACAGCAAGAATGAACCTAAATGACATGACTGAGCTTCTGCTCTATCGTCCCTAGATCTATTTGCTAAAGGGAATTCACTGCTATTACTTTTCAGGAGGGGCATACTGAACACAGTATTCAAGATGCAGCCTCACCAGTGCCAAGTATAGAAGGATAATCACTTCCCTAGCCCTGCTGGCCACACTGTTTCTGATACAAGCCAGGATGCTATCAGCCTTCTTGGCCACCTGGGCACACTGCCAGCTCATACTCAGTCAGCTGTTGCCCAAAACTGATCTGGATGATGGGGCAGACTATACTATCAGCAAGTTTGCAGATGGGAGGAGTGGTTGATACACCAGACAGTTGTGCTGGCATCCAGTGGGACCTCAACAGGCTGGAGAAATGGGCTGACAGGAACCTTATGAGTTTAAAGATTACAAGAGGAAGCGCAAAGTCCTGCAACTGGGGAGTAGCAAACCCAGGCACCAACATACACTGGGGGCCACCCATCTGGAAAGCAGCCCTGCAGAAAAGGACCTGCTGGTCCTGGTGGACACCAAGACGAACATGAGCCAGCAATGTGCCTTTGCTACAAAGAAGGCCAAGGGTATCCTGGGCTGCATTAGGCAAAACATTGCCAGCAGGTGGAGGGAGGTGATCCTTCCCCTCTACTCAGCACTGAGGAGGCCATAGCTGGAGGATTGTGTTCAGTTCTGGGCTCCTCAGTAAAAGAGAGACATGGACATACTGGAAAGAGTCCAGCGAAGGGTCACAAAGATGGTGAATGGACTGGAGCATCTCTCCTAGGATAAAAGACTGAGAGCTGTGACTGTTCAAGTCTGAGGAAGAGAAGGCTCAGGCAGGATCTTACTAATGTCTATAAATACCTGAAGGGAGGGTATTCAAAAGGATGGAGCCAGGCTCTTTTCAACAGTGCCTAATGACAGGACCAGAGGCCATGGGCACAAGCTGAAACACAGGAGGTTCCCTCTGAATATCAGGAAAGACTTTTTTTACTGTGAGTATGACCAAGCACTGGCACAGGTTGCCCAAAGAGGTTCTAGTCTCCATCCTTGGAGATGCTCAAAAGATGGTCCTGGACAACCAGCTCTAGATGGTCCTGCTTGAGCAGGGGGGTTGGACCAGATGAACTCAAGAGGTCCCTTCCAACTTCAACCATTCTGTGTGAAGGTTAGAAGTAGAAAATGGCCTGTCATACTTCACGGTGCACTCATGTCTACTCTCCATATGTTGAAAGAAAAAAAAAAAGAAAGAAACAATTTCAGTTTTGAAATTACAAACCAGCAGTGCCAAGAATAACTTCAGATACATGCCTGCAAGCCCTGTTAGGGAGAATTTAGGGTGCTGCCAGGTGAGAATGTGGAGCTTAAGGAAGTCATGCTATCTTTGAGAAACGATCATCATAGCCAACACCTTCACATGTGTTACAAAGCTAATGGATCTTGGCTTATACACAGGGTTGAGACATGACCTGATAGTTGATCCATTAGGAGATAAATCATTTCCTACCTGCATAAGTCAGGAAAAAAATATTCAATTTCAAGGATCTTTTTATTTCCAAATTACTTTTGTCCATATATGCAATGACTCTTGAATTTTGAATTATATTACACAGTTTATTAATACCGTATGCACTTACGACCGTTCTAACATTAGACAACTAACTCCTTTTCAGATATTAGGGGAAGACTTGTCAACACAGACTTCCATTTGAACTGCTTATCATGCTTATATTTATGCCATTCTCAATTATCACAAATGGAAACAATTTCATTTTATGAATACCATACCTAAATTTTTAACTGGCTCACCTTTGTAACTTAGATTTATACTGTGCTTCTTAAGGTCCCAATGAAATTCATATGGAAATGTATTTATACACCAATGAGTATTAGTTTAACTACACCAGGCTGTAGAAATATGCAGGCTGTCTGGTGTTTGCTTTTACATTAGAGTATAATATTTCAAGACCAGTAATACAATAAACAGTGTTCATCTGAGATGTGCAGTCTTACAATGGTACTGTTCCAGAAACTAAATAAGATATTTAATCTTTCATCTGAGACTTAGTTTATTATTTGCAAAGGTTGTGGGTCGCACAGTCTTTAATCACTCCCAGGTGATTATACTTTCTCTTCCATTTTTCTTTGTATTTCAAAATATATGCTGACAGCACACACTGTCAAGCTAAAACAGCAGTATAAACAATACCTACTGCCTCTCTTATGCGTTATCAATGTATTTCAATAAGTAAACATTGTATAACAGAAATCATCTGATATGGGAACTACAGGGGGTGAGCATTTCAGAGAGTTAACACTAGGCAAGGGAAGCTGGTCTGAGGCTGGGACTTGCTCTGAATTGTCTCAAGGAGGAACTCACCTACCTTTACAGTATACAGAGCCTCATCTCCTTACGCGTGTTGTTTATTGGGAAGTGGGAGCACAAAGCCCCACCACGCAGGGGAGGCCATGCGACTGTTACGCCATTCAGATGGAAAAGCATATACCTCAGAAGGCAATGACAGCTGCCGGCCTGCTGACCTGTTCTGTCCATCTGAACGTATTTTTCACACATCCATTGAAGCTAATAAAAACCAGAGAAACACTAGAAATGCAGATCAGAGCCACAAGATGAAAGTGCTACTTACCTTTACCTTATAAAATAAGGGGTGACTACAGTGAGTTTCCAAAAAGTAGCGAGTAACTCAGAATATTGTTCCTTTTGTATTTTATTTGTCTTATAGCAAGAAACTGGATTGGTGAAACTTTTCAACCTAGATTCCTCTAGAACAAAGCAGTGGGGCTATTTAACAATGTGAATGTGCAAATAGTAGAAATATATAGAGGTGTCTCAAGGTTTGGCTCTTTTTTTCACAATCTCCCACCAAAGAACTCTCGTTACTTACCTTCTTCTTCTGTTTGTCTCTATCAAATATTTCTGTGCTCTACTCCGACATATTTTTTGATCTTCTTTCAATGCCCGACGTTCTTCTTCTAAATCCCGTTCAAAATGGAATGTTAAAACTCTATTCCTAGTACTGTGTTAAGGACAATGGAAAGTGTATCAAACAGCCCAATAAAAGGTGTAATAGCCTCTGTGATTGACTTTACATACCTTTTTGGGAAAGGGCAAACTTTATCCATGACATACAAACTGCTGGTACGCCTTCTGACAAAGTACGCAACAGTTGGTCCCAGAAGTGTATATTATGGTAATACCTTACTTTATGTTCATCTAGAAAAAAAATTAATTGCATTTTACTATTTGCAGTGATCTTATCACAGGTTTTGCACTCATCTTTCATGGTATCAGCAGGTAAAAAATCTCACCTTTATTATGTTTATTTGAAGATACATCTTTCCATTATCTAAATCTGTAGCACATGGATACATTTATCACGGGGAAAATGTTTCAATTAAAAGAAAGGCCCCCTCCTTATCGAAAGGATTGGTTGTTTACACGGAAATTCATTAATATCACTAGATAAAAGCTCTCCACTGAGCAAGATCAGTCCTGCCTCGCTTATGTGATGGTTTAGGCAGCACTGCAGAAGAGCAGCTTAGAACTTGTGTTAGTGTCTCTTACTACTTAAACTCAAGAAAATACTAATCCCCGAGTTAGGATGGAAAATACGATTCGCAGTGGCCGAATCTCTTACAAGAGGGAAAGCAACAAAACTCCGAAGCTGCCGGACAACTCCACGCTTCTGCAGCAGCTTCAGAAAACGACGTGCAAGCTTTACTTCAAGCCCCGCCGAGGCGAACCCTGGCCGCCGTACCACCACCGCTGCCGCCCCGCACAGGCCCCACGCAGCCCCGCTCGCAGCGCGCAGGACGGCCCCGCGGGCCCTGCCCCTCTGCGGGAGGCCACTCCCGACGTAGGCCGCCTGCGGGCCGCCCGCGCGGCCCGCTCCACCGCCTGCCCCACGGCCCGCCCCAGCCCCTCACCGCCGCCGGCCACGCGGAAGGATACAAAGCAGCGAGCCGCCTCCCACTGGCACCGTCCCGGAGGCCGCCGGGGAGGTTTCCTCCCCGCGCCGCCCCGCCGCCCGTCCCGCCGGGCTCCATTCAGCCCCGGGGCCGCCGCCCCATACCGGAGCGCGCCGCGGTCAGTGCCGGGCGCCGGCCAGCTCCTCAGCGCGGTCCGGCCGCGCCGCCGCTATCGTAGCAACCAGGGACGCCGCTTCCTTCGCAACGGGGCGGGGCCGCGGCTGAGGGGGGCGGCGGGGAAGGGGCTGCGGGGGGCGGCGGTTTGACTGCTGCTGCCTGCGCTAGACTTCACACCGGGCGCGAGGGACCGGGCGGGTGGGGGCCGGGCCGGAGTTCGGCGGCCCGCGGAGGTCCCCGGCCGAGGGGGGAAGCCGGGCCTGGGCACCGCGCTCCGCCCGGGCACCCTCCGTGTCTGCCCCCTTCTTCGGGGACTCCGGTGCCGGACTCTCACCGGGGAGAGAGCTTGGCTTTCACCGGGCTTTCCATCTGCTCTGCACTTTTATAAATAACTGGATACAGTTGTTGTTTTTTTTTTTTTTAAAAAAAACAAACAAACAAACCAAGTTTTCAACAAACACGTTTCTCATTAGTTTTGCGGGGCAAACGAAGCACCGCCCTGAGCCCGTTGCTGCTTGTGTGTTTGCAGAGGGCCCTGCGGATGTCTGTTAAATCTGTTGACGGTAAAGATTTGGAGTTAACAGGATAAACATTTTCTTTTAACCACAGGGTGTAGAAATCGCAATGCAAACAGTGAAAATATGTGTAAAATTGTATAAAATTTTGTACAAAAGTATTAAAAGTACATAAAATAAATAAAGTTACACAAAGTGAAAAAATGTGATTTGTTCTTAAGACTGAAAAACTTTTTTTTTTTCAGACAAGGCAGGGTGTGTTGTCTTGGGATACTGCCATACCTTGGATGAGTTGTCGGCAGAAGGCTAAATGCCTTGGTGATTTCCTGGCAAGACGTTTCTTGGTTGTTGTGTTTGAGCTTAAACCAGTTCTTCTCTTTTTTCAGTGTGCAGCTGTTCTACGTCTTTGACTAGCAGGGTAAAAATAGTACTTGACATTCATAAAATACTTTTCTCCACAACTCCCCCCCCCCTCCATTTGTAGCAGAGCTTGTGAAGTAGGTGTTACCATTTTACAGTCAAGACCACCGATGCTCAAGTTGCCAAATGTGCTTACCATTTATAGCACCCCGGTTATCACAGTTGAGAAGATGACCCTAAAATATTTCATAATACCAGCCTCAAATCCACCTCTTCACCCAATCTGAACTCTTCCATGTTGCAAGTAGAAGACTGGTTGTCACTTTACTACCTCGAGATGGTACTTCCCATGTACTTTTCAACCCTCAGAAACTCTTAAAATCCCAGTTTGCCTGATAAGATGCTGTGTTTCATCCAGCATGCGGTAGAAGGCTCTATCAATATGGAGAACAAGTCACCCAAAGGGGACTGAATCGGAGCTGGGAAACAACTGCAGAATTTGAGCCCATGTCACACCTAGGAAGATTCAAGATCATGGTCAATTCAGGCTGGCAGAATTTGACCTTTAGACTTGTTGCACATTTTGATCTTATCCAGTCCCACTCACAGCTTTGCCTTAGATACCTTCTCAAATTTCCTCCCTTTTTTTTTTTTTTTTTTTTTTTTTTTTTACTTTTTCATAGCCTTCTTTTAGGTTTATTAGGTGTTTCTCCCAGTGAGTAACCTCAGATCTTTCAGGCTGTGGGACAAGAAGGTGACTAGCTGAGGACCATGTATTTCAGAACGGTATGATTACTCTGGGACAGCAAGCAGCCTGATCTCACGTGGTTATAAAAGGGAAGGTCCCACTCTGGCAGCTGGCTTGAAAGAAGTTTCATAAATTTTACTGTGGGCTGGAGACTGATATTCCAGTGAAAAGTAAAGATCAGCCCTTAAAACTTTGTGAGACAGATTCTGAATTTATTACAAATCTTATTTGAAGGCTGGAGCATAGCTATGCTGCTGCAGAAACACATTTTTTCTTTCCTTCTTGTTTCAGGGGGGATTAACCTGCTAATACCCTTTAAGCTTTCCTCCAAGCTTCAGCTTAACTATGTAGGCAACTGCACGGGAGAAGGAGTTCAGCCAAGGTTCTGACTATTTTAACCATTCCTTCCTGAAATTTGTCTTCTGTTCCTATTTCTGTGCATAGGAAGAGGAATAAAAAGGGTTTATTCCATCTTAACATCATATACAGATAGCTGTGAAAATCTTTTCAACCTTCTTACCTCCCTGAGACTGTACTATGGATCACAACCTGCATCTTTTTAAGAGAGCAGCAACTGATACACTAGTTAAATTCTAGTAACTCTTATCTTGGAAAACTATAATGTGCCATGCACTACTTTAGAACAGATTAATTTTTTTTCTTTTGAGAGATACTGAAGAACCAAAGTTGTTAAAGATTTCACAGGCAGTTGAATGTGCTCCTCTCAGGAAGAGGCCAGGTGCAGGTTCTTCATGCCCTTTAGCTATTAATTTTGAAATAAAACATTGGATTAAAAAAAGGATTAAAATCTGGATTTAAAGCTGTGTTAACTCCCCCCCCCAAATGCTTTCAAATCTCCTTGTAGCAAAAGCTATTTCCAGTGCATTCCAACTTTAGACAGGGATGGAGATGAACCACAGTATCCAGACGAATTTGGAACACTGGCTGGCTCTACCAGTGTAAGGTGATGTTGAACAGTGCATTCTGATGATCCTCTAGACAGTCTATCTCCCAGTGGTACGTTAGAAGAAGAGGTTTTGTTTATTCAGCCAACTTGAATTCTCTAATATGTGTGAGGAGTTGAGAATCTGTTGGACCTGTATGAACTTTCCAAATAAACTTTCCAAATAATTTGCTTTTTGGTTAAAATGTCAGATCCAGTTGTTAAGATACAAAAATAGTGGATCTGAGTGTGTGAAAACTGTAAGTGCCTGCTATATAGCTTTAATTAAGTTTCTGTGGACTACATTTATTCTTCTTTTTCAGGACATTCTTTCATACTTTGCCATTTTTCAGGGGTAAAAATCATTGTATCTGAATGGTTGCCCCACTATCAATACTTCTGTTCCTAAGGATGGGCTACCAGTGAGACCAAGAGACTGCTATTGTCCTCCCAGTAAACAATTTTCAACGTAACACAAAATATTATTTTAAAGTAATATTTTTCAGTTTTCCATTTAGAATTCGTTTTTGGGCCGTATTCTAAAATTGCTTCCACAGCCAGTTCTAGTGCATTGCCACCACACCAGTGTAAATGCCTTCATTTTAATGGTAAAAATCTGTGTAGAAAGATGAAAACATCGATTAATACTTGCTTTTTTTTCCAAGTAGCCCAGACTACTCAATATCAAATATATACCACTGCTCAAAAACAGCATATAAGAAAATCTGTCACAGTTTTATCACGATGAAAATATGTATGTTCGATGTGTCATGTAAAGGTGATAAGCAGTAATTGCTCTCAGGATAGAGGCAGTAGTATATAAAATCTGCTGTGGAATTGAAATGTGGTTTATTAAATCCAGGCATTAAAGGAGTGATGTGTTGGCTGCTTTTTGTGCTGTAGACATTCCCAAATAGTTAGCTCAGGACTTCATAGCGTACAATCCTTTCCACGGAAATTTGAAACCCCTCAAAACGTTTTCATTTCTTCAAGTAAAAGATGAACTGCTTTAGGGCAACTTCACTGATTTGTCTTAATACTTTTTTGTTCAGTTTAGGAGAAGCTGTCATAAGTAATGTCAAGCCTTGTTCATCTAAGGTAAGATTTTACATTACTTTGCTTAGATAAGATAATGAATGTAACTAAATGATTTCTCAGGAGAGTGAGAGATGTTTTTGCTTTATTCAGGATAGATACAAAAATACAGAAGAATCAGGTATTTTCAGGTAGAGAAAAGAAACTACACAGAAACTGTAGGAATTTAGTATATTAGAACATTTTTGTCTTAATGTCCTTCATCACAGCTCAGTTGTTAGGCCATATTTTTAAACTCATCTGCATGACTGTAAATGCAGAGTAACTATTGTTTTTGGCAGAGTCACAGTTTTTGCTTGAATTGCTGAGGTCAGATTTAATTGCCTGTCTTATGTTGGCTTTTGTTAAGAATAAATATTGATTACAAAAAATAAATATTGCTTGATAGTATTTAATTGAACGTCTGGTAAGTAGCTGTGATTGATAAAGCCCTGGAACAACCCATGATTTCAAGTGATCTATTTATAACTCTTAGAGGGTTTTTCTTCCTTTATTTTTTGCTTATTACAAAATTAAAGAAACATATTCTTTTAGTTCGCTAGCATTTATCTCCAGACAGAGAATGCAATTACATTAATAATTCAGAAATCTTTTTTTTGTAAAACCTCCTTGTTAACAGTTTTATGTAATTTTTATTTTCACTTTTTAAAAGCAAAAACCAGGAAAAAAACCTGTTCAGTGCTTTGCCAGTGTAGTGCCAATACCAGAAAGAGAAACCTGGAGAAAGGAGAACAATTACGTTGAAGATCTATTCAAGTCTAAATAAGTTTTCTTTTTCATTAAAATCTTTAAGTTTCTAAAGGTCCTATTTTCATTTGAAAATACAGCATACTACAATGCTTTGCTGAGATTATGGAATTAAAAACCAAAGACTCAAATGAAAATATGTTTCTTAGTCTATTTACAATGACACAGATTTCAGGAATTACTTCTAGCATTTCTTTAAGTGATGAGTCAGAGGCATTCCCTTATTTTATATCAAATGGTGCCGTGGAAGAAAAAATACTAAGTATGAAAATATTATTTTAAAAAAACATTAATAAGTGTAACTACTTTTACCAATGCTTTTATTGTTACTATTTCAGATAATTGTATGCCTGTGAATAGTTTTCCTTTATTCTTTCCTCTGTAAGAGCATTTAAAATATTTTTTTTAGTGTTGGGTTTGTCTACAAATCTGCTTGGGACTGCTTGTGTGTATATGCATAGATTAATAACTTGTGCAAGTATTTGCATGATCAGAGTCTAAGTAATTAATTTAGGGACTTTCAAGAGTGAAAGTGTTTTGCTAATATGTGGTAAATCCAAAAGCCTGCTCCTTTCCAGTGAAAATAACTTTGTTAGCATTTGAGACATCTGTTGCGTGTGTTGATTCCTAAAATGAGAGCTTCTTAAATGCAAGAGTTGCAAGTTCTTGCCTCCAGTTCACAGTACTCACAGGAAAATACTTTACCAGCAAAGTTGGTGGTATTTTTTAAATTAATAGAGGTTATTCTTTCCACCTCACACTCTCTTTCTCTTGTGAGGTATGGCTAAGGAGAAGACAACTAATGGGCCTTGGTCTCAACTCTGTCGATTATCGCTTGATAAAGCTTTAAAAAAACAGGTTTTGAAGGACGATCCATGGAGTATTCTACTTCATTTTGGCAGACTGAGCTATTTTATATATGCTTTATGATCAATTTATTTCCCCCTCCATTGTTTGGTACAACAGGGCACAAGGAATGTTGGAGCTCTGGAGGAACCACTCAAGGCAGAAGAGAAAAATGTATCTGCAGATATTTCAAAACAAAAAGAACAATGCCTTGTACCATGTGATGTTCAAGCTAAAATTTTACGAGGGGAAAAACATTACATGTGCAGTATGTATTCATAAAGAATACTCTCAGCAACAAGCTATGCAATGCCGTGCTATGCAATCTTACGCTACGCTATGCTACGCTACGCTGTGCTAATGTATTTTTTAATCTTCTTGAGCACACGTGACAGCCTTTGACCCTGCTGCCCAGGCTGAGTATTGCTCAGAAAATTTGGGGTGCTGTGGTTTTGGGGTGCAGCTAGTGTCACAAAGTTAAGAGTGTAATCGTGCTAATCTCTCTTCATAATCACTGCTGAGGACAGGCAAATCCAGGCAGCAGCTCAGCCACTCTAAGTCTGTGAATGTTGGTAGCTCTCTCCATTAGAAAGGACGTGGGAGTTAGTTAAGTGGGAGGAAATCTATACTTCAGCTTGCCTTTTATAGATATATATACAGGACGTTCTCTGTTCACTGCCTTGACAAACTACACAGCAAATGAGCTAGTCAGCATCAGAAAAAATTGTCAAAGTTTTTGTCGTTCCCATATGATTTTTAATATGTATTATTAACTACCTGACAAGGCTAATTTTTTGTATTTTTAGCATTTTTGCCTATATTTAGGCAAAAAACAGGAGCATGAGTAAGTAGCAGAGTGAATGAGTAAATGTAGGATGACAGAAAACATTATGTATTTGTCTTTTATCAATTGCATTTGTATTTCTGTGGTATCCATTAACTGGTTATCCAAGTTGCCCACAGATAAGATGAAATTTTTCTTCAAACCTTAAGAAGAGCCATCTCTTTCTAAGATGTCTTCACTACAACCAGTGAGGCTGAGGTTCTTAGCACCTTTGGATTTAATCTGTGGTCTCTGTACTACTTTAATTTCACTTCTAGGTACCCTCAGGGTAAACACCTTCAATAGTCATTTAGGTATCATAAATAAATGTGTCATTATTCAGTCAAGAATATTTCTAGATTTATGATAACAAAGTGGATGAACATATTTCTTTTCAAGGAAATTTGCAGAACTCTCTTGTTGAATATGCAAGAAGTACAAAAAAACTGGTAAGAAACATGATGGATGATCAACAGTCTTCTTTGGATTACCTTTCTAATCAGGTACTTTTTTCTTCATCGTACAGATTTTTATTTATTATTTAGCACTACAGCTATTGTCTAACTGAGGAAAATTAAGCACTTATGTTGTCATTTAAACCATAGAATTACAGTCTATCGCCATTCCTTGCACCTTGGGTAAGGTGTGAGTTCCATTTCTGCGAGGAGTGATTAGCACCACCTGGTCCATAACTTAGTGGTATACATGGCAGTAGGGCAAGCGATGGACCACTCCTCCACACTGGTTCCTATCTGCAGTCCTGTCATATAGTATAGTGTATTATATTATCATTAACTCTGACAGTAGTTTACAAAGACTGTGCACTCACTCAGTAGAGATAAAAAGCCTCAATCAAAATGAAGGACTTTTCTTGAATTAAATGGAATTGTGCCTAAGAATGATTTTGGATGCAAAAATTAAAAGTTGGACCAATTCACATAATGAAGGTATGAATCAGTAACACATCACAAAAATTAACTTCAGGTTATATTCACCAGGAGACAAAAAGAACAACTTTAGAATATAAAATTCCTCACTGCAACCATTTAAAGGTCTTTCATTTGAATTTACAGGTGAACGAACTCATGAACAGACTACTTCTTTTGAACGCAGAAGTTTTGAGAAAGCATTTGGATCCACTTCCTTACAAAGCAGTTCAATCTCATGGTAAGTATTTTTTGCATTTAGTCTTGACCTCTTCCCTTTTTATCTTTGTACCTTGCCAAAGAACTAATTAAAGCAAAGGTAAGCAATTATAACATTTACAGTTATTCTGTGTTAGTATGCACAAATAAACTCTAGAAAATTTGTGAACTGTTAAGAGTGCCATCATAAAGACTGCTTTAAATCCTTTTCAACTGATAATTCTGGATATCCTGTTCATAAGAGGTGTGATTTTGCTAAATGGCACTTTGTTTTGTAATGAAATAAAGTGTGCTAAGCATTTGCAATAACCTTCTTCAAATGAGATTGAAGTCACTTGAACATTGGACAGTTAATCTTCTTTGTAGTATCCATCCCAACTAAAGGAAACTCTGAGCAGACCTACTGGCCATAGAAACTGCTTGATTGAGTGTGTTTAAGAGAAACCTGGCTTAACACTTAGAAGCAAAGGGTTTTAAATGTATATGTTATGATATAAATGCTTTTAGAAGTATAAATACAAATATTTGCAGGAAAAAGACATCCTTCCCCATATAATACATCTTTTTACTTAGTACAAGTGTTACCTAAACAAAATCTGTAAAATAAAACCCAGTTACATAATTTTTAATTTCAGTATCGTACCAGTTAGGATTAGAAAGAACTTTCTTTATAAAATATAATTTATGCTTATTTCTGATCTTAATGGAGTTCATAGAATTTTCATTTATAAGGTACATTCACGACAAAACATGATTTTAAAGTTTGCATGACAAGAAAACACTATTTGAGACCATTCATATGCTACCAAGAAAAGTAATGCTCTGTGCTTAAGATGTATTTGATTATTTTAAACATATTTTGCTAATGAACCTCATAAAATTCTTTGTTCTCTAGGGTTGGATTGCACTGATATTAAAGATACCATTGGTTCAGTTTCAAAAACTCCAACTGGTCTGTACATTATCCATCCAGAAGGATCAAATTATCCTTTTGAGGTAATAAATTTATCTTTCAGGATAGTCACACTTTGCTTGAAAAGATGTACTTAGAATATATTCAATACATTTGAAGTGTTTTCCTTGACAATTTCTCAACAGATTAGTAAGAAATGTATTAAATAATCTAGATGTGTCTGCCATTACTACAACTTTGACGAGTTTCTCATTTTCTACAAAGAAATTTAATCTCTGTCATAAGATCCCACCATCAGTTTTCATATATGGTGAAAAACATGCCAAAGAGGAAAACCCAAGATATTTTCCAGCATCCCTTTTGGACATTGAGAAGTGCTGTTCTTTTCTATTTCAGAGATGGAAAATTGAGGAGCCAAGTGTCTGATCTATTTGGATCCTAAAATGTGACCTTTTGCTTTTTGAATTATTCTGCTGGTTGACTGTATACTATTGCCTTCTCTTGAGAGGTGATTCTGCAGATACCTATAGCTTGGACCATGATATTGTATAGGTATCTAACTATAGGTGCAGATGTATATCAGTTTGAGGAATAGGTGCTTAGCTCTTGTCTGAGCATCATTATAACTCAGTCTTGAGGCAGAGAGGCATCTAAACTTTTAGTCTTCATATCCAGTTTGCAGGATATATATTCTTAAGACAAAGGAAAAAGGATGGAATTCAGCATGAACTGCAGCAGTCATGATTCCTATCACCACCTGCATTTTCTGTAATTGCTCAGAGTTAGAGTGCTCAGCTAAGAGAGTTTTGGGTTAATTTCCTCAGGCTCAGGACATTCAGATCCATGCAAACACAAGGAATACTTTGTTTTGTCTGTTCATTTCCATTTCGGGCTGTTTTACTTAGGGAAGTCCTTATGCATAGTGGAAAGACAGATATGGCACTTTCAAACCTTTAATTTTGCAGTACAAGCTAGGGTCATTAGTTTTTGGAGAAAAAATGTAGAGCTTAAGCCAGCTAATAAATTGCAAAATTTAGGATCTAACTTTATAGTCTTCCTTTATATACAACAAAGGAAGGAGGAATCCCTTTATCTCTAGCCAATTGGAACCCTACAAAATGCTACAAAAAAAAGAAGAGCTCGAACTGGTTATGAGAAGGCTTCAGAAGTATGCTGGGATCTCAAAAGAAAAAATGAATATGGTTTTGCAGACCCCTGATAGAAAAACCTGTCATTCTCTTTATACAATGCAGCGAGCTCAGAGGAAAGATCCGCAAGTTCCTTCCAGGTAAAAGGAAGGCAGAGACAGGTAGAAGTGTTCACAGACCAACCATATCTATAGTATGAAGAAAATGCTGCCTGCCTCACCACTGGATGAACCATAGCATAAATTGCATCAGTTTCAGAATTTCGTCTGGATTGTGGAGGGTTCCACCGAGGAAATATTCATACCTCACCCAGATTACTTTTCCTGAGAGATGGTATGACAGATCTATGTGAGAAAAGTGATTTCTCAGTTCACTTACAGCTTTTGGCAAATAAATCTGAAATTATAAAGTTCCTTTCACTTCAAAAGTATTTTTGACACCTTTCCACATTTAAAGTTACTGCCAGAATCTGAGAATCAGTTACATGAGTGGAAATGTTCCTTCAGGAGAACATGAAACAAAAGGAAAAATCATAATATTTTGATTAAAAGCACAAGGTAACAATAAACAATGAGACGAAAGGCCTGCACTCATGGAGTGAGTGTCTCATTTCTTGTCTGGTAGATGTTACACAGAACTGAAAAGATAGTGCCAAAAAGTTCTCGGAGAAAAATATCTAAAAGATGTGTGTTTCATAATGAATGTTATTTTAAGGAAAACTGTTTAATGCAAATTCTTCCATGTGTTGAAGCATAAGAAAGGTACAAGAGAAATCATAGATGAACAAAAATATAAGGACATTAAAACATAAGCAAGAAATTGTAATGCATTTTAAGGGGCTAATAGGCAAGAGTTCTGGAAGTTCTGCAGACTAGCAAAATAAGAAAAATACAAAGAGGCAGAAAACAATAGTAAGAAACTAAAAAACAGAAAACAAAGCCAGCATGAAACAATTTATTTCAGTGAGGACCTTTTCAGCAACAAGCTGCCCTTTAAATGTAACCGAAACTAAACCAAAATGTCTTTAGAAACATTTGCATAAAAATACCAGGTAGCTTTAGACAACTTGATCCTGTTCTCATGTTTTCATGTCTGAAACCTCATGCTTTCAAAAGTGAGTATAGATTTTGATACTTAACTTGGGCTAATTGAAACCTGAATTCCAGGAGGTCTAAAAATATCCAGTTTCAGTGCTAGTGGCAGGTTCTCGTCATCTCAGAAAATTAGTCCCAAATGGGCTTTTTTTCTATGCATTCAAACATGACGCAATTAAAACCATTTTCACTTTTGGAAAAGTGAATCATGATCACTTTCTGATACATTTTAAAATGAGTAAATTTAGATCAATGGTATTTCTAAGGTGGGCCAGACAAACTAAACGGTTGTTTGGAATGTACCTCTTATACACACTAAAGATGGAAAGGGAAGAAATATTCAGTAGAAGCACCCTCCTGCTCATTTAATTTAAATTGTACCTGGCACAGTCATGCCCCTCATACGTTGCATACTATGAGACACAGAACAAGCTGTAAACTATTATAAGGCTTTAAGAAAGAAAATTGCATCATTTCTATCATATAAGGGATTAAGGAACTACACAGTAATGACTGTTTTTTGTGTATTTCTCTCATATTTTTACTTAGCTGGTATATGTTTTGGTGCCATATCTAATTGGCTGATGACCTTTCATGTAGAACCAAATCTGCTCCTTCTGAGAATTATCAGCACTCCCACTGATTTATATTGGGCTGAAGATTGATGTTGTGACCAAGTGGGCTCCTCTTTGTATTTCTGACTCATAGTGAGAGGAGTAGCCAAGTATGCAATCAGCTTCTCAAGACAGTGGATGAGGCAATGGGATTATTTTTAATGAGTTGTAGGTATTTGCATCTAAATATTAATTTTGGAATCTTCTGTGTTTCTTTTTGTTCCAGTTCCACCCTCCTTGGGTGACTGAAATAAGCATATGACTCTCCAAGGAATAAAGCCCATAATTTTCTTTCACGCACATGACCCTCACTGTGATTCATTCAGTATTTGTCTTGCAAGGATTGCTCAAAGCATCCAATGGCATTGACTTACCTGAAGACCAAGATTCCCCAAGTTGTATTGGATCACATTGCAGCTCTGTCCTGTTGCTTTCTTGTTCATAGAGAAGATGTTTTTAAGTCACAAAGGTTCTGAATATGATGTTGATGTGTTCCTGCCAAGGAACAAGTCTTTGCTTTCATGAAAAATATCTGGCTGGTACAGGCACTGGGGGTGCAACATATAAAGCTCAAATTGCCACAATTTTTGAGGCTTAAATGGACTTCCATCTAGACTCTACTTTTAGCAACTGGCTAAGATTGCAAATCTCTCTGTTCTGAAACATGTTTCATTGTGTACATCCCTGTAACATGAGCAAAAAATTCCTACTTTACTCCACCACTCGTGCGTCTGCTTACTGTTACGATTTACTGATAGCCAACATTATACTTTGAAATTACTTTTCTTATCACAAGTAGTTTAATGGCTCCATAGCTATAAACATTATCCAGGTTAATTCTCCTGATATTAGTCATACTGGGAGACACTTAACAAATGAGCCTCTGGTTTTAAGCACTAATTATGCATAATATTCCTTAGAACTCCTTTGAACAGGATGGTGCAGTATTTAATGTGCAATATGCACCTACCTACATTAGGGTGCCCGGGCTTTCTAATCCCAGTTAGAACTAGCCAAGCTCTGGCACTGGGGACATACTTGACAAATACCCAGAGTGTCCTGGACACATTCCACTTAACTTTAGGCACTGAGCTGCAATCCCTATGGAGCAGCCAAAGGTCTAGGGGCCCTTTCTGTAGACAGTGGAGGTGACTGACATCTGCAGAGGGTGATTTAGATCTTGGTTTCCCAGAGCCACACTATGAATGCACATTTCTCTCTGTAAGGGGGATTACAGGGGACACGAGGGCAATAAGGTACCTAGCTTAGGGAACTCAATTATGTGTCTAAAGTTAAATGGGCTGAGGAGAAAATGTGCCACATAATGTGATATCCCATAGCAGAGCAGAGGGCAGCTGGACCACTGCCACTTGACATGCCATTGGGCACAAATTTTAGCGAAGACTCATAAAGACTCATAAATCTGAGAGTTGATGTTATGAATTCAGTGGGACTGCTCAGTTGCAGGCCGTTGAATGTTCACATTGGGACCTCCCTGGATTGGGGCCCCTTCTTATGTAGAGATTTTTGCTGCTGCAGCATAAATTATTATATACTGGGTTATTGCTGTCACTTTTTCCATTACCTTACCTTTATTAAGGGCTCTACATTTCCCAGGCATCAAAAACACAGTATTTCTGGGGAAGAAGGTGTGACAGTGAGGGAGAACATGTAACAAGTTGTGTCTATTTTGCTTCGCTGAAATAAAGGCATATTCAGTGTTAGTGCCTGTATCTGTAATATTTTACATGATTAATACATGACATTGCATGTTGCTTCTAACATTTATCAAGTCTTATTTATTATATCTGATATGAACAGACATTTGCACACAACAGTTTCTGCTGAGGTGGAGGAAACATCCAAATCAAGCAGTCCAACAAGAACATGTAAGAAAACACTGCAGCTTCATTTTTTATTTTCTTTGAGCTTTTTGTTAAGGTACTTGAAAGGTGTGTTGCTTAGAAAACATCTGCATAGTCCACCTTCATTCAATTAAAAAGTTTTCTTCGTAACAGCTGCTTCAAGAATGCCTAATTATATCTATGTCTATTTTAGGTTCTGTGTGACATGGATTTTCAAGGAGGTGGATGGACTGTGGTTCAGAAAAGAACTGATGGAATCATTCCATTTCAGAGAACATGGTCTGAATATCTGGATGGATTTGGTGACCTTTCTGGTATTAATTTTAAATACTCTAAAGCGCTTTGGACCTAACATTTCTGTGGTCTTTATGTGAGTTACATTCCACTGAATTGTGTGGGATCTTTAGTGTTATGGAGAGTAAAGTTCTTGTTTCTTAAAATTCTTATTTGTACTTAAGGTTTTTTTCATCAAATCTATTGTGTAATCGTCTCAATAATGATTATCATCTTACTAGAGTCTTTAGCCATTGCCCATCCTCAGTCTCACAAGAGGCATTTAAAATGTTGTGATATTTTGTTCCTGAAATAATGTATAAATTATATTTTCCCTTTTTTCATATTTAAAAAAAGCGCCGTAGTTGGTTTTAATCACATTTGCGAAATATTTCCTTAAAGCAGAGAAAAATCAGTAATTATTTCACCACAGTGCATACAAAGTTAGAAACAGAATGGAAATATTTCAGTACCTAATACCAATACAACTGTGATACTACTTTTTTACTGACATCTTTCATCCAGAAATTCTAAAACCAGCTGCTTTTTCAGGATTTTATCTGGGAGTGCAACGGAAGCACACAACTCTTCAACTATACCAAAAAGAGCAGCTCATATGGGGCAACCTTTCATGGAAAAAGGTGTGATTTACCAAGGCAGCAAATCTCAAGAATAGGGTTTGAATTTTGTTGCATTTCACAGAATGATATCATTTATCATTTCCCAGTATTGCCCTTAGGAACAGTACTGAATTCTGTTTAATCAAGTGGATCTTCAGCACATCCAGTTTTTGTGGTCTTTAAGGCATATATATTGAAGATGAACACTTGAAAGTTATCATGTTGAAAATTTTCTAAAAATGTCACAGAGAAAAAAGATAATGTGCACATGGGAATTCTTTCCATGGATTTCCCAACAAAGTAGGAAGATTACTCTGTACCTTCATTAGTCTTTCAAAGACATCAGACAACTTTTATTACACTTGGTTCAGGAAGGAAAGTACAAAAATGAGAGGAATCAATTTTTTCTTTTACACATTCTGTTTCTAGAGGTTTACTGACTATATATTTCTGTTTTAGGGGAATTTTGGCTTGGACTGAGGAAGATTTTTCACATAGTAAATCAAAAAGCCACTAGTTTTAGTCTTTATGTGGATTTGGAATCAGAAAATGACAAGCACGCCTATGCATCATATGATGGATTTTGGATAGAGGATGAAGCATGTTCTTTTAAGATCCATTTGGGGCGTTATTCAGGAAACGCTGGTAAGAACCTCCTTCTTTATAGTACTTAAAGATAGCTGCTCCCTTTCTTAATGTGAAAAAATGCATTCAACAGAGTAATACTTAATTAAGATAACTTTAAAAATGTTTATTTCTAATTTGTTTTCCTCTATTTGGTGCATAATGAACACTTATGCAGGTAGATGATTACTGATGTAGTGATTGGTTATGCCAACATCAATCTTTACGTAGAAATTATTTTATTCTATTGCTTCAAGGTCTTTAATGGAATAATTGAATAAACACTCCTTTAATAAAGAAAATTAATAAAGAAAAAAAAGGAACTTTAATGGATTCAAATCTACAGAATATATATAAAATAAGGGATTTTGTGCGTGTTTGTGTATATCTATCTAATGGTCCTATCTAATGGTCTAATTCTTTAGACGTCCATTATCTCATCCCAAATTTGCTGATGTTAGTGGAAGTGTTCCTGATGTCATTGCTTTGATTAGTTCAGAAGTGCCCAGACAGCGGTGTACAAAGGATGGAGAAAGAAACCCGACTGGAACAAATTAGGCCTTCAGTATATAACAGCTCCTGGCTGATCTATAGACACAAATTAATTTACAATTCCAGACCTCCCTTAATATCATAGCTACAACAAATGTGCAAAGATTTGTGTTAAGTACTGCACCATGTCTTACTGTTTTTTTCTAATTTTTTTTTTGCCTCATATTTACTAATATGCAAGAATGTTCCTTATTACCAATGTAACAGTTACTCTCTAAATATGTTGGTGCTTTACCTGTATTTGTAAGAAATGTTATTTCTTTAGTAAGACAACAGAACCAGAAGTCACTGACCTTTTTGTTTTAACAACTCCATTTTCCTTCATGACTCACTCTGTGGCTTTGGGCACATCACTGGAAAATCTGAAGTTAACAACACTTTTAGTTTCTTTTATCTTTTCTTCCACTGTCTTTGAGGACAGAAGCCTTCATAGTTAGTGTGTGTCTCTAAAAGCAACAAAAGTATAAAGATGTTTCATAAAATTTCAACTTCTTCCATGCATCCCAGTATTTTATACTTTTTCTTTCCTATGTCTGTAACACATTGCCAGCTCATTATTTGGTGCTCTTGCACCACTTTTGAGAAATCTACTTTTCTAATAAATTCAGAAGAAAAATTTGTGAGGTATACAACAAGTAAGAAAGGTTATGTTTCTCCATTACTCACTCTTTTATCCTTCTGTTTTATCTGTTGTATTTAGGTGATGCATTTAGAGGATATAGAAAAGAAGATAACCAGAATTCAATGCCTTTCAGCACATTTGATGTTGATAATGACGGATGCAGGCCGATGTGCACTATTAAAGAACAGCCTGTGAAGAGCTGCAGTAACTTCAGTGATAACACTGGATGGTGGTTCAATCAGTGTGGCCTTGCAAACCTTAATGGTATTCATCGCTACACAGGTAGATTTCTTGCAACAGGGATTCACTGGGATACATGGACAACGAACAATAAAGCAGTCAAAATTAAATCCGTTTCAATGAAAATTCGGAGAACCTATAATCCATATTTCCATTAAGCTATGAAAGAAATATATCTCTTCTTGCAATTATGTGGGATAATGTATCACTGCATCATAAAAACATTTCACTTTCACTTGAACAGTTCAGTCTTAAAACTTTATTAGATATTGCCATAATACAGTTACTCATTTTTATTATGAAATGTCAGCATTTGTAGTGTTCCCACTTGAGTAAGAAGGTCCTAAGAAGAATAGGGTTTTCAGTAAACGGATAAAGCTTAGTGTTTGTCAGCTTTTATTCAACTGCCTCTTATGCAATCTCAGAGCCAGTGGAAAGATTATAAAATGGAGTGTAATGCTGGCTTTTGAATGTGGTTTTTCTGTGCGTATCTCAATTGCCAAGAAATTTCAGGAAATTTTCTTTAAAAAAGTCATATACCTGCCATTTCCATCACTGTATTTTGAAAAATACCTTTTCTTCACCTTAGGTTCATTTTCCAGAATCAGGTCTTCTTTCTATATTCCTTATCAGGCAAGATGACACTGACTTATTTCAACACATATGTAAGGTTCTATATACTCTCAGGGCCCAATTTTTATACAGGTAAAGTAGATACTTACACGCAACAGCTATGGTCTGTTTTGTATTTAATTTTCACAGTCAATGTGTTTCATAATCAGATTTTTATTCTACCATTGTCTATTTCACAATTCACTACAAATGAACACTTTTTTTTCAAAGAAAATGTATAACATTTCATATAATCTTTGGAGTTTCAATTTTTGGATATATGGGCCTGATCTTATGTTTTTCATTCTTATTGGCATTCACTTTGTGAATGATCATGTGGTAATGAACAAAACCAATTTGAGTTGTGTAAGTACATTTTAAATTAAGAAGTGTGAATTGTTTGGATTTCTGTCAGTAAAGCTAGAATAATATCAATAAAAACATGAATATTATCAATACAGCAGTGTTTCTGGAACCTAGCATCTATTCTGTAGCAACTAGGCATTGTATTTCTCATCTCTGTTTCAGTTTCAGTAGATCAGCTTTGTAGCAATGTGTGGAATGAAATCAGTTAAAAACTCTATGGGTTTGCTATTTGCTGTCTTGCACTTTGACCAGATATTAATGCAGTGAGCAGAAACCATCATCAGTCCAGAACCACTATGTTTTAGAATTTATTTCCAACAATAGATGTAGCTACTGGAGGAAATGAAGCTTGTGATAGGGTATGTATCACAAGGTTAAGGGAGAGAAAAATATCTTTTCTTCTATGCTTGACTAGTCCTTAACAACCAGATGTGAAAAGCTGCTAAAAGCAGAAGGTTTCTCTCTGCTAGAGAGCTATCACAGGCCCTGTAGAGGGATGAGAGAGGGGGTGGCTCACACTCTTGGGGAGACTGAATTCTTTGAGCACGGGGGTATTTTGTTGTCTGCCTGTGTAGTCTTTGGAATACAGGTGGAGAGTTAGCATGAACATCACTCCCCAATTCCAAGCTTATTAGGCACGCAATCCCTTTCTGCCAGCAACATCAACCCAGCAGACACATAAAGGTAGATACTAAAATGAAAGAGCTTCTGCACTAAGATTAACAAGCATTAGAGCAGTATGTGATTGTTTAAAGAGCATTAATTCTGGCTGCAAGCCTGGATGTTGTCACTGTATTAAGGTTATCATGTCAGAAAGAGTCCCCAGGCTGCAGTACAACAATCCTACTGGAGAATGACAGTGGCTAAATTTCATGTAAATATTTGAGACTTTGATGAAAGCCTCAAACTTTGACGGTGGGACCTCTGCTGTGACAACCAGGTCCAAGCCTGCCAGCAGAAAGGAAGTCTAACTAGGGAATGTGGATGCTGAGTGTAGAGCTAGGGTCTGCTGACACCTTGAGGCTCTTTTTGGCTTTATTAGAATCCCAGCTTAAAAATAAAGGTGGAAGATGAAGATCAGAGATCTGTACTGGCAGATATATTACCACATTTAATTACCAGGTTTAATCTCTCCTTTGTCAGCATTGATTCGATTAGCTGGCAGTAACAAATCACAGAGGAGATGGGCCTGAAAAGATAACTAAAGCTTGAAGGATCACTCTTTCAAATGGACACTGGAGCTTAAAGTCAGGTGAAATTGTAAACCTGTACAAAAATGAATTGAATTCTCAATATCAGTACTGTGGGGGGACATGGGAATATTTGCTCTTCCTTGGAAGATAAAAACATTTCCAAGACTGTTTGCAGAGACTGCTTTGAACTTAATACATATGCTTTAATACCACTAAAGTACTGCAGCACTAGCAAGGTCACAGGAAGACACTGTGTTCTCTGTGGAGTTCCTTCCCTTCGTAGAGAAAATTAATTCATTTTGTGCCAGGCTTGACTTGTGTCTTAGTTGTGCCATGTGAGCTGGATCTGCAATGTAAACTGCTAACAGGGTGAAGTCCAAATTGCAAATACTAGTGTATTGGGCAAGGTTTTGGTAGCTGGGGGGGGCTGCAGGGGTGGCTTCTGTGAGAAGTTGCTAGAAGCTTCCCCTGTGTCCGACAGAGCCAATGCAGCCGGATACAAGATGGACCCACCACTGGTCAAGGCCGAGCCCATCAGTGACAGTGGCAGCACCTCTGGGGAACGGAGTTAAGAAGGAGGGAAAAACAGTGCAATGGCAACTGCAGTCAGAAGAGAGGAGTGAGACTATGTGAGAGGAGCAGCCCTGCAGCCCCCAGCCCAGAGCAGGAGGGGCAGGAGGGGCTCCAGGGGCCGAAGCAGAGGGTCCCTGGCAGCCCCTGGGGAAGCCCACGGGGAGGCCGGCTGTGCCCCTGCGGCCATGGAGCTCCACGGGGGAGCAGATCTGTGCCCGCACCCGGGGAGGGCCCCACGCCGGAGCAGGGGGATGCCCGAAGGAGGCCGTGACCCCGTGGGCAGCCCGCGCTGGGGCCGGCTCCTGGCAGGGCCTGTGGCCCCGTGGGGAGAGAGAGGAGCCCCGGCTGGAGCAGGTTTGCTGGCAGGACCTGGGACCCCACGGGGGTCAGGCTGGAGCAGCCTGTTCCTGAAGGATGGCACCCGTGGGGGGACCCAGGCTGGAGCAGCTCGTGAAGAACTGCAGCCCATGGGAAGGACTCACGGTGGAGAAGTCCGTGGAGGACTGTCTGCTGTGGGAGGGACCCAGGCTGGAGCAGGGCAGAGGGTGAGGAGTCCTCCCCCTGAGGAGGAAGGAGCGGCAGAGACCAGGTGTGATGAACTGACCACAACCCCCATTCCCCGTCCCCCTGCGCCGCTCGGGGGGAGGAGGGAGAGAAATGGGGAGTGAAGTTGAGCCCGGGAAGAAGGAGAGGTGGGGGGAAGGTGTTTTAAGATTTATTTGGTTTTAGTTCTCATTATCCTACTCTGATTTGATTGGTAATAAATTAATTTTTCCCCAAGTTGAGTCTGTTTTTGCCCATGATGGTAATTGCTGAGGGATCTCTCCCTGCCCTTATCTCAGCCCACAAGCTTCTCGTACTTTCTCTCCCCCATCCAGCTGAGGAGGGCAGTGACAGAGCAGCTTTAGTAGGCACATGGTGTCCAGCCAGGATCAACCCACCACCACTAGTCAGGTTTTCACTCCTTTAAATCCTTCAGGTACAATTTTTCAATATAGTGTTCTTAAGCAAAAGATGGACAATGCTTCATTCCTTTTTCAGATTAGAAACCCTATCTGAAAAGAGAGATTGTTATGAATTTCTCCTCTTGCATTTACCATATTACCTAGTCATCATGATGACACTTAATGCTCCTGTGGCACCAAAACAAGTAATTAGATAATAAGTAAGAACATGTAATGATTTATATTTTCATTCATGGAGTCTAGCAGTTGAGAGGATCTGAATAAGCTTTCTATGAAAAGCTTTTGAGCATGGGAATCTCATAGTTCATCATCATTTGAGTGTGCTGAAATGTGAGTATTGGTATAGTCTGGTTTTGGTTTAAAATGCAGCATATGCTTAAGAAAAGCAGAGTGCTAGAGATTAGTTGGCAGCTTGCCTGGTGCAAATCTGAAATGCTGCAATGTCAGTAGAACATTTTCCATGTGATAGATGGCTACTGTCTTCAAAGGTTCATTCCATTTCCTCTCTAAGAATAAAAAAACTGTGAAAACAAATAATTTTTTAGTTAAACACAGAAAATTTACAAGGACATTAAACTGATTCCAGGGGCCTGTGTTCCACATTTACAGCTGATGGTTCCCAACCACCATACATAAGATTTTTGTGGCCATCTATTTGGGACCGGTAATCAGCCTGTTATTGCCCAAACAGTCTTGTTTCAACTAGATCAAAAGGAACATGTAGGGTGTAGTATATTAAAAGAAACTGATTGAGTGTTCCAAATAAAAAGTAGCTTGGTTAAACTACACTTAATATCTATTCCAGGAATGATACTCCAGACTATGAGAAATTGTCTTTAAAGGACATGTAATCTCTGATGTTATGAAACTGCCTTTCTTTCTTTTGTTTTCTTTTTCCAAGAGTATGTCATCAATTTGTAAATTTCAGTTTGGTGAACTCTAATTATTTGACCCAGTTTATGATGCTACAGTAATATAAATAAATGATAACATGGTTTCCATAGCCCGAGTACTACTGACGTGGCAGCGCAGGGTTCAGTGTATTAGACATCTGGAAATAACAAAACAGTACAACCAAAGGCATTTTACTTTCCACTTGGAAAATCCTTAATTGGACAATAAAAGATCCTCTAAACTACTCAGATTACTCCTTTTTTTGTTTTTACTGTAAATTCTGGCACGTATTTAAAACTTATAATCAGCCATGTTTCATTAACAGGAAAAAACATCTTGGTTTTATTACTGGTCTCTGTTATGGAATGTATTTATGAAAAATACTGTAACACTACATTGTATTGATGCTTCACTACAAAATACACAGCATGTTTATGTACGTTGTACAGTACTCCAAGTCGCAAGTAGGAAACTTTGATTCATAGCTTGATTCTAAAGTTTAGTTGGTTGCATGCATTCTGATGCACGCCTCTAGTGGGTTAAAGCAGAGTGCACTACACTGCCAATGCACAATGTGATAATAACGTACAAAGCTATATTAAGAAGTTTCTGAGAATGAAGGAGTATCTGCTTTTCCCTCCTCCCCTTCCAATATTTGAAAGATAAAATACTAAAACACTAGATGCAGTAACATGGTGAAGTTCCCTTTAGCTTCACCCTAATCTCTGTAGATTCCCTGGAACAGAACCTGAGGTGGTTTTAATGGGAATATTAGCTCGTTGGGATGCAGAGCTCAACATGAACTCAACATCGTAGTGAGCAAGGAAGGAAGAATGAAAGGTAAGATGAGACTGAGCCTATAGTTTACTTGTATATGACTGCGTTTTGAAGACAAGAAAGAAGCAATGGCAGATGATTAAAATTCAAGATCTCCCCACTGCTGCTGGTTTTGAATATCCAAGCCCACTATTCTTTTCATGAAGGTTGTAACTATCACATCATGCAAATGCCCACAGCTTCATCTGAAAACTCCAGTGACTGGTCTGTGTAGAGCTGGTTAGTTTTCTGGCTTACTTGAAAGTATCAAACTAAGCCCATCGGTAGTCTACTAAGCTCTCATTCTTCCTGATCAATGTTGCTGAATGATCCAGTAAAATAGAGACAGGCCTGACTTGTCCTGATCTTCAGAGCAAATTGTGATCTCGTTTTATAGAAGTCATCCAGAAACATCAGGCCCAACAGGTACTTTTATCAGCCTTTACCTTTAACAGAAACCTAAATAACTAATAGAAGATCCTTGTGATACCTGTGGTCAGACAATCTTGCTGGGTCTGTTTAAGGGACCAGACTTCATTCAGTCTTATATAAAGTCAGCGTAAAAAGCTTGTGTCCTTTAGAAGTTTTGTGTGTCTGCGCACTTGGCATTACATATATTTTGATGCTTTAACATGTATTTTCTGGAAACTTTCACTATAGCCCTTATTCTCTCTGATCTGTTCTAGCTGTTCTAGTTATATTTTGTCATGGTGTATGTGAAGAACGTAGAGACAGAGGTATTCATTATATGGGGCTATAAAACAAGGTAAAATTCACAGAATCACAGATGACCTCCAGAGCTCATCTAGTCCAGCTCCCTGCTAACAGCACATCTAATTAGATCAGGTTGCTCAGAGACTGTTCTATTCAAGTCTTGAACACCTCCAAATACGAAGATCCCACAACCTCTCTGGGCAACATGTTCCAGTATTTGACCACTCTTATGGTGATTTTTTTGCCCCTAATATGTAATTGGAATTTCCCATGTTCCATCTTTTTGTCTGCTACCTATTGTCCTATACTGACTGACTCTGATTTCTTGTGTATGTCTGAACTGGATTAAGTGATCCCTAACTCTCCTCTATTGTGGGTCCTGCTTCACTCCCAGACTGTGCTAGTAGGCTTGGGGGACTAGGGGAGCCTAAGGACAAGCCTTACTGGTGAAAAGTGAGGCAAAAAAAGCATTGAGTACCTTGTCCTTTCTCATCTGCCTAGTCATGAGATCCCCTGTCCCCTTGAGCAATGGGCCCACATGCTCCTTACCTTTTGCTGCCAATGTAATTATAAAACCTTTCTTGTTGCCCTCCAACCCCCTTATTAGTTTCACCTCCAGCCCAGCTTTGGCTTTGCAAACTCTACTCCAACATGCACAGGCAACATCTTTGTGTTCCTCTCAAATAGCCTGCTGCTGCTTCCACTTTCTGGGTCCTTCTTTGTGCCGGGGCTCTGTCAGGAGCTCCATGTTCATCCATGCTGGCCTTCTGCCATGCTTGCTCAACTTCCTGTGCTTTGGAATGGATAAGAATATGTATGCATTTTGTAGTATTTATCTAGGTTTTAAAGCTCTCTGATGATCATCTTTCTTATTGCATGTATTTTTATAGTGATTATTATAACAGAGCAGGGACCAGGGCCTGAGGGCATTACTGCATTTCAGCTACAAGAATTCTACTTTTCTCAGAATTGATTACTCACCTTTCTGGAGAAAAATATGGCTCTGCATAGTATATACTAAGTCTTTGATTAAAAAAATCCCCTCCAAGTTCATTGCAGTGCAATTATTTGTTACGAAAGTGGTGACATCACCCCAGTTACAGAACCACGGACCAACAGCAAACAATAATATTTTTCTTTGTAAAATCAAGTTTCTGCAAAAAGTCTCTAACATATAGAGAAATACATGTCAGCTCTTCCTGTCACAATAGTAAATTGAATGACTTTGCCAGGAATGAAGCAGGATAGGATTGTTCTCTTAAAACTTAAAATAAAAATCCTTAGAACTTCTTCATATAACTTTACTTTTCCCTACTACCAAAGCTGAAAGATGACTGAGGAGTAATGTGACAATAGCAAAAAAATAAGCCCACGGCATACAAAATATCTACCCTGTACGAGTTAGACTCTTTAAATAAGTACTAAAATTGCAGTGTGGTAATTTTTTTGTTTCTGAATACCTGCCTAAAGTAGGCATTTAAGATAGGATCCACTGTCCACAGTGTAGGCTCAGAAGCATTTGAAATTCATCTGCCTAGTCCTGAGCAATGACAATGACACCTTTTTTTCCTGTTTAAATTTAAAAAAAAATCAATGGAGAGAGATCACAGAAGTACAGAATCATTGAGGTTGGAAGAAAACTCTCGAGATCATGTACGCAAGCAGGGGCACCTACAGCATGTTGTCCAGGACCATGTCCTGTTGCGTTTTGAGTATCTCCACCAATGGCACCTCCATAAACTCACAGGGCAACGTACTCCAGTGTTGAACCACCATCACAGTAAAAAGCTGTTTTCCATTTTCCAGAGATACACTTTTTGAAGTCCTCCAGAGCAAGTTCCAACGTTGACTATACAGGAAAAATTTTATATACAGGAAAATTTTATTGCCCTCATTTACTCAGAATCCTAATTTATTTCCTTTTGTGAGGATACATTTGGATATTATTAAAAAAAAAAAAAGCAGTGGAAATGCTTCCTCTTTGCATAATGGCTTACAGTTTTCAGTGTCTACGGTATTTTGCTATGAAGTAAGATTTTAGATCAACTTCAAGCTTAGAGTTTATGTCAGACCACCCATACATAGAAGGTTATTTTGGCTATAAGCTCTAGGGCAACATCTTTTTGAAATAGGCCACTCAACAGTCATGAATATAAGAGTCAAGGGATGAAGTAGAGATTGCTTTCCGTAAGAACCTGGTCTAGTAGATAGGACATGGTTCTGCTGGACTTCCAGCTGAAGACTGCCTAAAACTAGATGTCCTGTTTCGTGGGTGGCTACTCTAATCACTGATCAGTTAGGCAGAAGATAGTTGTCACCATGCAATTTATACTGAAATGCAAAGGGAGGAGACCAAAGTAGCCAAATCACCACATTCTGTGGCTTGACTGAAAGAGACCTGTGAAGGCTGTGGTGGAAGGTTCTTGTCTGATCAAAATAAAAATAAAACCACTATATAAACCTGGCATTCAGCACTGATATTGTAGTGGGTAAGGATGTTCTGGTGTGTGGGTCCTTATTGTGGACAAAAAGAATGAATTCTCTAAGAAGTGAGATAAAATAAGCACACATTCATTACATCTGGAGACCATGTAAATTGAATTTTTCCAAGATTAACACAGAGAAAAAAATAATTACATTTTTGCTTGAAACACTGATCTGACCAGGTTAGGCCTATCACTTAGCCTTTTATTGCAGAAAACTGATATAGGAAATAGTAAGATAGTTCTCTTTTGAGTGGCTACTCCCCCAATATGAATAACAACAGGCAGCATTTTTTAACCTTAGCTTTAGTTAGATTAGTAGGAAATAAGATGAGTTGGAAAACACTGCAGATAAGAAGTTGCAGAAGAGAGAAATAAACAAATACTTTCCACACGCAGAGGTCAGAAAACCTGCCTTAACATAAATTAACCAAGTTTTCTAAACTTGCATACCTCAAGACAGGATAATATTGCTTATAGCTCATGACTTTGTATGGATGAAGACTATTTTGTGTTAGCAATGTCAGTAAAATCAGGAATATGCATCAGAGTGGTGCTCCTCTGGCACTGAACCTGTGCTTATACAGATGCTTCCATCTGCAGGTGCCCTGAAGTCCTTATTGCTTACTTTCTGAATTTGTGAACAGTGTTCAGCTTTAGCAAATAATCATCTGAGGAGCCAGAATTTTATGCTGGCCTCATCACTGGAATAAAAAAAAAAAAAAAAAGAAGTTTAAATTCTGACATGCTGAGACTTTTAACTTGGGAGTGTGGTTACTCAGTGCTCCACATCTCATCGGTGGAAGGCATGCACATCAAGAGCTTGAGCCAGATCTTAAATGGCCCTGAGGGAAGTCAAATTGTCTCTATGGATTACACAGGGAGCAAAGGAAACCTGCACTTCTTACCTGAACTCCCCTGGAATGGTGTCCAGAGCTCAGCAGGACAAATCAAGCCCTGGGTGCATGGAGACCTTTAGAAGGGGATTAATTTGCCTACATAGAGGCATCTTGGAAATGTCCTCACAAGGGCATTGGCACCCTTGGAAATGTCTTCACACATCTGAGGTGTCTCACACAAGTCCCGTAGGAGACCCTGGCTGCCCTGGAGCTGCCATGAAGGCCAGAGAGGATACCCAAGGACACCTCGGATGGCTTAAGATGCCTGAACTCTTCCCAACAGGAGAGGTCTGGCTGTCTGCAATAACAGAAAAAAAGGTTAGAAGTAACTTTGATGGTGACATCCTGGCAAGGCAGGCCAGTATGAAACAGGTCTCCATGGGAGTGAAAACTGTGCCTCCCCCTGAGATCTTACAAGATACACACTGATATTGCCTGCCCTCTGTTTTAATCTCTGTAATGGTGGTTCATAACAGAAATGCTGCCATAGATGTACTTGGTGTCGTGACTGGAGATGAGCTTCCAGCTGGCAAACTGCATTGAACCATATGTTGTCAGGGAGTTACCAAGTTGTTGTATGTACACCAATTTTACTTTTGACTTAGATCCTTTCTAAACAAAACCACTGCAACTAGGTTTATATTTACTACACCTCAACCTGAAGAATAGGAGCTATTTTACAGTTACAATCAGTGAATCAGAAACTTTTCTGGTGACTTTAGCTTTGTTTTGCACTGCTCCCTCTGGCGCATGCCCTGCAGGAGCCCCATTGCCAACCCAGAAGCCAGCAGAGATAACCCATCAGCTGCACAGGGAACGGAAGTTATTTACATGCACACCCATTTCCAGGCTGGGTATTGCTCTGCCATGTGTTCTAATCTATAAAGACAGGCTGCATTTCATTTTGCAGCTCATTGTGAAGTGAAGTTAAAATTGAGGAAAAAAAGGCATCCTTGGCTTTCAGCGGATGCAGGTTTTGCTGACATGTTCTATATGGACATGTTCTATATAGACCAACCTGATCTCCGTCTAAGACCAGGTGACCTGCCTAGTGGATGAAGGAAAGGCTGTGGATGTTGTCTACCTGGACTTTAGTAAAGCCTTTGACAGCGTCTCCCACAGCATTCTCCTGGAGAAGCTGGTGGCTTGTGGCTTAGACAGGTTTACTCTTTGCTGGGTGAGGAACTGGCTGGATGGCTGAGCCCAGAGAGTTGTGGTGAACGGTGTTAAATCCAGCTGGTGGCCGGTCACAAGCGGTGTTCCCCAGGGCTCGGTTTTGGGGCAGGTCTTGTTCAATATCTTTATTGATGACCTGGATGAGGGGATCGAGTGCTCCCTCAGTAAATTTGCAGATGACAACAAGTTGGGTGGGAGTGTTGATCTGCTGGAGGGTAGGAGGGCTCTGCAGAGGGATCTGGACAGGCTGGGTTGATGGGCTGAGGTCAACTGTATGAGGTTTAATAAGGCCAAGTGCAGGGTCCTGCACTTTGGCCACAACAACCCCATGCAACGCTACACGCTTGGGGAGGAGTGGGTAGAGAGCAGCTCGGCGGAAAGGGACCTGGGGGTGCTGGTTGACAGCCAGCTGAACATGAGCTGGCAGTGTGCCCAGGTGGCCAAGGCGGCCAACAGCATCCTGGCCTGTATCAGAAATAGTGTGGCCAGCAGGAGTAGGGAAGTGATCGTGCCCCTGTACTCGGCACTGGTGAGGCCGCAGCTTGAATCCTGTGTTAAGTTTGGGCCCCTCACTACAAGAAGGATGTTGAGGTGCTGGAGCGTGTCCAGAGAAGGGCAACGAAGCTGGTGAGGGGTCTGGAGCACAAGTCTTACGAGAAGTGGCTGAGGGAACTGGGGTTGTTCAGTCTGGAGAAGAGGAGGCTGAGGGGAGATCTTATCGCTCTCTACAACTACCTGAAAGGGGGTTGTGGCAATGAGGGTGTTGGCCTCTTCTCCCAAGTAACTAGCGATAGGATAAGAGGAAATGGCCTCAAGTTGCGCCAGGGGAGGTTTAGATTGGATATTAGGAAAAATTTCTTCACTGAGAGGGTGATCAGGCATTGGAACAGGCTGCCCAGGGAGGTGGTGGAGTCGCCATCTCTGAAAGTGTTTAAAAAATGTGTGGATGTGGTACTTCAGGACATGGTTTAGGGAACATGGTGGCGCTGGATTAATGGTTGGACTTGATGATCTTGAAGGTCCTTTCCAACCTTAGTGATTCTGTGATTCTGTGATATTCATCGACCAGAGGTTAAGTCCTTACTTTACAACATGCGCTAATAAGTAGTTCTTATACGGAACAGTGCACGACACTGTACTGTGCAGTATTGTATAGAGATGTAGCTCATGTAAACAAGGGAATAATCCTTTCATTGAAATTTTTTGCTCCATGTTTCCACATTTTAGCTTTGTGTGTGTGAGTGTGCGTGCAGAAATCGCACACAAACAGCCATACCCAGGTATGTATTTCTAATGCAGTTCTCAGAGAGGTCTGGTAAGACCAGTATGAAACAAGCTTGCAAGCATTTATTTTCCACGTGCTTTTCTCCATGGCCTCAGCTTTTCCCCGGCCTCGTATGCTCTGACAGTTTTATTTTTTATTTTTGCAGAAGACTGTCCTTGGCAGGTGGCTTGCAGGAAAGACTGTGTAACAAAAACAAGCCCTCAGAAGCCAGCTCCAGGCTCCACTTTGGGGCCAGCACAGCTTCGTTACAAAAACCATCGACAGCTTAGGGAGTTTTTCCAGGTACACCTCTTTCTTCTTGCAGCCACGCAGGACTGCCAAGTGCCTAAATTCCACTCGATTTCAAACCCCAGGAGCGTGACGGGAGGGAAGGCCCGTCTGCTTTTACCCGGTGGTTTCAAGTCTTAGTCAAAACAGGCGAGCCGGGCCGGGCCGGCCCCGCTCGGGCGGCGGCGGCGGCGCGGGACCGCCCGCCAAAGGGCCGCCGGCTCTCCCCCGCAGCGCAGGCCGGCCTCCGGGGCTCTCGGCTCCGCGTGCACGGCCCAGCCCCGTTGTCGCGTGCTCCCTCACGCCCGGGCGGGACCGCGCCGACGGGCAGGGGCGGGCTGCCTGCCCCGTTGCCACGGCAACCCGTGTGCCGCCGGGCCGCCACTCGCGGGCGCGCGGGGGCCGGCTGGCCGGCAGGGGGCGCCAAAGCGCCGCACGCACGGGACGGCGGCCCCGCGGCTCCCGCCGCGGACAGGCGGGTCTGCGCGGTGCTGCCGGCCGCACGGGGCGGGGCGGGGGGGGGGGGGGGGGAAGGTGACCTGCGCGTGTTTTGCACGCGGTATCCCTCAGCTGTGATGTCACTTGTTACCTGCCTGCAGGGCATCAGGCCGGGAGGCACGGCGGCAGGAGGCACAGCCTGCGCTGGGCTCCCCTCGCAGCCCAGGGCCGCGGTCGGTGGCGTTTGCTTTCCGTGAGAAAACCCTCGGAGCGTGCGCTGCTGTCAGCGCGTCCAAGCACTGTGGTTTTCATGCGTCTCCTTTTTTTTATGTAGTATGTTTTTGTATTCACGTACAATGCTTTAGGGGGTATTTTATATTTAGCACTGGGGAAGAGGGGCTCATGGGGATGAATCTCTGCACATAAGATGATCCGAGAGCTCGAACAGCTCTGCTGTCAGGCCAGACTGGGAGAGCTGGAGCTGTTCAGCCTGGAGAGGAGAAGGCTCCGGGGAGACCTTAGTGCAGCCTGCCAGTACCTAAAGGGGGATGATAAGAAAGATGGGGACAGACCTTTTTAGCAGGGCCTGTAGTGATAGGACAAGGGGTGATGGCTTTAAACTGAAAGAGGGTAGATTTAGGCTAGATAGAAGGAAGAAATTTTTGACAGTGAGGGTGGTGAAACCCTGGCACAGGTTGCCCAGAGAGGTGGTAGATGCCCCATCCCTGGAAACATTCCAGGTCAGGCTGGATGGGGCTCTGAGCAACCTGATCTAGTTGAAGATGTCCCTGCTCACTGCAGGGGGGCTGGACTACATGACCTTGAAAGGTCCCTTTCAACCCAAACTGTTCTATGATTCTATAAAAGTAACTTCACTGAGTTCTCTGTGGCTCTGATGTAGCACAGGCACTGAATGCTAAACAGTGAAATAGAAGGTACAAGTGCAGTTGCACTGGACATTTCCAGGATGTTCAAACTGTGGCAACAAAAGTCACTGAGGCACCTTCATAGGATCCATCCATAGCACAGTGTGATGGCATCTGTGGCTGCTACCTGCTTCTGCCTGGGCGATGGAGCTTAGGGGCAAGTGCTAGGGTGCTTGGGAAAAAACTAATGACCCTCTGTAGACAATATGACACATGGAATTGGAAAAAAACCCCCCAAAACAATAAAGTCACTTCCTAACTTTGTCAGAGCCCAAGAAGAAACCCTAGTGATGAGGCAGAGGGAAGAATAGGAAGGCATTTGGTCCAGTAGCCTCCATGTTCATATCATTTACATAGTGGGATGAGAGCTGATGCAAGCTACAAAGAAAGAAGATACAAAGAAAGAAGACAAAGATGATTCAAGCTAGGGACTGGCTTCCATGTGGGAGCAAATCAATAGATGACACCTAAATAAGTTGACCCTCCTGGGGAGCAGAGACTATGAAATGGATCTGTAGCCTCCATAATGATGTGGAAAGGGTGAAGAGGGACAAGGTGTCATGTATCTTCCAAACCAAGACCTAGCAAATAAAATCAGCAGATGGCAATTTCAAAATATACAAAAAGTGGTATGTCTGCACACATTTTCTAGTGAAGCTTTGGAGTTTGCTAAAAAGACAGTAAAAGTTTGCATGTATTCAAAAAGGACTTGGAGAGATTGATGGAAGACGAATGTGTGAAGGCTCTTACGTTCACAGACATTGACACTGGATCAGGAAACCCCTGCACCAGAGGTTTCTGGAGGCTGACTGAGTCTTGTTTTATCCTGATAGCTTCCACAGGCATCTGCTACTGGCTCCCATCAGGTATGGGGCTTGCTTAGATTAACCTTTGGATGAAGATGGTGTAATGGGCATGTGTGGGGTGGGGAATCTTCTGTTAAGTGCTCAGAGGTTGCATTTATAGTGTAGATATGGGAAGCACTTCCTAAGGTGGGACAGATGAGCTTTGGCAGCAGCTTAACACTGCTTGTGCTTGACTCCTCTTGTGCTTGGGTGTATGCCAGACCCTTATTCCTCTTATGCACCTGGGTTTTCATGCAGAAGTAACACATGGCGTTTCCGAGGTGGGTTACAGCACACTTCGACCAGGTGCTGGTCAGAGCACTCAGCAGACCAGGACTTCTGAGCTCACCGTACACCCACACCTAAGTGCAGAGGGAGAAGATGATGTCTTATTTCCTGGACCATGTACAAAACTGTAGGTTTGTGTCTCAGTGCTCCAGCTCGAGCTGGCGTGCAGAGTGTGAGGAGCAGCTGGTGTCCTGTGAATGAGGACGCACAAGTAACGTCTCCCTGCTGGTGAGCCTTACGTCCGGACGCTGTTGACTGCAATGGTGATCAGGTTAGTTGGCACTTTTGAGAGTCACCTCTGTTTCTGATGTATTTAACTGCGTCATGTTCTATAAACAAACACACGGACACATTATTCTGAGACAGCAATCCCTGAATTTTTATTAATACTATAGTATAGTTCAGGCCACCAGCACTAGGCTTATACAAAACCTTTTGTAAATTTTCAATGTCTAGGAATTTAGGAAACAGCTAATAAGTTTCTTTGCCTTTGAACTGCAAATCAGGAAACAGTTTAATTGCCAGTGCCAGCAGACATCACTTTTAGGAGGTTGTTTCATGACGTCCTTATTGGATAGTGGGGGGAAACATTGTCACCAAGGATGAGGACGAGGCTGAGGAACTTAATGCCTTCTTTGCCTCAGTCTTTAATAGCGAGACCAGGTATCTGCAGGATATTCAGCCCCCTGAGCTGGAAGACAGGGATGGAGAGCACAATAAACTCCCCTTAATGCAGGAGGAAGCATTGAACGGCCTGCTACACCACCTGGACACCCACAAGTCTATGGGGCCTGATGGGATCCACCCAAGAGTACTCAGGGAGCTGGCGGAGGAGCTTGCCAAGCCACTCTCCATCATTTATCAGCAGTCCTGGTTAACAGGGGAGGTCCCGGAAGACTGGAGGCTTGCCAGTGTGACACCCATCTACAAGAAAGGCCAGAAGGAGGATCCTGGGAACTACAGGCCTGTCAGCCTGACCTCCATACTGGGGAAGATTATGGAGAGGTTCATCTTGAGGGTGCTCACAGGGCATGTGCAGGACAACCAAGGGATCAGGCCCAGCCAGCATGGGTTGATGAAAGGCAGGTCTTGCTTGACCAACCTGATCTCCTTCTATGACCAGGTGACCCACCTAGTGGATGAGGGAAAGGCTGTGGGTGTTTTCTACCTGGACTTTAGTAAAGCCTTTGACAGCGTCTCTCACAACATTCTCCTAGAGAAACCGGTTGCTCATGGCTTAGACAGGTGCATTCTTCACTGGGTAAAAATGTGGCTGGATGGCTGAGCCCAGAGTTGTGGTAAATGGAGTTAAATGGAGTTGGTGGCTGGTCACAAGTGATGTTCCCCAGGGCTCAGTACTGGGGCCAGTCTTGTTCAATATCTTTATTGATGATCTGGATGAGGGAATCGAGTGCTCCCTCAGTAAGTTTGCAGACGACAGCAAGTTGGGTGGTAGTGTTGGTCTGCTGGAGGGTAGGAGGGCTCTGCAGAGGAATCTGGACAGGCTGGGTTGATGGGCAGAGGTCAACTGCATGAGGTTTAATAAGGCCAAGTGCTGGGTCCTGCACTTTGGCCACAACAACCCCATGCAACACTACAGGCTTGGGGAGGAGTGGCTGGAGAGCAGCCCAGTGGAAAGGAACGTGGGGGTGCTGGTTGACAGCTGGCTGAACATGAGCCGGCAGTGTGCCCAGGTGGCCAAGGCGGCCAACAGCATCCTGGCCTGTATCAGAAATAGTGTGGCCAGCAGGAGTAGGGAAGTCATCGTGCCCCTGTACTCGGCACTGGTGAGGCCGCACCTTGAATCTTGTGTTCAGTTTTGGGCCCCTCACTACAAGAAGGATGTTGAGGTGCTGGAACGTGTCCAGAGAAGGGTAATGAAGCTGTTGAGGCATCTGGAGCACAAGTCTTATGAGGAGCAGCTGAGGGAACTGGGGTTGTTAGCCTGGAGAAGAGGAGGCTGAGGGGAGATCTTATCGCTCTCTACAACTACCTGAAAGGGGCTTGTGGTGAGGTGGGTGTTGGTCTCTTCTCCTGGGTAGCTAGTGATAGGACGAGAGGAAATGGCCTCAAGTTGCACCAGGGAAGGTTTAGATTGGATATTAGGAAAAATTTCTTCACTGAGAGAGTGGTCAAGCATTGGCACAGGCTGCCCAGGGAGGTGGTGGAGTCACCATCACTGGAATTGTTCAAAAAACATGTAGACGTGTCACTTCAGGATGTGTTTTAGTGGGCATGGTCGTGTTGAGTTGATGATTGGACTTGATGATCTTAAAGGTCTTTTCCAACCCACCAAACTACAAGTCATTTTTTTGTACCTAGAGGCTAGGCCGTTGCAGAGGGGTTTACGCACGCCATTGTTTCTAAGGCAGGGAGAGCGTAAAGGCAACCCAGGAGGTGCTCTCTTTTACGGGACAGATCCCTGCTGAACACATTTGTAACCCTGCACTATTTCCTAAGGCTCATTGCCAGAGCCAAGCTGTTGTGAAACGCCCTGGTGAGCTGCCGGGTGCAAATCAGGAGCTGCTACCTACCTCGAATTACCAAAGTCAGGATCAGACTGCTGAGCAGACTGCTTTATTTCACCTCAGTGGTATTTGTATCTCACTGGGAATCAAAGTGCTTGTTTGATGTACACCATGGCAAGGCAGTGATTTGCACAATAGGTCACTCCTGAATTTTTTTTTTTAAATCCTCTAAATAAAAGGTGTTTTAGAATGATAAGCACCAATCAATCATGCATTTTCATTAGGTTTAAGAAGTTATTTCTGCTTCTGCCTTTTAGTTATTAATTAAAAAGGACAGAAAGGAAGACAAATTGTTTAAGCATCTAAAAAGATATTTAAAGCAAAATCTGAAAAATTACATCACTGGATTCCTTCAAATATTTCACTAGAAAATAGAGTGTGCCTTTTCTTCCGATTGCAATTTTCTTATAAGAAAAAAGTTATTTAAATTGTAATATCTAATAAGTTTTGTATCAAAATATTCTTTTATATTACTTGGACCTTCTCAGCTTTTTTACTCTGGTCTGCTGAATTCTGTTCTGTTTATTTCTCGGCATTTTAGTGGACTACTAATCTATGTGGTTGGATCAGAATTAAATCAGAGCACTAGAACAGTTTTCAAAAGATTGAACTTTGCAATAATGCAGGACTCTATTGAATATTATGAGGCAAAAATAGCTGCAAATATAAAAATGAATCTGTTGTCATAGGCAGGATACACACAAAATGAAGCCTTATTTTTTAAATACTTACTTTTGTACTTGCGTGTCTGTGCTGAGTTCTTAGTTTCATAACTCGTATTTACTTTTGCAACCAAAAAAAAAAGCCACAGAAGAAAAGATAACTTCTATTTTATAGCTGCTTGTGGTAGAAAATTAATAGCGTTTTGACATTTTTTATCTGCAGCTACATACCACAAGATAGCTGAGACCTGGAAACATCTACTGCATTTTCCTGTATATCTCATAGTTTCCCCACCCCTGGTTCAATTTAACAGCTTTGTTAGAAGTTTGTTGTCAACTGAGTGTTGAAAGAACATCTGAAATTGCAATCTGCAAAAAAGGTTAAGGGGAAAGCAGAAAAAGAAGCTGGGAAGAAATTGTTTTATGAAGAAAGTGATTTCTTGTGTCCATTCATAAATTTATATTTGCCATCTTCAGAATAGTCACAGAATCACAGAATTGTTAAGGTTGGAAAACATCTTTAAGATCATCAAGTCCGACCATCAACCCAACACCACCATGCCCACTAAACCATGTCCTGAAGTGCCACGTCCACACGTTTTTTGAATACTTAAGCCTGTGATGGGATAAGTCTCTGGCACACAAGGCACAAAATACCGGGATTTTCAGTAGCTGGGCACAATACCCTCCCTTGCTGGACATTGAGGTTAGTGCTTAAATTAATCTAAAAATATCAGTTACATTTTTAATGACATCGAACAGATCAGAGCTTGGCTTATCGATAGGCCTGGCAGGAAAAAATGTATCAAAATTGCCATGCGAAGGAAAATGTAGGCTTATCGGTCTTCAGCCAAAATTTTCAGACTTTCCCTTATTTTGGACAAAAAGTCAGTTTTATTTTTGGGGAAACATCTTCCTCCTGTGCTCCTCACACATGATGGAGCGGACAAGCATCGCAGGAGGAACCCTGCAAGTTTTGTAAAGTTCCCTGTTAACTTCAGGAGTCTCTTCACCACTGCTGTAAAACTGCAAGCTCTTTTATCTCAGTTATTTCAATGAAGGGAGGTACAAGACCGGGCAGAGGCATACCAGTGCCGCAGCTTAGGCGGAGACCCAGGGCAGCCCGAGGTTCCAGGAGTGACCAGTAGCCATCTGCATGTCTTGAGTTTATGGAAGTACATGTGACGTGTTGTATAATAACCAATATGAGTGCATCAGCTCTGTCACCTGGGTCTCAGCTGGATAAAGAGCCAAGTAGGCAGTGGACCAAGTAAGCATACTGTGAATTGCCTTTTACTAGCGGAGGTGCTTGGTTTAAGGAAAAACCACCGAGCCGCTTGCCTTTGCTCGTGCAAAAGCGCCCGACTGCATGTGAATGATGGCCGTCAGCCGGTGCCATGTACACAGGGATGGGTGGGAGGAAGTAAATAGATATTTACATCTGTGTCCCAGCCCAAGCTCCAGAAGGAATTGGGCGAGCGCAGAGTGAGGCCGTGACTGTGCTGCCATCTGCGGTCTCTGAGCCGTTGGGCTGCTGAGCCCTGGCCGGCTGCGGACAAACCGCCGTGGGTCTGGGGGAAGCTTCGCTGTCGGGTCTGGCTTTGTGGAAGAGAGTTTCCTCCATGGGGCACAGACCATCCCAGCTGAGAAATTCCCCATGGTCTGTCCAGACCCAGACAGTAACAATGAGCATGTTGGGTAGGCTGTGCTCAAGCCACCTCCAAACACAGGAGATGCTTGAACCCTTTCATCTATAAACTTCTTGGTTTGGAACTCTTATTTAAAAAAAAAACACGTGGATTTAGTCATCTGCACATCTTGATCATTTTGTCATCTTCTCAAGAAATTTGTTTCCCTCTAGAGGTTTCTCTCACTCTCACGTGCAAGCAAAAGCTCAGTGAGGTGGTGCCTCTGCACCACATGCCAGCCTGTCCCTACAGACCAGTGGGGTCCCCTCTGTAGGGCAGAGGAGCTGCAGTTTTTGGGGACTTTAAAGTGAAGGAGAGTCCATAAGCCAACTGAAAGGAGTAAAAATCAGTAACCTATTCCCATTCTCCTATCTCACTGGCTTCAAATGAAAGATGACTATGGTCAGAACATTTAGGGAGAATTTCATAAGTGTTTGTAAGAACTAGAGAGAGGTCTGCTTTCAGGTCGTCACTGGACCAGACTGCATAAGTTCAGGAGGTAAAAGCAGTCTGTTATTAATCATAATAGGAATTAAAAATGCTATTGAAAACACAGAACTGAGAGGAACCAGAGAAATACTAATAGAATTTACATTTTATCTATGTAAATCCCTAGTAAGTCCATTTTCTCCAAGCGCTAGATAATTTTTTAATGAGAGGTTTTCTCAGAAGTGTTCCCAGTTAGCTTGTCTTAACTCCTCTTAGTGTCTTCCTCATTACTCTGTGATTATGGAGAGGATTTATGGCCGTTTTGTGCTGGCGTGAGGGGGAGATTCCATCAGTTTGTATTCCCATGCAATACTTACTCTGATCGTCAAAGAAAGAGGCAGCACAACAAGGAAAACGGGTTTTATAAAACCGTCTCCATTGAATTGTTTTGTTTCTCAGCAGTGTCCGTCCCCGACACACACCTGGAGTGGGACGTGGGATGGAGGCTCTGCAAAGGGGCGTCCGACTCTGGCCTCAAAAGCGATTGTCTTCTGCTGCGGTGGGCTGAGGAGCTCCTGCAGCATGGTCAGGCCCAGCAATAAGTAATCATTCGTGGGCAAAGTTTTAAGATGTCAAGCCAGGGGAGGTGGTGGAGAACAGTCTCAGAGTACAGATTGATAGGGTACAGATTGATAGGGTATTAATACCTAAATTTAAGTTACATTTTTTAAGAGAATAAAAGAAATAGCTTCAGGCTCAGGACTTGTTTTCCATACCGCTAAGAAAACTGGATGTGCATATGAAATGCATTGGAAGTGACAGATAAATAAATAGTGAAAAAGAGCTAGTTCAAAAAACTTTGTCTTGTATCCACATACCATAGACAGTTTTGATGAGGAGAAATATGACTTACTGGTATTAAATTTTAATACATCTTGAAATATGAGGGGACTAGAGGTCTGCAAAAGTTGTACAGATACTAAAAAAGGCAAGCAGGTTGTCTGACAGAATTTGATGACAGTTTGCCTGATGTTAATCCCAGGCAAAAAAATAGCAAATTCTACAAGGGATATGATTAATACAGAAGAACAAGAATAGGAAAATACCAGTCTGCATGGCTTTAAAGGAACCAGATCTCAACAACTGAACAAGACTTTCTTTCATGATCAGACTATGAACCTGATTTACACAGGCAGAAGCAAAAATATAAGAGTTTATAAAGCATTATAAACTTTGCTACTATTTAATATTGCTAAATAAAAACTAGTACTCTAACATGTCAATTGAACAGAGACTAGCTAAAAAGTGGGTGTAAAATCTGGTAGCTGATATCTGGAGAATTCCATTTGTACATTCCCCATGTACATTCCCAAATGTACATATTCCTGTAAAGCTTCCTCAGCAATTAATATTGATTTGCAGATGTTCTCCATGCCCAGTGAAAGGACAAGCACGAGCCCCACTTTATTCTTTGCCAACATCTATCTGGAGAGGGTCCAGCTATGGCTCAAAGCAGGTAATATGCCCTTGCCCTTCACTGTGCTTCCAGGAAAGGGTGTGATTTTGGGTTTTCCCATTGTCTAAGATCACATTAGCTATTTCTGTTTCTTTTCTGAGATGCCAATCTTTTCCCTAAACTATAATCTTTGCAGATCTGCCTATTAATAGCTTCACAAAAGGGATTTATTTTTTATAGACTTGATTTTTTCCACTAATAATAAAACTTGATTTTTTCAATAGGCTGTGGATCAGTATCCAGTGCATTTCCTGGGCATATACTGTACTTTCTTGCCCTGCTTCTTTATCATACAGGTCACCAATGTGACTTGTAGCAGTACTTGCTGGCTGCATTTCTGTAGCAGGCTGTGTCAAACAGCATCTCTGCTCTCAGCAAATGTAAGCAGTGTCACTCTGGAGTGTCCCAGAAAACTTTTGAGTTTCCAAGTCATTGGACTTGGCAGGTCAAAAGAAACCTGGTGACAAAACGTGTTCATCCACTCCATCCACTTCTCCTAAGAGATGAAGACACAAACCAGTAGAAGAGCTGTCTCATAAATACAGAAATTGTTTGCTTACAACGAAGTCCTCTTTCTCTGAATGTAAATCACAGAAAAGCAAATATCAGAAAATAGAGTTGGTTGTATAAGAGTTGATAGCAGTTTCTGAAAACAACTTTGGGTTCAAGTTTGAGGAAACTATTAGAAGTGTTATTACATCAACATGACTGAGACAACATTTCCACTGCACTGGCTACACAATTTCATGGTTGTTTAAGCAACAGCTTACAGACAACTTTTCTGCCACCAAAGGGGTAACAGTACCAGGTCATCTTAAACCATGACAGTAGCGTACAGTATGCCTCAGAGAGTGGACATGTGTCTTTTGCACAGTATTCATTCACCTTTGAGAAAAGAAGTGCCCCGAATTAGTCACTCCGTTGCATATTGTGCCATTATGCAAGTCCACCACGCATTGAGAGTCCGCCCCAACCTGGAACTGCCACCAGTAGCTCGTGGTAGGTAAACCCCAGCAGGAGCACGGAAAGCACCAGCCGATGCACCAGCCAGCCCCCGAATCCAGTGTGCGATGGAGGGTGAAGGTTCGGGTGGCAGAGGAAGAGGCGCTCACAGCCGTTGCGCTGAACCCCGCCGTGCACACAGCCACAGCCCCCAGCACGGCTGCTGCAGGGTGCTCCGGTGCATTCCTGAAGAAATCCAGATGCAGCTCTGAAGTTATTTAAAGAGAAAAAAAAAACTCTGCTGCAGGGGTCTGGGCAGTGAGCGGCGCTCTTCTTCTGTCACCCCACTGACACGTTGCTCCACGGGTCTCTTCCCCTCTCTGCCCTGGTGCCAGCCTGCAGCTGCCGAACAAAACCACCCGCCCGCTCACCCGCTCCGTCCTGCACCAAGTCCAGCCACCAAGGCCTGGGTCTGCCGTGCAGCGTGGCTTAGGCACAGCTCCACTGAGTCCCACAGCGCCTGTCTGTAAGCTTCAGGTCCCCCTCTAAGTCCCCGCAGCCCTGAGTGCCCTGCCCACGCGCAGCCCCAGCACAGCGAGATGCCTCTACCGCGACAGCAGGAGCCAGCCAAGGAACCCTGTGACAGAGGGCATGGCTCAAACCCGGCCCTCGCCTGGCTCTCCTCGTGGGCCTGAAAGCACGTCCCCATCCTCCAGTGTCCACGCAGGAGTGGCTTTCAGGCGGCCTGCGAGTGGGGTCAGGGAGGCAGGCGGCCCCCGCTCAGTTTGGGGGCATTTCTGCGGTAGCTAATTCAGGTGCCCCTTTAGTTGAGGTTTTTATTTTGTGTGTACTGCACTCAGATACCTAGCTTTTGCCAAACGCCATGGAGCAACCCTAAAGCAGACTCATATATCCCTCCTTCATATCCTTGACTTAGAAAAATTCCTTACAGGAGGAGTCCATATTCCACAGAATTTTTTCCCATAACTCTACTCAGGAATGGTGCATATTTGGCTCGAGGTAGTGATGCATATTTGTGAGATTTCCTTGCTCACGAGTGGCTTCTAAAAAAGTTGAATCTAGAATTTGGGCACTTCCTTTTCTGATGTACTTTGAGAAAGCAAGTTTGTAAATAATTGGACTATATCTGCTGTTGATGACAATAACTACATCTATTAGTCACACATACAGTGACGGTCTTCAGTAACTCTGTAAGTAGTGATGTAGGAAAAGACAGAGGTTCTACAATGAACCGCATCAACTACTCAATAAAAGTATATTTGATTGCCTCCGAATTAACTGTGGAATTTTCCTATCCTCTTAAATGTTCTTTCATTACAGCCCAGAAAATAAATTAAGACAAAGCTGTCTCCAAGTAACACTTTAAAAGTTATCCACAAACTCACCAAATCAAAGCTTGTCATATACATTCTTCAAAGTCAATACAAATTGCAGCCTTTTATGTTTAAAATTATTATATAGTTACTTCTGTGAAAGCACTTAATCACAGTTAATTCCATTCCATAGAGATTTCACTTTATAACAAAGATAAAGTACACTCTATAAAATCACAGAATCGTTTAGGTTGGAAAAGACCTTCAAGATCATCAAGTCCAACCATTAATCCAGCGCCACCATGTTCCCTAAACGATGTCCTGAAGTGCCACGTCCACAAGTTTTTTGAACACTTCCAGAGATGGCAACTCCACCACCTCCCTGGGCAGCCTGTTCCAATGCCTGATCACCCTCTCAGTGAAGAAATTTTTCCTAATATCCAATCTAAACCTCCCCTGGCGCAACTTGAGGCCATTTCCTCTCGTCCTATCGCTGGTTACTTGGGAGAAGAGACCAACACCCACCTCACTACAACCCCCTTTCAGGTAGTTGTTGAGAGTGATAAGATCTCCCCTCAGGCCTCCTTTTCTCCAGACTGAACAACCCCAGTTCTCTCAGCCGCTCCTCATAAGACTTTTGCTCCAGACCCCTCACCAGCTTCGTTGCCCTTCTCTCGACACGCTCCAGCACCTCAACATCCTTCTTGTAGTGAGGGGCCCAAAACTGAACACAGGATTCAAGCTGCGGCCTCACCGGTGCCGAGTACAGGGGCACAATCACTTCCCTACTCCTGCTGGCCACACTATTTCTGATACAGGCCAGGACGCTGTTGGCCGCCTTGGCCACCTGGGCACACTGCCGGCTCATGTTCAGCCGGCTGTCAACCAGCACCCCCAGGTCCCTTTCTGCCAGGCAGCTCTCCAGCCACTCCTCCCCAAGCGTGTAGCATTGCATGGGGTTGTTGTGGCCAAAGTGCAGGACCCAGCACTTGGCCTTATTAAACCTCATACATTTGACCTCTGTCCATCAACCCAGCCTGTCCAGATTCCTCTGCAGAGCCCTCCTACCCTCCAGCAGATCAACACTCCCACCCAACTTGGTGTCATCTGCAAACTTACTGAGGGAGCACTCGATTCCCTCATCTAGATCATCAATAAAGACATTGAACAAGACCGGCCCCAGAACCGAGCCCTGGTTCAAAGACATCTACATGTCTTTGAAATACCTCCAGGGATGGTGACTCAACCACCTCCCTGGGCAGCCTGTTCCAGTGCTTGACAACCTTTTTGATGAAGAAATTTTTCCTAATATCCAATCTAAACCTCCCCCGGCGCAATGTGAGGCCGTTTCCTCTCATCCTATTGCTTGTTATTTGGGAGAAGAGACCAACATCCTCGTCGCCACAACCCCCTTTCAGGTAGTTTTAGAGAGCCATAAGGTCTCCTCTCAGCCTCCTCTTCTCCAGACTAAACCACCTCAGTTCCCTCAGCCGCTCCTCACAAGACTTGTGCTCCAGCCCCCTCACCAGCTTTGTTGCCCTTCTCTGGACACGCTCATGCAAATGAGTGCGTCTATAAATGCAACTCAGAGGAACACTTTGCACCAATATGTCTGATACTAAATTTAAAGATTTCAGCTGAAGATCTTTTGCCTTGATTGACTAATCTTGGGTCCTAAACTGTGACTTCGGCTTCCAGAAATATGCCAGACACTGATTCTGGTAAATACATAATTAACTTAAGCTGCAGCTAGTTCAGGTAGGGGTGCCCAAGCTGTGGGAGGACCAATGAGCCCCTGGAGGGTCCAGGCGCTCCCAACCCCCAGGCCCAGTGGGGCCCTGGCTGTGTGGAGGGAAGACCCATTCCCAGGGCTCAGACAGGGAAAACCAGGGTGCACAAGTCCAGGTGTCCCCAAATTCTCAATATAGACATAGCCAGTGAGCATGTCCCCAGGTACACACCTTCATCTGTCAGAACCCAGAGGACACCAGAAGGCTGGCTCTGCTTTACTGGCTGTGGTTAATCTCAGTTTCACTCAGGTTTCCATTTCATTTTAGGAGACTGGGGCTGTAAACGCAATACGGAAAAAGACTCAACAATTGTCCATCACAAACTTACACCCCCTATTTTTTTTCCACACCAAAGACAAAGGGGAAAGCTTAGCTCAACCAGAGAAATTAACAGCAAGCAGGATAGATTAAAATCTAAAAGTATCGGTATTTTGTCTCAAGACAATAACGTAAAAAAGTCGTATTTCTAGATCTCTCCAAGGAGTTTTTAGATGTGTAAATCAAGGACTTGAATTCTCAATGCAGCTGGCTGCAGGCTTTGACTATTTTATAAAAATCACATTTGTGACAGACATTAAACTGAGGCAACATCACTAAATTTCCACCCGCAGTTACAGCAAAATAAATAATGAATAAAATAATGAATACTGTTGATTTAAAATACTTCTGATAAGTTCTGTTTTACATCTTCAGTTAATAATGCTAGAACTTATTTTGCCACCCTCCCATGATACACCTATTGGGTTTACCTGGAGCCAGCTGCATTGTCTCCCAGATGCTTATTTGTTTCTGTGCTGGGAAATTGGAAGGACAGGACTTTTTGTGTCTGCATATGTATGTATAATACATGTATTTATTGTATACCATATGTGTACAATGTATGTATGTGTAATACCACTACATGCGTTCAGCAGATCCAGGAAGAGGTTGTTGACAGCCCTGTGAGCCTGCAGTTCAGCCAGTTTTCAATCTACCTCACTGTCATCCGTATATCTAGTCTGTAATTCCTCAGCTTGTCTTGAAGGAGGCAGAGACGGGACAGATTGTCCAAAGCCTTGCTGAAGTCAAGATAAACAACATCTATGGCTCTCCCTTCATCCACTGAACCAGTCATCTCCTTGTAGAAGGCTACCAGCTTGGTCAAGCATGGTTTGCTCTTCATTAATCCATGGATTTAAAAATCCCCTTCATAAAATCCATTTTGTAGAGGTGCCCACTCCTCTTGATTTCCCAGAAAGGATGTGAGAGCTTCCTTCATCATCCTGTCCTATCACCACTTCTGTATTTGTGTACAGACACTTGAGGTGGGCCCACTTCAGCCCTGTTTTGCCAATTACAAGGTCTCTCTTGTCCATGTGAGCCTGGTCTCTTTGCTTGCCAAGCCAGGCCACCATGCCCTCACTTGGTAGTTGTTTGTCATCTCCCTTCACTGTTGCTCTTAGTTTAAGGCTCTCATCTCACAGGATACTCCTGAAGACTTGTAATTATCAAGAAGTGAAGCAGAGCAATGCAGATGTCTTCCGAAAATCCTCTTGGGAAAGAGAAAAAAAGAAAAAAGTTGTGCTTCCTGAATGGAAATGTAGAGACCCTTGCAGTGCACTGAAGCATGAAATCTTAGATTAAGCAGTGGGGTTTTTTTTGAAAGAAAAGCTTCAAAAAACATCTTAACTGGGAGTAGGGTATGTTTTTCTGTGGTTCGTAATAGTCAGGGTTATTCTGGAATCAAGTCTGCTGAAGAAATATGGGATTATTCTTGTTGCTAGATAGGCAGACCTATCTAAACCCAGCTGATCTATTTGGATCACTATATTTGGAAATTGTATAAGGCTTTTTTTGAAGAGGCTGATCTTTAGAAAATTTCGAGTTCCCTAGGTATGAAGAAAAGACAAAAAATATTATGTAAGTGTTTGAAGGCACTTCTATGAAATATCCATCATTTGAGTTCTTTACAGCTGTGAGTATAATGAGTTGATTAAATGCTTGAAGTAGCAGGATGTTTCCTTGTTTCTGAATTTGCACACCTATGCAAAGATTTTCTCCAGAAATACTGAAAGTATTTTACCGTGTTTACTTGTTAACTGAACCTCTGTCCTTAGAGAAAAAAAAAAAAAAAAAAATCTCTTTTACAGCTGGGGAAACATAAATAAGTAAATATAGTGGAGCTGGTCAGAAGTTTTTTTGATCAACAGTTTTCCATTGAAAAATGCCATTTTTAGAAGCTGTTGGAAGGCTTGTTTGCTATCTCAGTTTTTATTTATTTGTTAGTTTTCAGCTGGGTTCTTTCAGTTGCTCTTCAGAAGCTCAGTGTGACCTGAGGTCTAGGACCCCACAGGAGACCTAAAAATCTCCTTTGGCACGTGGAGCGTGAGCCTGCAGTTATTGGAGAGGAGGCAAGAGCACAGCAGTGGCGATCAGGCCCTGCAGCCCCTCTTCTGCTCCAGGAAAATGAGCGGTTGGCTGGGAACCGGGACCGAAAAAGCCCTGCTGCACTGTGCCAAGCCCCAGCCCTGGTGTCCCTGGCCCCTGGCAGCTCCGGGGCTGGGGGCTCAGGCAGCCGGCGCTCCTCCATGCCTTCCCAGCCCCTGCTGCCCCTGCTGCAGACATAGCTTTCCCCAACAGGATATTCTGAGATGCTGACTTTGCAGTTGTTAATTTGACCCCAGGGCCATCCGCCCCCCCCAGCATTTCATGTGGAAGAGGATTTGTGGAGGAGAGGCTGAATCAGGGCAGGGTAAGATTTGATAGAGCTTGGCATGGAGATGTCTGGAGGCGGAAAAGGAAGGCAAACTGATGGTGATTTGTTGATTCAGACAGGGTCAGGGAACCCTGCTTTCTCACATATGTCATATTTATGTTTGGCCAACCATACTCCCTTAAAACGTTTGCATTGGCATGAAACTAAATGTGTTCACTAGATACCTAGCATGTATCTGCCCCAGGAGGAGCCCTTTTCATCTCTCTGTCCCCTCAGTGCTCTGCCAAGTGTTGAAACCATCTGATCCAAATCAGGAGAATCATCTCCTGCTTGTAGCTAACTCTGCTTCTCACCTTTGCTATCTTCTTGAGCCTTTCTAGTTCATCACTGATTTCAGCCTGACCTGCAAAGCCCGTCCCTGCTTAGGGAGAGCATGGAAGTGGTGTCTGGAGAAACAAGTCACAGGAGAAATGTATATGTTTATGTCAGTGAGGTAAGGTAGGCTTCTTCCAAGTTTATTGACCCAACCCCACTCACAGTACTCAGGTATTCTTCTGTATCCTCTCAGAGTGACTAGTCCAGAAATTGGATACTTCTGGATCATGTCCACCTTGGGATTAATGTCATGACAGAGAAGTGCCTGTTCTGAGCTGATGATGATCTCATTTGAACAGATAGAAGCCAGACCATCATAAGGGGCTTATCGTGAACCTGGGAGTCCAAGGAGAGTCATGGAGGCAAGACAGTGAATTTTTAAGGAACTAGGATGGAGAAACAGAAAAATACCCAATGGAGAAGGTCTAGGAATCTGTTCCATGTGTTGACAGAAAGCAGGTACAAAGGACAAGAGAAGGTGCAGAGGTAGTCAAGGAGAGGACTGAGCAGAAGGTGGAGATGGAGAGAGGTAGAGGATGAGGCAGAACTGGAGACTAGACTACGGGCAGCACCATCCTTGAAAAATTAGGAACATGAGGTTGGGAAGTTTGAATCTGTTGCAAAAATGGAGAGGATGCCAGTGCAGGCATGGAAGAAGGCAGGAGATGCATTGTTTTGTACTTGTAGTTAGATAGATGCAGGATGTTGTTTTTATTTCTAAACTGAAGTTTTCACAGAGCTTCAGAAAAAGTGAAGCAAATTTTGTCTTTGTCAACAAAGCTTAGCTAGCAAGAACTCATTGCCATGAAGATGGTTAAGCAATACAGTAGTGTGAGTTATACACACTCTGAGTTAAATGATATCCTGTTATGCTTTTCTTGTAGCATGTGATAAACAAGTTGCCATTTTGAAAATTATTGAGGCTGGGAAAATATTCCTCATGAGTTCTCATTTGACTTTGCACAAATGGGAGGGAGTTTCCTGCTGCTGTTGTTTTCCCCTGAGGGATTGTTCTGCCCTGTCCACCAGATTTATGCCTGGTGTGAATAAAAGCTTTTATATGTTCACTCATTTACTTGAGCAAAACCTGTCATCAAATCCCAGAACCCCCCAGACAGCAGGATCATGTGAACAGAGGATCTTGTTAAAGACTTCCCAACTAATGCTGGTTTGTTGCAATGCCAGTGATAACTTGAAGATAACCTGTACCTTATGTGAGTGATTCCTAACTCAAACAAGTAATGCAACATCAACGGAAGGATTGGTGAAACTTAAAAGCAGCAGGTCCCTGAACCAAAGAAGTTAAAAAATGGAATTTAATTTTTATTACGTTTAAAAATCACTACACAAAAACATATAATTCACCTTTGTTTCCCACAGTGCTTTAATAAGAGATTATCTCAATATGGTGTGTGTCATTAAACAGCAAAATTGTGAGGTTCATTTCTCACCATTTGACTATTAAAATGTTACAGGAAAAAACAAAAGGAATGCTTTCAGAACGCCCCTGAAAAGAAGCAGGGCTGATGCAAAAACCAGCAATGCCACTGCATGTACGGGAGCTCCAGCAGAGGAAGCTTTTGATATACTAATAGCAATGTTATAGGACAGGAAGAAGAGGAGGTGGGTATGTTAAAAGTCATAAATGCAAAGATTTTGTGAAGTGTTCCTATATATGTATAGATAGATGTGTGCCTGTGTCCTGGTTTCAGCCAGGATAGAGCTGGTTTTCTTCACAGAAGCCAGTGTGAGGCTGTGTTTTGGATTTGGGATGAGAAAATGTTGATAATGTGCTGATGTTTTGGGTTGTTGCTGAGCAGTCAAGGACAGTCCAGCTTCTCGTGCTGGCCTGCTAGCAAGGAGGCTGGGGGTGCACGGGGAGCTGGGAGGGGACACAGCCGGGACAGCTGACCCAGACTGGCCAAAGAGATATTCCCCACCATCCGACGTCATGCCCAGTACATAAACTGGAGTTGGCCGGGGGGCGGAAATCGCTGCTCGGGGACGGGCTGTCGATCGCCGGGTGGTGAGCAATTTCTGTATTGGGCATCACTTGTTCTTGTACATTCCTTTGTTGGTATTATCATTGTTGTTTCCTTCTTTCTTTCTGTCCTATTAAACCGTGTTTATCTCAACCCACAAGGTTTTTTTCCTAATTCTCTCCCCCACCCTACTGTGGGAGGGAGAGTGAGCGAGCGGCTGCGTGGTGCTTAGTTGCCGGCTGGGGCTAAACCACGACAGTCCTTTTTGGCGCCCAACGTGGGGCACGAGGCTTGAGATAATAACGGTTGCAGGTCACAATATCAGTTTGATTTGCATGATGCTCTCGTCTTTGTTGTACATGTCAAGGATCGGTGTTGGTCTTTGCGGGCTGCTGTACTCGCCTGCGAGTTTTGTTTTTAGAGCACTGACCTTGAGCTTAATGTGGTATCATCTGAGCTCTGTACTAAAGCTGTTACTGTATTTTGGCTACAGTCTTGTGGAGACGTTTAACAATTATACTTCTGCCTCTGAAAGGCTTTCTATGGAGGAAATGCAGAATGGTACCTTTGCTACCCTCTAGCATAACGTTTCCTCCTTCATCACAGTAATTTTTCAGTATTTTGAACACCTTTGGGTAGTTATAATACCTCTATTGCTACTTCTGGGGAACATTGTTTTGGTTTTGTCTAAGGTTGGCAAGCGATTTAAGAATATCACCCGGAGATCTGCCCCAAGGCTGGATAGTTATGAATGGCAGGGCGTGTGGAACAGCATGGGCAAATGCCTGGGGCGGTGGGCACCTCCAGTGTTTTGGAGCTTCACTCCTGAACAGGTGCAGAATCCTGATAAACTAGCAGAATATTTGGAAGAAGTATGCTGTCAGCCTGGCAGCTCCAAGGAGACACAAATCATTGCCATGTGCTGGGGCCTGGCCCATGCCCACCGAGCTCTATTTAACACTGTGCAAAGGGGAGAGAGGCTCTCTGGGTCTGATGGCAATGTGGCAGGCACTGTGACTACTCCAACCCCTGCAACAGGCACTGTAGCTACTCAAACCCCTGCGGCGGCCACTGTGACTACTCCAACCCCTGCAAAGGCACTGTAGCTACTCAGACTGTTGCAGCTGAACCAGAGGACCAGCCCATCCCGGTATCAGTTGCCCCTGTACAAAAGAAGAAATCTTGGAAGCGGAAGTCAGCTCGTTTAGTAAGGGAGGAGGAAGATTCTGCTAAGAAGGAGCCAGAGGAAGCGAGTGAGGAGGCAGAGTGGTCTGAAGCAGGGCCATCACAAGGACTGAAGAGGGAAGAGAGCGGGTCATCGCTTGAAGAGGAGGAAGAGGAAGAACTCATAAAAGAGACGGTAACTACCCGATCTCTATCCCTGAGTGAATTGCGAGATATGCGAAAGGATTTCAGCCATCGTCCAGGTGAGCACATTGTCACCTGGCTGCTCCGATGCTGGGATAATGGGGCCAGTAGCCTGGAATTAGAGGGTAGGGAAGCCAAGCAGCTGGGATCCCTTTCTAGGGAAGGGGGCATTGACAAAGCAATTGGAAAAGGTGCATGAGTCCTCAGCCTCTGGAGACGACTCCTGTCGGGTGTGAAGGAAAGGTACCCCTTCAAGGAAAATGTTCTATGTCACCCAGGCAAGTGGACCACCATGGAGAAAGGTATCCAGTACCTGAGGGAGCTAGCTGTGCTGGAAGTGATTTATGGTGACTTGGACAATGGACAATCATCCAAAGATCCAGATGAAGTCAATTGCATGCGACCTATGTGGCGGAAGTTTGTACAGAGTGCACCATCATCATATGCCAACTCATTAGCAGTAATGGCCTGGAAAGACGGAGAGAGACCAACGGTGGATGAATTGGCTGGCCAACTCCGGCAATACGAAGAAAGTCTCTCTTCCTCCTTACGGGCCTGCGTCTCTGCTATAGAGAAACTGTCCCAGGAGTTCCGGCAATTCAAAGAGGATATGCCCTACCCTCCACCCGTACAGACCAGTGTCTCAGCCATTAGGAGTAAGCGCTCTTCTGTTCAAGAGAGAGGATATAGAGGATACACACCACGAGCCACCCTATGGTTTCAATTGCGTGACTACGGAGAGGACATGAGGAGGTGGGATGGAAAACCTACCTTGACCCTAGAGGCACGAGTATGCGAGCTGCAAGGGAAAACAATTACAAAAGGGGGTTCAGGTTCCTCCAGAAAAATCATCGCTCCACTTTCCAGTGGGCAGTTCCTCAGAAAGAATAGAAGAGCTGATCTCACCTCTGATCCTCTTGAGGGGACTTCTGATTCCTATTTACAAGAAGTGGGTAACGAGTACTATGAGCAGGATTAGAGGGGCCCTGCCTCCAGCCAGGCGGAGGAGAGGGACAACTGAGTTTATTGGACTGTGTGGATTAGATGGCCTGGCACATCAGACCCACAGGAATATAAGGCTTTAGTGGACACCGGTGCACAATGTACCCTGATGCCATCAAGCCATATAGGGGCAGAACCCATCTGTATTTCTGGAGTGACAGGGGGATCCCAACAGCTGACTGTACTGGAGGCTGAAGTGAGCCTAACTGGGAATGAGTGGCAGAAGCACCCCATTGTGACTGGCCCGGAGGCTCCGTGCATCCTGGCATAGACTATCTCAGGAGAGGGTATTTCAAGGACCCAAAAGAGTACCGGTGGGCTTTTCGTATAGCTGCCTTGGAGACGGAAGAAATTAAACAGCTGTCCACCTTGCCTGGTCTCTCAGAGGACCCTTCTGTGGTGGGGTTGCTCAGGGTCAAAGAACAACAGGTGCCGATCGCTACCACAACAGTGCACCGGCGGCAATATCGCACCAACAGAGACTCCCTGATTCCCATCCATGAGCTGATTCGTCGGCTGGAGAGCCAAGGAGTGATCAGCAAGACTCGCTCACCCTTTAACAGCCCCATATGGCCAGTGCGAAAGTCTAATGGAGAGTGGAGACTGACAGTAGACTATCGTGGCCTGAATGAAGTCACGCCGCCACTGAGCGCTGCCGTGCCGGACATGCTAGAACTTCAATATGAACTGGAGTCAAAGGCAGCCAAGTGGTACGCCACCATTGATATTGCTAACACGTTTTTCTCAATCCTGCAATCTCAGAGTGCAGGCCACAGTTTGCTTTCACTTGGAGGGGTGTCCAATACACCTGGAATCGACTTCCCCAGGGGTGGAAACACAGCCCTACCATTTGCCATGGGCTGATACAAACTGCACTGGAACAGGGTGAAGCTCCAGAGCATCTGCAATACATTGACGACATCATCGTATGGGGCAACACAGCAGAAGTTTTTGAGAAAGGGAAGAAAATAATTCAAATCCTTCTGAAAGCTGGTTTTGCTATGAAACAAAGTAAGGTCAAAGGACCTGCACAAGAGATCCAGTTTTTAGGAATAAAATGGCAAGATGGACGTCGACAGATCCCAACGGATGTGATCAACAAAATAACAGCTATGTCTCCACCAACTAGCAAAAAAGAAACACAAGCATTTCTGGGCGTTGTGGGTTTCTGGAGAATGCATATTCCAAATTACAGTCTGATTGTAAGCCCTCTTTATCAAGTGACCCGGAAGAAGAACGATTTTAAATGGGGCCCTGAGCAACGACAAGCCTTCGAACAAATCAAACAGGAGATAGTTCATGCTGTAGCCCTCAGGCCAGTCCGGGCAGGACAAGATGTTAAAAATGTGCTCTACACGGCAGCCGGGGAGAATGGCCCTACCTGGAGTCTCTGGCAGAAGGCACCAGGAGAGACTCGAGGTCGACCTCTAGGGTTTTGGAGTCGAGGATATAGGGGATCTGAGTCCCGCTATACTCCAACTGAAAAGGAGATACTGGCAGCATATGAAGGAGTTCGAGCTGCCTCAGAAGTGGTTGGTACTGAAGCACAGCTCCTCCTGGCACCCCGACTGCCGGTGCTGGGCTGGATGTTCAAAGGGAGGGTCCCCTCTACACATCATGCGACTGATGCTACGTGGAGTAAGTGGGTCGCGCTTATTACACAGAGGGCTCGAATAGGAAACCTTAATCGCCCGGGAATCTTGGAAGTGATCATGCACTGGCCAGAAGGCAAAGATTTTGGAATATCATCAGAAGAGGAGGTGGCGCGTGCTGAAGAGGCTCCACCATATAATGAACTGCCAGAGAACGAAAGGCAATATGCCCTGTTTACTGATGGGTCCTGTCGTATTGTAGGCAAACATCGAAGGTGGAAAGCTGCTGTATGGAGCCCTATACGACGAGTCGCAGAAGCTGCTGAAGGACAAGGTGAATCAAGTCAGTTTGCAGAGGTGAAAGCCATCCAGCTGGCTTTAGATATTGCTGAACGAGAAAAATGGCCAGTACTCTATCTTTATACTGACTCATGGATGGTGGCAAATGCTCTATGGGGGTGGCTACAGCAATGGAAGCAGAGCAACTGGCAACGCAGAGGCAAGCCCATCTGGGCTGCTGAATTGTGGCAAGATATTGCTGCCCGACTAGAGAATCTGGTCATAAAAGTACGTCACGTAGATGCTCACGTACCCAAGAGTCGGGCCACCGAAGAACATCAAAACAACCATCAGGTGGATCAGGCTGCTAAGATTGAAGTGGCTCAGGTGGATCTGGACTGGCAACATAAGGGTGAATTATTTATAGCTCGGTGGGCCCATGACACCTCAGGCCATCAGGGAACAGATGCAACATATAGATGGGCTCAGGATCGAGGGGTGGACCTGACCATGGACGCTATTGCACAGGTTATCCATGAATGTGAAACGTGTGCTGCGATCAAACAAGCCAAGCGGTTAAAGCCTCTCTGGTATGAAGGACGATGGTTGAAATATAAATATGGGGAGGCCTGGCAGATTGACTATATCACACTTCCACAAACTCGCCAAGGCAAGCGCTATGTGCTTACCATGGTGGAAGCAACCACCGGATGGCTGGAAACATACCCTGTGCCCCAAGCCACCGCCCGGAACACTATCCTGGGCCTTGAAAAGCAAGTTTTATGGCGACATGACACCCCCGAAAGAACTGAGTCAGACAATGGGACTCATTTCCAAAACAACCTCAGACACCTGGGCCAAAGAGCACGGCATTGAGTGGGTGTATCACATCCCCTATCATGCACCAGCTTCCGGAAAAATTGAACGATACAACGGACTGTTAAAGACTACACTGAGAGCAATGGGTGACGGGACATTCAAACATTGGGATAAACATTTAGCCAAAGCCACCTGGTTAGTCAACACTAGGGGATCTACTAATAGAGCCAGCCCTGCCCAATCAAAACTTTTACGTACTGTAGAAGGGGATAAAGTCCCTGTGGTGCATGTGAGAAATATGCTGGGGAAGACAGTCTGGGTTACTCCTGCCTCAGGCAAAGGCAAACCCGTTCGTGGGATTGCCTTTGCCCAGGGACCTGGGTGCACTTGGTGGGTAATGCGGAAGGATGGGGAAGTCCGATGGGTACCTCAAGGAGACTTGATTTTGGGTGAAAATAGTCAATGATTTGAATTGTATTATGTCAATTGTTACACAATACAGTATGTCATTACTACTATGGTTGCTATCTACCATATCGATGGTATTACAGTAAGAATCACCCAGACTGATGAAGAATGATCTTCACCAAAACTAAGCAACATGCAGCAGTGATGGAACCAGAACTGGCTTCAGCAGCTTGCGCCCAACAATTCCCTCGAGACCAACATCTTCGACCTGCAGATCATGGACATGAACCGTGCCAGATAACGATCCAACACCACATACCATCTTCCCTGCCCTGAGAGACTGCTATGATGGATGAAGCCCAGAGTCATGGACTGAATGAACTACACAGACATTTTAAAGTGATGGCCCATGGACTAAGAAAGTGATATCTGTGTGTATATATTAAAAGACAGGAAGAGTAATACTGAATAATTGGAATGTATTGAAAAGTACAGGACCTGGGCATGACGTAAATAGTATGGAATAAGGGGTGGATACTGTCCTGGTTTCAGCCAGGATAGAGCTGGTTTTCTTCACAGAAGCCAGTGTGAGACTGTGTTTTGGATTTGGGATGAGAAACTGTTGATAATGTGCTGATGTTTTGGGTTGTTGCTGAGCAGTCAAGGACAGTCCAGCTTCTCGTGCTGGCCTGCTAGCAAGGAGGCTGGGGGTGCACGGGGAGCTGGGAGGGGACACAGCCAGGACAGCTGACCCAGACTGGCCAAAGAGATATTCCCCACCATCCGACGTCATGCCCAGTACATAAACTGGAGTTGGCCGGGGGGCGGAAATCGCTGCTCGGGGACGGGCTGTCGATCGCCGGGTGGTGAGCAATTGCTGTATTGGGCATCACTTGTTCTTGTACATTCCTTTGTTGGTATTATCATTGTTGTTTCCTTCTTCCTTTCTGTCCTATTAAACCGTGTTTATCTCAACCCACAAGGTTTTTTTCCTAATTCTCTCCCCCACCCTACTGTGGGAGGGGGAGTGAGCAAGTGGCTGCGTGGTGCTTAGTTGCCGGCTGGGGCTAAACCACGACAGCCTGTGTACATATATATATAGGTACAAACTTCTCTATATATTTATGCATGACTATGTATATAGATAAATATTTTTATTGAATGATCAAAGTGTGGGAAAGTTATAGAGCAAAGCACTTGAAAATACATGTGTGTACGACTAAATGTTTCATGACACGATCGCGTATTCTCTTTGCAGAGGTACACTGCTTCACCCAGTGCACAAGATGGACTGACTGTGTTATACTGGCCAGTATTTTGTTTTATATTCATTTATCAAGCTATGTCCTTGTCCTTTATTTACTATGTGCTTCTCTGAAAATAAAACTAGTCATTTCCTTGTGGTGTCTCCATGGCAATCATCATGTGGAATATAAGACTTTCTAACATACTGATTTAGTTTCACAAAAATAGTTAGATGAAGGCCTGTTTTTGTCCCCATTGCACATCTGGGGAACTGAGGCACACGGAGATGTCTGCTAAAGACTAAGCCTTTTCAAAATTCTTTGTATTATATAACACAGATGGAAACACTCAACACTTCAGAAAAATAGACCCTGGGGCTGCTTGTCAGGTATCCACCGCACAAGAAACACGCAGTTTAGCTACCCCGTGAAAATCTTAAGTTAGTTATGCACAATCAAATTGGCATTCAGAGGCAAATTCAGGGATAAATCAGTCTTTCCGGGCAATCATTGCGCTGATCTCTGAGACCAGCTTTACTTTTCCTCGCTCAGCATCTGCAGTGCACGAGATAAGCTCTTGGAAACGGGAGAGGCTCTCGCTGCACATCCCCAGCCCAGCCTCGGTGCCTTCTCCCTCCTGTGCATTTAGAGAGGGAGTCCTTTCTCTAGAGTGTATCTAGAGCAGCCAGGAGGAAGGGCTGTTGAACCTGGAGGTGGAAACGGGGCGGACTTGCGTATTTCTCTTTCTCGTGTGTGAGACCGACTGGGAGTCACAGTTTGAAACCCTATCCCTGATCTGGGTGTTTTGGTTGTCTTTTGAACTGTAGACAACTAGCTCATACTTTGTTTTCTGAATGGCAGCTGCTTTTTACAGGATGAAACAAGTGATTGGAGACCTCTGGAAGGTAGGCTGCACTCTCCAGCCTGAGAGGGAGCAAGCTGGCATTTTCTACTAGGTGCATGACTAAGTTTGATTATGTACCCAAAGGCAAGATTTAATATTTCATTAAAGCTTCTGTTTTGGCTTGAACTCAGTGACTCAAGAGATTGCACCTGCTTTGAATATCAGCTGCATATGGCAGTGATAATAATAATAACGACTGTGATTCTCCAGTTGAGGATGGTGTAGGTCTGTGTGCCTGGAAAAGTAGGTGGTCACTATTCCCACACACAAAGTCCAGAAGTAAGGTAAATCGAACAACAGAGACCAGACTAGACAAGTAGGGAGAGGTGAGTGGGGTGACACTCTGGAAGAATTAAAAAAAAAAAAAAAAGAGAGAAAGAATAGGAGAGATGATTGTAAATATCCCAAAGAAATTTATGACACATTATTTATTTATTTTTTTCATACTGGATCTTGCTTCAGTGAAGATAATATTTGCAAGAAAAATGTTGAATGGCAAGGGGATTTCTGTAGAAGATGAGAGGAACACGAAGTCCTTTAAGCCAAGTTTTGCAATGAGGCTATAGCAGCTATGCGGCTTTGAAGCAAATGCCAGGAATGAGTACAGTCATAAGATGAGCTTGGACATGGTAGTCACAAAGAAAGAAACTTCATTTAAAATTTCACCAGTATAAGATGTTCTTTGTAAGGAGAGATGGTATCATAGCAAAATGGACAGACATCTGCAAGAGACTTGGAGAAGGAATGCAGAAAAGGGCACTTTAACTTAATCTAAACATAAACAATTTATGTAAACTCCTTTAGCCTCATGATCATAGAATCATAGAATAGTTCGGGTTGGAAGGGACCTTTAAAGGCCATCTAGTCCAACCCCCTGCAATGACCAAGAACATCAACTAGATCAGGTGGCTCAGAGCCTCATCCAATCTGACCTGGAATGTTTCCAGGGATGGGACATCTACCACCTCTCTGGGCAACCTGTGCCAGTGTTTCACCACACTCATTGTGAATTTTTTTTCTTATATCTGGCCTAAATCAACCCTCTTTTAGTTAAAAACCATTACTCCTTGACCTAATTGCCTCAGGCCCTGCTAAACAGTCTGTCCCCATCTTTCTTGTAGGCCCCCTTTAAGTACTGGAAGGCTACAGTAAGGTCTCCCAGAGCCTTCTCTTCTCCAGGCTGAATAATGCCAACTCTCTCAGCCTTTCTTCTTAAGATAACTACGTGTAACACAGATGGACTGCAAGTCCACATGCATTCACTCTAGGAATGATGCTGCTGACTGGTTGCTTTAATAATGTTCAATAATATTAATTCACTATTAATTCCAGTTCATTATCTGGAACCTGTAAAGGGACCCACCTGTGCAGGTCCTTAACCCAGCTCACAGGATTGATACAGGGGTGCAATCATTTACCCCTTCCGCTCTCTGGGCAGGGTCAAGCACTTTATCATCAAATGAATCCAAGTTACTGTAGTCACTAATAAGCATCACTAAACATGGATGAGACCATTCAGGAACACTGTGGGACGCATCCAGAGACAGTGGCTGTCCAGGTTCTTATTGCTCTTAAGTTACTTAGGGCCTCACATCATTACTACCTACAATAGGAGCACAGATCTTTGCCGGATCCTTCATTATTAACTCTGTGTGGACCAAAACTCACAGTTTTGCAAACAAGTCGCTACATCATTTGATTACTTTTGTGTTGCTGCGGAATGGGACAACATAGATAATATTCAGTGGGGACGGACAATATTTAGCTTTTCGTTGTAGCACAAGGAAAAGCAGAAATAAACATGTGTGTAAACTTGAATTTGGTGTTTGTTCAGCTGGCCCAACTGAAAATGAAATACCAGTTCATTGTGTAAGAACCTAAGCCAGTTCTTGTAGGGACAGCGTACTAACTCCCCAGTAAATACATGAATAGCACATTTAGACCAATAAGATGTTCAATGAGAGGACTTTAAGTAAAATTTCCATGCAAATAAACACAAGATATCCAGCTTTTGCCCTGCCTAACATTGTACTGTGAACTAGGTGGAGGAAACATTGGAGGGTAGCCCATACTGGATGGATCTCCTACTATAATGGTTTGCTAATGTGCACCATGGACATACACAGAGCATGTTTCTGAAGTCTGTTGGTTTTAGAGCAGTGCAAGTCCATAGTTCTTAGTGTGGCTGCCACAGTCTTCCTATGGTGTGATAAGAAAAGAGAGTAATATTTAGGGGGTCCTATCCTTTGCTTACTTATTTTTACTGTAAAATGAGGTTTAAAAATAGGTGTTTTTAAATCTTAAAAAGATGGAGAGGAAAGGTCACAGAATCACAGAATCACTAAGGTTGGAAAGGACCTTCAAGATCATCGAGTCCAACCATTAATCCAGCACCACCATGTCCCCTAAACCATGTCCTGAAGCAAACTTCAACTCTTCAACTTCAACTCAGGACTTCAACTCTAGATTTTCTTAGTTGTTACTGGCTAAGCTGCCAAAAGTTTACAAAAGATTTACTGGACCTCTGGAAATTGCAAGATTTGATTACTGGTAATGAGAAAATTTTTGTGCTCTGATAAAATTTGATTTTCTCTCCAACAATATCCGTTGTGTTCACTCTCCTGTTTACTTGCTTTTAACTTTTACAAAGTCACCTTCATCAGATTCATGTTCTAAATACTTACTCTGAGTAACTGGTGATCTCACACTTCTATAAATTTTACTTAAACAATCAACGATATTGGATTGACCACTATCCTACTTCACCATAATTATGAAAAACTGCACTTACAAATTTGGTCAATGCTTTAATGAGGCCCCATTTCTTGCTAAGTAGTTCCTGAATATACCAAATTAGTACTACAAACCATTATTCTTTGCTTTCATTTCCTGACAAGAGTAGCAATAGTGTAATTTTATGAAGACTGATACCCAGTAAACTGGGTCATTTCTAATTCTGCATAATACCTACTATGATTTACAATGAATGACTTTATGATTTATACAGATATCGTGCTTTCTCTTCTTTCCACCCAGAACAGTAGCACACATAAGACTGGAAGCAATACAGCAATAGTGGTTCTCAACAGATGTCTTTGATTCCTCCTGAGTGAACGTTGGACAGTAATTCAGTTTTCAAGAAAAAATTGCTCCAGAAGGGCATCTTTGATTTATTTATATCCACGTTTTGTTATTCTTTAAAACTGTACTACCAGTGAGTTTAAACTGAGTGAACACTTACATAACATTGCTTTGACTCTTGAAGACAGAAATCTTTGCAATATATGTAAGTGTGTGTTTGCATATATATATGCAAACAAACAGAGGCAATACTATACAGATTAAATATAACAAGCTGATAGCAGTATTTCCATCCCAAATAGAAAAATACTGATGTTACAACAACAAACATACTAGCACTTGGTATCTAATATTATTTTTTAAACACTGCTTTTTTTCTTTCTTGGGGGGGGTGGTTGGAGATTGTAATGCAGAAGAACAAGACAGTGACTCAAACTACTAAATCAGTGTTAGTATTGGGACTACTGTTTGTCTTTTATAGGTATTTATATGGTCCTCCTCACTAGGGCAACATCTGAATGCCTTGCAGTTTTTATATGTTCTTCCTTACCTGTAAAAGAGAGAAATGCTGTTTACAATTTACCAACTGTGAAGTTGAACCACAAAAAAAACACCAAACACAGGGATTTAGAAGGCTTAAAATTTCTCTTAGATCTCTGATCTTAATATCATCTGCTGGATGTCTGTGAAGGCCATCAAGCCAGCTAGAGCCAAACAACTAGAAAATTAGTCATGGGCAACTGAAACTGTTTGAATATGGCCCTTACCTACCATCTAATAGGAAACTTTTGGCTACAATAAGGACTCAGGAGTTTTGTTTTCCAGATTCACTGTCATGCCTTTATCACTGGATCATCAGATCTAATTTTGCCCCAAAGAGCAGGAGACTCACACAATTTCATTGGATCCAGGTTGCTTATCTGGCTTACCTGCAGATTTTGGTTTATACACTTAGATTTAAACAAAAAGGTCCTTCCATGAATGCTGGAACTGATGCAAAATTGTGCTTCGAAGCTGAGCTCCTGTGTGAGTCCTCAGATTTGTAGGAGGGATTAAGCTTGTAGCCATTCCCTCAACAGAGTTATAGTAAGCTCTAAGAAGTCCCAATATATTAAATTAAGTTCTAATTAGAACTTATTCTTATAGAAATGAGAGTTTTAATACAATTTATCTCCCTTGCTACTTAAACTTGACATACCTGTGAGATTCTTACTGCAGTTGAATTTGACTGAAGTTGACCAATGGGTTTAAAAATTTTCAGAGGACAGAGAGAGAAGGGAAGAAGACTGGCAAAATGACAAAGGTCTAGACAGTTAAATATCATGTACGCACAAAGAAGAGATGGGCACCAACACCGGAGAACAGGATGCATTGTTTAGAAGAACTAACTAACTAACTACACCAGAGACTGTCATACTCGTTGGTGCTGGCATGGCCTCTTTCCATCTGACATACTGTTAACATGCTTTTGACAGAAAACAAAAAGAATCTGTGTGAAATAAAGAATGGAGAATTGGATCACTTGAAAAATACTTTCTACTCACTTGCCAAAAAGGTCCATGCTGTAAAGACCAGTCAGGAGACGCACCCAGACAGGGCAGGCCTCAGACAGGGCACAAAGGTGGAGCAGTGGCAATGCCTGCCTGGGTGGACAACTCTACCCAGAGGAGGAGAAAAGGGTGTAAAACAAAAGCCAAGTGAACACATGGTAATGACAATACTTCTGAGGCCAAAGAGCCAGACAGGAATTTTTCTTAAGAGGATGCTATGTCAAACATGAAGGAAGGGAAAAGGCCCTGGGAGGAAGGAGAGAGAGATAGGATGGGTGCAGGAGGACTGTGAGGAGCACATTTTTCTTTTTTTCCGGTTACAACATCTCTCCCTTGTTGGCACACTGGTGTACCTTAACTTGCAGCTGAACTTAGGGTAATCCTTTCATGTCTGTCTACAGGACTTACTTCTCGCTCCCTTTTACTCTTCTAGAGGAAATGGTCCTCTTCAGGCAAACTGCAGCATCGTTGAACATGTGCCTGTCCCATTTTCCCATCACTCTTCAGCTCTACTGAAACTTTTGCCCTATGTCTGATACCACTGAGTGCACGGGGATTTTAGCATGGGCGACCTGTTTGCCTGGCCACTGGTGCTGGTCAACAGCCTGCTGAACGTGAGCCAACAGTGTGCCCAAGGTGGCCAAGAAGGCCAACAGTGTCCTGGCCTGTTTCAGCAATAGTGTGGCCAGCAGGAGGAGGGAAGTGATCGTGCCCCTGTACTCGGCACTGGTGAGGCCACACCTTGAATCTTGTGTTCAGTTTTGGGCCCCTCACTACAAGAAGGACATTGAGGTGCTGGAGCGTGTCCAGAGAAGGGCAACAAAGCTGGTGAGGGGTCTGGAGCACAAGTCTTATGAAGAGCGGCTGAGGGAACTGGGGTTGTTAGCCTGGAGAAGAGGAGGCTGAGAGGAGATCTTACTGCTCTCTACAGCTACCTGAAAGGGGGTTGTAGTGAGGTGGGTGTTGGTCTCTTCTCCCGGCTAGCTAGTGATAGGACGAGAGGAAATGGCCTCAAGTTGCGCCAGGGGAGGTTTAGATTGGATATTAGGAAAAATTTCTTTACTGGGGGAGTGGTCAAGCATTGGCACAGGCTGCCCAGGGAGGTGGTGGAGTCACCATCACTGGAAGTGTTCAAAAAACGTGTGGATGTGGCACTTCAAGACATTGTTTAGTGGGCATGGTGGTGTTGGGTTGATGGCTGGACTTGATGATCTTAAAGGTCTTTTCCAACCTTAATGATTCTGTGATTCTGTGGTATTTCATCATCGTTTGAGCAGTGGAGAATCAGGCCAAAGATCACATTGCTGAATTCACTACCCAGAAGACACTCTCACAGCAGTTTTTCACTTTCCATGGGTGCTGGTGGCACCATTTGCCTCCATAGCACAGACCTAATGATGGGAATGCAGTTGATAATTTCTGTGATTTTCTATTGTTGTTATTAACTTTCAGCATATGAAGTGAGAGAACTGATTCCGATCTTACACTGGTTCGTACCATCAATTTCAGAGAAGAGACACTGATGAAGGTTAGTGTGGTTGACTGGCAGGCTGGGATCCTGCTTTCCATTTGTTTGATAAGAATGTCAGATATGAGTAATCAATTCTATGGGTAGACACTCATACAGAAATGATTATTAATTTTATGCATAAAGGAGAGAAAGCTGTAAAAATATAAATGATTTTTCAACAGGAATTAAAAAAAAAAAAGCAGGCAATCCTTGCTATGTTACCCAGAGATCTTGAACTCTAGTAGCTAACAGAGAGTTGATGAAGAAAACTGAGTTTAGATTTTGACATATTGGAATAACATTATGAAACTACATGTTTTCCACCATAATAAAAAAAGGATTTACTTTCTTAATATGAGACCTGACTCGCTTGATTTTGTATTGTTGGTAAATCGGAACATTTTTGCCCAGTGATTCATATTGCATGAGTAGATGGTCCTCATTAGATATGCTTCTTTTCTCATTAAAATAAAAACATGAGCTTGTGTCACCCACCACAAGCTATTTAAATAGTTTCTCAGTATTTAAGGTCACTGGATTTCAAACAGGAAATGGAGGCATACTGTGGGAAAAATCTCTTGTGTAAATGTTTGAACAATACCGACATAGTGTAAAAATCAACTGCATACAATTTGAATTAGAACTAAACTCTTAGTGTATGTGTGCACCAGTGATACAAATCTGGCATCTGTTAAGATAACAATTTAATTATTATTATGATTCTTCTATCTATTTGATGCTATGATTCTTCTCATTAACTAGCCATTCCCTCAGTAAAGATCATGTGGATGTACGCTGTCTTCTGCTATTATTTATTCACATTCTTCATAAGGTTGCTATGTAGAACAATATTCTGATGAACTCCTGAGTCACCCCGAGGGATGTCTAGCCCCACTGCCGCATACCCTTCATTCCTTTGGCGAAAGCCCTTGATCTGAAATGGCTGGGTCACTGTTCAGAGAGGAGGGAAAGATTCAAGTGGCCAGAGACAGACAGAAACAACAAGAGGAAGCTTGGCTCCCAGGTCTGGTGGATGGGGACTCCCCAGAGAGAGGAGGCATCCTGGTTTCCATCCTGTCTCTCATTGCTGACTCTCCAAAGAAAATGTCTCAGCAGATTGAGAAGGGGTGGCTCTTAGAGAGTTTCCATCCCAGTGCACTTCTGCATTCAGTCCCTACTATGTGGTTTTTTTCAGTCTCCAGCATTTTTGCATTGCTCTTAGTAGCAATGTAGCCAGCTTGTTTCAGTGATCAATTTTACAGAGCTGCTCTGCAAATAGCTGCCTCAATGCACCTAATGGGGTTGCAAGCCATGGCACTGGGGAGGAAAGAGGTGGGAGACAAACATCTTCAGGTGAATGATGAACAGCAGACCCTCAGAACAAGTGATGTGAGCCCAACAGGTTGAGTTCCTCATCGCTCTTTCTTGGGGATTTGGTGCAGAAAGGCTACTTTACTTGGGATGGAATTGTTGTTGGGTTCCAACTCAAGTTCAGGAAGTTGCCCTTGCGGATGAGATTTCATATAAGTGCAGAGAGCCACTACACTGCGTTCACAGCTTGTTAAGAGGTAAGGGAGGAAGGCTTCAGCATCATCTTCAGGATCAAAGTTCAGGAACTTTGTACACCCTGTTGGGATTAGCCAAAGGACACCAAGTCCCAGCACAAAGTTGCTGATGGGGATTATATCATATTTTGTGGCCAGCGCTGGTTTTGAGCAGCCATTTCCCACAGCAGTTAGCATGGTGGTGCTGGCTGCACATCTCTGATGAGGCCTGTTATTGTCTCTTCTACATCCTCCAGCCACTTCTCTTGGGGATAAGAAATAAATCTGTTATTTTTCATTGGGGAGTTAATACCTCTGCTCAGTCCTTGCTGTCAGACTTGTAGTTTCATGTTCCTTCAGCGTGCTGGGTTAAAGATGACCCTGTTTATACAGTTAAAAATTCGTCAAGTGGATGCTGAAATTTGTTTCAGCCTCAGGTTTTGTAATTTCTGTTTTCTTCTTATTCCGACTAGATAACTTGAGTTTGTTTCCAAGCTTAGCTTTGTTTATGTTTATGTTTCCAAGCTCAGCTTTACCTATGTTCAGGTAAAGCAATTATTGTTGGAACATGCTGAGATTATTTATTATCATTCCTCAGAAACCCCCTTTTTTCCTTTTCTGTCTTCCTTTATCCCTGCACTCACTGGCTTCTTTAATAGGCAATTTCTTTCACAATCAGCCCTTTTTTGCATTCCGTATCCACTGCTGCTTCTACCTACTCTCTTTTTGGTTCTTAAGACTTCCATAAAGGTCTTTTTTCTCCCTTTACCTAAGATACAAATTCAAGCTAGAATTTGCCATTTTGGCTTTTTGATTAGGTATCTGCTTTCTTTTTAATCTGACATCAAGTGTATACAGAACATACTTTGAGGAAAAGAATTATCAAAGATATAGAAGTGAATGGAAAATATGTTAAAATGCTACATGAATTTTCTAAAGGTACCTCATCAGCCCAGTATCTTTATTTGAAAAGACTAACTGACTATGTAAAAGAAGTGATGTAGCATTGTGGAAATTATTAATTACGTGGAAGAAGGTGGGGATTAAGGAAGAAATTATAAAGTGGGTGATGAACTGACTAAGTGAAAGATGGCAATGTGTAGAGCTAAAAGACTAGGAATCAGCCTTGAGGGATTTTACTAGTGGAGTTCCTCAAAAATGTTTTTTGGGATTGGTTTGTTTAATAATTTTGATTCATAACTTGGACAAACAACATCTGGATTCTCAAAAATGGAGACTATTGCTGACATGAAGGAGTGCTCAGGGGGTGGTGAGGTGGTAAGCATTGATATCTCAGTTTGAGGGCAACCATGAGTCTCAGACCTTCTCCCTTCTCTTCTGCCCGTTGGAGGAGTCTGTCTTTCTGTGTTACCACCTTCCAGAACAGTCCTTGCAAGTTTGTAATGAAAACTCTCTGCACACTACTGAAGAAACTCATGGTACCGCGTGGAGGGTCGATGCGCTAGAAAATCAGGAAAATGTCAGTGCTTCAGAGCTCAGCTGTGTGAAGAAATGAAATTCTTTGATTTGTCAGCCATCGTGAAATCTAAGACTACAAAAACTCTGAGTAAGATTTACATGAGTTTATTATACTGAAATGCAAGTCTCAAGAAATCAGCTTCTGCAGTTGAAGACAGACACTAGCTGATGAAGTCTAAGGTGCTTCAAGGCAACCCAGACTCTGATACAACTTCAGGTTGTTTCCAGTGTTCCCTACAGTTAGCAGAACTCAGTATCTAACATAATACCATGTCAGTATTGCAGCTTGAAGCTTCCCACTTTCATGCATCTCTTCCTATTGTTGTGTAAAATGAAATATAACAGGGAAAGCTACCAGAAGCTGAATTTATCCAATTTTCCTGAAACCCTTTCCCTGTTAGCAATGTAGGACACCATAAGTAACACAGGGGCAAAACCTTTTTCATGTTGTTCTAAGGAAGTTTTCACAGACAAAAAACATACACCATATAAATCAGAATCTAAAATCTTCTCGTAGTTATTAATAATTTTTCTAACTTTTGAACCATGTGGTGATGCAAAATTATTCCTGGAAGCCAGTAACTTGCATGAATACACCCAACAGGGCAGCTCTTTAGATGGGAGACAGATGCAGGTACAAATGTATTCTGTATGTGATGCTCTACACACTTCACATCACTGGGGGAGTTGCTTGCGCGAGTAGTGATTTGGTAACTTACATCAGTGTTGATTTACATCAGTTTAATTCATTCCGCACATATTCAGCATTACACAGAAGGCCTTAAATACCCTTTTAGATCCATAGAGGCAGTCCGAGAGTGCACATACGGTGTTTAGTGCGCAGCTTTTTACATGTGAAGTATATGGAAAAGCTTCATCCTGCGTCCCTGCCTGCCCTCCCTGATGCATTTCAGCAAGGAGCAGCACCGGAGCGGCCCTTGTAACCTGCCTGGCTCACTGGGACCTGCGGGGGTGAGAAGGAAGCTTGTCACTTCATCTTCAGTCAGTGAGAAATGAACCAGTGCCATTTCCCCGAAACGGATTAATTCCTGGTGGAAAAAGTTTTAGACTAATGGTCGCGCAATCCTTGAAGTAGCAAACGAGGGAGCAAGCACGATGGCAAGCAGTGTCATCATTACCAGGGATTTAAAGAGCTGGGAAGACTATAAAATTGCTTTAATAGTTTCTTCTCAAGGAAATTGTTGCGCTCCAAAGTAAATTGTTGCTATTTGGTAATAAGAAGAGGTAAGTATGTTTGAAAACAATTTGGATTTGCGCAAAAAAGAAAATTGCATCGGCACAAACAGCAGCTGTTTCACATGTTGTCAAACGTGGCCTGTCCTTCCTGGGGCCTGCGTTTGCTGGAGTCAGCTGCTGCCCCGAGGCCCACTCTCTTACTGCTTTGGGTACTGCCCGTAGGACTGCTGAGAGGCTGTACTTTTTAAAGTGAAATATATGCTCCACAAACATCGCCCTTTCTTCTCCAGCTAATGGGCGCGAGGGTTTAATTATGAACTAATAATGGGCCATTTGTCTGCAGAACCACCCACGGCTCCCATGGAGACCACGGAAAGCAGCAGATCGGACCTGCTGGCTGTCCATGGTTCAACCTTGGCAGTTAAGCCCAAGCACAGGCCTTTTGTACCTGTAAAGTAGAAACAAGCTAAGAAGGATTTAATTAATATTCGCTTGCTTTGAACTCAGACATAAACACACTAATATAGCATAACTAGTAACCCATGTATAAGCATTTTTGTACACAGTGTCCCAGCACAAATGATATTGTTGTTGCGTGCAGGACACATGCCTTATGCTGTATCTTGCGCTAACTGTGCCTCACATTAACTGCACGAGCCCCAGGCTGGGCTTGTGGCCAGCTTGCTGTGGGAGCTTGCTGTGTGAACTGGAACGTGGCACCAGCTGTCTCCTGTTATGATATGAAGTTGAAGCATGAGATGATAACAGTGAAGGGCTTGAAAGCATGGGCACAGGTTGAAAAGAGAGGCCCAAGAGCTATGAACGACTAGCTACGGGTCACCTACTGGTGAAGAGCTGGCAAGACTACTTTTGCTTTAAGACAAGAAGATGAAGTTAAGCAAGAAAGAGAAACAGCCAAGTGACACAACAAGGTACCTGCTACAGCCTGGAAAAGAATCCCACCTAAGCATCACCCAGCCTGCAGTTCAGGAACAGAGTTAAAGGGCCCAGAACCATCCAGAGACTGAAAACTCATATGAAAGGACATCTCAGATTTGAGGGCAAAGGGAGGAGAGAAAGGTGGGACCTATGTCAGGTCCTGCTTCTCTTGTTAAAGAGCTCTCAGTTTTGATTGCTTCCAGCTGGGTACCTAAGAACATCAAGGGCCATAGCCACCAGTGCTGACTACGTGGCTTCAGTGTCATGATACTGTATAGCAATGTGTATTTTAATTAATGTCAATGCACTAACTCTTTTGTGCTGAAGTTTGATTTATCAATCTCCCATTACAACAATCTCTAATTTGTTGGTATATGCATATATTCAGTTGCAACAATAGGCTGATTGAATGAAATGAAGACACGTTTTAGCAGATATTGTTATCTGTGTACTTTTTGTTGCAAGTGCTAGAAATTCTTTGCTATAATCTTAAACCCTTTAAGGTTAGACAAGATGAGTGTGATGAGCTGTTGCGTGCTCTGTGAAGCATCAACCAAACTACTGCTGCCATTATTGCTCCATGTCATGTGTTCATTGAAATGAGCTTGTCTTACAAAAGTGAACTTCAGCTTTTCTTTGCTGTATTTTTGAAATTTAAAAAATATCCATTTTACCTATCCATTCCTAGCATTTTGCAGAGTAAATGATTTTCATGCTGATCGGCTTGAATTTTATTCTCACTTGTCCTGGATTTTACCTTGTTTTAGGTGGACTGCAATCACAGCTCAGAACTCTTTCGTAATATCTTAAAAACATAGAAACCTAAAAGTTCCTCCCGCATACACACACATATTATCAGGTTTGCATCTCACTTTCTGTGTTTTCCAAATGGTTTCAATCCATTCACATTATTTCCAGGTTGCAATGAGCTGGAACCTACAACTTTGAGGCAGACAGTTCCTACATATGCATTAGGGAAAGGGAGGCAGTAGGATATATGGTCAAACAGAACTCAGACAAATGGTTGGTCATCAGGGACAGAAAACTGATATTGCTGATATTGCTCTGCAGTTGAGGCAAAAACATTTATGACTAATTCCTAACTAAGGAATTGCAACAAAATCCTTCCTTGACAGGAGGTGTAAGCTCCCAGTCTTTAACACTCCTCCAAACAGGGAATGTGAAGAGTATAAGCTCTCACTAAATTCATTGGGAGCAAAAAATGCTCAGCATATTTTCCTAAAAATATTATTTTAGAGCCATCCCCTACCTTTCAGAAGACAACTGACATGCCGTGTCCCCATATTATATTTTCTGAGTAGGTAATGGGGAAAGAAGAATGAGCGGATTGTGCTGCGGGAATGAGAGAAACTTGTTGTGCCCAAATGATGGAAATGGTGGAATTCCGTATTATTTTTTTGGTTAAATAGTTGTCTTACCTTTGGCTTGTATCTCTCAAGCATACCTCCATACAGAGTCTCGCCTTTGAAAGCTGCAAAAGTTGACAGGAATCAGGACTTTCCCAGTTTCACTAGTGCTGTGCTTTAATTGTATCACCGGTTCGTACTTCAATTTTCCTAGCTATAACTTTTTTTTCCTGAAGGTCTGTGACACTTTATGCATTCATCTGAGTGCTTTGAGATCTTCAGCTTAGAAATATGTAGGTTGTTGTTGTATTACTGTTATTAACTCATCTTGGTTGGAAATCACTTGCTCCATATTTTACAACACTTTCAAATCATGGTACACTACAAGCTGCCTTAGTATCCCAAGAATCAAATGGTAAACATAAAGCAGGAAAAATGTAGAAGAAGAAAAGCAGAAATATGCAGAAACATGTAATTTTATTTAACCTCTGATTTTCTATACTCTCATATTTCATATCCAACATTTTGTTGTAAATAATTGACAATGAAAATTAAGAAATTCATGCAGGGAAGGAGTAATTTGTGTCTGCCAAATACTAAAAAATATAAAACAAGAGCATATGTACCTTAAAGAGCTGTTCCATTACAGGTGCTCCATTTTGATGCGTCTCCATCCACTGACACCGTAGCCCTAGGAAGCTGGAGAGCACAGAGCTCTGATGTTTACTTGTTATTTGAAGAAGAGGCAGTGGTTGCTGAGAACTTGTCTGCATTTCAATTATTTGTCTCACTTGAATTATACAAGCAAGTCTAAAGTAGTAATCTTCCCACACCTGGAAATGATAAACCTTGAAGTAAAAGCATTTTATACCGGAAGAGCAACACCTCCAGGAAGAGAATAGAGGGCTGTTGGGAGATGTTCATTCAGCAAACAGCTTCATGGGTTGACAGCATGTCTGTCCCTTTTCTGAAGGTTACCGTCCCTACAGCTTTTCCTGAAGAGCTGTTCATCTCTGTGCCCTGCAGTCTGCTTCAAGAAAAACTTTTAAACAGTGTGCCAAATGATCTGGATTATTCTGACCAAGTAGACTAGGGAGCATCCACATGAATCACTTCTTTGAGAGAAGTCACCTTCAGCAGTGAAGGAATGACAGGGACCTGGGTGGAACCAAGCCATCAGTATCACAGCTGGAGCTGGGAAAATGCACTACCAGCTTTATTCCACACCAGTATAAAAACTCCGGGACAACCAACCTGCGTTCATCTGGATGGGGTCTTTCTGAAGGTGGATTCTTACGGGTGATGGAATTGGATCTGTAACTGAAGGTGGATTGATACAGGGATAGCTTGGAGAAGCATTGCGAGCTGCAATTCAATGTACTGAGTGCTGGCCCTGTTCTTAGCTGCTTTAGCCATCAGCCCGGCTCTCTGAGGTCAGCATTAGTATTGTTGTGTGTCTCCACACCCCAAAGGCTAAAAGCTTCCCTCTTGATTTACAGGCTTTGCATTTGTCTCCAGCTCCCTTTTTAACACCAACAGCAGGTCAATCGACCGCTGCATGAACAAGAGCACTGGAGACTGGTGCGCAGAAAATCTGTAGCCTTGAATAGACTGGCAAAAAGCAAACGTAATTATTACCAACTTTATTTAAAATAACAAGCCTGAAATAATGCCTTGGCTTTACCAGCTGGTGTTTCCTCTAAGCTAATTTAAAGTACTAAACCTGTTATCAGGAGTTCATTCCAAAGCATTTTAGCTGCATTAATGGATACGTGCACAAGCATATTGGCTCGATATTTACCGTCAGTGCGTCAAATGGGACTCGCAGGGGGTGTGCATGAAGTCTCATTGCTGCTAATGACGGCGGTAATGCTGTGTTGAGTTTTGGGGTCCCCAGCGTGTAGTGATTGTCTAGCCGTGAGTGGTATCGTATGGGTTGTGCTTTGGTATTACTGCCAGTACTAGGTACATTAGCAAGTGTATTGTATCTCTTTTGTGTTTGCTCCTTCTATTTTCTCTGATAAGGAACTGAGTACAGCCTCCACTGATGCAAATTAAGTTAACTTTCGTTAGTTTTGGTGGGAGCAGGCCCCTAATGACTGCATTTGTATGTGTACGCATCTAGCACGTATTGCTAGGTTTGGCAATGAAAAGGGGTGTCCAGTGGGCAGCTGGAAAATCTCAGCTTCCTGTGAGCACTGCTGATGTGAGATCTTCACATCAGAGGCCAAGAGTAATTCCAGAGGGCCCCTGGTCAAAGTTAAGCTGGTGACAGTACATAGGGCTATACTGCAACAGAGTATACTGCTCTCTGTCCTCTCAAAGCAGGGGTGCATGATTGCACATCTTTGCTGACTGATGGAGTGTGTGTGAGACACAGCCCAGGTGGGTTGTAGCTCAGGAGAGGTCCACTTGCAGTCATTGCAGTCAAGCTGAGTGTGAGCCTTGTCAGGACCTGAGCCAGCTCTGCGTCTCTTGGGCTGGGAGCCTCTGGAGGGTATCTATCTCCGTTGGTGAGAGCAGTCGGAGCTTAGTTCAGGCTGAGCTGGTGCCAGCAGGATGGAGGAGCAGGGTATGGAGGCACCCAAGCTGGCTTAGTGTGAACTGGTACAGATTGGGTGTAGTATGGCAGTATAGCCACAATCATGCAGTATTAGCCTAATATTGCAATCGAGCTAAGGACATATGCCAAGAGCCAGTATTAATAGTAAGTGCTGCCTGAGCACAGCAAACCTGTAGCTGGATCTTCGCTGATCAGTCCTCCTGGCAGTTCATAGAATCATGGAACCACAGAATCATTCAGGTTGGAAAAGACCTTTCAAAGATATCTGCCACAGGCTCCTTTTGCTCCTTCTTCTTCACCCTCTATGCTCTGACATTGTAGCTAGAGTATTCAGCTCTCTATGTTTCTGTTTAGGGAGGAGGCACTGTACAGCTTTTGAAAAAGATTTTTATTTTAAGGTTCCTGAGAAGCCAAAATTTTCTGACATCTTGAATCTGAGCACTTGCAAGTCCCAGCTGACAGCCAGCAGCTGAAATATGCAGGAGAGTGAGCCCCGTGTCCTTTCTGGAAGTTAATTTGGTTCACTTGATAGTGCAGTGGAAAAGTGAAAGCTGGCTTTTTCCAGCAGGCTGAGTTGTCAGAGAAGGATTTAATTTCTAAATTGTAATAGCAAGTGATCGCCTTTACTGGTGAACACTGCTTGGAAACTGGCTTCCAAAGTAAGGGTAACACAGGAAAGAGGAAAAAGTAGGACAGAGTCAGCAGATTGTTTCAAACACTCACTAGCTGCATGGTGAATTTGAAGACTAAAAGCTTTTGATAACCATTGAGGTGAATTATTTTTGTTGATATTATCTTGCTTCTGCCAAGTGGACTGTGCCTGGCCTATAAAGAGTATAACCATGGTTTGCAGAAAGTAAGGTTGAGCCGTCACTGTGACTGGCTGGTGTGGCAGCCTAATAAAATACTTTTGCCTTGCGCAAATCTATCCTTAGGCCAAAGGCAACTCACTTTTGGTGAACTTCCGTGAGCTGGTTGTTACCAGATTTCTGACCCACACGTGCAACTAATTTCATGCTGCTGGACTTTGTCATTGAATGAGTAATGTTGTACTCAGCACCAAGCCTCTCTCCAGTGCAGGAGAGTGAGGCACCTTCGAGTACATCTATGCTAGCATCTTAATTTAGGTTAGGCGTACACCTCAGAAGTGAATCCCAGTCTTAATGCACTTACTGTGCTTCAGTTCATATTGTGGTTTGGTCTCAGAGCATACACACTTAATTCTTTCTGGAAAAACTTAGGCTGGGAGATGTGCTCCAAGTTCTCATCCAATGCACTCTGCCTGCTAAAGAGATGTTAAGTTCCCGGGGCCAGACTAGCTCTAGTCTGAAGTTAAACCTGCATCTGCTGTGCACGTTTGGCCCGTGGTACCAACCCTCTTCCATTGCACTGCACTGGATGTGGGGGAAGCCTTAGGGTGGGATCCAGGGCATGAAGTGACCCCGGTCCCCACGCCCACCGGGAGAGGGTTCGAGGCAGAAACACCAAGCAGGAGCACAGGCTGTGCTCAGCCCAGGAGCCCCAGTCTGCCCGAGAGCTGCAGGCCAAGACCTTTCCTGGAAATAAGTGCCCACATTTTTTCTTTTAAAAACTAGAGAAAGGGTCAGTCTTCATAAAATATAGCAAAACAAAAACTGGGTGATGGGCCTTCACTAATGTCCTTTTTCTTCAGCAGCTAGGAGGCTAGAAAATATGCTTTTCTTTCGGAAGGTTTTCAAGGTGGGAGTTGAAAATTTTCCTTTTTGCATTTGAAAGTCAGATTTCTTGCTTGTACATCTGTATTAAATCTCCATGCACAGACCACTCACTTTCCTGTGTGCCTGCAGAGCGTATTTCTTTTGCCTCTGCTGAATCATGCAGTAGAGATATTACACAATATTAAGCATATTAAAATTAGTAATGCCACTGTTGTGGTTTAACTTGGCAGACAGCTAAACACCACAGAGCCATTTGCTCACTGCCCCCCTTCAGTGGGATGGGGGAGAGAATAGAAAAAATAAAGTAAAATTTGTGGGTTGAGATAAAGACATCTTAATAGGACAGGGAAGGGAAAATAATAATAATAATAATGATAATAACAACAACAACAACAATAACAGAATATACAAAATAACTGGTGCACAATGCTGACCACCTGCTGACTGATGCCCAGCCAGTTTCTGAGTGGCAGCCCCTGGCCAACTTTCCCCCTAGTTTGTATACTGAGCATGACAACATATAGTATGGAATATCCCTTTGGCCACTCTGGGTCAGCTGTCCTGGCTGTGTCCCCTCCCAGCCTTTTGTGCCCCCCAGCCTCCTTCCTGGCAGGGCAGTATGAGAAGCTGAAAAGTCCTTGACTTACTGTAAACGTTGCTTAGTGACAACTAAAACATCGCTGTGTTATCAACATTATTCTCATCCTAAATCCAAAACACAGCACTGTGCCAGCTATTAGGAAGAAAATTAACTCTATCCCAGCTGAAACCAGGGCAGCCACACATTCAATTATTAGACAAATTCATTCTATACCCTTACTACTTTTTAAAATTTATTACTTTAACATTGCAACATTGTTGCCTGAAAATGTACTTAGGGACACCTTCATTTTTGTAGAAGCCTAAAAATATAGTTTGAATAGCTGGGTGACTCATTAGATAGGAATATAGCTTTAGCTTCCCTTGATCCGCCTCTATATTACATTGAACTTGGAGGATGTCCCTCCAAATTTTCTAGTTATCTTTTGGAATCTCCATTACAGAAAGTGAAAATAGTCTACCAGTTTGGGGCCAATCCCAAAAAGTGCTGACAAAGTGTTCTGAAAATGGAAGAGCATCATTTTGGCCTTGCAGAATACAGAATTCCCAGAAGGAAGTGCGATTACATGCTGCTTCAGGCTCTGTTTCTGAGAGCTGGTTATTCTGCAGTAACCCATTTACAGGGTTTTTTGAAATTACTTCTTGAAAGATTTTGAAAAAATTGAATCCTGTCTGAAACTATCCTTATAATTCTCAATGTTTTCATGAATTAGATTTAAAAATGTAGTCTGTTTTGGACAGTAGAAACTTTTGCTTTGAATTTAACATTTCTTCTAAAACTTTAACTCTTTTAGCTTAGAATGTACTAGATTTTGTAATGAAAATGTTTTGACTTAAAAGCAGAATTCTTCATATGGAAAACAAGTCACTCTGACAACTATGAAATAATTAGGCTACAGAAGCACAACATAATTTTATTTCCATCATTTTTTTCATTAAATTCATGGCTAAAATTAAGAGGTGTTTTTTGACAAAAAGCAGTCTTATTTTGATGAGTCAGTTTTAAGCACAAATCCACTTATTTTCCAGAATCTCATTTCACATTCTGTGTTTTTATTTGGTTGATTCTACTCCTCAGAAGTATGAACGTGCATGAGTTACATTATCTAAAGACTCAAATGACCGCTGTGAATTACCATATCTATGTCATCTTCATGCAGATGCAATGCTGTTGAGGGAGCAAAAGGGTAACGAGTCAGAATTGTCTCGTCTTCTATTAAAAGGTACTAGGAGCAATGGGCAAGTCTGCAGTATGTGTTTTTTTAAAAGTCAGAATCACATACTAACTTTTGACGTTTTTTCTAGTTAGTTTTTGCCTCTCTCATTTAGTACGATTTGACCTGCCTTGAGCCCAGCTGACAGTTCCATTATAAAGTTGTGGAGCAACCACTCTACATAGCTGTTGAGTAAAATTTGTGCATTTGTGTTAAAAACACCGTTTGTGCATGTGGAAACATTTAACTGTTCCTCGGGAAAAAAAAATGCATACGGAAGCCTTGTAGTTCTTAGAACCTGTGTGTTAGATGGAAACAACAGTGCTTGTTTTGAACATATCTCTCAAAGGGAAATTTGTGAGGAGAATAGTGTAGAGCTTGAAGTCAACCATATTGATATTGACAGGTTGTCTCCTGAGGGCCCTGTGGTCAACAGCAAAACTCCTGTGACTAGGCTGTAGCCCAGCGAAATTTAATGCTATGCCCATATCTCTAACCACAACATCCTTGGTCTCTGGGGGCAAGTAGCCTGGCAACATGAAATGTCTTCTTTGTGTTAGTGTAAGAGCCATAAAAGCTTCTTATAAATAAGTATTTCCTCTGACCCATTTTGCTCTGACCCATTTTGCATGTCAGTTCTGTCTGAATCATCAGATCTTTCACTGCTCACAAATACAGCTAAATGTGAAGCTGAAGACCGACATGGTGTTCTTACCACTCAATACATGTTTATTTTTATCAAACACAGAATTTTACTCTGTCAAGTCCCCTTTAAGTGGATGAGATTTCTTTTCCTCTGATTTCTTTCCAGCTTCACTTAGAAGAATAATAGTCATGGTATGATATAATGGATTCTCCTGTAACAGAAAATAACTGCTATTGCCTCTCTGTGCAAACATCACTAGTTTGGGAAAAGGTCAGAGAAAGGCTTCTGTCCAATACAAGTCTTGTCTTTACAGATGTAGCAAGAGCTGGTGAAATATAAACCAGATATCTTTCTGGATACTCCTTAGTGTCACCTTTTTGGTTTTAATGATTTGTATGTAATTTTTTAAAGTGATGGCTTCCCGTTAAGCAATATACTGTCTTGGTTATCCATCTTAGATGCTCCATAAATAGCAAATAGAGACATAGTAACTCAAAAGGTATAATCTTGGCCTCCTGCATTTCCTAAGATTTTTGGGAGGTGTTTCAGTGTGACTGGGATTTAGGCTATGATATTTAGGGAGTTTTGACAGACCTTACCACATGCCCCATGATTAAGCTCGGTTCTGTTGCTTAGTTTGTTACATCTTAGATGACGAGCTACTTTTCATTTCACCACAGAATAACCATTTCATGCTTCCCATATAAAATAACTGGGGTAAAAACAGGAGTGAAAAGACACATGGAACAACTAAATTTTGGTGATAACTGGCCCACTGATCCCTGTAATGTTAATAGCTAGAAATTTCCTCTTTCAGAAACCTCTTAGTTCATTTTTTGAGTATCAAATATTCATAAATTATTTGGAAAACTGGCTGAATGTAGACACAAGGCAAACCAGAAACCTTTAGTAATCAGCTTTGTGATTTGCATAGTAGAGAGCTCAGATACTTGCCAAAGCCCTTGAGTTATTGAGCCATTGGGAATAATCTGTATGTAGTGTGGTTGCATTGAATTTTCCCAGGTGGCTGTAGAAAATAGGGAGTGGTAGCTTGGAGAAGGTTGCCTTAGCTGTGATTCATGGGTTTTGTGATTTAGCACTTCACTCTGCATCGTGGAGTAGCAATATCTGACTGCGTGTGTGCTCTTACCTCCTTGCAAATGTGAGATAATGTGGAATAGCTACAATCTCTTCATCAGTATGTATTATCTTGTTTTCCCAAAACTGAGAATATAAACGTGATTCATGACTATAGCTCAGCTGATGAACAACAGTTTATGAAACTGGAGAAATCTTTCCTGTATCCCAGGCTTTAGATAGGAGGTAACTGGTGGTGAGAGTCCTTCAAGATGAGGTGTCTTACTAGTGCTCCCTGCCCCTCCTCCCATGTTTGGTGTTAAAGGGTAGAAATCTGTGTGCAACCTGGGGGAGGGAATTTGCTTTATTTCAGTACTGACTTTTGTGGAATATGCTAAAATGATATTTAGGTGGCTTCAGGACAGAGTGCTCTGCTCCATGGCCTCTTAAGTGCATGGGTTAAAAGTACCCGTGGGAGGTGAAGAGACTGTAAAATGTACAAGTATCCCTCTGGAGGAAACTCTGGGTTTGGTACTAAACAAGTATCAGCCTTGTTTGGTACAGCTCTTCCAAATACAAGTGTAGCCTTCGTTAAGAAAATGTTAGATTCTGGTTAACAGTTATCATACATTTTATTTCCTGAAAAATATGGAGAACTGTTATCTGGGCCATTTTCCAAGCTCCATGTAAAGGTAGAAAAATCAGGAGAACTTGTTGAACTTGTACTTGCCTGCTTTGGGAGCAGGTGGAGAGCATGTTCAATAGAGAGCTCAATTTCAGGATCATTAACCTTATGCCATAGGCCACAGAAAATTTCAAGAGAATCGACTAAGCCTGTGAATTTTAGAACACGCTTTGATAATGACCTTTTAAACCATTCTATGAACTGGAAATAGTAGTGTTTCACATAGAAAGGAAATGTACAGTACACTTGAACAAGAGGATCACAGGAGGTCGTGGAAGCAAAGACCATATAACCCAAGGGAGCAATTCCACTCTGGCTCACAGCCCCTATTTGTAAACGCCATGTGGCCTGGATGTCAAAACACTTGGCATCTCTGCTTTAAATGATTTGTCATGATTTCTTTTAAAGTTCAGAGTACTTATTCATGGCCTCTCTTGAAAACCTGCAATAAATATTGTCATTGTAGATGAACTTGATGGTCTTTGAAGTTGTTTTCATTCTAAAAATGGTAATAGAGACTGTGTGCAATATTTCATTTTCCAAAATTAAGACTCTTGTACACTTACAGCACAAAAACCATCTACAAATCTTTTTTTTTCCCCACCTGAGGTTCATTACTCAAGAAGTACTGCAGTAGGCTGCACTCTGCTGACACTTTGCATTCCAGTGTAATTTTGCACAGATAATTTCATTCTGGATGGCAAACAAGATCAAGAGCCTGATCCTGCATCATTTAACCCCAAAACTTTTACAGCTAGGCTTAGTAGAAGCAATATCAAAGCTAAGCCCTAGGTGGTCCTTTGGTGGCATGACCACTGATTCTTCATGGCACCAGGAAATCAGTAGAGGCATGGTGGTAACCAGTTTCAGAAAGATGAAAGCTGGGAAACAAGTCTCTCAATTTTTTTTCCTTCTTGAGTGAAAAGTAACCTCAAGAGTAAACTGTCGAGGAAACTAGTTTGACAGCAGAAGAGTTGGTTGTGGAATGAGTACTGCTGGAAAGAAAAATGCAGTTATCTTTTTGGCAAATAGCAAAGCACCTAACATTGAAAAGTTTTTTTTCCCTAAGACCAGCAGAAAGAAAGGTCTAAGCCTGGAAAGCAGAACAGTAGGAAAAGTGATTAGAAAAGCCTCAGTTAACAGAAGCAAGTTTGATCTACAGACATTTTGTGACTTGTGAATACCAATATTTCCAGTCCCAAATATTGAACAGTGATGAGACAGGACCTTAATCATGTGAATGGCTTTAAAGTTACGTTTTGTTCTGAATGTTCTCATTCATACACTAAGTTTATGCTCATCAAACTTAAATAAGAACCACCTTATGGTTCTTAACCTCACAGGAGGTTAGCAACACTACATTTTCTTGAGATAACCAAGCTGTGTTTCATCCTTAGTAGTTTTCTTTTACCCAGTCTGTTTTGCCATAAGGCAGCTTGAATTTCAAATATTATCTGAGAAAAAAGTCTGGAGGCTGTGTTCTCATTTTGCTAAGTAAATTCAAGTGAAATATTGGTGCTGTGACTGTCTAGATGCATTTTTTTTGCTTGTTTTGAACTAAGCTACCAGAATTTCTTGTTTCTTCTTGTTCTTAATTTGTTTTGATTCTTAGAATCCTTTCCTTAGCTTTGTCTTTTTTTAGTTTTGCTTTTTATTATGATTTTGTTTGGTTTCCTTAAGAGAAATCATTCTATCATTTTCTCTTGCTTTTGAAGGTATTTCTGGTTTGTTTTGCATGAAGGGTGCTGTACAGAGTGAAGCTGCTGTTCTGTACAATTTCCTTGCTGGAAGCACTAGTCAATCTCTGTCTGACCTAACCCTCCTGTCACATGTGTTTATTTAAAAAAAACATGTTTATGTAAAAAAAAAAAGGTAGGTTCAGTTTCTAAGGATTTCCACTGAAAAAGTTAACTGCAGACACTAAATTGTACCTTCTGGGTGCTTCAGAAAGAACAGCATTCACACGTAGATAAAGTTTGTAAAGGCTTTAGGGAAAGTAAAGGTCCCCCTTTATCCTGTTGCTGCTCCTTTTACTGCCTCTGAACACTGTTTCTGTTGCTGTTCCTTGTCACTGCTTTGCTGTTGTTATTCCCACTTTGCTGAACACATCTCAGCACTGCAAGACTTCTTCCTTGGGGTACAGCTACATCAGGTGTGGGTCACAGCACAGGTCTGAGCCTTAGCCCGTACCTCTTGACTAAAACTCCCAAATCCAAGTTTGAATACAGGTATTTTGAATGAGATTAATCTCAGATAACTTAATCTGTCTCTTACAAAGACACTTATGTCTGAGCTAATCTTACTTAGTTCCCTCTACAGTTAAAGGAGAAATAAGTACTTTTAGAGCATAATTTATCTCATCCTGATAGTGATGCTTAAAGTAGGTCAGGCAAATTTCACCAAATGCATATTCCATATGATGGGGTTCCCAAAGTGATTTTCTCAAATGTAGACATCTTTGTGGTGTATGTCTAAATTTAGATGAGAACTGAATCAGGAGGGTATTAGAGTGAAGCTTCATATATGAATATCCTGTTCTTTTTCTAAAAGTGAAAGATGACTAATGAGGATCCTTGCTTAGATGGGCTTTTTGTTAGATCCAGTACAGCCGTTCCCATGTTCTGGAGGAAACTCACTTTTTGTGCCTAAAATTACTTTTATAGTGTATATTCAGAAAAGTGGCTGCAGAGGTCTAAATTCAAAGGATGAACTGTAATTTGCAGTATAAGCACACTGCTGAGGAGAAATAAGCATCACACAAGCTGTCTACTGCATTCTTCCCACTGACAGTGAAGAGTCTTTTCTGTTGTTTCTTACCTTGTTTTAGACTTTCATTCTGTTGTGACAGCTGTGTCACTGCTTGGTGTTACTTCTTCACCTCCAGCATGGAGCAGAATGTCCAATAGTCTCTTAAATAAAAATACAGTTATTATATTAATCCTGTCCTTAAAAGGTAGAATTTTTTTAACATAAATGACCTATAATGTATGTAATACACAAGAAAAGAAAAAAAGGAGAGAAAAACTACATAAATTAAGTAAATATTAGCCAAGCCATTCCCTCTTCTCTCAAAACCATGAAAATACCAACAAGACAAAAATCAGGCCAAACAGACAAGTTGATATCACATTAATTTTATGAAAGGAATGAATATGTAATGATCTTATGATTTCTTAAAATCACTTTAAATCTTCTTATGAAACTATGATGTTTTTTTCTATTTTATTCAAATTGGATCCTATTTTAACCTCATTTAAAATTCAACAATTCAGAAAAACAAAACATATTTTGTCTGCCAGTGAATAGGGTGGAGGTAACAAGGAGAATGAGACAGCACTCATATGGAGATCATATGAGTGATAGAAAACTAAGTAAAAGTCCACTGAGAAAGGATTTGACACCTTATGTGGTTGCTTTCTGACAAAGAATAATATTGCAATGACAAAGGCATGATTATAACCTGAAAATAGTTTTATCAGATACACAGAATGGCTGAAGTTGGAAGGCTCCTCAGGAGATTGTCTAGTTCAACCATCCTGCTCAGAACAGGGTCAGATAGAGAAGGTTGCCTAGGGACATGTGCAGTTGGGTTTTTAATACCTCCAAGAAGAGATATTAATTTCCAAGAGATTCTCTGGGCAATCTATTTCAGTATATGATCACCCTCACAGTAAATTTTTTTTTTATTTATGTTTAAATGGTATTTCTGGTATTTTAGTTTGTGCCCATTACCTGTCTTGCCACTGGGCGCCCCTGGGAAGAGTCTGGCTCTGTCTTCTTTACTCCCACCATCAGGTGTTTGGATACATTGCTAAGAACCCCCCGAGCCTTTGCCTCTCCAGGCTGAATAGACCCAGCTCCCTCAGTCTCTCCTTGTACGGCAGATGCTTCAAGACCTTAACCACCTTCACGGCTCTTCACTAGACTCACTACAGTGTGTCCATGTCTCTCTGTACCAGGGAGCCCAGCACTGGACACAGCACTCCAGATGTGTCTCAGCAGTGGTGAGCACAGTGGAAGAACCACCTCCATTGACCTGCTGGCAATGCTCTGCCTGATGCAGCCCAGGAGGCTGGTGGCCTTTGCTGCAAGGGCCCACTGCTGGCTCCTGGTCAACTTGTTCTCTACCAGGACCTGCAGGGCCTTCTCAGCAAAGCTGCTTTCCAGCCAGTTGGCTTCTGGTTGGCCAGAGCTGGTTGGCCAACTCACCAGCTCCCATTGTGGGAGTCACCATTTCCCAACCTGATAAGCAGAGGCACTGCTGGCCCCGTCTTGGTGCAGCTGGGGTTGAAGCTCATGAGACTGCAGGTCTCGGAGAGGATCCAGCCACTCTCTCCCTCATCAACATGATGCTGTGCAGGCTTATGGCCTTTTCCTACTGTGAGAGTTTCCGGGTGGTTGCAGCCTCCCGCAGCTGACTTTTCCCGGCAGCAGCAGGCACTCTGGTGTTCCTCAAAGGGTTCCCAGGAGTCCCTTGACACTTTCAGTAAAAGTTCCCAGAAGACATACGAAGTGGAGCCCAGAACCCGCTGCATGAACTGTGGTGTCTGCCAGCTGTGCTGTGCTGTGGGGCTCTGTGGGACTGGAGGAAAGCAGCTGCTGTCATGCAATGTTTTTTGAGAAAAAAAGAAAAATTATGAGCATCAAGGAAAACTAACCACAAACAGAGGAAGACAAATTATTCTTCTGCAGACAATAATACACAGTTCTAAAAATACTTAGGTCTTATCAGTCCTTGAAATTTCTGAGAATGTTTGAGAGTCTTGATATATGAGTGTATTATTATATTAAAGGCCTCTGAAAACTTTTCTCTTTGAAAATCAAAGATCAGATTAAGTCACGCTGTTACAAGAACTGTGAATTCTCATAGATGCTGTGAGTAGTTGCTTAACGGAGTGTTGTGATAAAGCTGAAGTGCTTTGTTTTGCCTTTATCATGTTGACTTTTATAGTATGATTTATCATGGAAAGCTTTAGTGAAAAGAGTCTTTTGATTTATTGAAATGAAAATCCAGATAATATCCAATATTTCTGAAGTGAACTTTTCTAGAAATTTTGCCTCATGGAAGGTCTTGACATTTTATTTCAATTTCTGTCAAAAGGAAATCTTGAAGAATTAAGTGGCCACAACAGAACAGAAATTCCAGAATTTGTCCACCTGTGACATACTTGGAGATAGAGATTGTGGTGATTCTTTCCTCCTCTGCCTATCCTATTCATTTCATGTCTCTTATCAAGTTACATTTTAGGAGTAAAATTGTTACTAGGCAAGTACATTTCCGTGTGTGCTCTAATGAGCTTCATGCAGGAATCAAAAGTCTGTGTTTGAAGAGCTGCTTGCATAGATCTTACATTTCTGGTTGCATCTTTCATGTTTGCTGTGTTTGAGCAGCACCACTATGTAAAGGTCCAGATTTTCACTGCTGTCTCTTACAAAGACTGAATTGCTTCAGGAAACAGGATGAATGTTGTCATTGAGAAACTAATAGTTTAAATGCTTTTAAGTCTAATGTACTCAATGTTTTCTCCTTTCTGAAGAACAGTTAATTATTGTGAACCTATTTTCTGTTACTCTTGACCATGAAACAATCAAAAAACTGGAGCAAATGGAACCGTGTTCCAAAGACACATTGCATTACGTTCTGTGAATTGATGTTAGCCAGAGAGTATGGACAGAACTGCTTACTCAAGCACAGGGCTCAGTTTGGTAACTCCACTAATTGTTCTGTTTTGCAGAAAATAATTTCTGATCTGCTCTTGCAATAGATATCTTCTTTAAAAGGTTCTTTCTTGGAAGTCATAACACTTTCATTTGAAGACATTTTCCTATCTAAATATAATAGAATTTTTAAAAAAACCCATACTGTGCATCGTGTTTATTCCTGCTTTAGTGTGACAGGCCCATGAAAGCAGAATTAAATGTGAGGAATGTAATATATTTAACTATGATCATATCAGCTTATAGCTGACTCCTGGATCTAAATTCTGAAGTGAAGGACTAGACAAATAAACATGAGATTTTCTCTGAAATTTCTTCACCTTTTTGTAATTATTGCCTCTTAGAAATGTAACTGCAATAGGTAGGTTTGGATATGAAGGCTGTTTCCACCTCCTGTTCTGCCCCTACCAAGCCTCTTATATGACTGCTCTCCAGTGCAGCCTTAAAATAAACAGACACGTCACTGAGATGTCATTTCAAATGCATCCTTCTACCTTGTAGAAAAAATTGGCATGAAGGTCTGTGGTAGGAAGGAGCTAACTTTTAGTACTGAATAGATTCCCAGTCCTTGGGAATTTTCTTTCTATGATTTCCCTAAAGACGTTCTTTCTTTATGGGGGCTCAGTGATCTTTTATTAAGCAAACATGATGGGAGCTCAAGGGCCAATAAAGACTCAACAGTCTTTATGGAGCTTTCTAGAAGAAACCAAGAGTCTACATTTCAAAGTTGGAAGTTGGGGTGCCTTCCTTTGTATACCCACCTGGTAATGCCTCACTTTTTTGACAGACCATGTAGGAAATCAGATCAGTTCGCAATGCGGATGCCTGAATTAACTCCGCACAGCTACCTTTTATGTATCTGTGCCACAGCTTCCAAACAGTAACAGGGAAAAGGGCTGACACTTTGCTTTCCTATGCAGCAGCCATCACTAGCCTTGATTTTCCTGTTAGCTGAAGGTTGCCATTCCACTGCAAGGTGTTGCGTTCTAAAACAATGTGATATAGAATCATAGAATGGTTTGGGTTGGAAGGGACCCTCAAGATCATCTAGTTCCAACCCCCTGCCATGAGCAGGGACACCTTTGAGACCAGGTTGCTCAAAGCCTCGTCCAGCCTGGCCTTGAACACTTCCAGGGATGAGGCATCTACAACTTCTCTGGGCAACCTGCTCCAGTGCCTCACCACCGTCATATTCCTTCTTATGTTGGGGACCTCAGGGCTGAACGCAGTACTCCAGGTGAGGTCTTACCAGAGTGGAGTAGAGACACAGAATCACCTCCTTCGACCTGCTGGTCATGCTTCTTTTGTTGTATCCCAGGTCTTCTGCGTTGCAAGCGCACATTGCTGGGTCATGTTGAGCTTCTCATGAACCAAGACCCCCAAGTCCTTCTCAGCAGGGCTGCTCTCTATCCATTCTCCACTCACTGTGTATTTGTGCTTGGGATTGCCCAGACCCATGTGCAGGACCTTGCACTTCGCCTTGTTGAACTTCATGAGATTCACACAAGCCTATCTCTCAAGCCTGTCAAGGTCCCTCTGGATGGCATCCTTTCGCTCCAGAGTGGTGACTGCACGACACAGCTTGATGTCATTGGAAAACAGGCTGAGGGTGCACTCAATCCCACTGTCGATATTGTCAACAAAGATGTTAAACAGCGCCCGTTCCAATACTGACCCCTGAGGAACACCATTCGTCACTCATCTCCACTTGGATGTTGAGCCTTTGACCACAATTCTTTGAGTGGGACCATCCAGCCAATTCCGTATGCACTGGGTGGTCCATCCATCAAATCCATGTCTCTCCAATTTAGAGACAAGGATGTCGTGTGGGACAGTGTCAAATGCTTTGCACAAGTCCAGATAGATGACATCAGTTCCTCTTCCCTTATCCACCAACACTGTAACCCCATTGTAGTAGGCCACCAAATTTTTCAGGCACAATTTGCCCTTAGTGAAGCCATGTTGGCTGTCACCAACCACCTCCTTATTTCCATGTGCCTTAGCATAGTTTCCTGGAGGATCTGCTCCATGATCTTGCTGGGCAGAGAGGTGAGACTGAGCGGCCTCCAGTCTTCCTTTTTTCCATTTGCAAAAATGGGGGTTATGTTTCCCCTTTTCCAATCAGTGGGAACTTCACTGGACTGCCACGACTTCTCAAATATGATGGACAGTGGCTTAGCAACTTCCTCCACCAGTTCCTTTAGGACCCGTGGATGCATCTCATCAGGTCCCATGGACTTGTGCCACCTTCATGTTCCTTAGATGGTCTCAAGCCTGATCTCCTACAGTAGGCAGTTCTTCATTCTCCTAGTCCCTGCCTTTGCCTTCTGTGACTTGAACAGTGTGGCTTGAGCACTTGCCGGTGAAAAAAAAGGGCAAAAAAGGCAAAAAAGTCATTGAGTATCTCAGCCTTCTCCATATCTCAGGTAGCCACTTCTCCTGTTTCCTTCTGGAGAGGGCCCACATTTTCCCTAGTCTTCCTTTTATCACCAACATACCTATAGAAGCTTTTCTTGTTGCCCTTGATGTCTTTGGACAGATTTAATTCTATCAGGGCTTTAGCTTTCTTAACCTGATCCCTGGCTGCTGGGACAATTTCTCTGTATTCCTCCCAGGCTACCTGTCCTCGCTTCCACCCTCTGTCTGAGTTTTTCCAGGAACCCCTTGTTCATCCATGCAGGCCTCCTGGAGTTTTTGCCTGACTCCATCTTTGTTGGGATACATCGCTCTTGAGCTTGGAGGAGGTGATCCTTGAATATTAACTAGTTTTCTTGGGCCACTCTTCCCTGCAGGGCTTTATCCCATAGTACTCTACCAAGCAGATCCCTGAAGAGGTTAAAATCTACTCTCTCGAAGTCCAGGATGGTGAGTTTGCTGTGTGCCCTCATATATATATTATATATATAATATATATCTGCAGCCTTTCAGATGATCATATATCTGAGCCCCTCAGCTCCAATGGAGGTCTGTGAGCTTTGTATGAGCTTTGATATTACAAATGAGCATGAAGACAAGGCAAACTGACCAGCTAAGTTTTCCCATAGCATTAGTGGGTCACTGGAGGAGTGGTGCATAGCTGGTCTGGCTGGTGCTAACCTACTTCCCTTTCCCCTGCCCCCTTCCCCAAATCAGGTCTGAGCGAGGGTGTCAGCACCTACAGACAGGCTATGTATGGGCAGACTAATCTAGGATGACCTCACAAGTACTTCATCTTGCTTGCAGAGGTTGGATGATATTGAACTGTATGCCAGGAAAAAGGTTGTTAATTTTGCTATTGTCAGAACTGTTATGTATGAGTTTTGACGGCTTTTTTATGCCTTATCCCTGAAATCAAGAGTGGTTTGTTTAACTTTCTCACATTCCTTGATTATATTTTTGTCATGAGATAATGAGAGAAATTTATGGCAGAAGTGTTCTCCTCTTCAATTTCTAAAAGTTTTTATAGAAAATCAATATTGTTGTTATGCAAAATGAAATTAAAAGTATATCTTTCTGTTTATGTAAAAATACTTAAAGCAAGACAAAATAAAGTGTACTTGAGTCTTTCTCACCAAAATTCAAATACAATATGTTTTAACACTAATTTGGAGTAATTTATCCCATAGGGTTAATCCCAGGTTTAATAGTATTCCAGCACGTGCTGGAATCAGGGGCTTGATTCATCTTCTTAGCTATATACTCAGTTATTCTCCAACTGAGATTATGAAATGTGATCCTACTCAGAATGAAAACAAATTATGGATTTCCCCCCACAGTATGAGACCCTTTGTAATGTGACAGTGTGTTTCAGACACATCTCTTTTCTGCGATAGCGACAACATTTTACCGGACATCTCTAAGAGATGACTACTGTGGGTCAAGGTCACTGGAATCATGGGAGACACGTTTTGAGCATCTGTCACTGAGGGCCTCACAGATGTTAAGTTTATTAAGCATCCCTCATTTTTTGGCACTATCATTTATTGCTCTGTAACCACTGCAAAAAAAATTCCATTATCATTTCCAGCAGTAGTCAGAAAGTTAAGCGAGAAAGTTAAATCACTGAAAAAGCCATTACCAGATCACCCTACAACTCAGTTCATGCCCAAAGCAGAATTATTACTGCATGGTTCCTGCCCACACCCTCCTGTCTCGGTGGGTTCCTGAGGACTCCTTGTGTTCTGACTGCCCTCCCTGTCACATAGATGCCCCAGGAGAATCACCTGCTTACGTATGTGAATGCAAACTGAAATCCTATTTTATTTCCCCTAGCTGGTAGGAGGGCTGGAACAAAAACCCAAGGGGGTGAATTTGCACCTCTCTTTTTGAAAACAAATGTTGAAATAACTGAGAATGTCACTGTATTTTAATAGAAGCTGAAAGCTAATGACCTTATTTACCCTTTCACAAAATTAAACACTGGGAATAAATAAAATTGCAGAGTAAAAAGTTTCTACTTTGGGAGAGGTTTAAACCTCTCACAAATTTTAAAACATTGCATCTCCATTCAGAAGAAGATGCCAAAAACTCAAAATACCTCACAGGCATACTCCAGTGCTAAAAAACACTGAACATCTTCTGTGCTGCTGCCAGACTCAGCAACTTCCACTACAAAGTATGACAGTGCAATGATCTTTAAGTGACTGTGTCTGGTAAACTGAGATCAAGAGCGACATCAGTCATGAGGCAGCTGGAAGATGGGTGATGCCTAATAATTTTTTCAAGTAATTTAATTCTTCCATTAAGAGCCAGATTTTCCAAAGATTTCATAGCTCAGTAGCACCATCTGCAGCTCCAAAAGCTAAGGCCAGGCCTGAAAAACTAGCTCCCTATGGACACCTTCTCACAAAGTTGTGGAAAAATTAACTAGTACTGTATCCATGTGAATGGTGAACACCACAATACTAAACTGGTGGAGAACTAGTTGGTATCTCAACTTTCTCATTGCTAGCTTGGAAATATCTTATCCAGCACTGCCCTGAACCATGTATAGAAGACCTTAATTTTTGCATAATACAGTTTGTCTTCTGAAGAGGTTCTAGAAGTGGAAAAGCAATTATGTAACTCAAATCTGAAGTGCATTAACAGATTTATGTGGGGAAGTTTTCACAGTGCCTTTGCTCTGTGCCTATATTAAACCAACACTATTAATAGGGTGGAAATGTTTTGGGTAAGTCTCATGAACTTTCACATCAAACTGAGACTGAAACTTAATTTTAAGTCTTGAAAAAACTCTCGTGTACTTTTCTTTGACTTGTTTTGCTTACCGCTATGCTTCTTGTTTACTAGACAAAACAAAAAAGGGAAGGTTCAAACTGCAATTTGAGGAGCTGTTCTCATGGTGCTCCTGACCCACCTTCCTTCTCATCCACATACTCATTTTAAGGTTAGGCTCATCTATGAGTCCCACTTTGTCCATAGTTTCTGAGTTAATTTGTAATACTTTCTGTCTTGCATTTTATCCATTCACTTGGAGGAGAAGACGTTTCCTTCATCCAAGAACTTCTCCACCCATCCCAGTCTCTCACATTCCATCTTTTCTCCCTCATTCTCATCTTTACACCTATGCACTCTGTCCCAAAGACTATTAACACAGAAGAGACTGTCAAACAGGAAAAGAAAAAGGATAGAACTGTCACTGTCAGACTGACCAGAATGACTGTTTTGAAATGTTTTGTTTTCTTACCATGATTTTGCTTGTTAATATTTTTTCTTCCTTTCAGATTCTGTAGATTTGGCTTATAATTTCTTATGTTTCTTTTTTAATTTGAGAAGAAACTTGATAAAGCAATTTCTTTGGGTTACCTGAGAATTACCTACCTTTTTGTCTGTTTCCAGAATTTTCTATAATAATTTAGGTAGATTCTTGAACTTGGTAAAGATCAACAATTAGTGAGTGGCAGAGTTAAGGGTGAAAAGTTTCAGATAAGTGGTTCAAATCAAAGTGATCTTCTGTCATTCTGATATAAAATACAACGAGGAACTGACTGCTCAATACAGGTAACAAGATACAAAATTGTTTATGATGATGCTTTGTAGAAGTGCAGCATTACAGGGAATCAAGATATGTATGGTAAAACAGAATTATGAATTCTCAGGTAAACAGAAAAATACACAAAACCAAGAAAGACCTAAAAACCAGAGCAGAACAGTAATTATTTATAAATAGTCTTGATTCAGAAGTCTTAACTTGCTTTCTGTTTTGGAGCATATTTCACAGCAGTGTATAACATGCCTTGAAGCATAATTGGGAGGAAACATAGTACAAAGTCATGTAATGCCTGTTTTCAAATATAGTATCCTAGAACCCTGCTCTCAGCTGTGCTTTAAATATAATGTTACCTGTCTCTCCAAGAGGTGATAAAACCTTGCAAGGAAAACTACCTCAGTTCTAGTACTGTGAGTAGCTTTGGCTGTTGGCATAATCACCGTTGTGCCCACAGAGAATTCAGGTTACCAAATGCTTCCAAGAGAGTGCCCATGGGTCCAGCTGGGCAATTCATAGGCACTACTAAAAGACATAGTATTGTTTGCATCTATGAGCCTGGTTGAATTTCAGGTGGTTTTTTCAGGATGATGTGAATACTTGCAATTGTATTTGCTTTAGCTTTCCTATTAGTAAATATGAAACAGGAAATTAATATTGGTTTTGTTAATTAAACACACTGCCCTTAGCTCAGCACCCAAATAACAACCCAGCTACATAGAGCAACTCTCATATTTTACTGAGTTTCCTGAAATAAGGCTACGTGCTGCATGAGTCTTGCCTTTGTGACAATTTCCCTGTTTGTTGATATTAAAATCCTCTTCCCAGGAACATAAGTATCATGCAGTTCAGAATGGCACGTACTAAGCACAAATTCATACTGATTTGGAAGGATCTTTAACACAGCAATGGCAGCCCAAAAAAGTAATTTTCCTGTTTTTAAAGTATGTAATTACACTGCCATAAACACAAGAGAGGCATTTTTTAAACAAGATCATTACTACCCCAGTCCCAAGTAAAGTTCCATGCGTTTTGAATTTCAGGTTTAAAGCTTGATTACTGAAGACCTCATCTTGCCTGGAAATCAATGTAGTGTCTGAATAGCCTAAAAGCCCATATCAGGAAGGCATGTCTTAGGAGAAGTGTAGAGTGTTTGCATGCTGACAGGGTGTCTGACTGGCTCTTGGGTAAGATTTTTTAAAAATCCCATCAATCATCACACGTTTTGCCTGACAGTCCCTGTAACTGTGTATATTACTACTTAGAGCTTTCCTAGATTTAGAATACAAACTTGAGGACCCATTTTTGCCTTTATGGGTCTATATAATTCCTACAACTGTAGGATCCTGGCTAATAATTTTGAGCCACTGATGCATACTGCAACACAAGTAATATGTCAGTAATAAGGTGGTTCAGGATAGTAGGCAATTTCTGGAGGCTGCTAACTCTATAAAGAGGAATCATTTCAGTCACAAATAAGAATAATGTGATGAGGACACTCTAGTTAAATGTCTACAGCCCAATGAAGTGTCTCATTTACAGCCAGGCTGCACAAAATATCCTACAGTTAAAAGCAATCCCATATTTGTAGGGAGATGAAAGCTCAAAATGCCAGACTTCTAATATTGGTTTGTTCATGTCTCTTGTTCAAAATTTAAAGAGACAAAATTAGAGCAGGTTTTAAGTATATCAGCAATGGGTTTCCCAGATGTCCAACCACACATCCCTGAAAAATCATTGCACTAGCAATGGGCGGGATGAAACCCATTCTGTATTATTTGGTTCTACCAAGAGGTCCCAGATCATGGTAGCAGGCACAACAACTCATTTTCTTCTGGTCAGTATATTCAGGACTACGCTATGCATTCCTCCACTGCCTAGGGAAGATGAAACATCATAAATTGTATTATATTTGTCCTCCAAATTATTTGCTGACACACACACTGTGCAAGGTCACTAGCTTTTAGTGGGGCAGCAGGAAGCACATAACCTGGATCAAGCTAAAATACATTACATTTTCAAGGAATAGAAAGAAATATATGATGTTTTGATTCCTTGGGAAAAAATATTTTAAAAAGCACACAAGGGAACAAAAACCTTTTGTCAATGCAGAGTCAGGTATCACTGTTTTTGTCAGTCCTTCTAGTACATTTACTATTCTGATGTCATAGGCACATTCTTAGTACATAGGTCATGTGAACATGACTTACAAAGCTGTATTTTTAGCCTCAATGAATACATATTTTATGAGAGGAAGAGTTTCCTTCACAAAAAGAGCTTGCAAATGATGTGAGACAATTTTTTCCCACAGACTCTTACACATATGTTGCAGACATCAAGAGTAACAAAAGCTTTTAATATGGCTAGCTAGGACAGCTGCCTGAGTTAAAATACAGCTCTAAGTTCATTGGTAGATGTTTCTGCTACCAGATGTTCAACTTGTTTGCCCTGATACTCACTGAGAATTGTGTAAATTAAAGAATAATCTGTGATTACATTATGCTCCATACTCTATTGCACTATAGATTGTAGCAATTCTCTCAAAAAACTGCCCAACAGTTCAGGAACTAATTATAGCTCAGCATATGCTGCATTTGCTCTGTAAACCTTTTCTCATGCAGAAAATGGCTCGGTTAAGGCTGGGTAAATTATATTTCTATTGCTTCACTGATTCCACATGAACCTTAGATCCAGCCTGAAGTTCCCCAAGTTGCTGCTGTATGTGTACAAGCATTTTGACTCTCAAATAAAGCAAAGTCAGGTCCACAGTTATAAGAGTACTTATATTAATTTCATGGAGTACACCACTCTTTCTTCTCCCTCATCCCACAAAGGAAATATAAATCCCCCCAAACACATCACAAAGGAAATATAAATCCCCCCAAACATGTCACAAAGGAAATATAAATTAGAATTTATTTCCATGCTGCTTTCTGGTTTTTACTTTCCTGGTAAGATTGCTTTCCAGAAGTGGGCAAAGGTTTTTTAGTGGGAGAAAAGGAATAAAGATCTCTGGCTATGCTCCATTTTTCTCCTAATGTGGTCATGGTGCCCTGGGATCCCATCAGTGAGTTTCCCAATATTTAATGTGAGAAATCCTGAAAATAAGTCAGTCTCCAAATAGGCTTTTAACATAGCCTAAGACACTGAGCACATCTACATGGGAATGGTAGGTTAGTCTTGACTTAATATGCTGAGTGGCAGTGCCTTAAGCGCATTAAAGCACTTGAAAGTTGACCACATTGGAATCAGGGAAGTTGGACTATGATCCTAGCACTGAATTTGCTGCTCAGATGTGAGATCTGCAGACATCTAAGGCAAAACTTCTTCCATTGCCTCTCAGCTCTGGCAGAGTGCCGAGGGGACTAGGAGTGTTAAGGGCATGTGTGTTAAGCTACACTCATCTCTGCAAGTAGGGAAAAACTGTTCAAACTGCTGCTAACAGACGAGGGAATTCAGCACATCAGGGAGAAATACTAAGCTCTAAATACTAAGCTTGAGTGAGCTTCTGAGATGACATATACTTTGGTCTGCTGTGCCTCAAATTAGGATCAGGCATGTGGTTGGATGGTCCTGTATGTGTATTTATTGCACTCCACACAACCACTCTGAAAATCCCTTCATATTGTAAAGTTTTGCTGGTAGATAGAACGGAATGGTGGCAGGGTGGGTGGTTGTGAGACTGATAGGGTGCGTCAGCTCCAAAGTGGCAAAGAAGCATCTTTTATAGAGAAATAGTTCAACATTCAGAGACTTACTACTCGCATGTTGCAAATATATTGTGCTGATTTTTAGTGGAATTACCTTTTCATTTTTTGATGCAGAATGCATATTTCTTCAGCCTACTTTGCAGCAGATAGTGGGTAACATCTACAGAAATAACTCTGCTTAGTCCTTGTTTTCATGGATTTCAGTTTCATGCTTTTTATCAGGTTTTAGTTTTCTTCTGTGTAAGACCACTCAGCTGTTCTTTCTGTGGAATACTGCTTTGATTTTTAGGCACCTTTAAGGTAAATTTTAACATATTGCCTTGCTGATACTTCCATTTATCAAACAATCATAGAATAGTTTGGGTTGGAAGGGACCTTTAAAGGTCAGCTAGTCCAACCCCCCTGCAATGAGCAGGGACACCTTCAACTAGATCAGGCTGCTCACAGTCCAACCCGACCTGGAATGTTTCCAGGGATGGGGCATCTACCACCTCTCTGGGCAACCTGTGCCAGTGGTTCACCATCCTCATTGTAAAAAATTTCTTCCTTCTATCTAGTCTGAATCTACCCTCTTTTAGTTTAAAACCGTTACCCCTTGGCCTATTGCTACAGGCCCTGCTAAAATGTCTGTCCCCATCTTTCTTATAAGCCCCCTTTAAGTACTGGAAGGCTGCAATAAGGTCTCCCTGGAGCCTTCTCTTCTCTAGGCTGAACAACCCCAACTCTCTCAGCCTGTCCTCACAGGAGAGGTGTTCCATCCCTCTGAGCATTTCTGTGGCCTCCTCTGGACCTGCTCCAACAGGTCGATGTCTTTCCTGTGCTGAGGGCTCCAGAGCTGGACACAGCACTGCAGGTGGGGTCTCCCCAGAGCACAGCAGAGGGGCAGAATCCCCTCCCTCGACCTGCTGGCCACGCTGCTTTGGATGCAGCCCAGGATGCAGTTGGCCTTCTGGGCTACGAGGGCACATTGCTGGCTCATGTCCAACTTTTCATCCATATTGCCTTATAATGTTCCCATGACATAGCATGTATCCACATAAAAATAACAGGTCACAGAACTTTTGAATATTAACATCAGAACAGAAATTCCATGCAGCTACTTAGATGTCCTTTTAAATTATTATTATTACCTGTATTATAGAGCAATTGGGTCATATTTTTTGCTATTCTTGAAAATACAGGCTTGAAAATAGAATGCTGAAGTGATTGATATAATAATGTGCAAAATGAAGCCACCAAGTGTATTATAAAAAAACCAAGAAGGAAATGTCAAGACTATATAACTGACATTTGGGGAAAATACTCCACGTTACTTCTGCAATGTGGGTCAGAGCCCTGACTTGCCAAAATAGATGACTGAGGCGCACATTATCCAAGACAGCATTTGTAACTTCGATGCAAAAAAAATTAAATTCTAGTTTATTGTGAATGCCGCTAATCATTTACCCGATGAAACCATTAGCGGTCCAAAATAACTGATATTAGCCAGCTGCTGTTCCTCACCTAATTGCTGTGTTAGTGTACAGGCGATCATGCAGCCTGCGGTGGTGTTCGGCAGGAAAGGAGCGGAGAACTACAAAGCTTTCCATCCAGCTGTTCTTAGCAATTGCTAACATACTCACCCTCACTGCCAGGGGTAGGCAGAGTCCATCTGCCTGTTACCTACTAAAAGATCATTTAAACATCTACGAACACTTTTTCTTTTTTTAGTGTTTGCTCAGTCACTTGCCAATTTATGAAAGGCTGGATGAGCACCTGTGAAATGGGAAATCAGGCCCCTGTTTACAGAACAAATGGTTCATCGCAACAGGCCTTACTGGGCTCCCTTCTGCTGCCCTTCCCTCCTTGCTGTGACTGCCCGGGGTGTCAGCACCAGCATTTATATGCCTGCGCTGTCAATCAGAGCAGCGACAAATCTAGTTTTGTTTTGTTTTTTTTCTAACATGTTTTTTCAATATTTTCTTTAAAGCCTGTGCCAGGCACAGAGTGCAAATGAGCAACCAGGAGGAAGAGAGGGATAAGGAGTGTCTTATACCATCATCTCTTTCAAACACATCGTAGGCTTAATCCGCAGCCTAAGCATGGTCTGAATATCTCTTGAAAGATTAATACTGAAAACAGGGAAAATGAAGTTACCTGAATTAAACAGGCCCACACTTGTCTCACTATGCAGGTAAGTTACTAACCCTGGGGGAGCAGTGGGTTTTGAAACACAAGGTTAGGAGAGCCAGGACACACGTTTGGGACTTTACCAGTTTCATTGTTAAATGGCTTAGAGTTTAAAGCCCTATCTGACCCAGGCATAAAGACCCATTTTGTTACAGCTTCTCATTCACCTTCCTCTGAAAAACATCTCTCTCTTCCAGGCTACTCAGTTCTGTATTATGACTTTGCAAGTTAAAGAGGCAACACTAGTAAACACAGGAGCATTTCAGTAAAGCTGGAACAAGAAACAGAAGTAAAAAAAAAGTGTAGTTCACAGAAACAGGATTGTTTCTGGTTCCATTCTTTCCATCCGGGAATGTGGTGAAGTGCAGAATAAATTTACAAATAAAAACACTGAGTTTGTAGGTGTAGATGTTTTTACTGCTACAAAAAGCAACCAGAATACAGAAGAGTTCCTTTTATATATAATGTGTCACTTTGAAACTCTCAACTTTGAAAGTGCACAGAGGAATCTTCAGGCCTTTGAATTACTAATATCTCAGAAAGAATCTATCCAGCCTCAAAAATTGGGCTTACTTAGTACTTAAGACATCAAGCTCAAAAAAAACTTGCTTGTGCTGAGCATTTGCCAATTCAGCTTTTCAGACAGCTGAAAAAGTTAAATTTGGTTCCACAGATAAAAATCCACTATATATATATATATGTAAACTACACATAGAGAGAGACACCAAGACAGTGGATATTTATCAAAAAATTAATTCTCATACAGAGGAATGAATTTTCCTGTTGCGAAAGGGAGAAATAATATCTTACAGATGCTTTCTTGTTAAAGAAATAGTGCAACATATACACTCAAAGTAGGAGATTTTTTCTTCTGGAGGACAGTTCCAACTGTGCAACATGGGTGTTAAGGGACAGACCAAACATTTGATATTTTAGTCCTTTTGCTAGTGTTCCTAGCATTTCCTAGAATTGATTAGGATATTGTAATTTTGGGGAAGACAGAAGATCCATATTAAAATATTGGATTTGCTGAGCCTGTTTTTACTCTGCTACAGTTTTCATTACTCACTGGCTATTTTTCACTTGACGTATCTGCATAAGTTCCATTAACATTAATAAAAATTCCATGCTTGTGTCAGATGAAGTCTAAATCTTGAAGACTGGAAATAATGGCTTTAATATTTCCTGCAAAGATGTCTGGGGAGAAGACAGGTTTAGTTCTAATAGCTCCTTCTTCCTTCCCTGCTCATTATGTCCGTGTATTTACCTCTTAATATAAATTGTTGTTTTCAGAGTTATTGTACCTTTACTCAGAGGTTAAATTCATTACATTTAACCAGCAGTAGAGTTTAGGCAGATTCTAAAATATGAAACAATTTATGGGGTGCCTTGGGATATCTGAGAAATGTAATTTATGTTAGAGAGATCCAGAATAATTCTATAAGTGCTACAAACACAGATTTCTCAGAAGGAATTACAAGACTTCACCTGTGTGGCATGTCAGGACAAGTCCAGGTCTTGTGATGCAATTGTGAGTCTCCTGGCTCCTCATTTACTTATACTTGCAACAGTTCCTTACCTTATAGTCCTTTGGCCACAGAAGATCAAGGGCTATTAAGGATCTGCATTGCGTTTATTTATCATTTACCTACCTATTCTTGTTTATCATCTTAGGCTTAGCTATAAATGCAGGAAATAGTTTTAATCTACTGTAGAAAGTGTGTATTGACAAAATTTTTCACATCAACAGGTGGCAAAAATATTTGTTTATATTGACTCTGGATAGGAACCAGGCTGCCAAAATCCCATCTAATTTGAGACATAGACATCTAAATCAAAGCTATGTGCATTCTCCTAGACAGCAATCTAAACTTGCAGCTTTCAAACACTGCCTAGTCCTTACCTACTTAGCCTGAAAGTCCTCTGGGTATCTAACTTTAGCTCTTCAAACACGCTCCAAAGTGCTTGCTCTAAGAGGATGAGCACATAGCTCCAGGCTATACTTCCATCATAATCCAGGTTTAGGCAGATAGCCATCTGCAGTCTGTGCAACTGCTGGAAGAAGAGGTACTACACGTATTTTTGCTCTAAACGTTAGTGGATAAAGATCTCACTAGCACCTTGAACTTTCCCCAGTCTATGGTTTCCACACACTCTCCCACCTCTGAGCAGATGCCCTCACCACAGCACTATGGGATGTTGGAGTGGGAATGCTTCCTACAGCTCCTCATGGAGCTGCGCCTGGGATCCAGGGATGTGAGTCATGGAGCCAAGGAAAGAACAGACACAGGGAGTCTGATTCTAGCCTGAGTCTAGGCACTCCTGAGAGGCTAATACTGTGAGTCTGGACTTAGTTGCCAAAGACATTGTCTGTAATCCACAATTTCTTTCTCCATTCAGTGTCAGATTTGAAGCAGGGTAGATGTTGCACTAGAATCTGCTGGTGAAAAACACCTGCATACTCAATCTTCCAGTCTGAAGGGTTTGAACAACAAAATCTGATTCTACCAAAATGCCATTTTAGGCATCTGAAATTCTTCATCGATCTCAGGCTTAATTTTTAAACATGCTTGTGGTTGTGATGGTTCTTTAAAGATGAACTGAAATTTTTTGTTCCCTGCTTTTATTGGCCAAGGTTTACTCTTGGTGTTGCTGTGATGCTTTAACAATACTGGAGATGCCACCACTGTGCACATTGTAACAGGTCACAAATCTGTGTTATTCAGAGTTTATATGTTCTACCTAGTGGTGTGCTTACAGACAGTTTCCTCTCATAGTTCACCTCCCCTTTTACTGTATGATTAAGTTCTAACATCTGCCAGTGCTGCAATTAATACTGTGGGGAAAAATAAGGGATTGCATTTATAGGAACAAGACTAAAATAACCTGCACTGCAAGACTTGTTTTCCTTTTCTTACATTCACCCATTTAATCTTTTTTTCCCCTTTCTTTTCTTTCATGAACTGTAGAGATTTGTATTAGTTAGAAACTACTTTCCCTACGTAACTCATAGTTCCTGGTACTACTTGCCTTTTGTAGCAAATTCTCTCATATATTCTCCTGTTCTTCCACATTTTGTCAATCTTGCTTTCACTTCCACAAGAACAAAACCAAACAAACAAAAAGAAAAAAAAGAAAACCAAAACCGATTAACCAACCAAACCCACTGGCTGAGTAAAGCACAATTATGATCTCTTTCTTTTTGGAAGGTGTGAAAAAGTCTTTTTGAGTAATTGTCGTGGTTTAGCCCCAGCCAGCAACAAAGCACCACGCAGCCACTCGCTCACTCCCCCATGGTGGGATGGGGGACAGAATCAAAAGAGTAAAAGTGAGAAAACTCATGGGTTGACATAAAGACAGTTTAATAAGTAAAGCAAAAGCCGCGCATGCAAGCAAAGAAAAACAAGGAATTAATTCACTGCTCCCCACAGGCAGGCAGGGGTTCAGCCATCTCCAGGGAAGCAGGGCTCCATCATACATAACGGTGACTTGGGAAGACAGACGCCATCACTCCGAACGTCCCTCCACCCCTTCCTTCTTCTTCGTCACAGCTTTGTATACTGAGCATGATGTCATATGGTATGGAATATTGCGTTGGCCAGCCTGGGTCATCTGTCCTGGCTGTGTCCCCTCCCAACTTCCCGTGAACCCCCAGCCTTCTCACTAGCAGGCCAGCATGAGAAGCTGGACTGTCCTTGACTGCTCAGCAACAACTGAAAACATCAGCATGTTATCAACATCTTCTCATCCCAAATCCAAAACATAGCCTCACACTAGCTTCTGTGAAGAAAATTAACTCTATCCTGGCTGAAACCAGGACAGTAACGGAAAAAAAGGCAAGAAATCCCCAAATCATCAGAAGTAGCTGACAGTAGCACTCTTCTCCAAGAATATGGATCTGAAGGTTTGGAAATCCTTAGACTAACAAGGATCTAAAATTCAAGGCTCCCTTTTCCCTACTGAGTGCACTGGCCATTAGGCTGTTATAAATCCTATGAATGCATTTTAGAAGAAAGAAGATTCTGCGAGGGGCCTGAACAAATTAGGGTTCCCAGAGGACCCTAGTTTGCACCTAGGTTTTGGCTAATGATTGATACTAGGCAGGAGTTCAGACCCCAGAAACCTAGTTCAGAGTGTGCTGATGTGGAATGGAAGTTCAGGATCCTTAAAGTTAAGCAAAGGGCACCCAGCAAACTTTGGTGCTTTCAGGATTAGTGAGGCACTAAGGAAAGACGGTTCTGGCCTTGGCATCTTGAAGTTCAGCTAAAGAATTTTGTTCAGAGTGCCTCAGCCCTTTCGTCTCTCTTCCCCAATGTCTTCACTTGGTTCTTCTGTACCTGAAGCCATAGACAGTACTCTGAACACAGTTCAATCTATGACTATGCTCATGCTGAGTTACTAATACCTGCCCTCTGCTCACTCCGCAGCCATGGCACATTAATCCTGGCTTGGAAGACTTTCAGCTTTCTGTAAGACTACAGCAAAGCAGTTTAAAGAAATGAGACCTGTTCAGAAGCTGTGATCTGATCCATTTTTGGGAAGCTATTCCAGCTAGCCACAGGGTGGCTATTATCTTCCACCATTTAAGCAAGATGAAACAATTAAAAAAACCCCAAACACAAACTCCAACAACTGGTAATGCTGGGGACGGAATGTATGTAGCTGTAGTAGCAATTTAAAGAGAAGTAGCACAGCAAAGATTAAAAGAGAATTAAAAGCAGCAAGTCCTACCGACTGCCCAATTTTACATCAAAGATTTGCTGCTGAGATTTGGGGGTTTGAAGGCTAAACTCTGGAAGAAAAATGCTCATCAAGTTGACTGAAGGTATTATTTCACACCTCTGGAATTAAAGACATGCCCAGCCCCAAACCCTGCAACCACAAAGGGCTGACAGTGTTGAGGATGTTTCAGTGTGAACTGCAAGATTGGCATCTTTCTCTCCCTGAAATGAGCTGAAGATGTTGCCAGGGACTGTCCTGTGCTACATACTTCACCTGGACACTAGAATAAAAAACATAGATTAGCTTCCATCTATATGGTTCACTGCTGATTGTTTCCTCCTCTTTAATATTAAACAGAAAAACGGGATTTACAAAGCAGCTCAGCTTTGGCCTATACGGAAATCTGATGAAGCTTTAACACTGGTATAAATGCAGTGCAAAATCAGGCTAATAGCAGTTGTAAATCCTTGACAAACTTTACTGGGAAAACATCTAGGCCAAATAAGAGTGTCACTGAGAAATGAGACACTTGAGACCCTGTAGACATTAAACCCCACCCCCCCACACTTTGCGAATGAGTGGTTGGGCTGCTTAAAGAATCACCACCAAAAAATGATTTTAATACAAATTTGTAAAAGAGCGTGGCTTAACAGAACTCAATGGCAAGGTTCATCTATTAGTCACTTAACATGAAAAAGGTATACAAAGAGAAACCAAGTTACAACTAGATTGGAATGATTTGCTTGTGAATTGAATCAGATTAATGTGGTTTATATGCGGTTTTGGGAGAGAAAGTAGGGGAGACCCTTCCGTTGAGTCACGAGATTCAGAGTGGACCGAAATCCACCCCTAGTCCCAGACTTGGTCAACGGTTTATGTCTAAGGATGGGGAAAGGGAAAGAAAATGAGGGAGATCCTTCCGTTGAGTCACGAGGTTCAGAGTGGACCCCCTTGCTTTCTAAACTCCTTCTCAGACAGGAGCCTAGGTGCGGCTGAATCCACTCCTAGTCCCAGACTTGGTCAACGGTTTGTGACTAAAGGGATACGGTACTGGGGATTCTGGTGTGGTGTTTGGTGTAACTTTAAAATAACAGCAATCAAATTCACTAACACTATTGAGATAAATCATAATATCAAATCATACTAAACTTAGTAACATAATTAACCTAAAACTTACTAAAATTAATGATATTGAGAGAAATAACAGTATGAAATCATAGCAACATACTAAGATTAGACACTTAAAGAGATATAGAGAAAAGAGACACATATGTACAAAGGTACCTTTAAACATCCCTCTCGAATTCAGTTGAATACTCACATTGAATGCTTTGCATTGCTCAACGGGTGAGCAGCCAAGCCTCTGAGTTGATCGCAAACTTGAGAGTTCACGGACTCTGAGAGGTGTCCTGCTCAGAGGTAGGTGCTGGTTGCAACCTGCTGTGGTCCAGGAGAGCTCAAAGGGTCTCACTTGGGACCACTATTTATAGGACTGGGAGATGATTGCCTTTAGGCATCAGTAAATTTCCATCCTTGCCACAAAACTTTTGTTGGTAATTGCCAGAATTTTCGACATCCCAGTGACATCTGATCCACTGGAGTCACAGCTAGATAAGAGATGTTCCAAGGCTGTCTGAGGATGATGAGTTGCTCCCATCTACGCAAGAGTGCTGGGTACAGTCAAGGGGCCCTTAACTTGCCAAACTCTGCTCCAAGGCTGAGGCTTATCGAGCAAGGAGGACCGGGGGTGGGGGGGAAGAAATGCATCCCCCCACCCCCCACAATAAATAGCATATACATTGTGAACCTGAGGATGTATCCCAGGAGAAAACTCTATCTCATAACCAGAGATGCAGGAGTATGTAACGTAGAAGTTTCTTATAAATTTGTTGAAATCCCTTTGTTAAAGTGAATTTTCGTTACAAATCTTTGACAAAATAGACTTCAGGCCTCTCTCAGTATTGTGGAGTGTCTTATGGGCTATTGCTGCTGCTTGTAACAGGTGGATTTTACAGCATCCTCTTCTGGGCTCTGGGGCTGATCAGTACGGTCTTTCATTTGGATGCTCGTTTCCCTCTGTGTCAAATTTGGTATTTACAGTTGCCTTGGCTTTCGCTGGACAGAACTGGATTGAGTTTATTATTTGATTTCTTAATTGCACTGACCTTCCGAAATTAATAGTCTATAAAAAAGATCAGGACCTATGGCTCTTCTTTTTGGTGATTCGTTGTCTTCAAATTATGTGATAGGCACTGTTCAGGCATCACCATTGGATGCTAATGTAACTGAAAAAGCAGCTGGGATTTAAACAGCATTTAAGCCAAGCGTGAGGGCGATGCTGGGGCTCCCCGGGCTGACAGGGCAGGGCCTGGCAGCCATGGCCCGTCCCGCTGCCCCAGGCAGGAGCAGGGCAGGCGGGGGGCACCGGGGCAGCCCCTGGGCAAAGGGATGGGCCGAGGCTGGGCCAGACATTGGCCTGTGGGTTGGAGCCTGGATCAGTGAGCCCGTGGGAGCCCCGGGCAGGACTGCCTCGCAGCAGAGCCGTCGGCCCAGGCACAGGGCCCTCCCTGGGGCAGGGTCAGACCTGGGCCTCCCCACAGCACCGGGAGCAGCCCCATGCTCCCTGCGGGACAGGGCCGGCCCTGCTGTGCGGCTGGAGCTGGCCCTCCCGGGGAGAGCTGTGTGCTCAGGGCCTGGCACCAAACCCAGTGGGAGCTGGGTTTTCTCAGATTTTTTTTTTCCTCTACTCCACAGCCATTATTTTTCCTCTCATAAGCAAAAGAGGTTACTTGAAGATTTCCTAAATCAGTTCATAGATTTCAAATATTTCAGCCTAACTGTCTGTGGTATTTCATTTTAGAGGTAATGGGAAATTTGTGTTCCTCAGGTCAGAGGATGTGAATTTGACCTTCATCTGCAGACAGAGTTCAGTTTGCCTCCTCATTTTTTTTCATGTTTGTCCTTCTGTTGGCCACAATAAACAGAGCCTCAGGCTAAAACAAAGTTGTCAGGAACATAAAAGAGAAGATGACAAGAATTTAGAAAAACACCTTTTGAATTATGGATTATTTTGTTTAATCTTATGTGGAATTAATTCTTTAAGGAAGTTTACTTGAGATTATTGAAAATTGATTCCTAGTGATTTAAATTGCTTATTATTGTGTTTTATTGGAACTAGTAAACTAATTTCAATCCAGTACTTCCCCATCGGAAAAAAAACTCAAAAGTCTGTTTTCACAAAATATTGTTGAATATTGCGTATATTCTCCACTGGACTTATTTCAATTCTTATTTCAGAATTTACCTCAAAAGGTACCGTAAGAGCCTTCTAACTTCTCTCTCATGTTCTCAATGAGAACTAGTTCCAAATGGATCCCCAAAGTCTTGAATTTCTTGTTTAATAGCACAAAGTTGATGGCTCAGTAAAATCCAGATATCTGTAAAATAATTACATTTCTATTCTCAACTAATGGATTTTTAAAAAGTGCACAATAACATCTCTGTCAAACATGGGCTCAGTAAAAACTACTTAGTGATTTAACAACACATAAAACAAACCCGAAGTAGTAACGGCTTTTACAAGCTATCATTGCTTAGTTTGACCCTACACATTTTTGGAGTTGGCACTGACAGTTTATAGGCAAATCTTTCCTATATTTCCATAATTCCTGATCATCAAGTGAAACATGTTCATATATAGTCACTGCCCCTCCTGAATGACCAGTTGTAATTAAAAACCCTGGAAGGTGTAAGCAAGAAAATAATGTGATCTCTCAAAAATTATTGAATTTGGATTCTGATAACTAATATTTGACTATAAAATTGTTACATCAGGAGACTACAAAAATCTACCACCAACAAAACCTGAACTGTATATCAGAAGTTCTTATCCCACATGATAGTAAGTAGCCCTCGAGGTCCATCATCATTGCTTCTCAAGAAGCCCCATGACCGAAATGTCTAGAAACTCAAGTGCAATTTCACTAGCTCTTCATAGCATGGCATGGTTTACTGCCAGCAGAACTGGTTGAAAAATGAGGAATTTTCCACTCCTTTTAGACAAAATATGGAAGAATTCAAGCAAATTATGCTACGACTGTAGTCTATTAACATTTGACAGCTCCAGCCACGTGGGTAAACTTTAAGGTGTTGGCTGAGAACAGCACTGTGATTTGAACATACTTTGTTGTTGTCCTCTCTGCACTGACTGTTTCTCTGCAGGCAGTGAGTGATCGATACTAACCTCTTTCGGATTGGAGAAGAACTGTTAGAAGGATATTTGATTGTTCGAAGGCTGAGGTTTAAACTTTCAAAGACTTGTGCTCTGGGGAGTGCAGGAAAATTTAGTTCATCATGAATGGGGGCAATTTTATGGTAGCAAGTAGGAATCATATCTTGGGGAGTGTTTTTTTGGAGGAGGTAAGGAGGCAATAATTGACTGTGTTTTCAAATGCTAACCAATGCATCTGCATCAGGGCATGTAGAATCTATTTTAAAAAAATGAGAAGTTTTATTCTGCTAAAACCTGTTGCATGTCTTGCGCTGATTTACTTTCTTCATCAAGATGTGCAGCTGAGCCTGGGCCACTCTCGGGGAAATCATGCGCTGCTCAGAGACGCCAGAGTGCATGATCTCCCCCACATCTTTTACATGCATTTGGTTTGGGAAACAAATATAAAGAGAGTTTAAAATCCACTCTCTTTGAACCCTCTAGGCACTGTCAGTGCCAGAATTGGAAGTGTCAAATGTGGCTCTCTCCATAGGCACTATTATGTATCTCCAAGGCTTTCAGACATCTGGCTAAATAAGAAGATGAATCACTGTCATCCATTTAAAAGGTGAAGAACAAAGAACATGTCAAGGACCATGTGAGAACCTCTCTAGCAGTTACCTTTGAGTCAAAACTATTATAGGCTCTATGAAAAATTGCTTGTCTACTGGGAAGGTCACTCATATTAATTTTTATGAATTGCCACCAGTTCCTTGACTCTCATGAACTATGCAATCAAAGGTGAGGAATAAACTTTGCGAAATCAGTGTTGCAATCTTTAATGATAATATCCACAGCTTTTATGGGATCAGCTCAGTTTTAATTAAAGATTATTGAAATTAATGCAGAGCAAACTCTGGAGAATGTGAATCAATAAGTAAGGTCTTTAAAGGACAAAGTATTACAGGAAGACTGAATGTGCCAATGGATCACTGGATCTATATCTGGTCATCCTCTGTGCCAGGAAAGATGGTTTATTATTTTTGGATTGCATCAATGATAATTCCACAGGCTCAGCCTCTCTAATCAGGAAACTTCAGGAAACTGCTAAACCACTGTATTTTCTCTTCAGCTTATTTTGATCCTCTTTTCCTGTGTTTCCATCATTCTCTTTGTGATCGCTGCTTACGCAGGCATGTCTGACCTAGCCTTAAATTTGCTAGTGTAATCTCAGCAACATATTGCTCAGTGTAGGCTGCAACATCTAGCTAGGTAGCTGTTAGAAGTATGGTAGAACATTTAGCCTCTGCTGAGTTCATTGTTTCTGCAGCCTTGCCACTGCCAGCATTACCAAGCTAGCTTGTTTTAACCTAAATAAAGGTTTGTATGCATGAACAGCAGTCAATGTTTTGACATAGAGGGTGCAACACTTACCTAAGCATAGGCAACCCTTACTATATTTACAATTATAATTACAACTATAATTAATTACAATTTTAGCAAGCTAACAAATAATGTAAAACACTGGTTCCTGCAACACTTTGTCCTATCTCACAATTTATGTAACATAGCTATAATATTCAGCCATGTTTGAACTTTTCTTTCTAAATTTATTTTACGACATAATACTCAACTAGAAATAAATTCTATGGTTTAGTTTAGGTCTGGAATTCTATGTTGTTTTTTTTTTAATTATGAAAAATAATGTCAATTTCCACATGATCTTTTACTCAATTTCAAAACATGAAATCACCTCACAGCTTTGTCATTTTTCCTGACAAGAATAAAGACAGTTCTCATCAGTTATCTTCACAGTTGGCATAATTAAGACCTAGAGTTATTATATTAGCCTATCCTGGTGTATGACATAGTAATAGCTCCAAAAGCCTGTCTGATATGAACCATCTCATTGAAAAGTGACTTCTAAAAAAGCAGTTACAATCACATTTTGTAAATTATTGAGGTTATTTAGCAACCACTAAAATGATTGGATTAAACTATAACTGTTCATTTGACAGTAAGAAGTGTAGCAGTTTTTTCATGGGAAATAATTGCTTTCTCACTTATTATTTTTATACTGTGCTATATTGAAACAAATTCAATGAGAGAGAACACCATAATTTTACAAAACTTCATGAGGAGGGTCCAAAAAACAGATGTTTATTTCATGTAGCCTTTCAGAAAATTCTTACAGGTATTTGAGGATGTCTGATAACATTACGTGAGAAAGAGATGCAATATACATTTCACGGTCACAAGGCCTTTACAAAAAATAGTATTTTGCAATTTCCCACGTGAATTGTTTGTATGAAAACCTCAACATATTTTCGTATTTATTTAGGGAGAACCTTGGTTGCAAAGCAATGGATTTTGAGTGCTGGCACACTATAAATCTGTGAGTGGCTGGGACAGAACAGGAGTCAGAAGTTTAATTTCTCATTTCCCAGCTTCTCCCTTCTCCTATATTGCCTCTGCCGTGTGCCATTTTGCATGTACACTTGGTAACAACAGCAACATAAAGCTGTGTAATTTCTAGCAGAGGAGGCTGCGAGCCGAGAGGCTCAGGGACTTACATCCTGGGCATATCTAAAAAGGGTCACACGAGGACGCAAATGCAGCCTCCTTGAGAGTCTGACTGCCAAAATTCCTAACCTTACTTTAGCCTGAGAGGATATGCTGAGCAGCCTGGTGGTAGGAATGGTTCTTATTTTCTCAGGCTGAATTTTATTTATACTGCCATTGCAATCTTCTTCTTGCAATGCCATAAGACCTTTTACTTTACTAAAGTAGGATTGGACAAAGCACTCAAGATAACAAGCCTCCTATATAATTGTAGCCAGGCACCTGGAAGTGGAAAGGGTGGATCTTGGATTCTTCCCTTCATTTAGAGATTAGCTTAATCTACCTTAATTATTTCTGAGCAGTTGCCAATATTGATGGGTTTTTAATAAGGGACTTAAATGTGATTAATAGGTGAAAAAGTTAGCTTTAAAATAAAAATTGAGCAATCAGACAATGTCAGCTATTGACTTCATTTGCTAGTTATGTAGTGATGCTGATGCTTGAAGTGACAGATAATTACTGGCTTGCTCTAGTAATTCCTCATCATCATATGACAGATATTTTCTGTATTTATATAAAGTTAGTCGTGATTCTGTTGAGATACATACTTTCTTGCAAAGATACCAGTAAAGGTAGACCATCTAACATGACCTTGTTATCTAGCTATTTAAAGAAAAACAGGCTTTCTACTGACTCTCACCCTAAAAGCCTCTTAAGCACCAACTGGAATTATTGCATGATGTTTTGCTACTGAGAACTTCAGCAGGGGTGAAAAAATGAGAGTGACTGTGTTTGGAGTAGTGTTTCTATTTACTTTTTAAGTAACTGCTGACAATGGCTGAGAGCAAAGGTGGTCTAGATATGATGAATGATCCAAAACCCAGATTTCTCCTCTGCCACAGACTTATCTTGAGTACGTCATTTCAGCTCAGGGAGCAATTTGACAGCCTGCAGCTCTCAAAAGGGGCAAGTCCTCCTACTTTCCCCTCTTGACCACGCTTCCCTTGTTTGGCCCTAGCACTTGTCAGATCCTGTGATGAGCTGAGTCAGCTCCTTAAACTGGCAGAAAATAATTAAGTCGTTTCTGCTGGGTTAGTTCTTTGCTGATTTAATGAGCTGAATCGGTTCCTCCAGATGGTGACTGGAGTGGTTTCAAGGAAGGGTCTGGGATGTGAAATCAAGAGACATGAACTGGAAATGGATAATAAAGAAGGGGAAGGAGAGGAAGGCTTTACCTTTTGGTAACAGCTGTTAGAACTGCTCAGCCCTCTTGTGAAACTTCAAACTCAGCACACTGTCCCTGAGACAGTTCCTTGTCCGTAACGTGTGAAGAATGATTTCCATTTGTTATCCATTTTAATGGTGCTCCTGTTTGCCTAGGAATTTTAGGCACTAAGAAGGCAGTACATGCTATGCAAGGCAGAATATGTCTCTGCCTAATATGTAATATTATGGCTGAAATATGAAAAGGAAGTACAGGAAAGAAATTCAGAGGAAGAAGTAACTTTTTTTTTGCCTGGAATGGAGGAAAAGAGTTCATTAGTGTCTGGCAAATTCTACAAAAAAAAGCATATCTTTACAGGAATATGAATAAAAGCAGTAACGCAATTAAGATGGAAGCTGAGATAGCTTAATATGCTTAAGTGCTAGGTAAGAAAATTCATGGCGGGAAGAGAGGGACAGTGGCTGTGAGGGAGAGCTGGAGTCCATTCTGCAGGAGGTGACATAGCTGAGAGCCCTTCAGCTCCTCCTGGAATGAAAGTGAGACAGGAGCAACCCTGAAGGTAACATGAAGAGAGTTAAATCAGGGTGGCTTGCAAACGAGCTACAGGGACAGTCTCAAAAGAAAAACCTGAGGCTGATGTTGAATTATTTTGTATATGGTATGAAAGTCAAGCTCTAGCAAGTGAGCATGTGAGCAGATACAAGGCACATAAGCCTCAGGCATGTGTCTGTTCAGTGGGAGACAGAATTGGGGCGGAATATGTTCAGACTTTTTTTTCTTTTCTCACTAGTATATTATTCCTAAAATCTGTCTCCACCTTCAGCTCATGAACTAAATTGCATTTAATTGTAAAGTGTCTCAAGGAGGGGATTTAAAGTATTGCAAATTTTATCGCTGTATTTTTTATTCCTGTGAATTCAGTGGGATTTCTAGTATTTGTAAGTACTAGCTGAATGAGGAATTTTACGATTAGTTTTAACAGCTGTTTAGTATCGATTCTGTTATATCAATGTGTCAAAAACTTTTGGACTCTTCACCATTTATTTTGAAAATTCATTATTTACATCCAGAGCAAGTGTAAATATTATAGAATACATAGAGGCAAGAGTGACAGTTTTGAAACTCCTCTGAGCTGCCTGAAAGAAAATAGTCTTTTTTGTATTCTACAGCTTGATTTAGCACCTAAATCTCTTCTCAACCAATAACAGATATGTAAGGCCGTATTTTCAATCAAACATCTCACTTTTGCATACAGTTTGGCAAATCAAGAGAGTATGAGAAAAATCCTAGACATCTGGATTTTAAATGGAATGAATTTCAACCAAATAAGTTTCTTAAGTGCCAAAGACTTTTACCTGTAATGAGAAAATTAGTTAGGTGTGACTGTTCACTCGGATTTTGGTTAGCACACAGCTCATGCTAAGGCCAGATGTATGCTGAGACCAGTGCCACGTAAATGTTTTGCTGGTAGATGCACAAGTTATGAGTTGCAAGTTATGAATTGGAGAACTTTTGAGTTAGAACCCTCATGAATTAAGCAATGAATTAGTGAATTCACTTGTAGACTAGTCGGTATAAAGAGGATTGAGCCCTTGTTTGTCATGGTTTTTTGTTTTCTTTCTTAATAAGCTCATAAAATAAATTTTAATTTACAGAGTACATTGTCCTGTAAATTTGAGATCCAAATGGACAGTGACAGTTACACCCCAGGAGGGCTGTTTTCAAATACAACCACAAAAACTGAATTTCATCACTTCTTAGAACTAGTGTTCCAAGTACGCTGCAGTGATGCTGCTTACCGTTACTTCAGTGTGAGATTTTATCACAAATAATATTTGAAGGAATATTTAAAATAATAATGATCTTCTTGGGACTGTGAGCTTTGTAAATGAAAAGGTCTAGATCTTCTAATATTTGTTCATGTTTTAAAAAAAGAAAGAAGAGAGAATCACAGTTCAGTCAAATCTCAGACTGAATTGATCATGGTGACTGCGGTGGTGGAACTTCCTAAGCAGACACAGAGTTTTAGAAGTCTTCTGGTGGTCTCTAAACCATTGAGGAAAATAGGTGACATAGCTGCAAAAATCTGTGTACTTGCTTGCTAAAACTTCTATACATCTAGCAAATACCACCGTGCTTTTGGCACGTCACTCCACTGACTGTGATGTTTAGTTTTTGGGGACAGTGGATGACTTCTGAGCAGTACCTCTATTTAGGGAGGCTGTATCCAGTTCCTAACACTTGGCTGACATATATAGCAACTTATAGGTAAATGGTAGTTATGCCAGTAGCTCCACTAGCCAGATGATACTCAAGATGTCAGGTTTCATCTCAGGTGTCTGAATTTTGTACATTTGCATGCTGTGCATGATTCTCCAAAAGAGGAAGCTAGGTAGAGAGATACAGGAAAGGAATTCTGGAGTCCATGGAGCCCTCAATACTGTTATCTTTAGGAGTTGCACAAAAAGAGAATGCACCGTTAGATTAGGATATAGAAAGAGACACATTAGAAATTCCATTTTGGGGAGAAAGAAACTGAGTATTAAGCTCTGCTCAACAATTTGATGTAGTAAATGCAGAACTCTCATTTTAGAGCATATTCTTTCTCCAGAATCACAGAATCACAGAATCACAGAATCACTAGGTTGGAAAGGACCTTTAAGATCATCAAGTCCAACCATTAATCCAGAACCACCATGTCCCCTAAACCATGTCCTGAAGCGCCACATCCACACGTTTTTTGAACACTTCCAGGGATGGTGACTCCACCACCTCCCTGGGCAGCCTGTTCCAATGCCTGACCACCCTCTCAGTGAAGAAATTTTTCCTAATATCCAATCTAAAGCTCCCCTGGCGCAACTTGAGGCCATTTCCTCTTATCCTATCACTAGTTACTTGGGAGAAGAGACCAACACCCTCATCGCCACAACCCCCTTTCAGGTAGTTGTAGAGAGCGATAAGGTCTCCCCTCAGCCTCCTCTTCTCCAGACTAAACAACCCCAGTTCCCTCAGCCGCTCCTCATAAGACATGTGCTCCAGACCCCTCACCAGCTTCGTTGCCCTTCTCTGGACACGCTCCAGCACCTCAACATCCTTCTTGTAGTGAGGGGCCCAAAACTGAACACAGGATTCAAGGTGCGGCCTCACCAGTGCCGAGTACAGGGGCACAATCACTTCCCTACTCCTGCTGGCCACACTATTGCTGATACAGGCCAGGACGCTGTTGGCCTTCTTGGCCACCTGGGCACACTGCCGGCTCATATTCAGCCGGCTGTCAACCAGCACCCCCAGGTCCCTTTCCGCCGGGCTGCTCTCCAGCCACTCCTCCCCAAGCCTGTAGCATTGCATGGGGTTGTTGTGGCCAAAGTGCAGGACCCGGCACTTGGCCTTATTAAACCTCATACAGTTGGCCTCTGCCCATCGATCCAGCCTGTCCAGATCCCTCTGCAGAGCCCTCCTACCCTCCAGCAGATCAACACTCCCACCCAGCTTGGTGTCATCTGCAAACTTACTGAGGGAGCACTCAATTCCCTCATCCAGATCATCTATAAAGATATTGAACAAGACTGGTCCCAGAACAGAGCCCTGGGGAACACCACTCGTGACCGGCCGCCAGCCGGATTTAACGCCATTCACCACAAGTCTCTGGGCTCGGCCATCCAGCCAGTTCCTCACCCAGCGAAGAGTAAACCCGTCTAAGCCACGAGCCGCCAGTTTCTCCAGGAGAATGCTGTGGGAGACGCTGTCAAAGGCTTTACTAAAGTCCAGGTAGACAACGTCCACAGCCTTTCCCTCATCCACTAGGCGGGTCACCTGGTCATAGAAGGAGATCAGGTTGGTCAAGCAGGACCTGCCTTTCATGAACCCATGCTGGCTGGGCCTGATCCTTTGGCTGTTCTGCAGATGCCCTGTGAGCACTCTCAAAACCAACCGCTCCATAATCTTCCCTGGAACAGAGGTCAGGCTGACAGGCCTGTAGTTCCCAGGATCCTCCTTCCGGCCTTTCTTGTAGACGGCTGTCACATTGGCAAGCCTCCAGTCTTCTGGGACCTCCCCTGTTAACCAGGACTGCTGATAAACGATGGAGAGTGGCTTGGCAAGCTCCTCCGCCAGCTCTCTCAGTACTCTTGGGTGGATCCCATCAGGCCCCATAGACTTGTGGGTGTCCAGGTGGCTTAGCATGTCCTTGACTGCTTCCTCCTGGATTATGAGGAGTACATTGTGCTCTCCATCCCCGTCTTCCAGCTCAGGGGGCTGAATATCCTGTGGATACCTGGAGTGGCTATTAAAGACTGAGGCGAAGAAGGCATTAAGTACCTCAGCCTTGTCCTCGTCCTTGGAGACAATGTTCCCCGCCATATCCAGTAGGGGATGGAGATTCTCCTTGCCTCTCTTTTTGTTGTTAATATATTTGTAAAAACATTTTTTATTATCCTTTACGACTGTGGCCAGACTGAGCTCTAGCTGGGCTTTTGCCTTTCTAATTTTGTCCCTGCTTGACCTAACGAGATCTTTGTACTCTTCATGAGTTGCCTTCCCCTTCTTCCAGAGGTGATAAACTCTCCTCTTTTCCCTGAGTCCCAGCAAAATCTCCCTGTTCAGCCAGGCCGGTCGCCTTCCCCGCCAGCTCTTCTTACGGCACATGGGGACTGCCTGCTCCTGCGCCTTTAAGATTTCCTTCTTGAAGACTGTCCAGCCTTCCTGGATCCCTTTGTCCTTCAGGACTGTCTCCCAAGGGACTCTCTCAACCAGTGACCTGAACAGGCCAAAGTCTGCCCTCCGGAAGTCCATGATAGCAGAACCATATTTAAAATCAGTTCTTAACTAAAATTGTCCCTTTTCTGCTGCTTCTTACCTGTTTCCAATTTTGGGGAGCTGGTTGGCATTCCCAGTCCTTGGGACAAGAAGTTAAAGCCTTCCCTAGCCCAGCTGTGCTCCTAACCGCACACACAGCTGCAGAGGAGATTTCAGTAACTCAGGTGTGTGACCTTAAAGGAGATTTTAACAGATACTAACGGTGCTATGAAGAAGTTACTGCAACCTCAAGTAATGTGTAATTTCTTTTCTTCAGTAAAATGGCTAAGTTTAGCACCAAGCAAAAAGGAGTATTGAAAATGCTGCCATAATGACAGTGAAATTTATTTTACATTGACAGAAAAATCAAAAACTACTGCTAGAAACGTTACTTGCTGATTAAACTCAGTATCTTCAAGCAAACACTTGAAAAACTCAGCTTTTAATCAGCCAAAAATAAATTATCATAAATAATAGTAAATAAACATAATGATAAAATGGCTAATTTAAGACCATTTATGCATGAAAGGTAAACAAATAAAGAAGCAGTCGTATCTTATAGGATTTTCTGTCAGACTTCCGAACATCTGGAATTGCTCAGTGTTTTCTCATGTAATATAAATAATATTTGTGGAGAAAAAGAAGGAGGGAATATGACAATCTCAGAAACTGAGAAGGACTCAAACTTTCTTCTGCTTCTCAGTTAGCAGTAGGCATAGCGTTGGCACTAACAATTACAGCTAAAAATCTTAGTCCTTTGAAGTGACCACAAGCTGCTTTTGCAATGCTATTTTGTTTACAATCTGCTTGCATGGGCTGAGAGCAAATGCATGAAGAATAATCTGTAAATTCTCATCCCTGTGTAAGCTGATCCAACTTTGGTGCAAGGCCCTTCTTAACTATAGTCTATGCAATAGACGTAACAATTTGTATAGTTATTATACAACCACTGTAGAAAAGGTATCAAAATCAATTTGATAAGGCACAGACACTCATGCAAAAGTCATTACCGGGTAACCAACATAATCAACCAATTTTTGATTGATGACTTCCAAGAAAACCCAAAGATACTCTCAATACTTTATAATTTTCTATTAATAGACTTCTATGTATTCATAAAATACACTTGAAAGTTTTAGAAACACCCAAATAAAAAAAAAATTCTGAAAGTGTAATCTGCATTTCTGTAATTTTTAAGACAACTTGATATTCATCAGCCGAAATCAGCACATAACATCGTATAGTTTTCTGAAATGCCATGATGGAGGTCAATAACCCAATGGATGTTCAATATGCGTGATGTGATTTTCCTTTGCTTTTCACTGAAACAACACAAAACTCAAACCTTCAAGTCCTGTGGAGGGACTAAGGTCACTGGAAGTTATCTTTTTACCTTCTTATTTGTCTTGTGGCAGGGACAGAGTGAAGTCTTGAATTCAAACAGGCTTAAATGGCTGTCTAAATTACGATGGCTTATCTCTAGCTTCTGACAACCAGCAATGCCTAGACAGAACTTGTGGCAGGGTCCTTGTAAATCAGCACAACAAATTGCAGGGATGGAAGATGCAAGAAGAAGTTTCCCCTAGCTGAATCTGATCTGAGTATATACAAAAAAAATTACAAAATACATATATTGCATATTTCTCTCCATGGAAATAAATGAAGATGTTTTAACTTATTATGTTGTTATATAGCACTGATCTTCATACTATCTGATTAACTAGGTTGTGGGTTTAAAGTAGTTTTTTAGTTTGGTTTTTTGATATCAAAAGATCTCAATCTTTAATTTCCATGTAGTCCACTAGCTAAGAGAGTACTTGAGTCCAGCAGCACCTGCTCAGCTAAGCCCAGCACTGCAGAGCAGCCAGGGATTGGCCTCAAGAGAATCCACTTTAAGTATCTGTTTAAGTGGATTAAGACAGAAGCTGTATTCTACAACAGTAAAACACAGTAACATCCTGGTTACACATATTGGCCAAGATACTCTTTAATATATCAGCAGTTAATCTTTTGCTTCTGGTGACTCTTCTCTGTGCCAGCTGCTGCAATTCAAAACATAATTGCTAGTGAAGTGGTGAAAAAAAAATTAGAGAATGCTCAGGTGCAAGCTGTTCAGGGCTGGGAGGCTGTTTTCCAAGCCTGTTTCAGACCAGATGATGCTTGTAGAAAACTCTGAAGCAAGAATGGAATGGAGTAACCAAAGGAGGGGGTAAAATGCACTAATAAAAGCTGAAGGGGGCCAATAGTGTAGGACTTCTGTAAGCTCTGTGAGATGGATGAGTGAATTTATCAATCTTTCTTTACTGTGAGCCTAGTAACAGTGACGGTTGAGAAACTACAGTGTTGAACCCAGTATCAGAATTTTTTTCTGATCTTTGGAAACCAAAAGCATGTGCTGCAAGAAGTAATTGGGTGAGAATTAACCATCCACCACTGCGGTAAGTAGGAAAAATTCAGCTCCTACTTGACATCTCTGTATTTGAAATGGGCTATAATTGCAGTGACTAATATTTCTAGCACTGTTGTGCTGGATCCATGCTTTTTGAAGAGGTACTTCAAGGACTCCTAGTGTTAAGAAGTAAACCTCTTTTTGGACAATATACAGGTACCCATGCTGGATGTTGGTATGAAGGGTGGTCTTAATATTCCTAAAGCCTCATTTGTGACCCTAATTTTTTTCCTAGACCATTTCTTGAGATAGTTTGGAATAAAATTATTGGAAAACCTGGTCATCGCACAGTAACACTTTTAATGAAAAATCACTGCTGACTAAAGCAGCAGGTATGTTTGTGAGAGTTTCCAGGGAGGACTGTTGTTCAGGCTGACTTGAAGAGTGAGTTTGAAGATGAATGTGTTTAATTATGAAAGCCACGGATCATTATATTATGTACAACCCTTCTGTCAGGACCTGACTGGAAGCAAAATGGGATGGGTTTAGATTTAAAAGGGTCACTGCTCACATGCTGATTTGTTTCTCCCAGGAAAAAAGACAATTAAACTAACATTTGATACTAAATGAGCTAGTTTTCCTGACTTACAAGTCCTAAAAAGTTGCTTAACAAATATTTTTATTAAAGGGATGTTGTGTTTTATCCCAGCTGAAACTAGGACAAGGGGAAAAGAGAAGTCTGAAGAGGTGGACAAATAAAGTAACTCCGACTTCATAGCATAACTTGTGCTGCTGGTTGTGGCTGGTGTCATCCCCTTGCTCCACACCGCCTCTTCCTCCATGCTCTTGTAACCATCCTTCTTCATCATAGCTATGCTGCTGACAGGCCTGCTCCTTAGCACCACCACCAAAACACAGCTCTCCACTGCAAGAATTTCGAATTCCTTCTTCTATTCCTCTACTGAAAAGCCTCCTTGCTTTGCCCTGCAGTGACTGTCGCCGATGCTGTTGTCTGGTGTCATTGCCCTAACGTAATGCCCAGCAAAGGAGCACTACACTGCGCTCTTGCAGTGCTGTAACTTGTGTTGTTCTGCAATCCAGCTGGGTTGCCTTCGTAACACGCACAGTATGTGCAAAATTAATGGGCTGTCCATCAATGTCTTTCATTTCTCTTCCCTTTGATCCATCAGATAGCAACAGAGTTCTCCTCCTGAGGGCTCCCCTGACATCTGGGTTCATTGCTGGGGAGGGAGGTGTGGGGTCTTGCCATTGCTTTAGGTCCCAGCTGTCAGGCTTCTGTATGTACGGATCCTAGGGGAGCTGGGCTGACAGACTTCCTGGTCTGCTGCGGTTTCCCTCTCTCACAAATCTTGCCCCCCTATAACTAGGCAGATGATAATCGAGTCCAGGAACAACCCCAAACAAGTGTCAACCAACAGATGCCTGTACTGAAAACCAGATGTAAGTATGCAGGCCTTCCTGCAACTGGCAAAAGGCGAAGAGCAAAGACTTCCGTTAAGTATGTTCTTTCTTTTCCTTGGAAGTGTTCACCTGTTAGTTTGAGCATTTTAGAAAGTTTTAAGATAGCCATATTGGCCTAGATCTTTATCGGTCACAGGGGTAGAGCAGAGGATGTTTACAGACCAAGAGAAAGCGCCCAGGATATAACAGAAAAAGTCAACAAAAAAGGAACACTTGATGCTTAAAGAATTTTTTTATACAAAGTTTCTAAGACTGTCAGTCATTTTTGTAAATCAGTAGCAGACTATTTAATATGTGTCTATGAATTATGTGAGTACATTAAAGGAAACATGGCCCCTTACACAGTAAGCATTCACGCTCCAACTATCTGCAACCTTCAGGAAAATGAGTCCCTTGTGATTGTTTATAAATACCTGCAAGGGACATGCTGCAAGGTGAGAGCAAGGTGAACAGATATATAAAACTAGATAAGAATAAGCTGCCAACAACTAAATTTTGGCTTTTCCTAAACATGACCATTGGAGTAGTTCTGGAGCAGTGAGAAGAGGAATAAAAAGTTAACCTACTTTCAGATGAAATTCAATAATAAATTTATGATGGGGATTATATGACATGGTGCATTCAGTAGCCTAAGTGTAATGATTCAGGAGGTGTTCTTCAAGCCTACTTCAAATGATTTGAAGGAAAGGTATTCTCTGAAAACTGTTTCTTGAACAACTCTGTAGTATGCCATACATAATTTTCATTGATGGTGCGGAATATGTAATTTGCTATTATATATATATTATTTTACAGTTATTTATAGAGCAGTTGATTAAAACTATTTAAAGAAAATATGCTGTTCCAAATTCGCCATAAATATTTCAGATTTTGCAGAGATAGGATACTTTTTTTGCTTCCTGAAAGAAAAAGAAAGAAGGGGAAGAAACAGTCATTATATCAGCCCTTGTCATTGCATCATGAGAAGTGTTTAGTACTGAATATTACTAAGATTGGAGCAAAGAATTGCACATGCATATGCTCTAAATTCATCAGCTCTACACATGTATATGGAAAAGTTGGGAGCTGGGCTTGCATATGTGTATATTTAGGCATATATATGGCTCACCTCAGAGCAGAAGGGCACGCTTTAAACTCTGCTGTTGAGGACTGAAATCAAACCTGAATCCTGAACATGACTATAGTTGTGTTTTCCCCCCATTGAACTGTTCCTTGAGTTGTCCATAAAGCATGTGCCATAGGTGCGAAGCAGTGTTTCCTGCAGGTGTCTGAAGCTCTAAGATGCTGCTTTGACATAGGAAGCAGGGAGTAAGTTTTCTTAAGATCTGACTTCTGAAAAGCCTCAGAGAAGGACCAGTGCCCTTTTAATCTTTCAAATAGACACCAACTCTAAGGAAGCTGTTAGTATGTCATGTATCTTAGTTAGAAACAGAGTCCATGTCTGGACAAGCAAAACCCGAATTCCTGCAGTACAGATGAAAGGGGGAAAAAAGCTGTTGTGCCAAGGGTTGGGTAATGTGTGTTTATCATGGTCTCATTTCTTGCTAAGAAACTATTAGGAAACACTGGAGCTGCACAACTTTCTGTGAATATCAGGTTAATTGGGGAAGCTGCTGCTTCTATGCAGTTTGCCCCCCAGAAGCAAACAGGAAACGCACGAACTGTTAGAAAGTGATGGGAACCATCTTATAGGGACATTATAAGGGAAGGGCTGCACTTATGAAGCTGAGAACTGAATGATGCAGATACCTTGGATGTATCTGGAGGCCTGGACAGACATCATCCTTCCAAGAGATGCCAGTGGCAGAAGAGCCCGTGACGGTTGTACCATCATGTTTTCAACAGAATGTTTTCATAAATGATTTTTTTGGTGATTTTTTTTTCCAAATTCTGATTGTGTAAGTGATACTAAAATATTTAAATGCATGTATTGCTTTAATAGCACTGGGGTGTCCTCATTTCTATGCTGGCTGCTGAAATGTTTACGGTATGACTGAAGGATGGTGGCTTATGCCATATTGGGGAAAATGGTTGGACTGCTTCCTACAGGCACTATGGCTGATATTTTCTACGCTAGTAAAACTGATAATACTGAGCAAACTGCTAATTTAAGACAACTCTCATGACACTCAAAAAACACACAAAAAGACAAAAAACAGTCAAAAACCAGACAAATCTTGTTAGGGCATGAGGTTTGCACACAAAAAAAAGAAAACAGGAGAAGTTATAATCAAAGTAAATGAAATATAAATTCTTACTTTCAGTCAGAAAAAAAAAAGATACTATTTCTGTAGGTGTTTGTCTTTTGATTTTACTCCTGGTATAACTTGTTATGGTGGAGCTAACTGAACCAGAAAAGGTCAACTAAGCTGGAGACCAGTTTGAAGTAGGGAGGTGCTTAACTACTGTTCCATAAAGCATTATTGATTCAGTGAAGTGTTAGGTGAAGTCACGCACATGTCCATCTAGAGTAGTGGATACCATCAGGGCCTAGAACATTATCTTCACAACACTCAGTTTTTTAAAACTGCGTATTGCTTTTTCTGGTTAATTTTGGATTAAACTCTACAAAAATGTCAACTGTTCTGTAAATAACAGAGGAAGAGAAAAGGAACTGTTACTGCTTCATTAACGCTAATATAGTTATCTTAGATCTGCATCACCTGCCACAGACGAATAAAATACCCAAAGGGCTGTAAAATGTGATTTTTAATCTCTGTCACTATATTGTGTAATAAATATGAGAAACATACTTTAATGAGACTTCACTGTGGATTGTCCTGTGGCAAATTATTGCCTCCTGTACTCAGTGCACAAACTGGCAACATGATGCTTCAACACAGAGATGCTTTTTGCAAACAGATGGCTGTTTGGGGACCAGGACTTGCATAGGAAATGGGGGTGCAAGGCAATGACACGTCATCTGCTACATCCTCACCAGAGGATCAAAATTAGGAGTTTGATGTGTAAGTCATGGGAGAGCGGTAAGTGCCTTTGTGGAGGCTAATCAGAACACCATAGTTAAATGGTTAGATAATTTAACTCTGCTATTAACTAACTGAGACATAATCACTGGTAGGTGAAGTTCAACTCTTATAACTGTACCAGCTCTAAAGAAATGTAAACAGGGTGATACCTGTGCTTTATTTCACAGGGTGTGTGACCCTGCCACAGTAAAGCCTTTAAGCAGTTCTGTCTGTACTTTGTGGAATCAACAGCCTGGAAATTTTTTGCAACATAATACCTTGAGATATGTTCAGGATAAATTACTTCAGATGGGAATGAGTCATGCTCCTGCAGTGAAATGCCTTTCTAAAATTGCTCAATAAGAAATAATAGGGAGTCAGTTTTATGGTGATGAAAACGACACCCTGAGAGAAAGACTGGCGAGGGTAAAAGCTCTGCTAGCTTTGACATTCGTGGAACGTGGAGAAGATTTACTCAAGTCACTCTGAATCTGCAACCAGTGGGTTTCAGCATGAAAGCAAGAAGTCTGAGGTAGCTATGCTTCTGGCAGTGAATTTTTAACAATTATTTCTAACAGCTCTCAGTCATCAGGACAGTGTTGTGGTTAAATAATTAGATTTGTTTTGGATGCCAGCAGGAGAGGCAGATGTGCAGACTCACACTAGGAAATAGTCAGAGTCATTAGAATTTGCCAAGAAAATTAAGACATCCCCACCCCTCCCTCTAGACTGAAGCCGATGGGGTATGGAGGGGGCTCTGACACTGCAGGTATGACAGACAACATGAAATAGAAGACAAATGACCCAGGGTATAAAAGAGCTCCGAGCCAGCACGTACTTGCCACGTGTAGCTCCAGGACTAGTTGGGCATTTTTGGGTAGGGAGGTGAGATTGGAAAGGAGAGAAGGTAATATCAGCAATGGATTATATTATTTGGCTGGGCTTTGCCAGTGACAGCAGTGTGCACAGCGTGGACAGAGGGGTTGAAGCAGTGCTCTTAATTCAAAAGAATTAGGCCTAGAGGCAAAAGACAAACTAGCAGCCTGAAAGCACAACATTTGTGAACTTTGAGTTGGATAAAGAAAGGTGAACAGGCAAAAGTTGTGCCAGAAACAATGATATTAGCACTAGAAAGAAGATAAACAGCTAAAAGCTGGGCTGCATAACACTGATCTTACAATAGAGGATGTGATTATACAGGTAAATACCAGCTGGGAAAGAATCTGTTCTGTAACAGTGCTGGGAAAAAAGGTAGATTAGATAAAGGTGAAACTCTTAGTTTCGTCTGAAGTGCAGCCGCTGGCAGGGCATTAAAGTGACTGAGGAAGATAATGAGGACAGTCCAGAAGACAGGACACAAACATGGATAGGCTAAAGCTGAAAAGCTCAATAACCTAAGGTAAGACCTCTAGGAATGCTACTATGGCCCTAGAGCAACACAAGCCATTGAGGGTGGGATTCAGGCTGCAATTAAAATACCTCGATTAAAAAGTCTGTAAATGTTGGCTTATGCAGAGTCCTATTAGAGCCAACGGAGATTTGGAGTTTAAGCTGGTTACTCACATGTAAGCGTCTAGACAACTCCAACAAGACATGGATTACTTAGAGGTCATGTTTCATAGCTGCAAACCCCATGTGAATGTCTCCGACACCCAAAGGAGATATACACTGGGCAGGATTATGTTTGCCTAATCATGAATGTTTAATGCCTTTGTAGGTGCAATGGCTTATTTTGCCTGGCTTCCAGGAGCTGTACCAGCAAGGTGTGGATTTCTAGTGGGTTCTGCATCAATCTGACAGTCCTTTGTGGAGGTTTTTCAATGTTGCTAGAGCACCTCAAAGGGCACTAGGTACCCATGGTTAGGAAAATGAATTCTGCCTTTAGCATCTGGTCACAGTATTGTGGAAAGATCTTTGGACAAAATTTGGGTTCTGATTTCCCCAGCTACCTTATAGAAAAAATTCAGGCACTTAACACAACACAATAAAATATTTTGTCTCTGTGTGTCAGCCAATACTGGTATTCTGTTTGAAACTTACAGGACAGAGACTTTTAATACTTTTCTCTAACGCTTTAAAAAGAATATGCAAATTTCATGTGTGGATTGTAAAACTCTGGGAAGAGTCTGTTCTAGTCTCACCTCAGGTAAACAACCCTGGTAAAGAAGTGGTCACGTATCTTTGATATCTCAGGAGTTGGATGGTTGAAGCAAAACAGGCTGGGGAGAAAACTTGTGGGAACGACACCTCACCCCAATAAATAATTAAATAAATAAATCTAGATCAGTAGTCACCCTTCCTGGTGTAGCCTTACCAGAAAACATGCCAAAAGAACAGAGTCCTGGCTGTAAAGGAACATGCTAGACATGCCACTCACCTCTCTCCATCTCACGCCATCTCTGCGTCTCGCTTTACCCTAATCCCCGAATATGCACGTGGTGTCTGTCGGGGGAGGCAGAACACAGTGCCTGCAAAAGTGCCCCCAGGTGGGGATTGCCCCGGCTGCCCCTCAGCCCCTTCTGGCAGCCTGGCACGGCCTGGATGGTGGGTGGCACGGAGGGAATGACTGTGTCTTTCGCCTACGTCGTGGCTCTATCCTCCTCAGCAAAGGGGATGGGATGACCTATTAACACCAGCTGGAGAACTTCTTCTGCACCATGAATGTGCTTTTGCTGGTGTCACAGCAATACCTTAAATGCTACTCTCCTGATGAATGCAGTTTTGTCGGGTTGCTTAAGTACTGAGGCAAGCAAAACTTACTTATAAAAAAAAAATTTTCATGTGCAGTAAAAGTGATTTGCATTGCTTATGTAGCATACCTGCAGTTTATGTCAATGAAAAATCCAGGTGTTACAAATTGTATGCTTAGAGAATTTTGTGCAGTGAAGGAATGACATTCATTCTTAATCAATCTAAATCCTTTTAAAAAAAAGCTGATATTGGCTTATCAAAATACAGATATAACTTTAATTATAATTTATAAAATACTCGCCATTCTATTTTACTATAGCAACTGTGAAACAATGTCAATAAAAGTCCTAGAAAGGAGGTAGTCTGTGAGAAGAAAAAAAAGTTACTGTCCTGATCCAGAAAACCTGTTTAAAAGCAGACATACACCTCACTTATACAGGTGACTATGCAGGAGGCAAGAAACTTGGAATAGAGATGCAACAAGAGAATTTTGTGGAGCTCAATTCCACAGTATAAAGTATTCATAGAATCATAGAATAGTTTGGGTTGGAAGGAACCTTTAAAGGTCAGCTAGTCCAAGCCACCCACAATGAGCAGGGACATCTTCAACTAGAGCAGGTTGCTCACAGCCTCGTCCAACCTGACCTGGAATGTTTCCAGGGATGGGGCATCTACCACCTCTCTGGGCAACCTGTGCCAGTGGTTCACCACTCTCATTGTCAAAAATTTCTTCCTTCTATCTAGTCTGAATCTACCCTCTTTTAGTTTAAAACCATTACCCCAGGACCATTGTCCTATTGCTACAGGCCCTGCTAAAATGTCTGTCCCCATCTTTCCTATAGGCCCCCTTTAAGTACTGGAGGGCTGCAAGAAGGTCTCCCCAGAGCCTTCTCTTCTCTAGGCTCAACAACCCCAACTCTCTCAGCCTGTCCTCAGAGGAGAGGTGTTCCATCCCTCTGATCATTTCTGCGGCCTCCTCTGGACCCACTCCAACAGGTCGATGTTTTTCCTGTGCTGAGGGCTCCAGAGCTGGATGCAGGACTGCAGGTGGGGTTTCACCAGAGCGGAGTAGAGGGGCAGAATGACCTCCCTTGGCCTGCTGTCCACACTTTCTTGATGCAACCCAGGATACAGTTGACCTTCTGGGCTGCAAACATGCATTGCTGGCTCATGTCCAACTTTTCATGCACCAGTACCCCCAAGTCCTTCTCAGCAGGGCTGCTTTCAATCCCTTCCTCCCCCAGCCTGTATTGGTACCGGGGGTTGCCCCAACCCAGCTGCAGCACCCTGCCCTTGGCCTTGTTGAACCTCATGAGGTTCACACAGGCCCATTCCTCAAGCTTGTCCAGGTCCCTCTGGATGGCATCCCGTCCCTCAGGCCTGTCAACCGCACCACTCATCTTGGTGTCCTCTGCAAACTTGCTGAGGGTGCACACCATTGTCTATGTCATTGATGGAGATATTAAAGAGTACTGGTCCCAGTAGGGACCCCTGAGGGACACCGCTCATCACCGCTCTCCATCTAGACGTTGAGCCATTGACCACTACCCTCTAGGAGGGACCATCCAATCAATTCCTCATCTACCCAACAGTCCCCCCATCAAATCCATAGCTCTCCAGTTTAGAGAGAAGGATGTTGTGGGGGACCATGTCAAAGACCTTACAGAAGTCCAGATAGATGACATTCCTAGCTCTTCCCTTGTCCACTGGTGTGGTCATGCCATCCTAGAAGGCCAGTAGGTTGGTCAGGCAGGACTTGCTCTTGGTGAAGCCATGCTGGCTGTCTCGAATCACCTCCCTGCCCTCCCTGTGCCTTAGCATGGCTTCTGGGAGATTCTGTTCCATGATCTTCCTGGGCACAGAGGTGAGGCTGTAGTGAGGTTGGTAGTTCCCATGGTCCTCCTTGCTACCCTTTTAAAATATTTTATATATTTCCAATATATTATAATTATTTCCAGTCCAGGAACATTATAAATATTTTCAATCCAGGAAGCTTCAATTTCAGCTGAGCTACCGGGGCCTCTTCGCATTGCTGCCTGTGTTGGTTTAAAAAACGGTTCTTTTCATCTCAAAGTCAGGTCCCAATGATGCGAGTTCACAACTGAGCAAATCATCCGTGTTTTCGTTCCCAGAGATGCAGATTCCCCAGACTTTTTGTGTTACAAGAACTGTATGTGTGGACAAATTTAATTCAAGTGTTTTAATGAAGGGAGAGTGACTTTTACAATAATTTTGTTTATGTTTTCAACTCTCTAAGGCAACTGTAGTTCACATCTAAAATGTTTTTTTTCTGCGCTCAGAAAGCCAGTCAGACATTTGCCAATAGGAACTGGCATAGTGAGCGAGCCCAGCTGTACGTTTGGCCTTTCTAGTCCATTGCTGCATTTTTAATTACTTGGACTATAGGGGAGACATTTTTACCTTCTATGTATCTCCTACTAATTTTCTGTTTGTTTTGTTTTTTTTAAGGTGCCACGTGCTATCTGTCTAGTGTGAGTAATAGCCAGTGTGCTCTGGCAGGAATGTTGGAGCCTCCCTTTCCATTTAACTTCTGCAGAGGAGAGCAAAATGGATGCAGACAATTGTAAATGCTACTAAAGATTTTTAATTTCTCTTCTGACATAGACTCAGTGAGAATAACTTCATTCTCTTGCTCTGGTAATTCAAAAGTGTATTTTATCTGCCATTAGAACTAGCCTGCCTGTGTTTTCACTCTGGTTAATCTTGTCCCAAGAACGCTGCAGCCTTATGCTATGGCAGTCGAAAATTCTTCTAGCATTATGTAAGGGATTAACTGACATGTGAATAATTGTCTGCGGTGCAATGATTCCATTTAGTTCACCTCTATCTATGATAATCGATTATAAGACAAGTAGTGTGTGGCACATTTAGTCTCTTCTTGGGCCCTATACTGAGATAACTTTTTATTTTATGTAGGTAGTAGTGAAGGTGCCTGGGTGAATTTCAGTCTGGTACCAAACTGCGTGCTTCAATGATTGTTAGAATATGCATTTTTTTCTGAATTTCTTTATCTACCCATCAGTGTGCTGTCAAGTTATTCTCATATCCACTTTCAGAAAGGGAAGAGTTCGCATTGCCAGTAAAAGATATGGTAAGCAGAAGTCTAGAGAGATTAAAATTTGCTGGTATTAATATAAGGAGACAGTGACATAAACAGAAATGAAAATGAGGTGTCCCATACCTCTACTTAATGCCACAAGTGTGACTTCTTCCATCTTGTTCTCATGGTACAATAAATCACAGAAAAACAGTCACTTGAAAGTAATTCCTGTTTAAAATTGAGGTCAGAATTTTAAAACAGTTGACATTATTCCCTTAAATGATTTTGTATTTCTCCTGATTTAAGTCCACATTTACCTTCTGTATCCAAAGATGTTTTAGAAGGATCTCATAGCCCTGTTTGCCCTTTTTACAGCTCTAAGATGATGAGCAGTAATTCTCCTTTTGTGAAATCTGTATATTGCCCTCTGCTACTTCATAATTTATTATAAACTTCACTATTGCTATTCTTTCCATTAAGAAACTTTTCTATACTATGGTATGGTTTTTGCACTTACTGGGGCAGCACATGAATCTGTCATGTCACTTCACTCACTTTGAGTTTCTTGAGAGGAAATCTGGGTATTTTCAATGCTCTTCTCTTCTATCAGCTGAAATGAACACCTCTTAGCTAGTTCCAGTAATTCTGTCTGTAAACTAGTCTTAGTTACAACATGCTATAAGTAATGACCAAGATGGGAATGAACTGGGTTTGTCAGTTTTAGTGAACTTAGGTAGATATGAAACACAGTTATCAAAATATGTACTTTACAAGCCTAGAAAGAGCTCTCATAAACTGGAAGATTTATTATGATAGAGCACCAAGCCTCAATATCATAACGTATTTATTTACACTAGCAAGTATGTTAAGACACAGATTTCTGCAGGTCTTAATGCTCATCTGGTTTTAAATATTTTTAAATATTTGCTCAAAAATTTATAATATAATGCACTTCATGGCAGTCTACAGAGGATTAAGGCAGCACCCCTGCCTCAAAATTTTAAGAGAGTAGTTCTAGAAAAAAGTATTGTAGTAGAGGATATTTAGCCACGCATCTACTCTGGCTCTTGCTACCCCAAAGAAACTTAAGTACAGCTTTTTGTCCCTTTGAAAGAGCATAGATGTTTTACATGGAATGTCAGAAGTCTATGCATAAGGACCAAAGCTGTTAACAAAGGAAAAAAAAATAATTAAAATCTCCCTCTTACATCATATGCTAGTGCTATCTGCTAGCTGGAGATACAATGCACCATAGATTAAAATTCTGAAAAGATGTCAAACTGGTTATTTAGTTCTGAGAATAAATCACTGTCAAGAATTTCCACACTTTATCTTCTGGTAGATGTAGGGTACATGTATCCCATTCTGGAATATGTTATTTAGTCTCACCTTTGAAGTTAGCCTTTGGTTCAACTTCACACTGGTATCATCAGCATGATTTACATTTCAACCTTAGATTTCCAGCTATCTCCTCAAGTGAGGAATAGCTAGGAGAAGAAAAAAGCTGTAGCTGTATGCATGAGGGCATGCTATGCCTCTAAACATTTTTTCCTGATGGCTATTGTCTTGCTTCACTACTTAGAACATCTTAGAAAAACTGTTGAAAGAAATGTAGTGAGATTGTCTTGCCTGCTCCCCTGCTCTGTACCAGAGTCCAACCAAATTTCCCAGGCAGTGTTGAAAGCCACATTATTAGCAAGGTTTTGAACCTTTCCAGCTTCTCTAACATGAACCTTTCAAGTCTGTTACTACTGGAATCAGTGGGCATGGACATGAAAAGCAGGTTTTTTTCCTTCTTTTTTCATAGACCATTTATTGTTTTTTTCTCTGAACTATCCCTAGTATTCAGTGGTTTTCCTTACAGTTCACTACTGGGCACAGTATTAGAGCAAAGGCTTTACTAGTGGGATGCAGAGCGTATAAGGATTACTTCATGTGTCTTGCAGGCCATATTCTAATACATACACTGTTTTTAATCGTAAGATGATCCTAACTGCTGTTCAGCTTGTGATCTCCCATGATGTCTTAAGTTTCTAACAAAATATTTCTAATGAATTGTTTCCCTAGGCATTTGTAAAATTCAATATCCTTAAATAAATACCTTGTACATATCCCTGTTAAATTTTGTCCTTGTTTTCCAGAGCCCTCCACAGTAGCTCATTTTCTATAGCAATCCTGTCCCCAAGGCAGTCTTTTTTTCTCAGCCTCTTGTTATCGGCAAATTTAATAGCATGTGCTTTCTGTTCAGTCACCCAGATGGTAAATGAGGTTATTGAATAGTACTGGATCCAGGACATACCGCTTCAGAAAAGTACATCCTTCATTTTGATAAGCGACATCAGCTATCTGAATGAAGGTTTCTAACTAATGTTCTGTCCATCCCATGGTAGTTTTATTATGTTTTAGAAAAGGGAAAGCTAATACTTGTTTTGCTTATGAAATTCTATGCAATATTTGACAAGCACATTAAGCGCTTATGTCAAAACAATTGCTCCTGCCCATTACGCAGTCATGGGAAAAGCCTTGCTGGTTTTACAGTATTTGTTCATATCAAATTTGTGTTTGTATGTCTTCACTTAAGTGCTTAATTAATTATTTTTAGCAGAATTTTTATGATAAACTAAGTGGGTTAGTTTATAAGCCCTTAACTCTTCCTTTTTAAGGACAGACGTTGTGTTTGCGTTCTTTCTCTACCTTCCACAACTTCTCAAGTAGAGCAGCCTCTTCCTCTGAGGCTGCTTTAGCCAGTTTTAATTATCCTAGGTTGTCATTCATCAGAAATGCTTCTCCTCTACTCCACTCAGTCTAAGCTGTAGTTATGGACTGAAAAGCAAATGTGTGAAAACATTACTTGCATTTTATCATATCCTAGGTAACTGCACTGATCCCAGAATGACCCAGTTATCAGTACTTGTTTCTCTACAGGAAAGAATTTGACTGCTATAGTCTAGAACTGCATTTCTTCTGTCATGGTTATAAAGACAGGTGACTCACCTGCATGCCAAGATTTGATTTAGACATTTAGATCTCTCCTACTTGTCAAATTCCATCTGAGTTTCCCCTGCTGAAATAAAAATCATATTTATTAATCCTTCTGTTCATGATTTGGATGTTCTAGAGCAGCATTTCATACCATTCCTAACACCCTCATCTTTAAAGTATCTGTTTTTCCTATATCAGGCCTTTTTCTGATTAACAATGTCATCTAACTTACTCATTGGGAAACTTCAAGGGCACAATTTTTAAGTCAAGTTAAAATATTAAAAATTATTCCCAAGGCCATTCCTAAGGCGACTTAATCAGTAACAACTCCAGTTGCTCTCTCTCAGTCTTTTATCTCTTCTTCAGCTCTTACAGCAAACTTCATTTTTTCCAACTTTTTTTTTTTTTCCTTTTATCATCTGTCAAATACTTATTTGAAGTTCTGGATAAATCAAAACTACAATGTTTCTTTTGTCTAGAAAATAATTTATTTAAACAAGAACTGTCAGATTATTCTGGTTGTGTACTTAGAATCATAGAATCAGTAAGGTGGGAAAAGACCTCTAAGATCATCAAATCCAACCGTCAACCCAACACCACCATGCCCACTAAACCATGTCCCGAAGTGCCATGTCTACATGTTTTTTGAACACCTCCAGTGATGGCGACTCTGCCACTTCCCTGGGCAGCCTGTTCCAATGCCTGACCACTCTTACAGTAAAGAGAGGTGGGCAGACCTTTGGGCATGCTCAGCCTCTCTGCCAGGAGGAGGCTGCAGGGCCCAGCTGGCCTGAGGAGCAGAGGTGGCAGCCAGACACTGCAGCACAGAGGAGCTTGTTGATAGGGAAGAGCACGCATGGATTTCCAGCAAGGCAAGCTCCAATTTGAGCGCAGTGGGAGCCTGAGTTACCAGAGAAGGAGCTGAGTTGTTGGCTCATTAACTGGTCAAAATATGTGTTTGCAGATCAGCTGACTAAGTGATTGTTTTAAAATCAAATTTGTGAAGAGGAGTTGTATAGCTCTGCCTTAAGACACTAGTGGACTTCAGTGAATACGTGTTAATGTATTTTCTTGAATTGTCATCAGTAAGCAAAATATATCTCTGCTATTTCTAGATAATAAAGTCAAAGTATCTCTACCTTCATTCTCAATTCTCGATCTCTGAAGCAATCAATGCTTCAGTATTTCCATCAAAGTCATGTAACTTCACATGCTTGCTTAAAAATGATGTTTGGTTTCACAGTATTGGGGTGTTTCAGAGTTGAGGGATGAGCTGACAAACTAATTTTGTATTAAAGTTAATAGAAAATATGCTTCCAGCTGCATAATACAAAATATGAAATATCAATGATGCATAACTGAAGATGGTCCTGAAATTATAAAGATTTTTTCACATGGTAAAAGCAGGAAGACATATTTCAAAAATTTACATTTGTGTCCAGATGAGGGAAAATCTGGCTAAATCGATATGTACAGTTAATCAAACAGTGAGTTTTGGAACAACTTATGAGATGTAAAGAACACATCTCTCAATCTCACATCAACAGATGACCAGTGTGTCAAAAAAGCGCACAAAAAAGATACAACTGAAACACAAAAAAAATATTTTTCTTAGCATTCATATTCCTGGCCAAGGAGCTCAGGAAGGTTGCCATTCTCTGTGTACAATACAGCCAAGAATCTGTTTCATATTGAGGTGTTGGCTGAACTTACGGAGATGGTAGACAAAATAAACAGTAACTAATCACCAGTGCTTAGAATGCTTTGATGAAATATGTGAATTATGATGGTGCTCAATTGTTAGCTTAAAACAACTATAAGTCTAGAAAATGGATGATAATCCATCACATTTTAAGACTTCAAGGGACACCCAGAGACCTATCAAATAAAAAATAGAAGTAGTGGGCATGGATAAGCACAGTAGCCTGTGGAAGAGGGAACTCAGATTTCATCAGAAAGGTACGGTCTCATTTTTCTGTTGGACTTCTTTGGAGAAGTCAGCAAGTATGTGGATAAGGGAGATTTATTTGACTTGGTCTACTCCAAAAGGCCATCAATAGCAACCCTCCCCAGAGGTTCTTCAAGTTCTTTGTCGGAAGGAAAAAGACATGTAAGACATCGTTCACATAGCATATGATGGATTAAAACCCAGAGAAAAATGGACTCAGAGATTTCAGAGAGTATTGGGACCTGCATCTATTAATTAAATGATGTGGAGAAGAGGGTGTAAAGTGAACAAGCTTGTTGGTGGTACTCATTGAAGCAGAGAAAGAAAGGTGAGGGCCAACTATGAAAAAAAGGCTGAATGAATGACTAGGATATACTATGGCAGATGAAATTCAGTGCAGATGAAGGCAAAGCTATGAACTAAAGGAGAAATTGTCTTAAAATCACACATACAGTGTCAGATGCCAAGCTAAATCTTGCCCTCATGAGTGACACTTCAGCTTTAAAGTATATACTCCCATGAAAACATCATTTCAAAGTTCAACAGTGGTCCAAAAATAAAACAGGATATTAGGAGTTATTAAAATTAGAATAAAACATTTATGCCATTGCTTAATGATATAATGTACCTACAACCTGAGAACTGTTTGAGCCCTGTTCCTTTCCATTTCCAGAAGGACATAGCAGAATGGAACTGAAAAGGTGAGAGTGGTGTTATAGAGACAGGAATGAATTCCGTACAAGGAATGATGATACAGACTAAGGTTTTGAGCTTGGAAGCAAAGACTACAGAAGAAATCCCAACTCATGAGTGGACCAGAGAAGATATAGGCAATGACTAAACACTCAATCTTCTAATACAAGAACTAGAGGGCACCAAGTGAAACTATTAGGAAGCAAGTTCTAAACAAATGACCAAAAGCAGTTCTTCATCCAGTATAGAGCTAAGCTTTGGAACAGGTTGCCCTGTAATATTTTCTATGATAACATTTTATGTTAGCTTATAAAGTGACTGACAAAAATATGGGTCAGAATCCCTTCAGGGCTACTAAATACATTACTCCATACTTAGGTACAACATAACAGAAAATTCCTGATAGTCATTACCAAGAATGTTTAATTCCACAAGCTTGTTTTGTTCTTATTCTCTTTCCTTATGTTCCACTACTGACAACTGCTGGAGACCGAAGAGTGGGCCAAAGGACTCACTCTCTAGATATCTCCATCTATGCTGTCAGGTATTCATGACATTTTTCTGAACAAATTTGTTTAATGGAATGTTACAGCTTGATTGTGATTTTCCAAAAAATGACATTTCTATTTGCATTTATTGTTCTTTCTGCTTAGATTTGTCTTCTTGTTTTCCAGGACAGTTCACTCTGTTTTTACCTATCTTGGTTTTCTTTTGCTCTTTTCAGGCTTTGTTTCCAACTAAATAAACATGCTGCTTAGGCTACTTTAACCGGTTTCTTTATTTGATTACATGCTATTCTTATCTTTTTACTGATTCTATTGACTAGAAAGAACTACCTCAATGTTTCTAACCGTAATCACTTATTGACAGTCATACCTCATCGGTAGTCCAAGCCTTGTTGTTCTTATGTGAAAGCAGTGGCTGAAAATTAAATTCTATTTTCTTTTCTACAGGCCTGTCTAACTTTACAACTGCAGATTTTTTAGAATTTTTTTTTAACTGCAGTCCCTCTTCTATAAACTGTAATCTTTTTACAGGCAGTTGACACTTTTCATCCTACGTGTTATGGTTTGTCAATACTTTCCTTGAAAAGCAGCTTCTAAACAATCCAAAACAGTTTTTTATAAATATTAATAAAAATTCTGTTCATTAATGTAATCTGAAATCCCTTCTATGAAAAAATTATTCCACTTTCCACATTACTGCCTAAATGAATTATTTTAGCCAGCAACAATTCTTGAGGCCTTTTGAAAAAGCATGTGTTAAGATAAACAAGAAAGCACAGTTCCTGACTGAAAGAGTTTAGATAATAAATTGTAACTATATTCTCAATTTGCAAAATGACTGACTTCCCGTGATGGGATGACTTCTTCTATGCATTTACACTAATAAACATCTTACTTGTTTTCATATTCACAGCTATGTTTTTTGAATCAAGTGCTCTGCACTAGTGCTGAAGTGCTTATGATCAGTCCATGCTGAGAATTGGCTAAGTACATCCCACCTGAGTTGCAAGAACATCTCTGACAGGCCATCAGTCTGAGTCGCGACATGATGTGCTTCAGTCTTCAGTTTCATTATTATTGTAGTAGCATGATTCAGAACTACATTCAGCCATATCCAGGGGTGGCAAGTCTGCAGTTCCCTTTGACAAAATATTCCACTACTGCGACATCTTATCAGAAACCTTTTCCAAACATATTAAGAAGGTGATTGGGAGCAGTCAGTATGGATTTATAAAGGGGAAAGCATGACTGTTCAAACTGACAGCCTTCTATGATGAGATGACTGGCTTGGTTATATGAGGGTAATGGACTCAGCATGTTTGCAGATGATACAAAACTGGAAGGAGTGACTGACAAACCAGATGAGTTTGCTGCCGTTCAGACCTCAACAGGCTGGAGAAATGGGCCAACAGGAGTCTCCTGAAGTTTAACAAAGGGATGTTCCAAGTCCTGCCCCTGGGGAAGAATGACCAGGACAGGCTGGGGCCAACTGACTGTAAGGCAACTTTTTAGGAAAGGGCCTCTAGGTCTGGACTGACACCAAGTTGACTGTGAGACAGTAATGTGCCCTTGAGGCAAAGGCGGCCACCAGCCTCCTGGGCTGTGTTGCCAGCAGGTCAATGGAGGTGATCGTCCCACTCTGCTCAGCACTGGAGAGACACATCTGGAGCCCTGTGTCCAGTGCTGGGCTCCCCAGGAGAAGAGAAACACAGACAGAGAGCACGTATAAGGAGACCCTGAGAGAGCTGGGACTGTTCAGCCTGGAGAAGAGAAGGCTCAGGGGGCTTATATCAGTGTGTATAAATATCTGACGGAGGATAGTAAAGGCGACAGAGCCAGACCCTTCTCTGGGGTAATGAGCACAAATTGTTATACAAGAAATTCTATGTAAGCATAAGAAAAAAATTGTTAATGCTTGGGGTGGTCAAACAATGAAACACATTGCACAGAGAGGCTGTGCAGTCTCCGTCCTTGAAGATATTAAAAATTCAACTGGACATGGCCCTGGGCAGCCTGCTGTAGCTGACCCTGCTCTGAGCAGGGTGTTGGATGACACTATCTCCAGGTGTTGGATGACACTATCTCCAGGTGTCTTCCCACCTCAGCCAGTCTGTAATTGTGAGGTTCTATAACTCTGTTAAATTTCCCAGCCCAAGAGAAAGCAGTCCAAAGTAGTGCAATATATTGGATGTTGTAATGCATAATATAATGAAAATAGTCCATGCATTGTATCATCAAGAAATAGATGTAAAATTAGAAAAGAAAAAAAAGGGGGTGTTTATTTTCTTCACATGTGATAAATGCATAGACTTTTATATTTTAATGTGTCTCTGTTTCTTACTTACCCAAATGTTTATTATCCTTTTTTTAATCCCTTGTTGTCAATTTGTATTATTACAGGTGGAATTAGCTCAATGTCTTGTTTGGATATCAGAGAACTTACTCTGAGAACAGTGTCCTTATTTAATCTTTCATAAGCCTTTGTTACTGAAACATGTGAAGAAGTGTAATTATGGATGTAGGAGAAAAGGAAAGAATATTTTCTCAGTGACCTCGACCTAATTACTGGAGTCAGAAATGTTCTATTTTAGATTACTCAAATTGTTTGTACTACAATCCTTTCTGGTTCCCAGTTTAGCAAGACCATATTTGTTCCAAGATAACCGTTTCCATAAGTTGAAATATTATTTCTGTATGATTTCAATAATTTACACAATTAAAAAGTAATACATGATTTTAAAATGAGGAAAGAAGAAATATTATCAAATGTATCTAAGAGTTCTGGTATATTTTCATGGATGTCATCTAAGCCTATGTTCTTTGAAGAGGACACCAATGTAAACCTGAATCTTTACCAGCACCGTCTTTTCTTTTTCCTTCTCTTGCAATTTTTATGATGGAGCTGATTACTATAACATCCCATAAGAAAATCAATGACTGAGCTTCCTATACAACTGGTACAAATTTTAGGCTATGTCAGGTTAACCTTCCTAAAATAAATTAATAAAAAATCTCCAAAGAAAAGAGCTTGTACAGAAAGCCAAAGCAGAGAAGTAGTCAGTGACTGTGTCCAATAAACACAACCAAGAAACATGTATTTGCTCAAAACACGTAATTCAGGTCCAAAGGTGATACACAAGGAATATGTGCAAGTTAAAAATGTGTTTTCATTTATGCAGGCTTAAGATCTGAGACTAAATTCTCCAGGAAAGATGTCTCTCATGTTATCCAGCCCTGTTAATACTCCAAGAAGAGAATTATTTAATCTGATAACATTTAAAAACATTTAAATGAGATCTAACATTTAAAGATACAGAAAGTGGCAGCCTCTCTTGTAATTAGCTTGTAGCCCAAAAGAACAGTTTATAACCTGAAAGATTATAGTAATATCCACTTTCAAGTACTGTAAATTGACTCAAACATAAAAGTAGTATGATGAGAACAATTGAGGTTGCTAAGAGACAAAAATACCATGAAAAGTAAATCACTACTTTCATCATCTGTTTATTCAAGCAATAGAATCGTTAGGTATTCTTGTCTCACTGTTTCGTATACGCATACCAAACTCTGAGGTTACACCCTGAGAACTTACAATTCAAGTACCTATATTCATAATAATAATAATGGTCCTTCATATAAGCATTTCACAGCTTGAAAAAAGGCCAAGGTTTCAATCATAGGAATTCATGTTCTCTGTAGATCTCCAGTATATCTCCAATTATGCATTGAAATGTCTGACACTTTAAATCCAATGAAAAAGTTAATAGGTCTCTGAGCCTTGTACCTGAGGAGTAATTGTCCAGTTATACAACACTATTTTTTCCCGAACAGAGAAAATCTTGCTTTCAGTCTGTAACACTGCTATGACATAGAACCGTACTTAGAAGGCTGTAATTGAAGCTAAGACCTAGTGAAAAACAACTGATGAATTAAAAAATCGAATATAAGTTATCGGTTAACATGCACAATTAAAAAATGCTGCACATCTAGGAGAAGAAAACTGCCACGGTATTCTCTGCTCGCGGAACTTTAATCGGAATTCTCCGGTGCTAAGCTTTGACGGAGAAAACCGCTGCTGCGGTGACTTCAGGCACAGGCCAGTACAGATGCTTTTAAATCAACCCAGTTGCAACTGGGCGTGCCTTGGTGCTCTTCTACAGCCCCTCACCACTGCGGGTGCTGAGCACCTCAGTGCTCGGCGCTCTGACTCCCACAGTGGTGTTCTCCCCCATGAGATGGGAAAATACTAGGACCGGTCATTTTTTCTGCAATCAAACGTTCAGGCACTCCACCCGTGCAGCGAAATCCCCCGAAGCCGCCTTCATGCCTAATGTCCCCACAAAGCGCCTGGGAAGGAAAAGGGGTGCCCAAAACAGAGAGTGCCCAAAGCTGAGAGTAGCCAAAACACAGCGCGCTGAGAACGGGGTACGCGTTAAATGCCGTTTCTCCCCGGGGCTGAGATGCCTCATGCAGGGTGGCAGAGAAGTGCTTCTCTCCACTTCATCTCTGAATCCTCCCGCGGCGATGGCCCTGTTCTTTCTTTCTGAGGCAGAAGCAGGAACAGTTACTTCTTTTAAAACTGAGCCTTCAGTATTGGGCTGCCGTCCGTGTGCAATGTCGCGGCGCTTGCTCGGAGCGTGGCATCCTCACATTTAACTCCCTCTTGCACCCAAGTGAATTCAGGCCTCTTTTGTCCCTGGAAACATCCCAGCTTTCAGTTATTCTTGGGTTATGACGTTCTCCGCCTCTCCGGGTTTTGTGCCTGCTGAGCGGCAGCAATTCCCCATTGGAGGTGGAGTAAGATTCGGTTCCTGCCCTGCCCAGCGGGGTCTGAGGAGCGGAGCTGCAAACCCCTTCATGGCTCTGTTCCTACAACACCAAACGGCCGAGAGAACAGGCCCTGTCACTCCATATACTGCAATTCACCTACACGATTTCCCAGCTTTGGTTTGTTGCTAATTGCAGTCCTCCACAAACACAACTATAGGTGATTATATTTCAGCAAGGCAGCAGAATTCTCCGGGAGCGAGAGGCTACGTGCAACTGATGGCTGCGGCTCTGAGCACCTCTGCGTGCTGCGGCTTTGATCACCACGTCACGTGCAGCCTGACATAATGAAGTGCAGAAAAATTGAATATACTGGGGCTAGGAGATAATTTTGGACCTGTGACTTGGATGCTGGTGTTGGGACCCCGGAGTCCCTTTGTAGTAAAGGTAGCCTTTAAAGAGAACTGAGAGCAGCGGCGTTGGGAGCCTCCCGCGCTCCCCGCTCCACACCGTGCACAGATTCCCAGCTTAGGCGCAACGTTAAATGCCTCAGGTAAGCAGGGTTAATGTTGCCATTTTCATTAAGCTTAGTAGAAATGACAAAAAGGCCACATTATCATGTGCTGATGCCCTAGCAACCTTTCGATGCAGTGCCCTTGCGGTAGCAGCAGAGAGTTTCGTCCCGTGAGATTACTCCCACTGTTTGCCAAGAGAAAGGTTAGGAATGGATGAGAACAAGGATTTTGCCTTGGATTATTCCTCAAATAGTGAAAAGCTACATGGAAAGCCTGAAGCTAAACATTTCAAATCTCCATTTTGCTGGTGGGAATTAACCCTTTCATGAAAAGACTAACCCAGGAGCCGTATCATCTCCTCAATGTGTGTGTGTCAGCCACAGGACGCGGCGTTCAAGCAGCAGCTTAGCCGCTTTTTGAGTCACGATGCGTGTTTATGGAATAGCGGGTGGCTGCTGATGCCATTTACAGTTCCAGGGCTGCTGAACTTCTCTCGGCATCTCACTCAAAAGCTGGAGTGTTTCAGCTACCTTCACTTGCAATGGCTGTAGACAAAGGAGCACACAAAACAACTTTTAATTCCGCAGTTTCGTATTAATGCAACTGAATGCAAAAATGCATAGCTCTTTACTGAGGCTTTAGAGTCGGGTTTTTGAAACTTTGTGTCTGGTAATACTGCAGGGGAACTTGGGCTAACGCTAAATGAGTTAGTGGGGTGCTGGAAGCTGCCTGTCCATCCTGGCAGGGCACACGAGCTCCTGAGCAGCTCAGCGACTCCTTTTGAGACCAGAACTAGTTCAAGGGAGCTCAGCTGTAGGTGATTTTCCTACAGAAAGTTCAAATGGGATTTGGGATGCTCATTCACACTCATCTCCTAAAAAATCTTACCCTTATGGGATACTTATCACACGCAGTTTCCGTTAAAGGTGCCATAAAATTAGGTTTTATCATCAAGATTTCTGGTGGTTCTTGTGGCAACTTTTTGAAATGGAGCTCTGGAAATGCAAACGTTTGTTCAGAACATCTTATCTGGGATGCTGTAAGACTTCTTTAGTTTATAGCAGCTATTTTAGTAAATATTCTTGATTTGAGCAAGGCTGCAGCAAAGATGCAACAAGCATAGGAAAAGCATGCATAGGCAAGAAATCAAAAGTTACACTGCCCATCACTGCCCATCTATTGCTGAAATGGGTAAAAAGTATGTAATATTTTTCCGCACACAGAATTAAAAAATATATTATTAATTTAATGAGTGCACAAGGAGGAAGGAGTAGCATCGTAATATAGTCACAATACCTTTGGAAAAACATGTGCATGATTGCAGAGTTACATTTGACTTTGCGATATTACACTTAGTACTTCCAATGTCTCGTGAGTATATAGCTAATAGATACATGTTACTAGATTGCATGATATATATATAACAGAATATATTTCAAAATACAGTATTATTTAGATGTTTTAGTGCTAAAAGAACTAAGTAGAACTGGTGATCAATGTGCTAATGTAAGTATGAGAAAATCTGTGATATCCTTTCGTTTCTCTGTTAACATGAAGAACTATGTTATACATATGACCTTACAACCAAGAACTCAGATTGGATGTCGGATATCACCAGAAAGCAGAAATATCAGGAACTTCTTGGAGATGTCTGAATATATTTTGGCTTTTCTCTTATTTAAAGATTTGTTGGAATGTTCCAAAATCAATAAAAATGTAAATAAAAAAAAATTAAAACCATTTAAAACCATTTTCTACTGTGTTTCTACATTTTTCTACTGTGGGTTTTTTGTTTTTTTTTTTTTTAATGAAGGTGAGAGAAAATAGACAAAGCAGATAAAGCCACTGTTGATCTGATCTAGTCTTGGTGTTAGTCCTACGAGTAGAAGACTGGAGTAGGTGACCTTCAGAGATTCATTCCAACTAACATTTCTGTGAGTAAATTAAAGTGTATTTAACCAACCTACATTGCATAATTTGCAGTTACATCCCATTAAAGCAAGAATTCTTGCCTCACTGTTGAGCGAGCCTGGGACTTCACTGGCCTGGATTCAATTTTGTGCTCTGTTACAGACTTCCTGTGAGAAGCTTTCTGGGATTTGGAAAGCCCTTCAGTTTGTTTCAGAGTGTGTCTCTACAGACATGTAAAGACATAACTACTAGATGTGATTCCTGCTTAGTCCAGAAGCCTGTAACAGCATCGTCCCTGTATTAAGCTCACAATAAAGCAGAATCATGTTCCTCCTTCGTTATGACCATAACACTTTTGGAATAGCACAAAGGAAGCATATCGGCGTGGACTGATTTTATTTTTAGTCAAACGTACATATACTAGCTGGTCTTCACATTTGTTATGGTAGGATTTCATGGATTTACTAACTTCAGCCTTATATAGCTGGTGACAAAAAATAGGCTTTTTCTTAGCAAGCAGCTATATCTTAGCACCAAGGTTTTTCAAAAGCTCCCTGAATGCTGGTATACTAGGTATTTGAATATCTGCTCTTATAGACATTAAAGGTAGGTAAAAGGAAAAAAAAAAAAGGAATATTATAAAGGATGGGTACTCTTCACTCAGTGCTTTCATTATTCTAGACTTTATTTTTATCAATAGATTTTCATCCAAAGGAGATTGCCCCTAAAATTTTTGTTTAACACATATTTTGGATACTGGAAACTAATGCTGGGTTAGAAGAACCACACTCTGACATACAAAATGCAGGTGGGATCTGCATAAAACTTTTGAATATTGTACAATAAAGTCATGTGGATATGCAAGGGGGGTGTTCTGGATTGTGGGTTGACAAAACAGAAGCTCTGATGCCTGCAAAAGCGAGCGCTGCAAAAGAGAGCCCTATTTGTGGATTGCCACAGCAACACACACCAGCTTGTAGCAATCAGGACTGAAGTGTCTCTGGTCATACTCAAGCAATCTCAGCTTTTATCAACACATTCTGTTTTTCAAGGTAATTCTCTTGTAAAACAGAAGAGGGAAAAAAATTACCGTGGCCAATAATAATTTGCATATACTAATTATATTTAAATTAGAACATGCTTTTAATCTCACAAAGTACACGTGGGATACAGCGCCTAGCAATTTAAGTCAGAAAAGCTTGAGCAATGGAAAGATTGGCATATGACTCTTTTATCACAGATTGCCAAGAATGTGATCAATTCTTCATCACTTGGAATCTTTAAATTGAGACTAAATGTATTTGAAGACGTGCTTAATTTAAGCATAAAGTGCTAAGGTGGGTGCAAGAATTATCGAGTGAAATAGTGTGTCACAAGTTACCTAGAAGATCAAATTAAATGCCCATGATATATGGTTTTAAAATCTATGAAATGGCACAACTGACACTAATAAGAAAAAAAATTATTCAAAAGCATTGGAGCGTGTGAAATGTGAGCAGCTCTAGGAGTTAATGTGAATATTTTCAGTAGAAAATAATGTCTTGGAAGGCTATGTTACTGACATACACGCCTTTGTAGGCAATTTTTGCAAACATACAAAAATATGCTGTATCACATGTTACAGCTCCATTCCTACTTACTTAAATGAGTGTCTTAATTTCTGATCTGCAATGCAGAGAAATCTTTCCGTTCTTATAGAAAACAAAACTTGCCATTTCTCATTTTAGGCAGATTAAATATTGTTGAGAAACGGAATTAAGCACACCCCCTCCCCAAGAGTTAAAAACTATAACCGTGATTAAAAATTACCGTTTCAAATCTATTGAGTGATTTTGAAAGATTTGGCAATATAGGAATATTTTTTGTTTGTTCTTTGTGTTGCAATAAGGTTAATGATGATCAGTATCATGGGACAGATGTATTACCTGTCTACATAACACTTACTGCCTTTATACGGGTCAGGACTTCACCATTCTTTCCAACAATGGTAAACAGAAGCGTTTAGTCAGTACAGTCACTATTGAAGAAAAGTATTTTTTGTGACCCATTATTGGACTATGAGACTCTTTTAACTAAGAGCCTGCCACACTCAGGAATGTGTTAATTATTGTTTGTATCTTCTGAGACTGATGCAGAGGACAACTTATAAAAAGTCGCATTGACTTTTCTTTTAAGAATCTTCTTAATGATTCTGGGTTTTCTTGCCATGACTGTGCTTTCCTTGGTAATTTTCCTCACTACCAGGTGTTAATAGCACACAAAGAAAACATCTATCTATCTTGATATGTATGTATGTAGATAGATAGATAGACAGATTGATTGATTGATTGATTGATCTACTTTATTTCCAGAGCACTTTAACTGACAGAAACACATAAATTACCTTAAAATAATTACATACACCGTGAGGTCGGATAATTGCGTGGCCAATCTGCATTTGCAGCTACTGTGATTTTTCAGGTGACTCCTGACGCTCAAAGCTGAGTCACTTTGGTGCCACAATCGCCCATGAATCAAGGCACAGAATTTGTAAGAAGGTGCACACACACAGAGATATTGGAAAATGGGAAACGTGTTCCCTGGCAGAGAGTGCGGAGTCGGGGCTGGCCGCTGCGAAGGTAAGCGCTGCTCAGAACCGCGGCTGGAAGCGGGTGGAGATGGGGATCGAGACGAGAGTGTGGCTTTCTCCCTTCACAAAAATATACAAAGCTTTTTACAAATAAGAGGGAAGATAAAGAAAGCAGATATTTTGTTCAAGTGTGCCTTAAGAATTAATTAGACCGTGACCTCTTTTGTTAAAACGCGCGGGCCGGTGCCTGGCGGAGAAGCGGCGCGCGCCCAACGCCAGGAGCCAGTGCGGCAGGTTGCGTTAACGTCGCGTGCGCAGACGAGCCACTGGGCTGAGCCTGGGACCGGCAGGAAAACATGAATACGGTGGGGCCACATATTTCAAGAACTTATAATTTGTTTTCGTTCTGTAACAGAATGGAATTAATCTCTCTGTTTTTTCCTTTTTAATGAAAAATCCAAGGAAAGCCTAACATAGCTAAAAATCTTTAGTATGTCTTTGCAGTACAAGAGAATTAGGATCTGGCAGATGATTTAGACTAATGTTTTGAACCTAGGTTTTGTTTCTATTGTGAGTAAACTTTGGGTTACTGACTTTTATAAAGATGTAACATCAATGTGTCTTGCTGTTCTTTCTCACTTCCCTTTTTTCTCTCTTTCATTCTCTTATTTTAACCAGAATTTTCATCCAAGGTGTAGTAAACCTTTTCTGAACATAAAATTATTTTTCAGGGAACATTTTGGTTTCATTAAAGAACAAGTTTTCTTCAGGTCTAGTTGACAATGCAAGAATATATTCTCCCCAGATCTTCTGGAAAAAAAAAAATAATCTAGTTTTAGACAAATACAGCAAAAGAATTAATCTCTTTCTGCTCTTGACTCACCCATTGATGGTTATCTTCAGGGTACTCTGCTTCTGCTTCTGTTAATGTCACTGCACTGGGAATTGTTGAAACAATTTTGCTTTGTTGAGGCAATGCTTTTATTTTAGGAAGTGTTGAAGAAATGTTTTTATTTTATTTTTAAATCACTAAAAAAAATATATTTTAGGAGCTTTTCACCACATCAAGAAGTAACATTTTGCCATTATCATACTAAAGTTTTTTCAGTGCTGTCCAGTTTTTCACGGGGGAAAACATCAAAATTTTGATCATGTATTCCAATTTGAAATTTAATTTTAAATATAATTTTATCTTGAACTTTTTGCAAACACTTCTCCCACCAGGGGCAAGTTAGATGAATTTATTCCTGCTGTGAGAGGCACAATATCTGAGAAGAATTTACTCACAAATCTATATGACCAGTTTTAGTAGTCCTCTTCTTCTAGAGACTTCAAGGCTAGACGACTGCCAAAGGACATCTTAGGTACCTAAAAAGGGGAATAGGCAAGTGAGGAACTGTTATAATCCTCTGAAAGCATTTAAATACATAAACTGCTTTTGAAAATTCCATGGCATGCTTGTTTTACATCACTAGATACACATATGCTTTTGAAAGCCTTTCCACTAGCAATTAATAGTATGACCACTTCTCTGAGCTCACATTACCCCACATGTGTTTATAATGATACATATAATTTAGGAATTTAATATTTGTAAATTATGTTATTAATCATAGTTCATACAAGTTCTGTTCGGGACAATGGCTGAGCATATCTGGTAGTTTCTTTTTGAATTGATTCAGTTTTAGGCTTTGAGTACCTTTTGTTTTTTAGAAGATGCCTAATATGAATATTATCCTGATGAAAACAGATGTTCTTTTTCATTTTAGCAGTGTTAAATCCCTTGAGTGTCGGAACTGCTCTTTTCTGCATTTGGCTGACTGCCGAATCATTACTTATGCTGGTTAATTCTTTCCCTTTTAAAAGATTCCAGGTAGATGAAAATTGCTATTTTTTGGAGGCTTTAAGAGCTAGTCTTTTACTGAGAAGATAAACATTATATAGTAAAAACAAAAATATCTTATCTTTCAGGACCCCTTAAATACTGGCTTAAACTGAATGTGCAGAGTAATTATTTGGCACGTTTAGTTTTTTAGACTGAGTACAAAAATCACAGTGAAGATCATATCTTGCTAGAATATATTTTCTATTAAACACTAATATTTTGACATACCCATCTCTGACAATGGATTTCTTTGGAATCAGAATTTTTAAAATGAAATAATAGCATAAAAGCTTATAGAATGAGGATAGCTATAGAAAATATATAGCTATATAGCTATAGGCTGTGTGATCATTTGATATTTCAGTCTTTCAGCAAAATTTAATACAAAGTGTATTTGATTCATTCAATACAAATTGCCTCACTCAAATGAAAAAAAGAAGCCACCAAGAAGGGATATGTTCCTGTTTGGCCCAGTTGCTCATAATAAACAGTCAGAAAGTTAAAAAGACAGGATCAATTTTAACTCATTTACCAAGGCATTCTTAAAAGTCTCTTCCTTCTCCTATGAAAGTGGTCAAAGAGTCAAAGTTATTACAAGACTCATGTTTCTGTGCTTTTTCTTAACATAATTCCACTGTCTGAGAACAATTAAGCATTCACTGGACTTAACTAGGCACTGGGATCCAAGTATCTCACTTCCACAAGGTAAAGTATCATTCGTCTTTTATTCCCCCTGTATTTTTTTTATAAAAAACCTGAACCATTGCAGCAGAGAAATTGAAATTAATACCCAACTGTCCGATGATGAGATGTACGTAAGTGATGGAAGATGTAAACTTTCTTAAATACAGAAGAGGGGTTGAACCTAGTTCCCCCGTATTCTGAATGTGTGCTACAACCTTTAACTGGAGGATAATATTCATAATATTCACACAGAGGTGAGTCTGACACCTTAATTTAGGTGCCAGCCTAGGTGTCTAGGTTCTTATCAATGGGACGTCTAGCCAACAGGGAGCCAATGGTGCCTGGAGAGTAATTAATTTGTCTTCACAGAGGGATTCAGTGCTGCATCCTTCATATTAGGAGACTGGCAGATATAACACAGGTCCAACAGGAGAGCTGTATCCGTCTGGACTGACTGCTGCAGGGCAGGAATGACATAATGAACTATTTCAAATGACCCTTGATAGCCCTGAATGAGCAATTTTGAGAAATATCTCAGAGCTCTCCAGGTCTCTTGTGAATACGATGACCATATTGCAACTGATTGCAATGGGAGCAATCCCAAGATACATAGCTCAAAGCTAGACACCTACACATACATCTAATTTTAGATGTTTTAAATTAGGACTAGATCCCACTATCTTTGTGCAGGAAATCTGTGAATTTGGACACTAATTTTATACGAGATTCAGAACTATTTGAGGGCTTAGGCACAAATTTATATTGATAATAGAAACCGCAAATTGATAAATAGTAAATTTAGATACAACATTTTGTCAGGCTTGCAAAAAGTGAACGAAAGCCTGAAAATAAACTGTTATAGTAAAAAACAATTAAAAAGTTATTAGGAGATGCTTTAGAAAGAATGAGTTCTAATTTAAGATTCATTTTTAATCTGAAAGATGTAGCAATAGCACTTCAATACAATTCAGCAGTGATGCTAAGCCACAAGGTCTTGCTGACACCAGTTAAGACAGGAAACCAAACACAGAGGAGGCACTTCAGGGAGGAAGGTAGCAGAGTATCGGGAAACATGCCAAAGACACTGGACTGCAGGAGGAAGTGAAAGCCATATCTCTTGGATCTAGGAGGTAAACGTTAAGAATTAGCAACGGAAGCATTCTGCCATGCAGGACCTGAGTGAACCAAGGAAGTCCTTTGTCTTTTGAAATGTCACTCGTGCTTCACAGTAAGAACTGAATATTTTAGGGAAAACACAGGGATATGCTTTCATTCTAAGACTTACGAACAAGTTCTAAAAAACAGGATCATAACTGGGTTTTTTTCCGCTCAGCTTGACTCTTAGGGAAGGGTCTTCCCTGTTCTGCTAAAGTAATTCCTAACGTAGGTGCTGTTTTACTTCTATTGCACATGACAAGGTGCAAGATTCAATTCATTTGCCCAACAGAAATCTATACATGGGTTAGTTTCCTTCCAGCTCACAGATGGGTCTGCCCAAATTGCCAGAGCCAGCAACAGGCAAGGTCAAGGGGACGGAGGAGCATGGAGCTGAGATGAGGCATGGAAACTGCTCTGCTTGGAGGCAGCGAGTAGCTTGGTTAGCTCATCCCCTTTCATGAAACAGCATCTAGAGTTCGGTGACACAGATGTGTCACGCCCAGAATTTGATTTATAACTTTGGTTGTCTGCATCTGAACAAGAAAGTCCAGACATGTGGCAAAACTGCTGTAAATGATCAGCAGTGTCCAGGTACCTGGCAGATGCCGTAAGCAGACCTCCTGGCTCAGCTCTGAAGCCAACCAGAAGTTACAATCATTTTAGCTTGGTTTTGCTAAAAATCAGGAAAGCATTAATTATTACATTTTGAATAGTCATGTATAAATGTGTACTGTGACTTTTCAGGTACCCTTAATGATCAAATGAGATTCCACAGAGACTTTCCAAGAAATCATTTTTGTGCAGAGAAGTCCTCTCTGGCTGGGGTGGGATGCGGCACACTGTCTGTAGAACAGTGTGACTTCTTTGCATAAATTGAACAGGAAACAAGTGTTCTCAGAAGAATGAAACATTTTGGGTTAATCTGAAATGAAGTTTTCTGGAGTTGTAAAAAAGTGTTAAAATATTCCCATTTCATATCAACTTTGTTTCATTTAGGCACTGAACTAAAGAGGCGTCATTCATTCAGCTGTACGTTTTAAGTCACCTGTATATTTTACAGTGCACATACCATCATTGAGTATAAAGACTTTTGTCTCTAATCCTTTCTAAACATTATATCATACCGTGTTTATAAAATCCAAGCCAATGAAAATAATCCAGAATTTGAGTATTATGATACTTCCAGGACAGGTGACTATTAGTATCCCTGGGTATGCAGGTGGAATGCCGGAAATCCCCAGAGATTATGACACTCACTCTGGGCCACACAAATAGCACAAATGAGATTCTGCTTAATTTTCCTGGGCTTTGGCATAGCATGCAGTCATCTGTGTTTCCTTCTCTGTGGGAAGTGTAATTACAGAAGTTTATGCAGATAAAACTTCAAGGCATTTTATCTTTTTTTTTTTCCCTAAGGTGTGGCTCTGGGAAATAAACCTAACCAAGCAGCAAATACCAACTGAGTTTTAACTAAAGCCGTCCGTATTTTTTATATTATAAATTTTCTTTATTTCATGGTGCTCTTCAACTTCATGATTGGGATAGGAGTACATGCAGAGTTAATTTGGCTCATAAAATGCACAAAGCAACAGCCTTTCATCTTGCTCTGTGAAAAGCTTGTTTATTGTCTGGTTTTCAAGCAAACAGAGGCTGATGATGCATAGAAGCAGCCTCATACATTTCTTTATTCTTGTTAGGTTTACCTTTCACTGTAGTATTTCCATGAGCAACAATTTGATTTATATCTCTCAGTTGCTGTTCGTTTCTTTTACAGGCAAAAACATTGTTTAAAGGCTCTGTTCACTTTACGTGTGTTATGCACATTTCCATCCGTGGGATGCATTTTAAATCGTCAGATGAAAAAGCACTTCATGAAGTACTAGAAAAACAAATTCAAATGTAATGAAGCCTCTGTCAGCTTGTGAAACATCTCATTTTGAGAATGTTTCTATAAAAAGGAAGCATTGTGTTTGAATTTTCCAAAATACCACATGATTAACTGAAGTGTAAGTGTAGCCTGCTGCTCTTTCAAGGCACCACTACAACCAGAAGGAGGAAGGATAGGTCTGCCAGAAACGTTCTTGTTTAATCATGGCACTTTGCTCTTTCTCCATTCTTGGTTAAAGCCTGTAGATAATCTGGACCTCATAAATACTCGACGTGCTTCGAAATATATCCTTGTAATCTGTTCTTAAAAGTGGATATAAAATGAAGCTCAGATAGAATAGGATTATTTTTTCACATTAATTTTTCATGTCATGATAAATTCAAAAAAAAAGAAACCACAAGCTTTTTCAAGTTTTATTATTCTTTTAATGGGAATATCTACAGTGCTGTACATGTATATTTTCCTACAACTTTTCCAGAAAACTTTTTTCCCCCAAAATGCTGAACTATATGAAAGACAAAACCAAAAACATATTTGTATGGATTGTATATTCTGCATCTCAAATGCTATATAATGATCTGTTAGTCTCACCTACCTTTGAAAGACGTTTGCTTGTGTAAAATAATATAAAAAATAGTAACAAATTATGAAGATTAAATTTCTGAATTTTTCTTCTTCAACAAAAGCTTTTAACAACACAAAAAAAAGCTCATCCATGTCACAGAACTATAAACATTTCAGGTCAGTAACAGATCTGCAAAAAGCACAGAGCATGAAATAGTTTCAAGAGACCTGCTGAAAATTATTGTAAGGCACTGAATGCTTCATCAAGATGGGAAAATGAGCAAAGATACAGAAGAGTTACTTAAATCAGATATTTGTAAAATATTGTCATCAGAAAGCTGAATTGTTGCATAAAATCAGTGGAAACAAATGTGTTCTTGTCACTCAGTGCTTGAGTTGATGCTGTTGCATTAGTGCATCATCCACCAGTCTGTATGCTAAAAAAATGGGGCTGCATCAACCAAGTGAGAGAGTTCACTCTTCCTGCTGCTGTAAAGATCATGTGTAGCTCTGACCAGTGCAGCCCTTTCTGCCAGAGACCAGGGGGAGATGACAAGGAAGCATTAAGGACTGTTTGGTGGATAAGGAACTGGTTGGGTGGTGGCATCCAGAGAGTAGAGGTCAATGGTTCAATGTCCAGATGGAGATTGGTGATGAGTGGTGACCCTCAGGGGTCCATATTGGGACCAGTACTGTGGTCTATGAAGACATTAAATGTCTTCACCAATGACATAGACAGTGGGATCGAGTGCACCCTCAGCAAGTTTGCAGACAACACAAAGCTGAGTGGTGCAGTTGACACACCTCAGGGATGGGATGGACAAGCTCAAGAAATGGGCCCGTGTGAACCTCATGAGGTTCAACAAGTCCAAGTGCAGAGTCCTGAGGCTGGGTCGGGGCAACCCTGAGAAGGACTTGGGGGTACTGGTGCATGAAAAGTTGGACATGAGCCAGCAATGTGTCCTCGTAGCCCAGAAGGCCAGCCAGCTCCTGGGCTGCATCCAAAGCAGCGTGGCCAGCAGGTCAAGGGAGGTCATTCTGCTCCTTTTCTTCACTCTCATGAGACCCCACCTGCAGTGCTGTGTCCAGCTCTGGAGCCCTCAGCACAGGAAAGACATGGACCTGTTGGAGCGGGTCCAGAGGAGGGCCACAAAAATGATCAGAACACCTCTGCTGTGAGGACAGGCTGAGAGAGTTGGGGTTGTTCAGCCTGGAGAAGAGAAGGCTCCGGGAAGACCTTATTGCAGCCTGCCAGTACTTAAAGAGGGCTTATGAGAAAGACGGGGACAGACTTTTTAGCAGGGCCTGTTGCGATAGGACAAGGGGTAATGGTTTTAAACTAAAAGAGGGTAGATTCAGACTAGATCTAAGGAAGAAATTTTTGACAATGAGGGTGGTGAAACCCTGGCACAGGTTGCCCAGAGCGGTGGTAGATGCTCCATCCCTGGAAACATTCCAGGTCAGGTTGGACGGGGCTCTGAGCAACCTGATCTAGTTGAAGATGTCCCTGCTCATTGCAAGGGGGTTGGACTAGCTGACCTTTAAAGGTCCCTTCCAGCCCAAAGATTCTGTAATTCTATGATCCCATTAGAGGACAAGTAAGTCTGTCTGGAAGTGGGATTCTCCTTTTAAGAAGCAGTTTTGCACTGGATGGTGGATATCTAGCCACGGAGCAATTGCTATTACCTTTCTTGGGTTGGGATTCACTTCATCCAGCCTCAACTATCTGGTCTGTGCAAGCTGTCTAATGTCAACAACAGAATCAATACGGGAGAGGAAAGGAGCTATGAAAACAGAACAATCTTAATCCTTGTGTGCGTCACTGCAGCTCTTAGGCCACCCAAAGGAGAAAGCAAAAATACTTTAATGAACTTTTAAGATTTACTATTTAAAGGTTCTTTCTTAGCAAAATGAACTTTTAAAGTTCCTTTAATAAAACATAAACAAATTTACAGTGTCCTACTAAGCAGTGAGGAATTGATAGTGTTTAGCTAAGTCTGCGCATGTGCATGGCCTTGTATGCACAGACACCATACAAACACATGGACATAGCTCAGGGGTTCCTCCTCAGCCTTTTCACGTCCAGAACTGAGAAATCTCTGAAACAAGCTTCTGATGCTTGAAGACTTGTTTTCAGTGCTGCCAAGTGTACAAGGAAACTAATGCACTGCCTTCAAATTGTCTTCCACGTGACATAAAAAGGACATTGCTGTTCTGTACAGGAGCACTTTGAGGAACTGTAACAAGATCACACCTCTGCTCCTGAGTTTGAAATTAGTTTTAATGACACTCATTGCCACTTTTGAAAGACTATAATAGGATAAAAAATGTGGTGTTCAAACTAAGGTAGACACCTCCCATGAAAGGTGAGATTGGCTGTAGCTTTTATTGAACAAGCCATTGCATTAGGAATTTGGACAGATGTTTAATTCATTTCTGAGTCCTCTTGCACACTGCTTTCTCAAGTGCTTATAGCTTGATCTGTTCTAGCAGAGATTGCAGCATCCTTCGGAAAAAAAGCAGGATGGAGAAGGATGTCTGCAGACCCCGCAGCGTTACTTTATAAACCTCAGTAATACGGGACATTTACAACCACCTGCTTTCTAGGCTTATTGACTAAAAGTTAATTTCCACCAATGTTCGCCTTTCTTTCAGTAGACCAATGCAGAGCTTCTTGATAAAATGCACTGATTCTTTGTTCCTGTTACTACTTTGTTATTCTGATCTATGTATTATTAATCTTCATATGTCTTGGGATTATTCAATCTTAATACATGCTTTTTATGTTTCAGGTCCTGTTCACATATACTCACATCTTTAGACTACATAGATAAGATAGGTTGACATTTTGATCTATCGCTGTATTTCAAATATTTTTTCCCTATCTTTTATCTTCAGGTATCAGTTGGTTTTGTCTGTAGCAATGTGAGATTCTGATAATGTGATGGTGTGTGGTGGGTTCACCCTGGATAGCACCTACGCCCCACCCAGCCACTCACTCACTCCCCACCATTAATGGGACAGGGGAGAGAATAGGAAGAGAAAAAGCAAGAAAACCCATGGGTCAAGACAAAGGCAGTTTAATAAGTGATAGAAAGAGGAAAAAGGCAAACAAACAAAGAAACAAAAGCCAAGTGATGCAAAGGTAACCACTCACCACCTCCCACTAGTAGATTGATGCCCAGTTAAGTGTCCATGGAAACTACCTCCCACAAAGTCTACCTCCCACAAAGCCCTCTCCCCTCAGTTCTTATTGCTGAGCATGATGTCATATGATATGGAATATCCCTTTGATCCGCTGGGGTCAGCTGTCCCAGCTGTGTCCCCTCCCAGTTTCTTGCTCACCCCCAGCCTACTCACTGCTGGGGTAGAGTGGGAAAAAGAAGTCTTGACGCTGTGCAAGTACTGCTCAGCCATAGCCGAAACACTGGTGTGTTATCAACACCGTTTCAGTCACAAATCCAAAACACAGTACCATTCTGGCTGCTGTGAAGAAAATTAACTCCATCTCAGACAGAGCCAGTACACAGTGTTAGTATTATCCGATTAAGGTCTGAATTTTTGAAACAAAATAACTAGAACATACACTGTGATGTATTTTAACCCCCCTGTGTGACTGCAACAAAAAGTAGTACCTTCACCTTTACATGTCCAAATAAAAACGATTTTGTAACCAAAACATTGAAGTTAACTGATGGTTTATTCTTCTTTCAGCAGCTACACACTAGATAATTTATTTATTTTAAAAATGGATGCTGTGAATCAGAATTCTTTGGTTGACGTGAAAATCAAGTCCACATTCAAATTGCCTACCAAGAGGAGAAACAAAGTTCTTAAAACTTCTTAGTTCTAAGGATTTCACAGGGAAATTAAAGTTTGGCCACACTGTTCTTCTAATACCTTAGTGGTAATTAAGACTTAAGGGTTTAAAATGACAGCTTTAATGTGTATATGTAAACTGTGATTCAGCACTACGTCAGCATCATAAAACACTGGAACAGACTCATAAAACATTGAGGAAGGAGCGCATAATAACTGCTTAATACTGTGTTTCGATATCTTCAGAAACAGCTTGTATAATGATGACTTACTGCTAATGGCTGATTAATCAGGAACTTAGATTGCCTTATTTAAATACCATATATCATGAACTCACTTAATTAGGACTGTTGAATGGGTTCACTCTCTACTGCACACCAGAAGTAACATCTAACGGCCTAGTGAAAAATGGCCAATATGCTTGGGAAGTGGTACAGTGCTATGAAATACCACCAGCATTTCTAGGCTTTTGTCACAGCCTCAGAACTGCCAGTGATCTCTGCCTAAATGATACAATGAAACAGCCAGCAGTATTTTAAATTATTAAGGGTTCTTTTTCAGATAAATTTTGGTACCTCCTTTCTTTCCTTGAATAAGATGAAAAAAAGCAGTTATTTCTTTTTCAGCATTTTTTTTGGCATGCCTGAGAATGTTATCTGTGTCATACAGATGGAGGATTTAAGGTGTGGAGAAACGAAATGATTTAACATCGCACAGCAGTTAATGGCAGAATCAGGAACAGTTCCCAAGTCAAGTGCCAGTAGGTCCCAAGCCACTGTTCAACCCACTAGACTGTTTTTCACCTGTTAGTGAAATCCTTTTTTGAAGCCCAGATAAATGGCTTCAGAGCGACGGAAGATGAGAACGGGAATCCTTTCCATGACTCTCCTGAACGAAGGGCCTGTAATCCCTCTGTTACTATGGTGGTAAATGAGATCCTGTGCATCCCATGAAAAAGAAGGATAAATACGGTAGAGATCCCTTTGTACTGGGGCGATTACAACACTTACACCTGAATCTTAATGTTGTAGAGACGACCATTTTTTCTTTTGATTCAGCCTGGCGCTAGCCTTGTCATGACTCCTCATTCCCCAGATGAATGCATTCTTTACAGTCACAAGGCAAGAAGGTGTTGGTGTTCAAATGAATCATAAAAACCAACACTGCCACCAAAATAGCTTGGAGAGCTGCCATACGCCTGTTCAACTCACCCCTTTGCTTCAGGAAGAACTGCTAGAAGAAATTTTCCAGGTGGAAGTTTCAATTCCAAGTGTGAAATGTAAAAAATTTCACTTCAGGTAAAATTTTCAAAAGCATCCAAGGTACAGTTTCAGAAGCCAAGCAGCAAGGCAAATGAGCCTGTGACCGTACCATTATTGGCACCTGAACCAACTAACTTGGCTAAGCTAATGCCTGTAGTCCTTTACTACTCTTCATCAAAGAGATGTCTGATCTGTACGTGTTTCTTAGATCAGGGTGCTTTCCTGCACAGAAGTTTGTCCCACCTTCAGTTTGACTTGGGCTCAAAAATGCACACGTAATTTTTGAAATTGCGTCTTGAATGTCTAAGTCAATTCACCACTTCTGAAAATCTGTACAGGATCTAGTTATCTGGGAGGGAGACAAGATACAAAAAAGAATTCCTGACATGTGTCAACCAAATCCCATGAGTATCATATTGATTTTTGTCACAAGAGGCAATCTTTTCAGCAAAGCAGAGCTTAGCAAAATGTTAAATCTAAAACAGAAACGGGAAATATAAGGAGAAGCAGGAGAAGAAGGAAGGAGCTGTGACTGTAGTGGCAGTAGGATCAGATTTAAAATACAGAGAAATATCTGGGAAAGTTGACTTCATGAAACACCTTGTTCAATATATCTATTTATACTGCAGCTGGGTTATGGGATCACAGCATCTCAGCTAGATTTAACCAAGCTAACACAGATATTGACAACGATCATGAATTTCATCACAGATAGCATCAAAATACTGAGGGATGCCACCTTACATTCACAGCCTATTCCAAAGCCTGTGGTGTTACCTGGGCACTCATTCCCCATTGCGTTTCCCCCATCACAGAGTAGATGTCTATGAAAATACTTTTGTAGATACGGATGACAAGATGCTGTCATCTTTCGGTTCTCTTTGTTCTCCAGCTTGCAAGCTCCTTGTCTTCTATAACTGTGCTGGTTTTGGCTGGGATAGAGCTAATTTTCTACATAGTAGCTAGTATAGGGCTATGTTTTGGATTTCTGATGAAAACAGTGTTGATAATACAGAGATGTTTTTGTCATTGCTGAGCAGGGCTTACACAGAGTCAAGGTCTTTTCTGCTTCTCGCACCACCCCACCAGCGAGGAGGCTGGGAGTGCACAAGACGTTGGGAGGGGACAGAGCTGGGACAGCTGACCCCAACTGACCGAAGGGATATTCCATACCATATGACGTCATGCTCAGTGTATAAAGCTGAAGTCACCATTACGCGTGATGCAGCCCTGCTTCCCTGGAGATGGCTGAACCCCTGCCTGCCCACGGTGGGTGGTGAATGGATTCCTTGTCTTGCTTTGCCTGCCTGCGTGGCTTTTGCTTTACTTATTAAACTGTCTTTATCTCAAACCATGAGTTTTCTCACTTTTACTCTTCTGATTTTCTCCCCTGTCCCACCGTGGGGGAGTGAGCGAGCGGCTGCATGGGGCTTAGCTGCCGGCTGGGGCTAAACCACGACAATAACCCAAATGGATATCAATACAAACAGATATTGTCATACATAAAAGCTGTAATCTGGCTGGATGACAGAATAATAATAATTTCCTTCATACTGGGAAATGACAAAGGAAAAGATTGACAGGTAAGTAAATCTTGCTAATGTGCAGGAATGAAATCAGTTGGAACAAACAGAACCATAGCATTTAACATGCTACGCAAGCATCAGTGATGATATATTGTTAACAAAAATGTTAATTCTTCTCCATCTTTTCCACACAAACTCTACTTCCTGTTGCACCTGCCTCTTGATGTTATAATTTCAGCATCTGGAGTTTACATAGCTAAATTTGATTCTTTTTTTAAAAAAATATTTATAGTGCTTTTTGCTGCAACAACATGGGCATATTATGAATATGATTCAGCATTATCAAAATTCATTACATCAATTTGGAGAATTTGAATAGCTTGCAAATTCCAGTTTGTTTTTATGAGTCAGTACTTTTATCCTTTTCTGTATTAAAGATGGATAGGTAGTAGTTTTCCTGCCTTCTGAGGATTTTCATGTTTTCCAACGCTTGCTGGCTTGTTTCAGGATTAAATTTTTAAGTTTTCCATGAAAAAAAGTGAATGAAAACAGTTTTACATCTCCTGGTTGAAAATGAGATTCAAAACCTTTTTTAGAACAGGGACTTCTGTTTGTTTCACGTGTATTTTCATATATTTCTCCTTTTTGTTTTCTTTCATTTTCAACAAATTCTGTTTTCCAACCAAAAAAGCTAATTTAGTTTCAATGGGTAAACCTCTCCAATTTTCACCAGAAAATTCCCTGCCAGTTGCACAACCAATTTATAGCATTTGTCTTTTACGGTCTTGTCCTTGGAGATAGCAAGAAAATGGTCTGGGGTATGGTAAGCATGGGTGGGGTAGCAAGCAGGCAGCTCAAACCTACTGCAGATTGAATAGAGCTATCTGGAAATACAATATATTTCTAAAGTAAGATCAAGAATGTTGAAAGGCACATAAGGAACAAGACCGAGCGCTGAATCACGTAGAGAGGATTTTGATCACCTGACAAGCCTGATCACTTAAAAGTTGTGAAAAGATCTAAGCTGGCTTTCTGTGGTATGAAATACTTTTTGCCAGACTACTGGTTGCTAGTTGCAACGCAAACAAGAGCAAACACTCAAGCTACATACATTTGGAGAAAACCCCAAGTGTAGGGAAGAGATCTGAACATCCAACCAAATCCCAAAGGGTAATTTTGAGTGGCGAGAACACAGAGACAACAAATTATAAAAATTGTTTAAATGGTTTTCACCAGGTCTTGCGGTATTCAAAAGAATCAATAACTGTGTTAGAAATCTTTGACGTGAAGAGATTTATCTAGTACCTGTCCCTGGAGATACCTTTAAGCTACTATAATGCCCTCAGGAGCCCAGAGCTGTTGGGTTGGGAGCAGGGGCTCCCAACACAGAAACGTCCCAGAAACACAAAGAAGGCGTATCAGCTCGAAAGGCAAGTTTAGCACTTTTTGTGAGTGTCCAGGAAGAGGATCAGGGCTAAAGCTGTTACACCTGCCTGTGCTGGTTTCAGCTAGGATAGAGTTAATTTTCTTCATAGAAGCTAGTGTGAGGCTGTGTTTTGGATTTGGGGTGAGAAAATGTTGATAACGTGCTGATGTTGCTGTAAAGCAGTCAAAGACTGTCTGGCTTTTCATGCTGGGCTGCCAGCGAGAAAGTGGGGGGTGCATGGGCAGCTGGGAGGGGACACAGCCAGGACAGCTGACACAAACTGGACAAAGGGATATGCCATACCGTATGACGTCATGCTTGTTACATAAAGCTGGGAAGAAGAAGAAGTGGGGGGAGAGGGGACATTCTGAGTGATGGCGTCTGTCTTCCCAAGTAACCTTTACATGTGATGCAGCCCTGCTTCCCTGGGGATGGCTGAACCCCTGCCTGCCCGTGGGGAGTGGTGAATGGATTCCTTGTTTTGCTTCTGCTTTTCACAGAATCACAGAATCACTAGGTTGGAAAGGACCTTCAAGATCATCAAGTCCAACCATTAATCCAGCGCCACCATGTTCCCTAAACCATGTCTTGAAGGGCCACATCCACGTGTTTTTTGAACACTTCCAGAGATGGCGACTCCACCACCTCCCTGGGCAGCCTGTTCCAATGCTTGACCACCGTCTCGGTGAAGAAATATTTCCTAATATCCAATCTAAACCTCCCCTGGCGCAACTTGAGGCCATTTCCTCTCGTCCTATCACTAGTTACTTGGGAGAAGAGGCCAACACCCTCGTCGCCACAACCCCCTTTCAGGTAGTTGTAGAGAGCGATAAGGTCTCCCCTCAGCCTCCTCTTCTCCAGGCTGAACTATCCCCGTTCCCTCAGCCACTCCCCATAAGACTTGTGCTCCAGACCCCTCACCATCTTCTTTGCCCTTCTCTGGACATGCTCCAGCACCTCAGCATCCTTCTTGGAGTGAGGGGCCCAAAACTGAACACAGGATTCAAGGTGCGGCCTCACCAGTGCCGAGTGCAGGGGCACAATCACTTCCCTGCTCCTGCTGGCCACACTATTGCTGATACAGGCCAGGATGCTGTTGGCCGCCTTGGCCACCTGGGCACGCTGCCAGCTCATGTTCAGCTGGCTGTCAACCAGCACCCCCAGGTCCTTTTCCGTCGGGCAGCTCTCCAGCAACTCCTCCCCAAGCCTGTAACGTTGCATGGGGTTGTTGTGACCCAAGTGCAGGACCCGGCACTTGACCTTATTAAACCTCATACAGTTGACCTCTGCCCACATCGATCCAGCCTGTCCAGATCCCTCTGCAGAGCCCTCCTCCCCTCCAGCAGATCAACACTCCCACCCAGCTTGGTGTCATCTGCAAACTTACTGAGGGAGCACTTGATTCCCTATTTGCTTTACCTATTAAACTGTCTTTATCTCAAACCATGAGTTTCCTCACTTTTACTCTTCCAATTCTCTCCCCCGTCCCACCGTGGGGGAGTGAGCGAGCAGCTGCGTGGGGCTTGGTTGCTGCCTGGGGTTAGACCATGACACTGCCTGTTTAGAGTTTTTCAGGGGGGTTTTTTTGCCCTGTCATGAGACAGCAAGCAAGTAAAAGTGGGTTCACAAAAACAATCATAACCATAGGAACATATCCCATAGTTGTAACAGCTCTGTGTGTTCCCTGGCCTGGGGACAAACTTGTTTCAGACTTTTGATGCACTTTATGCTTATGGCTTGTATGTGTTGTGCCCATTTTCTAAAACAGGTGAATTTTGCTCTCAGTTACTCAAGAAGGCGCTGGAGGAGGCTGTGCAGCCTTGCAGCTGTGGCACGAGAGCGCTGGTGACACTGGCCAGTGTTATTTACAGAGGCTGTTGCTCCTCCGTTCCCCTAGAAAGTAGTTCTGGACTATATTATTACAGTTCCATTTTAATCAGGACAAAGTCAAGACAGCAGGAAAAAATACTTACTAGCATTGCTAAGAGCAGAATTTGGAACGTATGAGTTGTTGACTAGCCAGTTGTCAGAGACATAAAGCATTCCAAACACAATATTACACTGTGTATTATATTATTACATTGTGTATTATATGTGTTCTTATATTTCCCACTTGCATCCTATGCAATATAGGAATATCTCTGTTTGTGGAAATTTATACTTCTGTCCTTGAGCAGCCACTACCTGTTCCCACCAGGGCTGAATTGTATGTTGCTTTAATGTACAATTTTAAACATAACTGTGTAATTGCATTTACTACTGATAAACTGTACAGATTTTCTAAATCTATTATGACTGTTTGTCAAAGACCAAGTTTAAGACCTCAATTCCACAACTGGAGATCCAGCTCTTCTGATTTAAGTCCTGAAACCTGTCAAAAGAGCATCTCAGCTCTTCTCAGTTGCAAGATATGGCTTTGAAGAAGTATTCTCACTTTGAACACACCACTTCATAACTAAGTGGAATTTAGTGCCAATTTTAACCTATGTGAAAAAGAGCTGCTTCTGGAGTACTGTTGAAAGGGTTGGAAAGGTCCTTTCCTTGTTGCATCAGTGGATAAGGACGGAGGACACCCACACACAAGCAACTTCCCAGAACTGTTGTCTCCAAACTGGAGGTCTACTTACTTTCCACCTGATTTTATTTCCCTTTACAGTGGGAATCAGTTCCTGCTCTGCCAGAAGCCAAAATTAATTGTAACATTAAAAAGTGAAAATTAATTTTGACACTAATCCTAGGAGGCATATGAAGTGGATTCTTATTTTCAAGTCTGATTTGCAACCCAGAGGACTAGAAGCTTTTTTCTGTGAGAATTCTCATGAAAGTTAACACGATCCCAAGAGATGGTGAGTGAAGAAGACAAGCAGATTCTTTAAGACTCAAGTTACTAAATAACGGTTTTCAATATGGAACACTTAGAGACAAATAACAGCAGTCCTGTGGTTCAGACAGTAGTACTATGTGAGTTTTATCCAAGAATTTATTTACTAAATCAGTTAATCCACAACAATTTATTATCTCCAATGAAAACAAACTTCTGAAGCAAACTGTTGCCTGAAAAATCCTCTCTGGAAAGCTATTGTGGTCTTAGCAATATCAGCACTTCTTAGAAATTTCAGTGTTTCAGTCAAAAATCGAAGGGGTCAGAACCCTAGAACTTATTTTTGCAGAGATTTCCTATTCCCAGCCCTATAGCTTGTCTGTTACTTTCCAACAGAGCAACACAGATTCTCAGAAAAGTACCATAGCTGAGATGACTTGCAAACATTTACCCACTGTATGTGCTTTAGCATGGAAAATGGATACAACCCATTATTAAATATGGGATTTGAAGAGCAATTCCAAAGACCTTCAGTTCTGCAAAGATCATATATTTAGCTCTATGCATGTGCATAGTGCTACCACAGTGAACAAGGTTGCCTACAGAGACCTAAAAGAAACTGCAGGATTTCAGGTATAACTAGGTATAAAATGTCATGCTACCACAACCCATTAGGTCCTCTGGAATTTTTTGGCTTTATAACATGATTGGATTTATAACAATGATTCTGGAAGCATCCATCGAACATTCATGATATTACAGAATATGATAAGTCAAGCACAAATAACTTCATTCATACAATGTTAATTTTCAAAGTAATTTTCAACAGTTCCCAGTAAGCAAGGCCAAAGCAATAAAACGGAAGCCCGCTGGGCTGGCTTGCAGTTGTGAGAAAGTTTTTGGTATCATTATGAACTATTAATAACACAAAGATGCTGACCTAGCTTATCCAGACAGTTGAGATTTGCTTAAAGCTTTTGTCCCAAACCTGCTTGTATCCAGGATAAACTCTTGGTTCTGTTGCAGTCCATTGATGACATCATTTCCATGGATTCCTGTGGGATCAGAATTTCTTATCAATAATTAGTTTTTTGTTGGACTATCTATGAAAGGTAACAACCATTACTTTGTTACTTTATCAGTAATTCAAATAGTTCAAACTAACTGTCACTGCCTGAAAAGATAAAAATGTTCCAGTGCTTAACTGGGAAAAAAAATCAGGTTTATTTGGTCTTTGAAGTATTTGACTCTGAGAGGGTTTGAAGTACTTCATTCTGATTTCAAATTTTCAAATGTAATTATGAAAAATGAAAATAATCACAAAAAAAAAATCAAGGGAATACATTTTGAAGTGATCAAGAACATCTGTTTTTCAATTGGGGATTTAATTGCTTTCCAAGGAAAAAACCACAAATAACTCTCAAGTAATAACTCAAGTTTTGGAGACACTGGATCTGCTAAAAATTGACAGAGAAGAGATTTGTGTGAAAAGTTTCATCAGCTTTAGTCAAGATGTAGTTAACATTTAAGCAGGTTAGATCATGTTTCTTGGATAAGATTCAGCCTTCATGCATTTTTTAATTCTTCAATATCCTTTCTGACTTTTTGGTAGAATTGTTTGGTAGGGACCAAATTGCTTTGGCAAAATAAATGTATCCCTTTTTGTATGAGTTTATTGTTATTAATAGATATCATGAAGTTAAACAAAGGGTGTTGCCTACTTGACACAATATGGATAGTTTTGTGGGTTTTATTTTTGTAGGTAAGTTTTTGGTTTGTCCTTGTTATACACATTTTTGTCAGCTAAGAGAGACCTACCGAAACGATTGCATGGAGACCAGCAGAATATTCTGTTAGTCATATTTTCAAAGACACCACGTAGAGTTAAAAATACCATGGTTTATCTGTTTATAACAATGAGCAAGATTCTTCTATTGCAAAAGAGGAGATTAATCCATGATGCAGTTTGGAGGACTCAGACAGGATTAAAAATAATATCATACAACTTTGGCTCCATATAGGCATGGAATTTAACAGAGCCTGTGCAGGCCAGTTACAGAGTTTTTATTGCAGATGTAGTCCCACTGGATCTCAGTAAAACCTAATTCAGTAAAAAACCATCTCAGAATCGAGGTGAACAGTGCAGCACAAACTGTTCCACGTAACTGATGTGTGTATAGCTGCGTGCAGTAGATCACTGCTGTAGCTTGCATACATTTAATGTAATTTTTGCAGTCTGTTTTCTTAAGCACTGAGGAATCAGCAGGCTGGCAAGAAGTGGAGAACTGCGAAGCCGGGGACAAGATGTTTTGCAACTGCAACTTGTCTTGCGACTTCAGCTTGGTGAAGAAAACACAGGAACCTGCTGACTAAACAATCAAAAATCTGTTAAACTTTACCTGGAAATACTGAGTGAATAACTTTAGCTCGTCTCTCAGTAGGTCTGGTTTATTCAAATTATTTTTTTAACCTCTTTTTTTTCCTTGAGAAAATTTCTCTGGGAGAATTTCTTCAATGTATCGAACATCAGTACTCTTTTAAACATTGCTCATGTCCATAAGACTTAACTTCCAGTCCAGTCTGGCTTTTTATGTACGTATTTATCCATTCCTCATTAATCCTACTTGTCAGGAATGAACTGAACACCCCAGATTCCTTTTGTGGTACTTGTGCATACTGATACTTTGCAGAATCTCCTTACATGTGGTACATCTGGTCTCAGGGGATAAAAGAAGATCCCTGCGTATTTATTGGAAAGGAAATGAGCATAACAATTCTATGCATTCATTTTCACATTTTATTTCTTTGCTGGCGTTATTTACAAATACACCAACCATGCAGATGTTTTGCAAAGCCTGAATAAAATGCATCCAACCAGATTTTAATATTGCCATTTTATTATTTCTACCAAATGTAAGAGATGAGTATTTTGGAAAGATTTCTTGTGAAATCAAAGATTTCTTTGTGAAGATTTCTTGCATATCAGTTGTCACAAGAAAATGGTTAAAAAAAACCCTCTAAAGATGTAGATTTTCTCCAATTCTTAATGACTATTTTTAATCAGAAGGGGAAAATAGTATTCCTTAGAGCTGCTCTGTCTGTCCCTCTACCCTAACCTCATCCTACTCCTTTAGTGGCATAATTTTATGTTAAAAAGAGTCTCTACTAAATTCTAGATTTTTTTTTTTCTTTTGAGGGTTAAGTGACCATGGTATGAAAGACAGATATTTCTCATCATTTCCAGTTGTAAAAGGGGAGTCTGGAAACAAATATCCCTGTTTAACACATTTCCCAGTTTTGTGTATCATGACTTCATGGGATGTGCATGCACCTGCTACTACAACATGGTCTAATTTTTATGTGGGGTCCTCAAAGGTAATGGCTGAAAGCTGAACCGTGGAGCAGAATTTCTTTTGCTTAACTTTTACACATTTGCGCTGTAAAAACATCTACTTCTGGGGCAATTATCTAGGCTTCCCTGAAGATCGGTGGGGAAAATTTCTGCCTGCAGCATGCAGTCTAAATGGATAGACACTAACTGGATAGACAATTACCTAGAGAAGAAGCCTAAATAGCCGTATTTCTATGTTGTAAGCATCTAAAGGCAAGTGAAAATGACTTGCCACCCATACGATATTCTTAAAAGCCCGAGGAGGATGTACCTCTGCCTCCAAACATACCCAGCCAGTATCACTTCATTGATACTGCAGATAGTTTGGTAAAGGATTAGGCAGATGAACACTGCAATGCATTTTGTAAAGTCCATCAGAAGGAAAGTTTTCTTTAGAGAAAATGCCGCTGTGCCATGACCTGTTTCATATTTTAACTTTTCTAGACTGAAACTGATTTTACTTACATGATGCTGTTGGTTAATGAATATACTTCTTGTAGCTTTCCATGGACTGCAACAATTTCGTATGTGCCTTAAATTTCTCAGTTCTTTGTTATGGTGTTATCTAAACTCTTCCATACTATCAGAATTTTCATGGAACAAATAATAGCAAATTTCTCAAAGCAGACTACAAAACAGCCGTGGTCCAGTCAAAAAGACACATCTTGTATCCTGAAGTGGAAATGAAAAGTCTATGTTAAAGCACAGTCTGTTTTATGGGATCTGCCCTTACTTCTTGGAAATATTACGGAAGAAAATCCCCAAATCATTGGACTTTACCATTGCTATAACTTCATAGTTATATTAAAACTAGAAGTAGCAAGCTTAAGTCTATCTATCAGATAAGGTAATTATACCAGTGTAGGATATGTAACACACTTCAACAGTGGAAGTAGCGTTATTGTATCTAACAAAGGAGTATGGGTCATTGAAATTTTTTTAGCTAAGTGGTTTGGCCTGGATCAAAGGAATTTCACAAGCTGTATAAGTAGTAGGCAAATGCTATGCAACGTGGTGTAGTCCTGTGACACCTGAGAGTTACTAAAACAGTGTAATCAACAACAGTATAAAGTATTTTGTGGCACTGTGGTGGCATAGCCCGACACAACGAATAAGCATCTTGCATAAGTAAGTCAGCGATGTAGCCTCTGGACGGGATAATAATTTAATGTTTAAAGAATGATCATGCTTGACAAGACCAAGTAATCTGCCAATACTGGTCTTCTGCATCTGACAGTAACAGATGCCTAAAGACGGTACAAAATAAAGCAAACGTAAAATGATATCTCCTTTCTCTTTTCCTAAATGTCCAGTGAGTTTTGTCTCAGCAGCATTTCTGGAGTCAATCTCCTTTTGCTTAGTGAAAATTGGTATTAATGCATTTAACTAAAAACTCAGCTGCCAGGATAGCCACGTTCTCTGATTATAAAGACAGCTTCCACCATCTGGCAGCCCTGCAGTGCCCATTCACTAGCACTTACGCTCTCTCAGGGATGCCCAAAACATGAGGCTGGCGCTCATGGAATAAGGCACGTGAGTTTCCCTCCCAGAGGTGCACTGATTGCTAGATCTGCCATCCCAAGAGCAGAGGAATATTCCAAATAGCTGTGATGACTCCAAGCAAATAAAATCTACAGAAATGCTGCAGGTTTTCTACCCTGAAGCCATGCCATTTTTTCCCAAAATCAATATTGTAACAGTCCAACACTTGTGTAGATACCAGTAGCATCTAATATGTTTTAACATCTCATATGCCAGAGTTGGTATTTATCTGGGTTTTAGAAAACAAGCTTACCACTTTTAGAATAAATGAGGTGAATAAGACCCTGGCTGCTTTAGCTACTTACTACAGCATCCAACCAATTTCCCAAAAGAGATCACGAACAGGAATGTTAACGACATAAAACTGAAGGGAAGGAATGAAGTGAAAATCTTCTGTCCTCCATGTCACAGTAGCCAGTTCACACACTGATGCCACATGCAATTCAAGTTTCATAAACTACAGGTAAAATGTGATTAAACACCTGACTGTCCCATCCGGTGGCAGGACACAGAGTCACTGCTCATCGAGGTCTGTAGTAACGTGGGTAGAACTGATTGTCAAAGCAAGTCCCAGCAGATGCCACCACACCTCAGCAACTGTTGGATGGAGGACGTGTATAAGCAGAATATATTTATACAAGACTTGATCTTATCCAGAATGTTGGGTAGAGCTTGTAAAGATGTTTGTGACAAACCCACTATGTAGCAGACTGAGTTGTCTTACATTTTCTGTATCAGCCCTGTTTTCTTCCTCAAGATATATATATGGCTACTTTATACATACTATATATTATATTTTATAATTTAGTTCATAGAATTCAACAATTAATGTATGTAAACAAACTTCGTCCCAGAAATCTGTTTTTGTGGGGTTTTTTTAATAAAATTATGATAAGCAAATAATTATCCAAGTTTTATTATATGATTTCATCTTTATGAATGCATGATGGAACTTTCAGAAAAAAAGAAAAATAATAACAGCAAGTAAAGGATAGTAACTGTCTTTTCTTGAACAATCTCAGTCACATGTACTCACTGATGTGTGATTACAGACATGAATTTTCTCTCAAAACAGTTATGCAAACAAACCTTTACTAATCTAGAAATATGTGAATGCCAAGTAATGGAAGGCATGAATGTAGAGGAACCAGAGAGTCACTCAGGAAGCCTGATGGTGCACCACATAACGGAGGAAAGACCGTGGTCCTCAGGTGGAGCTGTTTTAGGTGGCACATCCGCCCATGCAACACAACATGCTTTTCCTATTTCACTTTTCCCTGATTTCCAAAAAAAAACAGATCAGGCCAATCATTGGCAGCAAGAACAGAGAGCAGACAGGGTGACAGAACTACACTGCAAACATATGAAATACAGGTCTGCCTGCTGGAAAAAGTCTCTCCAGTAAAGCTGGCAGATGTATAGCATCAGCAAACAAATACAAGGACATGTCTGAGTTCAGAGACATTCTCAGCCTGGTGCCAGTCGATACTGCATCATGTTTTCTTGTAACACTGATGCTCTCAGACATTAGAATTGCAAGAAAAAAAATAACCAGCATCTTACGTTTTAGAAGTTGGAATCCCCTCAAAAAATTAATGCCAAGAGGCATTAAAGCCCTCTCCTCTACTGCTGAAGTCACCGAATAAGACAGTGCAGCATCTACTTGTAGCAAAAGAAAGAGAAATGCAAAATGGAATATAATTCCAGACTGGATTATTTTATTTCTTATGGCATTGCTAACAAGAAACTTAGGGTAGAAACTGATTTACCATAAAGGAAAATGGTGCACATATGTAATTCAGTGAAAACATAATAGATCATTTGTGGATAACTTATAAAAGATATCTTTGACAGATGAAGTGTTCTGAGTTATTATTTTTAATACAGCAGGATGGAATCAGTGGGATATCAACAATTACAAATTCCATCTTGAAGGCAGCATTGCAACACTAATATCCATCATGTCAGAATCTGTAAATGATGAGGTCGACATAGCAGTGAGACATGTTCAGGAGGTACTCCCTACAGTAAGTCTGCTTTTAAATATAACAAATCTCTTCTGCTGGTCTCCTGTCACCATATTTTTCACATTTTGTGTTTCTATCTCTTTCTCAAAGGAGGCAGAAAATTGCTAGCGTTATTCTGGGCAGAAAACTGATAACTGTTATATGAATATAATCAGTAAGCATGGGGACCCCCCCCCCCAAATCATAAAATAATATCCTATTTATTTGTTGCTATTTCTGATACCTGTTTATCTTTTATACATCGGTAGATCTAAATATCAAATCTCCAAGATGAGTGCCGCATATTAACTCTGTAAAGTATTTATGTGAAAGGCTTCAATGTATCACTTTCACTTCTTTGATAAAATTAGGGGACAAGTGGAGATGCTTTGAACAACTTGGGCAGGACGCAGAAGTTAATACAGTATCTTGATTGAACATGGAACCCACATAGGAGAGCTCTTGTGTTAGTCGTGAAAAGGACTATTGGGGTTATTGAAAATATTTTATTTCTTTATGTGATGACAGAAGGTAGACAAAGGAAAAACCACCAATTTTGATCTCACACTAATTCTGTTGATTTCTGTTAGATTACTCTTGCTTTTCACAACATACATGATCTCTGGTCCAACATCTCTTTACATGTACACTCTTTTTGGAAGGTTAATATTTTTCCACTTCCTTGGAAACTAGCAAGATATTTTCCACTTAATTCTATCTAGTTTTGACTTCAAATATCCTCCTACTCACATATAATAGAGAAGGAGCATCTTATTATCTGTAATGGGAATACGGGCTTGATGACTAGCAGTGTTCTTTGTCTTTGAGCAGCATGCCTGGGTTGGAAACATAGTATCTATCCAAAATCCACAAAAGGATGTGTAACGAAACCACAACGGATTTAATGACAATATTTCAGTTGCACTGACTTTCACAGTAGATACAGTACAGGTGGGTGTTACTGCGGTTCAGATTTTTAAAACTAACTGACAATAATTAATTATACCATGTAAACCAAGGCAAATGTAGCATGACAGCCCTTGTATGAAAGTGCGTAGAGAAGAATTATATGTTTCTGACAGCAAAAAATAGGATAATGGCTGAGTGGGAGCCTGTAAGTCGTGTGTGTATACACACATGTAAGTGATGGTGGTAGGAGCATCCCTGGTCCAGCAACAATGACACTCCTCGAAATCTCTGTCTCCCCACAAATTAGAGTCCCGAGTATAAATGTCCAGGTAGGAACACATCCTTAAATTCATCCCTTCTCATCACAAACCCTACTTCTCTTCCCTTTCTCTTACAGTGCAAAAGTCCTTCAGTATCTCCGGCCCCTGAACATCCCAGAATCTTAGCTAAGACATTTTGAACAGCTTTTGAAACGTTTCTACTGTTTCTGTGAACCCTCCTATTGCTCTCTTGTCTGGTTGCCAATATCCACTAGCCATCCGACCCACCTCCTCATCGAGCTCTCCTTTGCAGAAAAAAGGCCCAGCTGTAATTTCTGACACAGATTAAAATTTGCACTTCAGTTTCATAAATGCATCCAGGCAGCATTGTGTGGGAAGGAGTACAGGTAAGAGAGCCGAATGTGAAGCAGTAGGCTGGATCATGGCCAGCAGAGACTATACTGGGGAAGATTTATAAACATAGAGAAGGTTTGCTGGTGGCACAACACGATTCTGTCCTCATCCACATTTAGACAAAGACAGAGACTAGTTGTGATTAGAAATAGGAGTTGACCATGGTTATTTCATGTTTTTATGGAGGGAATTAACAAAACTACTGAGTAGCAATGGTTCACTTTGCTGGCTTTATAATAGCAAGTCTTGAGTCCTGTACTCTGCAGTAGGAAGGAATTCCAGCAGGCAGGTTACACATCTTTCACACCTCCAAGAAACCAGCTTTCCTTTGCCGTATAGCATACTTCTTTTCCTCCCAAGTGACGCTCACGCCCACAGCAGTGACACTGCTTAGCCATGGCCCAATTACGCCGACTTGCCCCTTTCCTGCTTTATACAAACGTATCTCCGACAGTATTCCCAGCGCAGAACAGAGCGCCAGGAAGCTATGGCTGTCGTGTGTGCTGGAGTACCTTTGTTAGTGCAATCTAACCAGCTCACGCAACAAGACTTCGGTTATAAGTGAACAACTAAACATCATTCTATGGATCCTTGACAGTTTCCAGGCTACAAGTACGGGTTGATGTTGCCACTTCCTTTTGTTCCTCAACAGCTTTATATTAGTCTGCATGTGAGCCATACAATCGCACCTATATTTTGCTGTATAGAGATAACCTTTATGTAAGTTATTCAGTGAGGCTGAATCACAGAACGGTGCTATTCTCCACGGCTTCTTTTGCAGCTGTCATTGCCATGGTACCCAAGTGACTTCTAGTAGTGCATTAAGCAATGTGCCTGTCACTCGCCAGGCGAGTTCGCTCCCTCTCTCATCCTTTCCCCTGTACAGGGAATAGGAGCTTTCAGCTTCTGTTTTTCATTTTTCTGAGTGAAATACCTCAGTCACTATACTTGACTGAGTGAATGATGATGGAATACTTTGTACTTGCTGTCTGTAATAAAACCAATTAAGCCCGCTCTAAACTAACACTTCCATTTCATGATAAACACATTTTTATCTGAGAAGACAGATGTGTTTTCAGATTATGTAATAAAAAAGGTGCACATAAGGGAAATATTAATCAGGGAAATATTGCAATTTTTGTATCATCAGCCAGGGTTACAGATTTTTTATTTCAAAAGAACGGAAGGTTAGTATGTGTACAACTTGGATAAAGACTCACAAAAAAATAACTCTTTTGTCTGGTTCTGGATTCACTCCGATTTAAAAGATATATCTGGATGGAAAAGACTGCAGTGAAAATCTGATAACTTCTTCTAGAATGTGTACTGCAATTTCATTGTAATTTGATTTGCAATTTAAATGCCTAATGAAATACTGCATAAATATCAACAGTGGGTAATCCATTAAAAAATAGCATGTGTGTTTATCTCTTTGCAACAGAAACACCAAGTCAATAGCAAAGCCAGAACAATATATAAATTTCATTTTGGTGTTTGAAAGAACTTCAAGAAGTGTAATGAATAGCTAAAGTCACACTATCTGATAGGAATCTCTTTTCTTGTCTCTCACAGAAGGAAAGGACCACTCATTGCTTCTTCATCCCAGCATCTTGCCATCCAACGTTACTCTCTTTAACCTCACTAGCTTTCAGATAGTTACAAAATGGATCATCATCCCTAGACTATTACTCAAAGAAGGAAATAGATGAAATTTCACTCCTGTATCCTGAACCATCCAGGCACAAGGGCCTCCAAAGGACCTTAAGTGCAACAGGACACACCACCTTTAGCCAGGGTTTCCATTATCTTGTGACTCTTGGAACATCTGCTCACCTCAGAAGGTGTGCATTTGCCTAACCCCTAGTAGAAGTACAGCCCACTCCCACAGTGCTGCATGTTTTCACTCTGTAACCAGTCAATGGAGACTAGACAGTTGCTGCAATACGTTGAAAAAGACTTTTTTTTTTAAATCAAGTTGTAAAGATTCAGAGTTTCAGCTCAGCATCTTTTTCAAGGATGATAAACATTTTTTGTTCCTATGACTTGATCTGCCCGATGTTTCTGAAAATCACACAACTGCTCAACTTAGCAAGTCCTACCAGTCCCTAGTGAAGTGAAACAAAACTGCACCATACCGAGGTGGTTTCCTAGAGGAAATTTGTACTTGAAAAGCACATAGGGACAGAAAAGCATAGACATTTTATTTATCACAGCAGTGAATACAAAAAGACAATGTAAATACAAGGGTTTTTTCCACTGTTCTCACAATAATAGGTACTTTCTCTGCTCTAGAGAAAATATATTGTCCAGTGCCCATTCAGTGGTCTCTCTGTAAAGATTCCCTTTGGCAGTTCATGTTGATAGCACTGCTATGAAACAGAAGGGGCCAAAACAACCAACCTGTATCACAGAAGTGGTTGTTTGATCATGACCATCCCATGCTGTTAATCTGAAATCATCAGACAGTTCGTACTGAGATGACCAAGAACTGGAAGAGTTCACAGTGCTACCACATTTCTCAGCTATCAAATACTCAGAAGCAGCTGTTAACTTTCAGCAAGCAGTCACTAAAAATACTGATGTAGGCTTCTGTGTCAAAGTTGGTTGATATTTTCATGGTTTATCGGTTCTACAGCATGCACAAATAAAAACACCATGTTGTTTTATTTCCCTTTTCATTAGTGCCACTGTTGCGATATGATCTGAAAGAAACCATGAGAGTTATCACTGCAACTTAGGAATGTGGCTTCAGAATTTGTGGAAGATTTGGGATAGGTGAAATAGTAAGAGTGCCTGGGGTGATACCAGAGCTGACAAGGCTGAAATGAGAATGAAGACCAAGGAAGGCTTGGGATCTAGGAAGGGAAGCACCTGAGAAAAGAAGAAATGTCATCTGGAAGCTGAGAGAGAAGTATCATGGGGAAGACGAAATAATCATAGGGGCATTCAAACAGTAAGTAGAAGATTGAAGGAAGCAGCAGAAGAAAAAGGAGAAAGTGGCAGAGCATGCTCTGAAATCAAAGGATCTGATAACCCATTAGTAAAGTAGGACGGTATTAGTTTTAAAAAAGAAGTAAATACACCAGAGGGTAAGCAAGAAAGAACGGAGAAAAAAATAACGGAACCTAGAAGAGAGGATTTGAGACACTAGTCTTGTATCAAATAGAGCAGTTGAAATAAAATGGAGAAATAAAACATATCTGCAAATATTTTGGGAATATACAAAAAAGACTAAGTGGACAAGCGCTGTATCTTTATAACAGAGGAGGACAAGTGAAATGAAATGGTTACGGACAAGAGCAGTGGAACACATTAGAATTCCCCCCATCACAGAATAGTCTTGTTACTGGCAAGCAATTTTCTTACAATTAAAATGTGAGATATTATCAACAGCGTATTTCTCAAATGCAAAGTCTGCACACAACTTTACAATATGTGTTTTTATAGTAATATGAAGTAAGAATTAGCATGAGAACTATAAAATACACATGGTAATGTTGCTACTAAACTTTCTATTTAAAATCAAATATTCTTTAACAGAAAAAAATGCTTTGCAAAGAAAGGAAGATACCTAAAACCCATTAGAGTCGAATTTTAAGAACTGTAACTATGAGGACAAAAGAAATTTTGGAAACTTGGAGCGACTGTGGAATTACCTTTGCAGGTATTCCTGAACCTCAGCTAAACACCATGTATATACTGTCGTAACTTCAGTGAGCTGTGGATCTCTTTACATACCTCCCTCTCCTGCAGTTCTGTAGGTGGAACGAGTCTCAGTGGCTCAGGCAGTCACTAAACCCGTGGCCTGGCAAAGGCTTTTCACGGCACGCAGGGCAACGCCAGCCTGCCTGTGCTGGGGTTTGCCCAGTTCGCTTCTCGGCGTATCGCCACATCGGGGGAAGGTGTGCGTGCCTGAAGAGTAAAGGGCTGTGCCCTGCTCAGATGCAAACCCTGGCAGTACTTTAAATATGTGAACAGGGCTGGGGATGAGGGAGAGATTTTATCTGGATGCGCTCCTTCTAGCTGTACATTTGCAACATTTAGTTATAAAGATTCCCTTATGAAATAGTAAGTCTATTATGTTTAACGCGAAAGATGCCTATACGTTATTTCTTCAGTCTTGCATTTTTTTCCTAGACAAGTTTGTAACTATTTTAGTATATTTAAGCTAGTACAGTCTACATGGCTAAAATGAGAATATCATCAAAGTGCTACCAGTGAAGCAGAACTGAGAAATACAAGTGGACTGAGTTTTGCTCATGTGTTATTACTGCAAAACCATTGGGGTTTTTTTTTGCTAGGAAAGGTGGTATTTTGTCCCTGCTTTTATCTGAAATTATTAGAGGCGATAAAAACAAGCTCTGCTGTGAAGCAGGTGAGCACGGCTTGCGAAGGGGCACAAGCACACACTTGTATTTCCAAGCCCAAATAACGCAGGACGACCTGCTCCCGCTTCCTCAGGGCGGGAGCGCAGGGCCAGCCGCGCACCCGCGCTCCCGCCCGCTCCCCGCGGGGAGCTTTGCGTGGTTTTTCAGACCCCCGCGGGCCATGTTTCGTGCGAAGCGGTCGAAGGCGAGCGCCGTCCCCGCCGAGGCCGTCTTGCAGAACGTCGCCCCTCGTTCCCGGGCGCTCGGGTACGCACACCTCTGCGCAGGAGGCCGCACCGTGCAAGCGCAGGTGAGACGCTGTCACCGCGGCGGGCGGGTCACCGCGGCGGCCGCGGACGGCAGCCCCGCTGTGGCGGGGCGCTGCGGGCCCGGCGGCGGGAGCCGGAGCGGCGCAGGGTCGGCTCGGAGCCGGCGGGACCGGGCGGGAGCGGGAGCCGGGGGAGGAGGCGGCGGGACGGCGAGGGCGGCGCGGCGGGCGCGCGGCAGCCGCTCAGGGGAGGCGAGCGGCGCCCGGCGCCCTCCCACCCCCCGCCCCCTCCCGCCGCGCGGGACGGCCGCGCTCGCTGACGCGCCGCAAACTTTCCTGCCCCCGTGCCGAGCTGCGCCGATCTGCGCCTCGCCTCCGGCGCGGCGGGCGGCGGCTCCGGCGCGGCGGCACCGGTTGACACAGTAACCCCTCGGCGGCGCGCGGAGGGGCGCGCGGAGGGACCCGCTCCACCGCGCTGCCCTCCCTCCGCCGGGGGCCGCGGCGCCGTGCGGAGGCAGAGCCGCAGTGCCCCGCTCCGGCCGGTTCCGCGCTGTTTCCGCGGCGCCCTGAGGCAGCCGCTGCGCCTCCGGGCGCCTCAGCCGCGGGACAACATGAGCCAGGCGCAGACCTACGCCCCGCGGAAGAGCAGCTCTCCGGCGGCCGGCGCCCGGCGGAACGACAGCCAGGACTACCTGCTGCTCGACACGGAGCCGTGCGAGGAGAGCGCCCTGCCGCCCTACGCCTTCTACCCCGTGTGAGTCCCGCCGGCCGGTCGCGGCGGTCCCTTCCTCTCTCCTGCCCTGCGCGGTGCGGGGCGCCGGGCTCTGCGCTGACTCCCGCCGGACGGGGAAAGGCGGCGGCGGGACCCGCTGGTGAGGACTCGCTCGTCTTTCCTCGCCCTCCCCGGCAGGGGAGCGGGTGGCGGTGCTCGCGGGAGCCGCGCTAGCACCCCGTGGCCCGCAGGCGGAGGCCTCCTGCCGAGGCGCCGGCCGCGCCGCCGGCCCCGGGCCGAGGGAGGCGGTGGCAGCCGCGCCTCGCGGCGGAGCGCGTGCGGGAGGCGTCGGTTTTCCTTAGACCTGGCGAGGTCTGGTGGGTTTCGTATAGTTACAGAAATTGTAACTCCTGCGATCGGTTGGTCCCACGGAGAAGAGTGCGCGTTACAGGCGTGTTCATAAAACCGTAATCCTTTCGTTACTGCATTTTGTCAAAGTCGCGTAGCCTCGTGCAACTTCATTCTCTAGGTTTTGCCAAATATTTATGTAAAGTAGAGTGTAAGAACATACGCAATAAAAAGCAAATGAAAGATAAATTATAAAGGTTCCAGGAACCGCAATTTTTAACATTCAGGTCAAAATTGAATGTTGACAGTGTCCCTCTGGTTATGTGTTGTCAGCGTGACTTATGTAATTACCACTTGTTAATGCTTCTGAGGAGAAGCCATCCCGCAGAGGGAGAAAATGGGTATTAAGCAATGCAAGATGAGTCCTAAAATCTCAGGTGATTACCAGATGTCTACTTTCTTTTGGACAAATTGCATTTTTATCCAGTTATCAACCTCTTGTAGTTTTTGCTGTTTTATCTGTGAGGGACTTACCAGCCAACTACCTGGATACAGGGAAGGAATAAGGCTAAGGAAACTGGCAACACTCACAGTGTTTGATTCTTTATAAACTCAGTTAAGAATAACCAGCGTTTTCAGAATTCACTGCTGCATTGTTATTCCTAAGTGGCTTTGTAGAGTGCTAATGCAGTACACTCGTGTAGCTATAACAGCTCACCTTATTGCACATTGGACTCAGTCTCAAAATACATGAATGCATCTGTCTAATTAATGCTTTCCATAGAAAAACCTCATGATTGCTAGTTCAGAGATTAGTTCTGACTAGTGGACTTCAGCTGTGAACTAATGGGGAAATTCTGAAGTTCCTTTGCTGTGTACTCATTAAGAATCGTCGTGCAGCCATGAGGGGATACATCTTGCATAAGCGATTCAAAGCATCTCTTAAACCCTGCAAGGTTCGTGGAGTGCTGATATTTTCACGTCAGTAGTAAAAGCCTGTGCTGGTGACTCTTGGTCCAGCACAAGAGACATCGCCTCTCCCATCTCACAGTGGTGGTAAGGAAAGCCTACATCCTAGTCAAGTTGCTTTGTAGAACTGGGGTAGCACTAAATGCAGGAATTTATCTCCCATTACATCACATCAAGGCCTTAGATGACTGATTCTATAGGTCCAGGACCCTGGAGTCCCTCCCTGATGGGAAGTGTTTCTGTCAGTCTTTGAGAGAATAGACGGAAGCTACCTGGTATGTGTGGTGGGTATATGAGGAATGTGCCCCTTCTCAAATTTATATAATTGCTACTACAAAGGGTGCTTTAGTGGGCAGTGCTTGTTTTTCAGATGTGTGTTAGGCATGGGGAATCTCATTTGGGGCTTCTCTGGGTGTGGGAAGGAACCACTTCACAGGCACCTGTAGACAATGCCTAACAAGCAGCCACTTCAAGGACTTCTTTGGCTGGCAGGGATGAATGCAGTGAGTATAGGCTCCTCCAGGGTATGGTGATTACAAAGAACAGGTTTTGAATTGTCCTGCCTAAATTCCACCTATGTCATGTTTTATGTACATTTTGCAGATCTGTCTTTTCAGCCAGAAGTCATTAGTTTTACGAGTGGCCTTGAAGGGGCCAAAAACATAATCAGATGGCCCAGTGTATAGGATATACTGTTTCTAATCTTTGTCATCTACATGAAGTAAGGATACTTTACTTTAGTTGAAAATCCTCAAATGACCAGTATTTCCTGATGTTGTTATGGTAGAGAGTATTGTATGACTCTTACCTTGTATCTGTAGAGTCATAAGATTTCTGGAGTTCCTGAGGATACTGCCAATGAAGGGCATGTATTACCCTGACAGGTAAATTATGTAAAATCAGTATTTCATGTGCTGTGGATCTTACTGGACTCAATGTGTGTGCCTTATTTGTCTGTCCATACGTGGTTTGTCAGTGTTTATTCTTTAGCTACTTCTCCAGAAATGTGGCAGCTCAGGGAGCTGGTCATGCTGTCAGGTGTCATATTTTTCAGTGCAAGTCCTTGTATGAATCTTTGGTGCCCACTGAGTTATGAGTATAAACCATGGGGTCTGTGGGTCTGTCCATTGAGATAGAGCTATGTGACTCTTGGGATCGCATGGTACATCTGCGCTTCAATGCAAACACAAGAAAATAACCCTTACATCAACTGGTGTATTAATGTTTTGACTAAAGCTATTTACATTTCACTTAGAGAATTTCTTGGTATATCCAATTGCAAATGGTATTTTTTTCAAACTAACTGGAAAATGATAGGCATCATTTGCATGTGCAAAAATGCCCCAGGAAGATCTTGTGTGATGGTGATTGATGCAGAACAGTAATGCAGAGTACAACTGATGTCCAAAAAAAGCCGAAGTATACTGCCTTTTAAACACTACTGAGAGAGTAACGTGCTCACTGGTGTAATATAGCATGTGACTGTCACTTGAAAAGTAGTCTGATACCAAGGAATAATTTTCCTCAAGTGGTGATTTAGTGCTAATGCTGACGTTACTGCACGTGTTGTGGGTAGAACATGTTTTGCATGTGTTGTTTTGTGACTGCCTGTAGTGGTATAGTGGCTGGATTCTAAAATCTCATGGTTTAGCCCCAGCTGGCAACTAAGCACCATGCAGCCGCTTGCTCACTCCCCCATGGTGGGACAGGGGAGAGGATCGGAAGAGTGAAAGTGAGGAAATTCATGATTTGAGATAAAGACAGTTTAATAAGTAAAGCAAAAGCCACACACGCAAGCAAAGCAAAACAAGGAATCCATTCACCACTTCTCATTGGAAGATTTAAGAGAACTAGTTCTTATATTTGCAGCTAAAGCCCGCAGCCATCAAACTACTGCTTTAGTTCAATGGTGTTACTTGTGAGCCTTGCTATACACAGTCCCTTTATAACAGCAAATAATTGACTGTTTAATAAAAGACATCGAGTTTGCCTTTTTTTTTCCCCAGATGATTAATTTATTGTAAAATAGCGTGGTCATGTTAAAAGTCAGAATAATTGTTAAGCGCTCAACCCAGGTGGCTTGATGTTGCGTCAGTGAATTCAGCAGCGCTGATTGGGTTATTCTATTATGTTTAGGCTGAGACAGTACAGAGTGCTTAAATATTAAATTACCTGTAAATCGGAAAAACATTTGACATACTGACCTGTCAATGTTAACTGACTCTGTGAGTAGCAAGAGACTTGACAGACTTACATATTTGAGGCTTTCTTTGAGTTTCAGTACTCGTGCTTAACAACATGCATCATACCGGGTGAGTATGAATTCAGTACCACACTTTCTGAAGAACAGCTCTACTATGTCTGAGGTGGCTCCTGCCTTTATTGCAAAGACAACTTTGGCAATGTACCCTGGGCTCAGCAGCCATCCCAAACAGGGTCACGCAGTCTTTTGGCAGTAAGTGGACAGAAAGCTCTTACCTTTATTTGTGGTATGGTGCAAAATGCAATTCTAATTGGATTTCGTGCTGAAAAGTCTTGCTTTTCTTTAGAATTCAGAACCTTTGGTAGGAAAAACACACTTCAGGCTATCTGCAGAATTTGTAATTAAATGGTTTCCAAAAAATGAGGCTACTTTTTAAGAATTTAATCACTGTATATTAGAAATATGCAAGTAAACACTCTCTAGTAGTCCTCTTCCATCTAGCCGTGAAGTCTTGCCCCAGATATATCAAAAAATAATACATTGTGTCATACATGTCAGAAGATTGCCTCCTGAAATACAAAAATCTCGATACATGGGGTTTTTTTCCCCCTCTTGTGCAAGTATTTCATTGCCAAAGAGCCTGGTTTTGTGGTTTAAAACCAGGATAGAAAGTGCATTTTAAGGTCTAACCCCAAATCTGAGTGCTGATGTGCAGTGGGATTTGACAGTGCTAGTACTTGTATGTAAACTTCCTTGATGAAAAAATGTTGTTGAAGAACAGATTGTTAGCGTCCTAAGCTAGTAAGAATACACTAATTCAGTCAGACATCTGGTTATATTACTTATTTATACTTTGAAATATTTTACATTGTGAAAAATAAATGTATTTTCTGATACACGTGAGGAAGGATAATTATGTGTTAAAATGTCAGTCGTAAAGTACATGAGGCACACAAATTATCAGATGAAAACAGGGGAATAAAGGGTTCTGATGTGCATAACTGCCTTGAGGCGCAGATTATTCATGAGCTTTTGTGGTTTTCAGATCAAGTGTTTCTCAGCACTATCAAACCCAATACATACGTTAAAACCTTTTCTTTGTTAAACAATATGTTTAATAATTTCTTTCCTGCCTGCAATATAACAGTTTCTGCTATTGGCATAACATTTTTATCTCCAGCCTCAACTATCTTGCTTGAAATGACCTGTAAAATTACCTTCCAGACTCTTCATTAGACATAATCTCTTCAGGGAGTACTGTGCAATGTGGCAGCTGTGTTTCAGATTGCTACTGTCTTTGCTGAGATGCTATGTCCTCTGAAAACGCATTGCAATAGTTTTGTTGATAGCAAAAAGGTAGAAGAGTTAGTATGGAGGGGGGGTCATTTCCTTTTATAGCCTAGTGGATGGAACACTTTCCTATGAATTAGGACTAATGAATATACTTCCTACTGTGCACAGGAAAAAAGAAATTGTGTCTGGATCTCTCATACTCTGGGTGACTGAATTTAATTCCCGAAGTCTTGGGTAAAAGAACATCACCATTATTACCAAGCCCCAGAACATCCAGTTTTTAGTTCCTTCTGCATTTCCCACAGAACAGAATGCTTCACTTGGATCTAAAGATATGCTTAATGTTGAGTTCTACTTTTTTTTTCCCCTAAATACATTTTCTTTTTTATCTGAATGAAGAATAACAAATCAATATTTTGTTTTAAATCGAAAGGAAATATATTTATTTGGATATTCAGCCTGACAGGTTAATTAGTAAAAAAAAAAAATCATTTGTGTGGTCTGATGTTTCCTGCCTCATCAGAAATAAGGAAAAAAGAAACCATAACCATGTTTTTTGGGGGTAAGACATTCAATAAAGGTTTCTTTTTAAAAAGAGTGGCAAAGCAGGCCGACAGTATTTGTTTCACCTTGGAGAGCTGAGGTCTGTTGCTAGTGAGTACTGCGCCAGCTTGCCCATGCAGCGCAGTGCGTAAAGCGCACGGTGCTGGCCAGGGATGGGTGCCGGTTTGGTGGTCTTCAGTGTGCTCCATTCTGGCACTTCCTTGGAGCAGACTCAGTATTCCGTAGATGGAGTTTTATGCTTTGAAGCTGTTTGAAAAAACAGTAAGCTTGTGCACAAACTGGTACACAGTGTGAAAATTACCTCTCAAAGGCGAACTGAACCACCTGTGTTTGTTTTTGGTGAAGACCTGTGGGATTTGCTGGGTTTAGTTGTTAGCCACATTCGTATTCACTCTCTAATTTAACAGGGAACTTGCTTTGGTCAGCTACATTACCTGAAGGGTTTCCTATGCTAATGCTTCATAATTGATTTTGCTTGACCCACTGCAGTATTTCTGTAGGTTTATTTATACCCATTCGTAAGAAAATGGTGTATTTGTGGATCACTCTTACGTAGTTACCGAACAAATAAAAATCACCTCTCTGTGGGACCTAATTTTATAAAACTGGAAGCTTTCCATGTAAATATGTCATTTGTTAAATTTGCGTGAGGAAGGTGAAATAGTGATTAAGAAATGTGTGGGAAATATATGGCATACTTTTCACTGTAAATGTTAGTAACAAGTGTGTTCTTTCTCAAAAACCCTTCCAGCAGCATTTGCCACCACAGAAGCTGAAGGTTATAACAACTGGCACTTGAAGAATTCCTGCCAACTATCAGTATCCCCAAATAAAGGTGACTTGGCATGATGGGTCTACCTCATCATGCTGTGTTTAGACTTTCCAGCTCTGCAAACATAAGCAAAAGAAAATCTTGGCAGTTAAACTATATTCATCAAATTCTTTATAACTTGGTTTCATACCTCAGACTGTGATACAGTGCAAGGCAATGGCATAAAATGAATCTTACACACGTGTTTGCGCACATACTTGGGAGTGTAGACACTCGCACACAGAGCCTACTCAACAGGGTGCTTAAAGGATTTGTGTTGATAAGCAGTATTTAAATGTAAGTTTTGATAATTAAATGTGGACAAAAAGCTTAGTGATAATTAAATTACATGCCGTTTTCTCTGGAATGGATTAACGTTTTTATCTTGCAGTAGAATAGTTATTATTTGTTTAGCAGTGACAGCTTAAATGCATAATCAATATACTATTTTTAGCAAAATAAAAGTTATGGAATATAATGTGATGAAGACTAATTAAAGTCTGGGTGTATTTTCTGTGTCCATTTCTATACAACGACACTTTTCCATACCATTAATACAATTGACAGCACAGCTCTATTGTCCCCCCTAACCTAATATTGTCCCCCCCAAACCTAATGTTTGTCAATATTATTTAATTAAAAAAGCAAGCTTTGCACTAGGAATGAATTGCGAGGTTGGGTACAAGAACCCCAAGTAAGTGGAGTAGAAGAGGAACTGCATAACAAGAATTGTCATTTTAGGTGTGTTCTCAAAGCTATGAGGGAAGTGTGGATAGCTGGTTTTCTGCAAGAATTGAATGCAGTTTCCTTTTGCTTAAAAAAGTTACTAATTTGAAGAAAATGGTAGTGTGGTGGATGTGGATTTGCTGGGTGAAACCTTTGTTGTGAATCGGCCACTTTCTTTTAATGTGGAATAGTAGTGATGAAATCAAAATGATAAATAGTAATAATAATAGTAATTGTGAATCACCAAGAAGTAGATGTGACGCCTGCCTCTTCACTCAAACATTCCTTCAGTAGCACCCTTAGTCATACCACTGTTATTGTTCTCCCCTATGCATCATTAATTAAAAATGAAACCCAGCCCACTGCCAGCTCAGAAGATCATGACTGGAGTTCTTTTTTGCCCTTAGAGATTGGTTAAATACTGGGTTTGATGTCAGTATTTACCTTAGTGATGAGATTAAAGAACTGAGGGTTTTGAAAAATTATGTAGTATCTTTGAGGGCTTCCCATGCTGGTAGAAAGAAGGATCATGAACCAAAAGATCACGGTTGATGCAAATTGGATTTAAAAGTACCCTGGAAAACACTGTAGAGATCACAAGGTCTGGTGCTGCAGTACTAGCAATTTTACAGAATATTCAGAGTGGAGAATTTCCATGAAACTTTGCTGCTCTGTTACCAAATCTTGAATGAAACAGCACATCTCTTACAAATGGCACCTTATATTCTTTTGAGTTAAGTCCTGGTCTATTGAAGGTAGTGGGAGTTTTGCTGGGTAGCCAGGTGTTTATCAGGTTCGTGTTACTAATTGACCTCAGCTGTAAATGACCAGCAGCAGCAGTCCCTCCTGGCCATGTGCACACATAGCTGTTCCAACAGACTTAGGCTTGGCTCGGTTGTGGTATGCTAGTAATTGTGCACGTGGCAGGTTGTAATCCCTGCGCTGCACAGGAGAGATCATATATTTCTAATTAGGTGCTGGGTAATTGCTGCTAATAAGGGCAAACTACTGTGGAGCCAGTTGAATTGCTACTTTGAAAACAGAGGACCTTGATCTCACCATGACATGTAGGGACCCACCACGTGCAAGCAGGCAGTGCCTAACTCAGAGCTGGACAGCAAGTGGCCTGAGACCGAGGAGGTGTTGAAAAGACTTGGCAGTCACAGGCACCCTGCTTCCTCCTGAAATGTTATTTTTACGTGTCCTGATCAGCTTAACTAGCAAATAGGTAGGTGCCCAGCTGACTGGCAGGGTGGACTACAGTGCTGGTCTGTTGCCGCCCATCTCCTTCTGTCAGTGCTGGTCTTAGTTCAAAGGGACATTTGGTTGTGCTGATTTTCCTCCTGGCCCAGTCTGGGTTTCTCCTGTCGTGTACATGGACTGAATTTAGGAATGACTGGTTGGTTAGAAGTGCTTCAAAAGTGAAGATTCCCTCATCTTTGAGGAGCGATTTATGTTTTCTTTCTCTTCGGTAAGATTTTTGGCTGTGGTGTACATGTTCCAGCTGTTTTACATGTGATTTTCCTCCCCTTTTTTAGAACAGGTAGCCAGGTCAGACTGCTAAACTTTGTTAGCCCTACTCTGTCTACACGTCTTAGGCCTGCCAAGTGATAATAATCCAATACTTGGCACTTTTTGTAAGGCTCTTGAAGTGCCTTCCAAACAGACATGTTGCACACAGTCCAGCTGTCAGCCTTCCAGCCACTGGGTGCTTGGCAGCAGGGTGAGCGGTTCTTACAACAGCAGTGTTTTAAATCACGGATTGCATCAATTGAACACCTCTACAGCACCTGGCACATCGCAGGAGAAGGTAACAGCGGTACCACTGGTGTGAATCCAGGAATTACTTTTAACTGAGGTGCAACTTGTGGGAGGATGCTTTGGAAACTGGCATCGCTCGGAAGGTCTGTGCTGTTGGGACTCGTGCCGCGAATGTCATGATTACCATTTCTCTGCTAATCATGATGTGGGAAGGTGCCCTCCCTTCCCCATGGGCCCATGCGCATGCTGAGTCACGTGTAGCATGTTCATGAGTGGGGGCTTCTCAAGGGGATGATGTCTACTACGTCTGATCACTTAGCAGTGGGCTCCTGCATCCATCCCACGTGAAACAGCTGAGCGTGAGAGAGCTGTGTGTTGACTTGCAAACCCACAAATCCACAGGGAGCTTAGTGCTGTGAAAGATCCAGATATTAGTTAAAATAGTGGATTGTAGGGTTTTTTTTTTTTCCTAAGCATTTGCAGTATGTGCCAATGTTTGCAGTCACATTCTGTGAGTTTCTAACCATGTTTAGTGATTTATGTGGGATCAGAACCATACTAATGATTTTCTTTTTTGGGGGGAGTGGAGGGTAATCCTTTCAGAAAACACAGTGAGGGTCTTTAAGAACTGCTCCTAACCAACTCTTTTTCATGATCGAAGATGATAAAGCAATTTTCCCTTCTGTTTTGGAGTGCAATAATTGTTTTTCTATATTAGTTTAGTTCCACTCTGCTAATCTTTGTTTTTATGCATTATTTCCTTAAGCTAATTTAAAATTGCTTTCAATTTTCAAGTGTTTTTTTAAAATTTATTAATCAAATATCACATGTACTAGAAATTTCTAGTTTATTATCTGCACTTGCTAAGTTTGTTGGATTATTCATGAGTTGAAGATGTATTTCTTCTTTTTTCTTGCTGGATTTATTAATTTATAGTTAACTCCAGTAAACCTACTATGACCCAAATATATTAAGTAGAGAAAGACTTTGAAATGGTAATTTAAAGGTTATGGAAGTTTTATTTTGGGCACACATGGGAGAGGAGTCTTTTTAGAAGTTAATATAAATGTATATAATACTCGTGGCACTTAGTCAAATGGAAATCCCATGTTATGGGAAATCTTGAGCTTCTCTTAGGTCTGAAATGAAGGTCAAATCCATATGCTCATGGATCTGCCTGTACCATGTCCACTGCCTGGCTTTTGCTTTCCTCTGTCATGGTAGGAGCACATGGACTAGCTTGGTTGCTCAGAAGATTCAGGCTCTGTGTAGGATCAACATGCTCTACTGTACCAGGGAGGTGAAATTAAATTAACGCTGGTGCAGTGGGATACTTGAGGATGTTTGCAGTAGAACTTCTAAAATTTCTGTAGAGACATTTAAGTGCTCTCACTAAATTATCTGACAAATTAGATGCAAAGAACAGGCTGCAGGATGGCAACAATGATGCTTCCTCTCTGTAGCTCTTCTTTTCCCCCCTTTAAGAACAAGTTTCCTATTAACTTCTCAAGATAGTTTTTGAAGGCTGCTGCTTTCATAGCTTTATCAAGTGAGTCTCCCCTTAAAATGTACTATTTTGTTTTCATCTCTCTCTGTAGGTGTAGAAATCTGAACTGAAAAATGCAAGGGCCGTTAACAGAAGCTGGATCAAAGTGTGCTAGTGCTAACAAAAGTTAGTTGATACAGCATCATTTTCAGGTAGTGGCGATGGGTTGTGTCGTGGTTTAGCCCCAGCCAGCAACTAAGCCCCACGCAGCCTCTCACTCACTCCCCCATGGTGGGACGGGGGAGAGAATTGGAAGAGTAAAAGTGAGGAAACTCATGGGTTGAGATAAAGACAGTTTAATAAGTAAAGCAAAAGCCGCGCACACAAGCAAAGCAAGACAAGGAATTCATTCACCACTCCCCATGGGCAGGCAGGGGTTCAGCCATCTCCAGGGCAACAGGGCTCCATCACGCGTAATGGTTTCTTGGGAAGACAGACACCATCACTCCGAACGTTCCTCCACCGCCTCCTTCTTCTTCGTCCCAGCTTTATATACTGAGCATGACATTGTGTGGTATGGAATATCTCCTTGGCCAGCCTGGGTCAGCTGTCCCAGCTGTGTCCCCTTCCAGCTTCCCGTGCACCCCCAGCCTGCTCACTGCAGCCCAGCACGAGAAGCTGGACTGTCCTTGACTACTTAGCAACAACTCAAAACATCAGCACCTTATCAACATTTTCTCATCCCAAATCCAAAACATAGCCTCATGCTAGCTTCTATGAAGAAAATTAACTCTACCCTGGCTGAAACCAGGACAGGGTGGAATTTTCCAAGGATACTAGATATTTTGTATGGCCTCGCATTAGCGTTCTCACTTCAGGATCTTAAAAACTAAAACCACCCAACATCAACATCCCTGGAAAGTTTGGGCTGCAGTCCATGTTACTGTTCTGAGTCCCATGCAGGCTGGTGAGGGTGAGAGTCTGTGACAGCTTCTTGCTGGCCAGGAAAGGCTAAGGAGTTGCAGCAACATGGCAGATACTGTGGAGGAGGAATAGCCATGTCTTGAACTGACATCTAAGCAACAAATAAAACAAGCAAAAATTAGAGTAGAAGTTTCTGAAGTTAATGGTCTATTCTGTTTAAAACATTTTGTAGAGCACTGCTGACAAAAAAGTCAGCAATAGCAGTATCTCCAGAAGGTCTGCGGAATGAACACTGTCTACGGTACAAAGCGGTAGAAATTAACGTTCTCCACTTTTCTTCAGAAAAGAATTTTAGAGGATTAAGTCAGAGAGCTATTTAATCATTTAGCAACATCTGATGTGAGGTAGGTAAACAGCAACTGATGTGATAGTGAAATTTTAGCACTGCTTTGTATGATGAAATAATAATGATCTTACCTAACAAGTTGATATATAAAATATATACTGGGATTTCTTACCCCACAGCCACTTCCAGCCTAAAATCAGCAACAGCGTTAATACATAACAGGAAGGGAAACTTAAAAAAGATTCTGGGCAGGGATTTACAGAGACAGCCAGGCTAATGCTGCTAGTCTTACAGAGATGTCTGAGGATCTTCAGTGACCTGAGGTTTCTACGTTATGGATTTTTACATCAAATCTGACAAACAGCAGAAATTTCCCTAGTTATCAGTGAGAGCATTGACAGCACCTTGGGAGGAAAGAACATCCTTTGTGGATTAACCAGCTCCAGTTTGTGCAGGATTTGTGACATGTCTCCGTGAATCAATGAGGAAGGTGCTGGTACAAGGGTAGCAGCACTGCTGGGTGTCTGTGTGCCTTTTCTGACCTCTGGCTGTGACACGACTGACTTACTCCCAACATGCAAATCTTGACATCTGGGCCAGGAAAGGCTTGGGGGTACATAGCGAGGGGGAGGGGAAGTAGGGGGACTCACTGGGGGGGATGTGGTGCAGTTCCTATCTGGATTTCCTTTTCATTAAAATCCAAGTAATGGGTGGGAGGGCTGGTGCATGTCCAGATATCATATCCAGGAGGACTCCTAGTGTTGATGATGTATGAACAACTACTGGTTGCTTCACGTTCTCGAGTTCATGAGTTCCTGGTTTCATGAGTCTTGAACTTCTAGGCCAGGTCCTAGGGGTTGCATATTGTGGGTCAAGCATAGTAGGATTGACAGAAACTCCACATCCATCCATGGTTTGGTTTCAAATCGTATATCCTTTAGCAAAAATATCAGGAACTTTACCATCTTCTTTGGCTTTTGATTTAGACATGGGATTTGAGGTTGGAAGGTGGAAATCCTGCTGGTACCTGCTTTCATCTTTGTGGTGATCTTCAGACTTAGTGGAAGGCTGCTGCTGGGGTGGTAGGAATGGCAACAAATGTAGGCGAGACCGAAGGGTTTGTCTGAAATGAAGCATCCAGCCGGACCTCGTGGTCTGGGCTCCTTCTGTCGTGTGTGAAAGGGACAGGCCCCTTCAGGGGCTGGTTCATCAGATCTGTTTCGGAACTGGGTGAATCACACTGGTGACTAAAATATTGTACTGATGAATAGCAAATTTATATCCCACAACACGCAGATGCGCTACCACTAACTTTAGGGGGATTTGTGGTCATACGGCTGTGGAGAATATTATCCTCAGTCTTCAATATCCCTGAATGTATATTTTGCCCTGTGTTCCACTGTTTGTGTTGTAGTATATATCAGTAATTGATAGCTTAAATATGGAGGAAAAGATGATGTATTTCAGGAACAGAATATAGAAGTGAGAAATATGTGATATATGGTGAAAACCAGCATATAATTCTTTAACTAAGGCTAAATTTTGACATGGATAAATATGGGTGTTTTTTCTGACCTTTGGCTATTGAACTACACAAAATTTAGATTGATTTAATTTTTTGAGACAAAATTTTGACATGATTAGGAGGGATTTTTTGCATGTTAATTATCTGCACTGCATTAGGGAACAGAGGCAGGAAGAAGAACATGATATATAGATCCTAACAGCTTTATCTTTTACCAAAAGTGTTTGTCCTGAACTTAGGCAACAGGTCATTAGTTGAATGTGTTCAGTGATACCCACTGCAGTATTTGCAATAATGGGATGATATAGTTTGGCAGAATAATTGACCAGACTTCGTCCTTAAGAATGATTTGAGACTTTCAGTTGTGAGGTGTGGGCTTTTAAACTTCTGAACTGTTAGCATCGATGTAGCAAGCTGTTTTTCCATCACTTACTATCCTATGGGAAACTGAAAATTAGAGATCCCATTGAAGTTCTGAATAAGTTAGCATGACCCCATTTGGCACAACCTGGGAATCTCTTTATAGTCTTGGCTGAAGAGTAGGGTCACCTTACCTCTTACTCTGCTTAGTAACCCCTGGGCTCAAGACTGAGACACAAGGTGGAAGAGAACAAGAAATCATCTATTGCTGCTATGCGTACCTGAAAGTATCCATTCTGAGAATGTATGAGGCAGTAAATACCAAGTTATGACTGCTAAATACCTTACAAAAAAAAAAGGCAAGGTGGTAAAAATGATGTAACTGGAAGGAATGTTTCAAAAGAATGTAGAAAGTTAGGGATGTACAAAAGAAGAGTGACTTTTTTGCCACCTGTCTCCATTCATCAATCAATATCTTCCTAAAAATTCAAGCTCAATTCCAGAAAACAGCAAAGCCAGCTGAAGCTGCTGTACATTCTCATGCCTGGAACTGGACATGACAGAGTGGCGGAGAGGGACTGTGAAACTATTTTCATGACACTTTTCATATGCAGTGTCTGGAGAAATGGTGTGTTGACTAGACTAGCTTTATATCCCAGAGATTATTTCTGCATGAGAGCATGACTCTCTGTTCCTCACTCTTCTACACTTACCGCTGCTCCAGAAAGTGCGTAGTATAACACTTACAAGAGGATCATGGGGAAAAAACTTCTACATAAACAAAAATGGTAAGTAGAACTTTGCAAGTGCTTCTTTTTTCTCTTACCAGCCCTTGTTCAGAGGTGTTACCTTATAGACTTGGCAAAACAGAACAGTCTAATTTTTCCAATAGAGCATATATATGAATGGTGTGTTCCCATTTTCCCAAGTCCTGTGTAAAAGTGAAAGCTGAGTAAGTTTGGAATTTCTCTTCACGTGAAATGTTACTGTTTTCAAATCTGTTTTCATGGTTAAAAAAGTTACAATTTACATTTTTTTTTGACAAATGAGTCCTGACAACATTGTTCTCCGCAAAATTCACCATTTACTTTTTGATCCAAAGTGTTTCAATATGTCTGAAATAAAATGTTTAACTTTGGCTTGTTGAAGCCACCCTAAATCACACGTGAGTCAGTTCAACATTAGTTGCTTTTGTTTCCCTTCCCTGGCTGACTTTATAGAGGACAGTTTCAGCTCTCTGCTGAACTTTCCCATAATAATGCATACGTGACGTGCCTCCATTGGCAGGCAGCAGCATTCAGAGTGTATCAGCGTGTTTGTGTTTGGCCGATGGCATTCTTGGGAGACCAGACCAGGTGGGCAGTTGTGACCAAAACTACGACTCCAACTCCCTTCATTAGGAAAATGCAGTTAATTGTTCTGTGGAGCTGATGCAAAGTGGTACATTTCAGACGAGTTACAAAGCAACCCTACAAATGCCTTCTTTCTCTCCACAATTTTAAGGTTTGGACCTAAGTAACACAACCTCCCCTTCTCCCCTTCATTTTAATGTATTTGGTTAAAATCTGGTACGTGAAGTTAGACAAGCAAGAAGAATTCCTGTTAAAAGTTTTTGCTTTTCCGGACTTGTATGCGCCACTGGATAAATGAAAAAGCTGCTTTGATTCTCATTTTTCCTGATTTAGTTTATTTCTCCAGCAGAAGAGTTTCCTTCCATTCCAAAGAACTGATTCCGTATGGGTCTTAACTCTGCTAGCGTACATGCAATTTCACACAAAAGAAGTGCCTTAATATTGTTATTCTGTTTTGATTCACCAAATTCTCTGGATGTTAGTGTTAACTGATAAAGGATGAAGTTTATGTAACTAAAAGTTTTAATTAAATTATAGTTCTTCTATAGAGTATGTTGCAAAACCAGTATAGTTTGATAATAAGAAGAACTAAGAAAGAACTGGTTGTGGTTAGTATTTACTATTGCACCACGATGTCAGTGCTCCACAATCTGTGTTTATGTGTCAGTTTGAATAAATACCCCTTAGGAAGATTTCTCATTTCTTTATTTCACCGTAGTGAATTATTTAGCAGTAAGGTACATTTGTGGGGTGTCAAAGACCGAGTGGCAAGACCTGTTTCATCTTGGGCAGAAGAGAAATCTCAATCCACAGTTGCTACGTCCCAGAAAAATGTCAGCAAGCTGAAACTATTCTATCTGTTCCTTGGGTTTCTTCTTGAAGACAAAAGTCTCAAGGTCTACTCACTGTATTATGAAACTTTATTTTTCCACTCTGAAAGTGAACCTCTTAATTTTCATTTAGATCTAATAACAGTCTTTGTCAAGTGGTTGTAAAAGCGTCCCTATGTTGTTCTATTATTATTGTCACCTAAGTGGACAGCTACAACAACTAATGATACTGTCAAATATACTAGCTCAGGGATTTCTTCTGTTCTGTGGGATCAAAGGCAACACGGTGTTCAGTGAATGCCAGGGCTTTTTACTCTCTTTTGAGGGGTGCAGGAGGCAGAAGGTTTTTTAAATTTTATCAATGTCAGAGGAAAATATTCTGCAGTTATGAAGTATCAGTAACTGTTAAAGGTCTCATTTTATGTCTTTGATCTATCAAATCAGATCTCTGTTTTACATTGTGCCATGTAATGGAATCGTTATTACATCTCAGATCTGAGAAAGGCAAATGATCTTTTCCTGCTGGAATTTTGTGTGTGACTTGCCACCAATTCTCTTTTCACTGAAAGTGTCCCTGAGGTCAAGGTAGCAAGTACTTTATTTGTGCATAGCAGGGAACAATAAATATCATCATTGTTTCTTTATTCTTACAAAGTAATGACTTTTTAATAACAGTAATTTACAGTTTTTAGAATTACAGCAAAGTAATTACTTTTTTTACATTGTTTTTCCGTTTGTCTAAGCACACATTGAAATGCTAAGCACTTCTGCAGTGACTCTTCTTTACCCTGAAGTTATATTGTGCTGATTTTTAGTGGAATTTCCTTTTTTTTTGGATGCAGAATGTATATTTTTTCAGCCTACATTGCAGCAGAGAGTGGGTAACATCTACAGAAATAACTCTGCTTACTCTTTGTTTTAATGGAATTATGTTTCATGCTTTCTATCTGGTCTTACCCAGAAGAAAAAGTAAAACCACTCAGCTGTTCTTTCTGTGGAATACCACTTTGTATTTTAGGCACTTTTAATGTAAATTTTATCATATTGCCTTGCTGCTTCTTCCATTTATCAAAGAATCATAGAATAGTTTGGGTTGGAAGGGACCTTTAAAGGTCATCTAGTCCAACCCACTGCAGTGAGCAGCGACATCTTCAACTAGATCAAGTTGCTCAGAGCCCCATCCAACCTGACCTGGAATGTTTCCAGGGATGGGGCATCTACCACCGCTCTGGGCAACCTGTGCCAGGGTTTTACCACCCTCGTTGTCAAAAATTTCTTCCTTCTATCTAGTCTGAATCTGCCCTCTTTTAGTTTAAAACCATTACCCCTTGTCCTATCGCTACAGGCCCTGATAAGAAGTCTGTCCCCATCTTTCTTCTAAGCCCCCTTTAAGCACTGGAAGGCTGCAAGAAGGTCTTCCCGGGGCCTTCTCTTTTTCCAGGCTGAACAACCCCAACTCTCTCAGCCTGTCTTCAGAGGAGAGGTGTTCCATCCCTCTGATCATTTCTGCGGCCCTCCTCTGGACCTGCTCCAAGAGGTCCATGTCTTTCCTGTGCTGAGGACTCCAGAGCTGGACACAGGATTCCAGGTCAGGTCTCCCCAGAGTGGAGTAGACGGACAGAATCATCTCCCTCGACCTGCTGGCTGTTCTGCTTTTGATGTAGCCCAGAAGACGGTTGGCCTTGTGGGCTGCGAGCGCACATTACTGGCTCATGTCCAACTTTTCATCCACCAGTACCCCCAAGTCTTTCTCGACAGGGCTGCTCTCAATCGCTTCATCCCGCAGCCTGTACTGATAAGTGAGGCTTGTCCCGACCCATGTGCAGGACCCTGCCCTTGGCCTTGTTGAACCTCATGAGGTTCACAGAGGCCCATTCCTCAAGCTTGTCCAGAGCCCTCTCGATGGCATCCCGTCCCTCGGGGATGTCAACTGCACCACTCAGCTTGGTGTCATCTGGAAACTTGCTGAGGGAGCACTCAATCCCACTCTCTATGTCATTGATGAAGACACTGAAGAGTACTGGTCCCAGTATAGACCCCTGCGGGACACCGCTTATCACTGATCTCCATCTGGACATCGATCCATTAACTGCTACTCTCTGGATGCCACCATTCAACCAATTCCTCATCTATCCCACAGTCCACCCATCAAATCCCTGTCTGTCCAATTTAGAGAGGATGTTGTGGGGGACCATGTCAAAGGCCTTATAGAAGTCTAGATAGACAACATCCATAGCTCTTCCTTTGTCCACTGATGTGGTCACTCCATCCTAGAAGGCCACTAGGTTTGTCAGGTAGGACTTGCCCTTGGTGAAGCCATGCTGGCTGTCTTCAATCACCTCCCTGTCCTCTATGTGCCTTAGCATAGCTTCTAGAGGGACCTGCTCCATGATCTTCCCAGGCACAGAGGTGAGACTGATAGGTCGGTAGTTCCCAGGGTCCTCCTTGCTACCTTTTTTAAAAATGGGTGCAATATGACCCTTTTTCCAGTCACCAGGGACTTCACCTGACTGCCAGGACTTTTCAAATGTCATGGAGAGTGTCTTGGCAACTACATCAGCCCATTCCTTCAGGTCTCTGGGATGCATCTTATCAGGTCCCATAGACTTGTGCATGTTCAGGTTCCTCAGGTGGTCTCAGACCTGATCTTCTCATGCAGTGGGAGGGATTCTGCTCCTCCAGTCCCTGTCTTGCAGTCCGTTCCCTCAAGAGGTGTGTGCCAGTGAAGACTGAGGCAAAGAAGTTGTTGAGTACCACAGTCTTCCCCTCACCCATTGTTACCAGTTTCCCAGTCTTGCTCATTAAGGGGGGTACGCTTTCTTTGACCTTTGTCTTCTGGCTGCCATACCTATAGAAGCCCTTCTTATTTTTTGCATCCCTTGCCAAGTTCACCTCCAGCCATGCCTCGGCCTTCCTGACCGCATCCCAACACAACCAGGCAGCGTCCCTGTATTCATCCCAGGATACCTGTCCCTGCTTCCACTGCCTGTGCATTTCCTTCTTGCCCTTTAGTTTGCCCAGCCAGTCTCAACTCAGCCATGCTGGTCTCTTGTCTTCCTTTCCTGATTTCTTACACTTGGGGATCGAAAGCTCTTGTGCTCTGTGGAAGGTGTCCTTAAAGACCTGCCAGCTCTGTTCTGCTCCCTTGTCCCTGAGGGCAGTTTCCCAAGGGGTCCTACTGACTAACGCCCTGAAGATCTGGAAGATTGCTTTCCTAAAATTCAGGGTCCTGACTTTACTCTTTGCCTGCCCCATATCTCTCAGGACTGAGAACTCCACCTGTGCATGATCCCTGCAGCCCAGGCTGCCTCCAATCTTGATGTCACCAATTAGCTCACTTGTGTTGGTGACTAAAAGGTTCAGTATGGCATCCCCTCTGGTAGGGGTGTCTATTACCTGGCATAGGAAGTTATCCTCCAGCACTCCAGGAGTCTCCTGGATTGCCTACAGCTCACTGTGCTACTTTTCCAGCAGATGTTGGGGTGGTTGAAATCCCCCAGCAGTACGAGAGCCTGCCAGCCTCTTGTAGCTGGTGTGAGAAGGCTTCGTCAATAGACTCCCCTGGGTCAGGTGGCCTGCAGCAGACACCAACCACAAGGTTCCCTTTGTTGCCTTGGTCTCTGATGCTTATCCATAAGCTTTTGACCTGCTCGTGGCTGTTCTTCAGAGACAGCTCTTCACAGTCTATCTGTTTCTTGATGTATAGGGCAATGTCTGTCTTTAATTAGCTATACATAACATTTACATAATGAAAATGTCTCTTTCCTAACATAGATGGAGGAAGAGTATAGATAGGTGCATTTAATTCTTTTCCCACAAGCAGGAGAGGGGAAAGTCTCCTGTATTGGAACTAGAATTATTGTGGAAGTCTTTGTTTTATCCAGGAAGGAAAAACTGATTTAGATTTATTGTTTTCCTTGAACTTGTTAAAAAAGAGAGTTGCTCGTTAGCGTCCATGTTTCTTCATTCATTGACTTATAAATGAAGCTTTTCTGGGAAGTTTTCATTGTGTAGAAATACTTGGTTAGACCAGCATTTGTATTAGCTGATGGACACATTTCATTGTGTTACAGAATATAATGAATGGAGAAATGGATAAACATGTTAAGGTCCTCAATCAGTGAAATGTGACTCCTAGAATAATCATACGTGCCACCTTTTTGGAATTCTGTCTGATGTATTATTGCGTATCTGTTTTATGGGAGACACAATTCTCTCTAGGCTAATTGCTGTCATTAGCACAGTTATATATTCTTCTGTTTTTTTGCCAAGCGTGGATGACTAATTGTCCTTCTTCCTTGGGTGATGAGCAGAACGTGTACATGCTGCTTCTGCAGTAGGGAGTTCTCTGTCACCAAACCCTAGTCACTTATTCCAACAGGTTCTCCTGTTGCTGTTTAGTTTTCAGACACTTAAAAGACCTTTAGTGCTTTTTTCCTTACTCTAAGTAGTCCTAACATTGTCAGTTGTCATTTCCCTAATCAGTTGTTTACATGTCTTTCATTACATATCAGTTCCTTTCGTATCCATTCCTTTTTATCCACAGTTGCATCCGTTCATAACTTACCATATTAGTCTAGTTCTCCTTCAATCATGTGAGACATTTAGCATGGAGGATGCATGGTATTGAAGTCCATATTTTTCTCTGATCCTTATTTTATTGGCAATTTTCTTCAGTTCAGAGCCCTCACCCATGACAGGTCAAGATCAATGAGAAGTACAAGGGAGGATATCTGGAAAGTTACTGTATTTTAAAAAATAATAGGATCTGAATAATATTTCAGCATGAAGAACTCTGAATTTAGGGACCATACTTAGAAATTTATGCTATTTGATAAGGTCTTAGGATTGTTATATTTCATATCTGCAGTTCTCTGACAAGATCAGACACACTTATCGTCAATGGTAGTGATGAGTGGATTAGATTGATTTCAGCTACAATTGATGTTAGTAGGCAGATTTTCAAGAAATACATAGCGACTGAATGGATCTCCTGAGGGTAAAAGAATTACTCAGTTTTTGGTTACAATCCAGAATCTGACAAATATGATTAAAGCACAATTTATTCCTGTCTTGGAGTGTTAGTTCAGTGCTGACTGGAGGGCATGCTGATCTGCCATGTCCCTGCTACAGGCTCGCTGGTTTGTATTGTACACTATAGGTTTTACAGGTAAATCATGCAGGTATATTTCCCCTCATTCAGTTAATCAATTTTTATTTTCTTCCACTCTATTCTATCTTTACCTGCTTTGCAGGTAGAAATATTGGGGTGATTTTGGTTGCCACACTGTTTCCTGTCTAGAATTCATACTTTGTAACTTGATGGTTTTTTATTGTCAGCTCCGTGCTATAGAGGATAAGAACTTTTCGACCAAGGATCTTAATTTTTATGAATGTTTTTCTTAAAAGATGCCCAGTAGTCTGATTTTAGGACAAACAAGAAAAAGGTGTGAATAGCTAAACTTAATAAAGGTTTACAAAAACATAATGGAATGTCTTATTTAGACTTTTTACCTTTGGCAGCATTTCTCTCACCAAGTGGCACTGGAGGCAGCTAGCTGAAATGCCATCTTGTTAAGGCATTTTACATTACTTTTATAATCCTTTTCATAATCCTCTCCAGCTCTTCAGTTGGAGATGATTTTTTTTTTTGTTTCTCTGACATTTTTGCTGATACCATACCCTATTGCCTGGACCTACAACTCTGTGTAATAAACTGTGCTAAAGGTAATGGTGAAAAATGGGTCTGACTCATGCCAGAAGTAATTCATACCACTAGAACAGGGAAAAAGAAGAAAGGGCAACCTTCTGAGTTCTGTCTGAATTCTGTGCCAGTGTTTCACCCTGTGCTTGCATCTCCCCATGCATTTCTTGGATTGCTGTATTACAGTTGGATTTAGATACATTCAATGACTGGTGTGAGCTCACTAAACTGTACTGTGTGATATAGGTTTGTTTTCCCTCCTTTTATAAATATAGGCATCCACTCACACATGTTCCCTTTTTTCCCCTTTTTGAAAATAGATGGCGTTAAATGGAATTAAAGGAATTTACACCTTGTTATTAAATAATCAAGGCACTAAGAGCTCAGCAGAGCTCTTGGCAGCACTGGCAGAGGCTTGTGTTATCTCGTCAGCATAGCATCACGTTCCGCCTCATCTGCTGAAGAGTTCTGTGAGTAGATGGCAGCTGGACCTTACATGGGCATGAATGGTGTGGAAGCAGTCAGTTCTTTCTTCTCTCTCCCCGTCACAGAGCACCCCCGAGGGAAGCTGCAGCTTCTGAGCTAAGGAAATGTAGGGCACTGCTGCCAGGATGCACTTCGGTGGGGTTACCGAAAGATGCAGAGAGGGGCAGGGAGAAGATGGGATCATGTCTCTGTCCCACAGGTACATAGAAGGGGTGGCCAAGCTAGCCAGCCTTGTGGGATGCAAAGCAAGGGTTATTTTGCATCTTGTACATAGAGAACTTTTTTGTCTGGGTTAGTTTTTGAAACATGATGTTAGCCAGCACATGCCAGTTCACATCGTTTAAAGGCTTGGACAGTTTGAGCATGAGCTTTGGGATAGTCGAGGTGTCCTAACATTGCACCTTTTAAATACAAGCCTACAGAAGCTCTGAAGTGGAAAGGCTTCTCAGTGCAGGAGCACCCCCTCCTTATTGCAGTAATCTGTCTAAGTGCCGTGCTCTAGCACATGGCAGGTGATTGCACACGTAAGCAAAGCAGTTGAGCCAGAATCTGGCATTTTCAAACAAGGCCCTACAGAGCTAAAGACACAACATTTGCTGTTTGAGCTGAAATCTATTGTCTGGGAAGAAGACTCTTGGGTTTTCATGTTGACCAGGCATAAAGTTGGGAAGGGAGAAGCTAAGAGTCCTCACCAGTGTTGTCACAGATGGGTCTTGTTTGCAAGCCTGAAATCAGTTTTACTTCCTCTGTTTCAGTGTATACTGGCTAATATTTTTATACTCTGTTTCTGTTGCCAAACACAATGTTATCTGTACAACTCTCCAGGATATTACGGCTAGGAAAAGATACTGCTCTGTAGAGCTCACCTCCTGCTGGTAGGTCATGACATTAATAAAGCAGTTAAATACTGTTTAAAAACTGGAAAATAAACATATGTTGAAGCGGTTGGCAACTGAAGCATGAGAGATGCAGCTTGTGAACTTCTATAAGAGAAACATGGTAACTGTGGTACTGCAGTACTGAAGATGCAATCCAGCAGAATGCCATAAAATCCATCCTGACAAAAGTGACAGCAGCTTTATAATGCCAGTGTGAAAGTGGAGGGGCCACGGTTGTCTATCTGGTTTGCCCAGTTTCTTTGTTCTGCTTAATCACAGATGCCAGCTAGAGAGATTTTTGTGTCTGGGGAGGCAAAACCCCCGGCCTGGGAAGGGGGCAGGCAGTCTTGCAGAAGCTGCTGCCTCTTCGGAGGCTCTCTCTGGGAATGGGTGCTCCCTTCAAACAGAATAGTGATTAATTTCTGACCAGCAAAGCATGAAGAACTGTTGTTAGAAGTTAAAAATGAGAGGACTATAAGGTACGCGACAGCTATTGGTTTGTTTTGACAAATGTGATAATATGTGCTTAAATCACAGCTCTGGAACCTTCTTTTGCTTTGAATTTATCTGTACACAAAAGGTGTAGGGAGCAGTGGAAATAATATGAAAATGTAAATTATCTAAGCCTACCCGTAAGGTTGAACACACATTTAAGACTCCTCCAATTCAGGAGGCACTTGGCTTGTGATTAAATCTTAGAGGTTTGAATGGAACTAAAGTGTATTCTTAAGTGAAAGCCGCAGAGCTTCTTTTATGAACTTAGACTTTAGCTGCAGAAGAGGAAATGGAAAGAGCCCATTCAGATATTTTATTACTTTTATGCTCCTACAAAAATATTTATTTCTAGTTTCACATGTGTGGTATTTTCATTGTACAGAGCTTAAAGAAAAAGCTAGTTTTAAATTAAAACAGTTATTTTAATATATTTTCCTAGTGTGTACTTTACATCACATTCCTGAACAGGATTCTGGCATTCTGTGCTTTTAAATCATTCAACTTGTGCTGATATTTATTTTATGTTTTTTTACACTGGGGAGCAATAAATTCAGTTTTCTGTAGTATTTATTTGAATATTAATCAGCCAATTAATCGAGTTCATAATAATATGAGTTATAAATTTTGCAAGACACAAAAATTTAAGTTCTGGTATTTAACATCAGCGAACAGTGCTCATATGATATGTTAGAAGGATGGGTAGTCAAAGAGGTATTATACATATATTGAACTAACCTGTTTCTGTATGTGGATTTTATAAAGCATGTTATAAGGCTTTAAAGCACTTGTCAGTTTTGCAAATTTAAAAGGGTATAAAAACACTTATGAGTTTTCATATTTTCATAGAGATTGAAAAATTATTTGGCACAGATGAGCGGTAGGTCTTTATCAGCTAAGAGGTTCTATTAGCTGTAAGATATTAGAATGAGAATTAATTTAACACAGATGCTTTCTTTTTGCTACCTGAGACCATTTAAACATGTCGGCACTGAGCAGTGGTGTTAACTGACAGCAGAGTCGATGGAGAGAATCACAATGTTTCACGCCTAGTCAAAGAGCAAGAATTTGAAAACAGGACTGCTGACTACAGGACAGAATCGGCCACTCATTTAATTTAGAAGAGCAAACGAAGGTACTTAAGCACTAAAACCCAAACCTAAATATATCTGAGGAAGTGTTTAAAGCTATAGAATGTATCTTGGCTGTAGTCAAGGTGCTGAAGAATCTACTGCTAGAACTTTAGCAGTTCTCACAGCAGACAGACAGTGAAGATGGAAACACAAGTGCTATAGTTTTATAGCTCTCCTGAAGTAGCCCTGAAATTTGTGTTTTGTGTTACACAGAAGTAAGATTCAGCTTAATTTAGCCATGTAGCATCTCTTCAGTTTATTTATTGTGGGTGAGATGGGTTTGACCAAGTATTGCTGTACTTAAATAAGACTTTCTTTTGTGGTTATAAAACATGTGAGATATTTTCTGCACTACTCCAGATATTTACCAGTTGTCTTGTCATTGTGTAGGCTGAAATTCTAATTACCTGGATGACTTTCATCCTTGCTGATTAAACTGCCTTGTGTGTATGTGTACGTTGTGGGGGGGTATCTTGTTTTGATTTGAGAACCTTAACAATTTGCATTTTTAGGAATTAAGTATGACTGGATGATTTGTAATTTGCAAAACTGAAAAAAAATAACCTTACTGTGATCCACTTTCTCTAATGACAATTTAGACATCTTTATGGTTATCTTTACAGTTCCTATCGATTTACAGAAACAATTCCTTAGGATAGTGGTACAGGCAATGTCATAAATACAATTGAGAGACAGATAAATACTATGGTGATAAGGGGGCTTTATGCATGCCAACATAATTGGGGAAAGATCAGTGGTTTTCTAACAGCTTACACCATCTGGAGATCACGCTTAATTGTGACATTGGTTGGGGGAAGGGAGCAGTGTTTGAACAAATTTTATACGGATGGACAACATTAAAAAACATTTTATTTGAAAACCAAATTATTATGAATTTAAAAAAGCCATTTTTGCACACATGTAAAGCCCCCCAAGTAGTACATCTGTTTTAAAATTACAAAGATTAGTCTGATTATGGATGTTCATGTTGTAACATCACTTTTAGAACAAGGCAAATATTGTATTGGCATTTGTAACTACTGTTAAAATAAATGCCTTTGAATTTGTATCTGACATCATTGGGTTTATAAGATTTCAAATTTTGAGAGTTACAGATGAATTTGCTAAAGTGAACTTCAAGGTTTGATAATGTTACTGTGTGTGATCATGGCAGTATTTTTTTGTGTGCATTCTGTCAAAATTTATACTGAATCTGAAAATTATATCTACTGATGTGTCAGCAATTCAGTACTCAGCTGAATTTTTTCAGTTACAAGTAATAACTGTAAAGGAGAGTTAATGATGACCTTCAAGTGTGAACACTGAAACATTTTCCATTTTGAAGTTACATCTCAAGATGTACACTTACAAGCTTTCATTAAGGATTTCTGTACTGTAAGTTGATCTAAATTTGATTTTGGGGGTTTCTGAACCAGCTAGTAGTCATTATTTGTTTTTTTACAATAGGTGAAGTTTTTCAACTCAGGGCAAATGGATACTCTCGACATCCTTATCCTAGGCCAAATTTAGTGAGGCAGGTATTATCTATGTTTTTTTTATTCTAAAATGTGTGTGTGTCCTGGTTTCAGCCAGGATAGAGCTGGTTTTCCTCACAGAAGCTAGTGTGAGACTGTGTTTTGGATTTGAGATGAGGAACTGTTGATAATGTGCTGATGTTTTGGGTTGTTGCTGAGCCGTCAAGGACAGTCCAGCTTCTTGTGCTGGCCTGCCAGCGAGCAGGCTGGGGGTGCACGGGGAGCTGGGAGGGGACACAGCCGGGACAGCTGACCCAGACTGGCCAAAGAGATATTCCCTACCATCCGACGTCATGCCCAGTACATAAACTGGAGTTGGCCGGGGGGGTGGAAATCGCTGCTCGGGGACGGGCTGTCGATCACGGGGTGGTGAGCAATTTCTGTATTGGGCCTCACTTGTTCTTATACATTCCTTTGTTGGTATTATCATTATTGTTCCCTTCTTTCTTTCTGTCCTATTAAACCGTGTTTATCTCAACCCACGAGGTTTTTCCTAATTCTCTCCCCCGTCCCACTGTGGGAGGGAGAGTGAGCGAGCGGCTGCGTGGTGCTTAGTTGCCGGCTGGGGCTAAACCACGACAGTCCTTTTTGGCGCCCAACGTGGGGCACGAACCCACGACCCTGGGATTAAGAGTCCCATGCTCTACCGACTGAGCTAGCCGAATATCTGGAAGAAGTATGCTGTCAGCCTGGCAGCTCCAAGGAGACACAAATCATTGCAATGTGCTGGGGCCTGGCCCATGCCTACCGAACCCTATTTAACACTATGCAAAGGGGAGAGGGGCTCTCTGGGTCTGATGGCAATGTGGCAGGCACTGTGACTACTCCAACGTCTGTAGCAGGCACTGTCACTACTCCAACCCCCACGGCGGGCACTGCCACTACTCCAACCCCCACGGCGGGCACTGTAGCTACTCAGACTGTTGCAGCTGAACCAGAGAACCAGCCCATCCCGGTATCAGTTGCCCCTGTACAAAAGAAGAAATCTTGGAAGCGGAAGTCAGCTCGTTTAGTAAGGGAGGAGGAAGATCCTGCTAAGAAGGAGCCAGAGGAAGAGAGTGAGGAGGCAGAGTGCTCTGAAGCAGGGCCATCACAAGCACGGAAGAGGGAAGAGAGCGAGTCATCGCTTGAAGAGGAGGAAGAGGAAGAACTTATAAAAGAGACGGTAACTACCCGATCTCTATCCCTGAGTGAATTGCGAGATATGCGAAAGGATTTCAGCCGTCGTCCAGGTGAGCACATTGTCACCTGGCTGCTCCGATGCTGGGATAATGGGGCCAGTAGCCTGGAATTAGAGGGTAGGGAAGCCAAGCAGCTGGGATCCCTTTCTAGGGAAGGGGGCATTGACAAAGCAATTGGAAAAGGTGCACAAGTCCTCAGCCTCTGGAGACGACTCCTGTCGGGTGTGAAGGAAAGGTATCCCTTCAAGGAAGATGTTCTATGTCACCCAGGCAAGTGGACTACCATGGAGAAAGGTATCCAGTACCTGAGGGAGCTAGCGGTGCTGGAAGTGATTTATGGTGACTTGGACAATGGACAATCATCCAAAGATCCAGATGAAGTCAATTGCACGCAACCTATGTGGCGGAAGTTTGTACGGAGTGCACCATCATCATATGCCAACTCATTAGCAGTAATGGCCTGGAAGGACGGAGAGAGACCAACGGTGGATGAATTGGCTGGCCAACTCCGGCAATACGAAGAAAGTCTCTCTTCCTCCCTACGGGCCTGCGTCTCTGCTATAGAGAAACTGTCCCGAGAGTTCCGGCAATTCAAAGAGGATATGCCCTACCCTCCACCCATACGGACCAGTGTCTCAGCCATTAGGAGTAAGCGCTCTTCTGTTCAAGAGAGAAGATATAGAGGATACACACCACGAGCCACCCTGTGGTTTCAATTGCGTGACTACGGAGAGGACATGAGGAGGTGGGATGGAAAACCTACCTCGACCCTAGAGGCACGAGTACGCGAGCTGCAAGGAAAAACAATTACAAAAGGGGGTTCAGGTTCCTCGAGGAAAATCGTCGCTCCACTTTCCAGTGGGCAGCTTCCCAGAAAGAATAGAAGAGCTGATCTCACCTCTGATCCTCTTGAAGGGACTTCTGATTCCTATTTACAAGAAGTGGGTAACGAGTACTATGAGCAGGATTAGAGGGGCCCTGCCTCCAGCCAGGCGGAGGAGAGGGACAACCGAGTTTATTGGACTGTGTGGATTAGATGGCCTGGCACATCAGACCCACAGGAATATAAGGCTTTAGTGGACACCGGTGCACAATGTACCCTGATGCCATCAAGCCATATAGGGGCAGAACCCATCTGTATTTCTGGAGTGACAGGGGGATCCCAACAGCTGACTGTACTGGAGGCTGAAGTGAGCCTAACTGGGAATGAGTGGCAGAAGCACCCCATTGTGACTGGCCCGGAGGCTCCGTGCATCCTGGGCATAGACTACCTCAGCAGAGGGTATTTCAAGGACCCAAAAGGGTACCGGTGGGCTTTTGGTATAGCTGCCTTGGAGACGGAAGAAATTAAACAGCTGTCCACCTTGCCTGGTCTCTCAGAGGACCCTTCTGTGGTGGGGTTGCTCAGGGTCAAAGAACAACAGGTGCCGATCGCTACCACAACAGTGCACCGGCGGCAATATCGCACCAACAGAGACTCCCTGATCCCCATCCATGAGCTGATTCGTCGGCTGGAGAGCCAAGGAGTGATCAGCAAGACTCACTCACCCTTCAACAGCCCCATATGGCCAGTGCAAAAGTCTAATGGAGAGTGGAGACTGACAGTAGACTATCGTGGCCTGAATGAAGTCACGCCGCCACTGAGCGCTGCCGTGCCGGACATGCTAGAACTTCAATATGAACTGGAGTCAAAGGCAGCCAAGTGGTATGCCACCATTGATATTGCTAACGCGTTTTTCTCGATCCCTTTGGCAGCAGAGTGCAGGCCACAGTTTGCTTTCACTTGGAGAGGTGTCCAATACACCTGGAATCGACTTCCCCAGGGGTGGAAACACAGCCCTACCATTTGCCATGGGCTGATACAAACTGCACTGGAACAGGGTGAAGCTCCAGAGCATCTGCAATACATTGATGACATCATCGTATGGGGCAACACAGCAGAAGAAGTTTTCGAGAAAGGGAAGAAAATAATTCAAGTCCTTCTGAAAGCTGGTTTTGCTATAAAGCAAAGTAAAGTCAAGGGACCTGCACAAGAGATCCAGTTTTTAGGAATAAAATGGCAAGATGGACGTCGACAGATCCCAACGGATGTGATCAACAAAATAACAGCTATGTCTTCACCAACTAGCAAAAAAGAAACACAAGCATTTCTGGGTGTTGTGGGTTTCTGGAGAATGCATATTCCAAATTACAGTCTGATTGTAAGCCCTCTTTATCAAGTGACCCGGAAGAAGAACGATTTTAAATGGGGCCCTGAGCAACGACAAGCCTTCGAACAAATCAAACAGGAGATAGTTCATGCCGTAGCCCTCGGGCCAGTACGGGCAGGACAAGATGTTAAAAATGTGCTCTACACGGCAGCCGGGGAGAATGGCCCTACCTGGAGTCTCTGGCAGAAGGCACCAGGAGAGACCCGAGGTCGACCTCTAGGGTTTTGGAGTCGAGGATATAGGGGATCTGAGTCCCGCTATACTCCAACTGAAAAGGAGATATTGGCGGCATATGAAGGAGTTCGAGCTGCCTCAGAAGTGGTTGGTACTGAAGCACAGCTCCTCCTGGCACCCCGACTGCCGGTGCTGGGCTGGATGTTCAAAGGGAGGGTCCCCTCTACGCATCATGCGACTGATGCTACGTGGAGTAAGTGGGTCGCGCTTATTACACAGCGGGCTCGAATAGGAAATCTTAATCGCCCGGGAATCTTGGAAGTGATCATGGACTGGCCAGAAGGCAAAGATTTTGGAATATCACCGGAAGAGGAGGTGGCGCGTGCTGAAGAGGCTCCACCATATAATGAACTGCCAGAGAACGAAAGGCAATATGCCCTGTTTACTGATGGGTCCTGTCGTATTGTAGGCAAACATCGAAGGTGGAAAGCTGCTGTATGGAGTCCTATACGACGAGTTGCAGAAGTGGCTGAAGGACAAGGTGAATCAAGTCAGTTTGCAGAGGTGAAAGCCATCCAGTTGGCTTTAGATATTGCTGAACGAGAAAAATGGCCAGTACTCTATCTTTATACTGACTCATGGATGGTAGCAAATGCTCTATGGGGGTGGCTGCAGCAATGGAAGCAGAGCAACTGGCAACGCAGAGGCAAGCCCATCTGGGCTGCTGAATTGTGGCAAGATATTGCTGCCCGACTAGAGAATCTCGTCATAAAAGTACGTCACGTAGATGCTCACGTACCCAAGAGTCGGGCCACCGAAGAACATCAAAACAACCATCAGGTGGATCAGGCTGCTAAGATTGAAGTGGCTCAGGTGGATCTGGACTGGCAACATAAGGGTGAATTATTTATAGCTCGGTGGGCCCATGACACCTCAGGCCATCAGGGAAGAGATGCAACATATAGATGGGCTCGGGATCGAGGGGTGGACCTGACCATGGATGCTATTGCACAGGTTATCCATGAATGTGAAACGTGTGCTGCGATCAAACAAGCCAAGCGGTTAAAGCCTCTCTGGTATGAAGGACGATGGTTGAAATATAAATATGGGGAGGCCTGGCAGATTGACTATATCACACTTCCACAAACTCGCCAAGGCAAGCGCTATGTGCTTACCATGGTGGAAGCAACCACCGGATGGCTGGAAACATACCCTGTGCCCCAAGCCACCGCCCGGAACACTATCCTGGGCCTTGAAAAGCAAGTCTTATGGCGACATGGCACCCCCGAAAGAATTGAGTCAGACAATGGGACTCATTTCCGAAACAACCTCATAGACACCTGGGCCAAAGAGCACGGCATTGAGTGGGTGTATCATATCCCCTATCATGCACCAGCTTCCGGAAAAATTGAACGATACAACGGACTGTTAAAGACTACACTGAGAGCAATGGGTGATGGGACATTCAAAAATTGGGATAAACATTTAGCCAAAGCCACCTGGTTAGTCAACACTAGGGGATCTACTAATAGAGCCGGCCCTGCCCAATCAAAACTTCTACGTACTGTAGAAGGGGATAAAGTCCCTGTGGTGCACGTGAGAAACATGCTGGGGAAGACAGTCTGGGTTACTCCTGCATTAGGAAAAGGCAAACCCATTCGTGGGATTGCCTTTGCCCAGGGACCTGGGTGCACTTGGTGGGTAATGCGGAAGGATGGGGAAGTCCGATGTGTACCTCAAGGAGACTTGATTTTGGGTGAAAACAGTCAATGATTTGAATTGTATTATGTTAATTGTTCAGAATGACATTACTACTATGGCTGCTATCTACCATATCAATGGTATTATAGTAAGAATCACCCAGACTGATGAAGAATGAGCTTCACTGAAACCAAGCAACGTGCAGCAGTGATGAAACCAGAACTGGCTTCAGCAGCTTGCGCCCAACAAATCCCTCGAGATCGACATCTTCGACCTGCAGATCATGGACATGGACCGTGCCAGATGACAATCCAACACCACATACCATCTCCCCTGCCCTGAGAGACTGCTATGATGGATGAAGCCCAGAGTCATGGACTGACTGAACTCCATAGACATTTTAAGTGATGGCCCATGGACTAAGAGAGTGATATCTGTGTGTATATATTAAAGGACAGGAAGAGTAATAATGAATAATTGGAATGTATTGAAAAGTATAGGACCTGGGCATGACGTAAATGGTATGGAATAAGGGGTGGATACTGTCCTGGTTTCAGCCAGGATAGAGCTGGTTTTCCTCACAGAAGCTAGTGTGAGACTGTGTTTTGGATTTGGGATGAGAAACTGTTGATAATGTGCTGATGTTTTGGGTTGTTGCTGAGCCGTCAAGGACAGTCCAGCTTCTTGTGCTGGCCTGCCAGCGAGCAGGCTGGGGGTGCACGGGGAGCTGGGAGGGGACACAGCCGGGACAGCTGACCCAGACTGGCCAAAGAGATATTCCCTACCATACGACGTCATGCCCAGTACATAAACTGGAGTTGGCCGGGGGGGCGGAAATCGCTGCTCGGGGACGGGCTGTCGATCACGGGGTGGTGAGCAATTTCTGTATTGGGCCTCACTTGTTCTTATACATTCCTTTGTTGGTATTATCATTATTGTTCCCTTCTTTCTTTCTGTCCTATTAAACCGTGTTTATCTCAACCCACGAGGTTTTTCCTAATTCTCTCCCCCGTCCCACTGTGGGAGGGAGAGTGAGCGAGCGGCTGCGTGGTGCTTAGTTGCCGGCTGGGGCTAAACCACGACAGTGTGCATTTCAGTATGACCAAAATTCCTGTTTAGGGCCTGAAGGCATCATCTCACTCAACACAATAATTAGAAATGCAGCAGTTAATTATATGCTGTGTAGAAGTATCTTTCCCTATATGGCATTTGTTTAAAGTTTACAATGTTTACTGCACATTGCACAGAAACTGGGGCAACTTTAAATTAAATAGGTCCTACTTCTCATTCACAAGGCTGATTCTGATCTTTGTACTTACATTGGGAAGACCCAGACTCAACATATAGCTCTACTCAATGTAATACTTGGGGAAGAGGTTTGTTCATTCCTCAGTTAAGAAGTCAGGTACAATATTTCTAATTGAGCTTCTTGGAAAGCATCAGAAATACAACTGACATTTCAGGGACCGCAGGTTTGGAAGAAGCAGAGACCCCACAGACTACTGAGGTCAGTGGCCTCATTGGCCAGTTCCTGGGAGAAGCCTGAGAGTGGAGTCAAGGCGTGACATCATGCTCAGTGTGTGAAACTTTACAGATCTGCAACAGTTGTCAAATAACTTGACTATGAACAAAGGTGAAAGAAGGCAAAGTGTATCTGGCAATGTTCATTATATCATTTGGTGAACTATTCAAAGATGCTGAGGTGCTACATTGAGGAGTCCCAAAAAAATTCTTAGAAGAGTGACACACATTCAGACTGAAAATATCAGAGAGTTATAGTGGTCTAATTGGTAATACAGTAGTAACTAGCAGTGCTAAATTGTTATAAAACCAATCATGGGTGTCTTCAAGGAGCAGTTCTCTTATTTGAGCTTTAATCATCCCTGGACATCACTTTTGTCACGACTTTCCTTAAAAAAAAAAAAAAAAAAACAGCTTGCAGTGTGTTGTACATAATATACTTGACCATTGATATAATTAATTAGACCGCTGGAGTTACCCTGTGGTCCCCTCATAAGCAGTAGAGAGGAATAGTAATTTTTAGCACACAGTTTACGTCAACCTGAATGTAAAACTCTAAGATGTCTAAAATAGTGCAAAATAGGTGAGCTATGTCAAAGGGTCATGTAGAGCACCCAACTAGGGAGCCCATTAAAATTAGAAGCTCTTTCGTCTTGAAACAAGTCTGAACATCTTGAGTATGTTCAACAAGTAGAACAAGACCTATGAGAGGTTCATCTCTGCCATTTTTCACTCCATTGTGTCAGTTATAATGAGACATATAGAGCAATGTCTGTTCCAAAATAAACCCTTGATAGCCTTTTTTTTTTTGCCTATATCTTTGCATTTTGACTGTGAATCTTTACTGACTAAATTAGTCTTTTCTGGTTTTCAATGCTATTAATTGTGATAGGATCCCTTTATTATCTTTTCTAAATTAAAGGTCAGCGAAGACTGATGCCAGCAGAACATTAACTTACTCATCCACTGTAGCTCTCCCTTGTGGTAGAGTAGCAGACCTGACTTGGTGGACTTGTCTTGGTTCCTTGCTTCCTGTTAATGTGTGTTTGGAATAATCTCTGACTACTCTTCAGGCACCTTCAAGCTGTTTGAATTTCATTTTTTCCCCATGCTTTCTACTTCTATGTTCTGTTTCTGTGTTTGTGTTGTATGTTACACAATAGAAAAACTTATATTTCTCCCCATTATATATATATTTTTTTTTTTTTTAAATCATCTCCTAATTCTTGTGGACTCCTCTTTCTTTTAGAGATTTTTCCAAGATCTTATTTACTGTTTCTGGAAACATATGCTGCTGCAATCCACTATTTTTGTTTTGCCATTATACTTCCTTCCTGTATTATAACCATTTCCTTTTCCATTTATTGACAAGGTTATAATTTTCCTGACTCAGGCAATTTGATTTGGAATACATAAAATTAATTTCCTGCTGCTCTTCAAATATTTTGTAAACAAAAAACTGGATAGATGATTGAAATGAATTTATGAAATATGATCAATAAAAAATAAGTTTCATTTCAGTCAGATAGAAGCTCAGAAGAAGAATTATAAGACTGACCCTTAAAATGAAATTTCATATTGGTAGAGTTGATTCAAAACATGTTTTAAAAGGAATAGGGAAAATGTTACAATCATTTTTTCCAAGGCTAACAGCAGCTTTCGGTTTCTGAAGGCAATCTTTCTTTGCCATTTCAGTTTTTAATAGATCTATCAAATAGGGGTGAGATTTCATGACTGGTGAATGGTAGATATTCTAACACTGTTTTAAGAACAGTACACAAAGTTTCAGAAGAAAAATTGAAGAAAAGAATAATTAGACAAAATGAAATAAAATTCATTGCAGGCTAGTACAAGACTAATTGTATATGAATAGGAAGGACAATAGAGTTAATTTGCTGTAACTCAGTAAAGCATTTGATATAATGTCATATAGGAAATTACTTGTTAAGTTGGAAAAGATTGTTGTAATTTTTGAAAAAAATTGGTTTAGGGGAAGGCAATAGAGTGTTGAGTTCTGATTTGCAAATGTTTAACTTTTACAGTTTTTCTTGATGTAACTCCTTGCCTAGTCCAAGGGAATAGTTATTCCTTTCCTCTTTGAAGCATTACCTATGTGAAAACTTTTTTGTGTAGTGGAAGTCTTCCCAGATTGAGAATAAACGATCCAGTTCCTCAGTCTTTTCTCAAGAGCTCTTTTCTTGACTTCTAATAATTTATTACCACATGTTTGCCTGTGATGATTGGGTCCCTATTCAATCATTTGCAAAAGAAGTTGCATCTCAGAAATAGTTCCTATTTCTTATGTTTCTGTGCTTCCAAAATATACTTATGGATTTGTTTTCTAGGTGGAAAGGAAGGCTACTTTTATGTAAATGAAACCACTTCTGAAAACATTCCTGGGTACTGGAATGCAGTCGTCTATGCCGTTAAATTGTTCATACAGTCACCAAATTATAGAACAGTGTGGGCTGAAAGAGACCTGTGTAGGTCATTTAGACCAAACCCTTACTCAGAGAAGGTCCAACTAGATCCCGTTGCTCATGGCATTGTTCAGCTGAGTTTGAACAGTTTCAGTCTTCAGCAGTGCAAATTTCACAAACTCTCTGGCTCATCTGTGCCACAGGGAAGAATTCTTTCTTTATACTGAATCTGAGTTTCCTGTGTTGCAACTTCTGTCTATTGCATCTTGTCCTTTCACTGTACACTTCTGAGATGAGTCTGTCTCAGTTATCTTTATATCCTTCCAGCAGGTCTTTGCAGAAAGCAGTAAGATCTTCACCTCGACTTTCTCTTCTGCAAACTAAGTGCAGTTTCCTCAATCTCTGCTTTCATTTCTTGTGCTCCAGCACCCTTGAACTGGACTTGCCCCAGTATGTCCACATCTTTTTTTGGTCCTGGTGCATTTAGAACTGGACACAAGACTCCAGGTGTGCCCAACAGAGTATCACCAGCATCCAGTAAAGGGGATGGATCGCTTCTCTTGACCTGCTGGTAGCACTCCTGGTGATACAGTGTTGTACATGGTTGATTGCCTGTGGTGAGTTGACCTTGTCTAGATGACAGGTGCCCACCAAAGCCGCTTTATCACTCCCCTACTCAGCTGGACATGGGAGAGAAAATATAATGAGAAGCTTGTGGGTCAAGGTAAGAACTGGAAGAGATCATTCACGTCACGGGCAAAACAGACTCATCTTGGGGAAATGAATTTAATTTATTGACAATCAAAACCAGAGTAGGATAATGAGGACTAAAACCAAATCTTTGAGAGGAAGGAAAAAAATGATAAAAGGATATACAAAACAAGTGATGCACAATGCAATTGCTCACCACCCGCTGACTGATGCCCAGCCCCTTCCTGAGCAGCATCCCTCCCCCAGCCAACCTTGCAGTTTATATACTGAGCATGACGTCATATGGTATGGAATATCTCTTTGGCCAGTTTGGGTCAGCTGTCCTGGCTGTGTCCCCTCTCAGGTTCCTGTGCACCCCCAGCCTTCTTGCTGGCAGGCCAGCACGAAAAGCTGGACAGTCCTTGACTGCTCAGCAACAACTGAAAACATCAGCATTTTATCAACATTATTTTCATCCCAAATTCAAAACACAGCACTATACCAGCTACTAGGAAGAAAATTAATTCTATCGCAGCTGAAACCAGGACACTGCCTTTGCTGGAAGGGTAGATTGCTGAGTCCTCTTCACCTTAAGGACCTTCAGATCTTTCCTGGTAAGCTGCTTTCTATGCAGTTGTCCTCCAGCTTGTTGCATTGGGTTAATCCATTCCAGACGTAAGACTTCACAATTGCCGTTGTTGAAGTTTATGATGTTCTATTTGGCCCGTTTCTCTAGTCTGTCCTCTGAACAGCAGCCCTGCCCTCCAGTGTATCACACACTCCCACCATCTTGTTAGAGGTGTGCTCTGTCTCATCATCCATGTCATACGTTAAACGCTATTGGCACCAGTATCATTCCCGGAGGGATGCAGTGGTAACCAGCTGCAGTTGGACTTTGTAGTGCTTATCACCACCCTTTGAGCCCAAACCTCCTGGCAATTTTCTGCTCACGTTACCATGTCCCTCTCCAAACCATGTCTTTGCCAATTTGTCTATCCCACTGTGGGATCATGTTGAAGCCCTTGCTAAAATCAAGGTAAGTGGCAGCCATTGCTCTCCCTCAGTGCAGTGAGCCCATCATCACAGAATCACTAAGGTTGGAAAGACCTTCAAGATCATCAAGTCCAACCATTAATCCAGTGCTACTGTGTCCCCTAAACTGTGTCCTGAAGCGCCACATCCACACGTTTTTTGAACACTTCCAGAGATGGCGACTCCACCACCTCCCTGGGCAGCCTGTTCCAATGCTTGACCACACTCTCGCTGAAGAAATTTTTCCTAATATCCAATCTAAACCTCCCCTGGCGCAACTTGAGGCCATTTCCTCTTGTCCTATCACTAGTTACTTGGGAGAAGAGACCAACACCCACCTCACCACAACCCCCTTTCAGATAGTTGTAGAGAGCGATAAGGTCTCCCCTCAGCCTCCTCTTCTCCAGACTAAACAACCCCAGTTCCCTCAGCCGCTCCCCATAAGACTTGTGCTCCAGACCCCTCACCAGCTTCGTTGCCCTTCTCTGGACACGCTCCAGCACCTCAACATCCTTCTTGTAGTGAGGGGCCCAAAACTGAACACAGGATTCAAGGTGCGGCCTCACCAGTGCCGAATACAGGGGCAAGATCACTTCCCTACTCCTGCTGGCCCCACTATTTCTGATACAGGCCAGGACGCTGTTGGCCTTCTTGGCCACCTGGGCACACTGCCGGCTCATGTTCAGCCGGCTGTCACCGAGCACCTCCAGGGCCCTTTCTGCTGGGCAGCTCTCCAGCCACTCTTCACCAAGCCTGTAGAGTTGCATGGGGTTGTTGTGGCCAAACTGCAGGACCCAGCACTTGGCCTTATTAAACCTCATACAGTTGACCTCTGCCCACATCGATCCAGCCTGTCCAGATCCCTCTGCAGAGTCCTCCTACCCTCCAGCAGATCAACACTTCCACCCAGTTTGGTGTCATCTGCAAACTTACTGAGGGAGCACTCGATCTCCTCATCCACGTTATCGATAAAGATATTGAACAAGACCAGCCCCAGCACCGAGCCCTGGGGAACACTGCTTGTGACTGGCCACCAGCCAGATTTAACTCCATTCACCACAACTCTCTGGGCTTGGCCATCCAGCCAGTTCCTCACCCAGCAAAGAGTAAACCTGTCTAAGCCACGAGCCGCCAGTTTCTCCAGGAGAATGCTGTGGGAGACGCTGTCAAAGGCTTTACTAAAGTCCAGGTAGACAACATCCACAGCCTTTCCCTCATCCACTAGGTGGGTCACCTGGTCATAGAAGGAGATCAGGTTGGTCAAGCAGGACCTGCCTTTCACGAACCCATGCTGGCTGGGCCTGATCCCTTGGTTGTCCTGCACATGCCCTGTGAGCACTCTCAAGATGAACCTCTCCATAATCTTCCCCGGTACAGAGGTCAGGCTGATAAGCCTGTAGTTCCCAGGATCCTCCTTCTGGCCTTTTTTGTAGACAGGCGTCACACTGGCAAGCCTCCAGTCTCCTGGGACCTCCCCTGTTAACCAGGACTGCTGATAAATGATGGAGAGGGGCTTGGAAAGCTCCTCCACCAGCTCTCTCAGTACTCTTGGGTGGATCCCATGAGGCCCCATAGACTTGTGGGTGTCCAGGTGCCTTAACAGGTCCTTAACTGCTCCCTCCTGTATTATGGGTGGGTTATTGTGCTCTCCATCCCTGTCTTCCAGCTCAGGGGGCTGAATACCCTGTGGATACCTGGACTGGCTATTAAAGACTGAGGCAAAGAAGACATTAAGTATCTCAGCCTTGTCCTCGTCCTTGGAGACAATGTTCCCCGCCATATCCAGTAAGGGATGGAGGTTCTCCTTGCCTCTCTTTTTGTTGTTAATATATTTATAGAAGCATTTTTTATTAGCCTTTACAACTGTGGCCAGACTGAGCTCTAGCTGGGTTTTTGCCTTTCTAATTTTGTCCCTGCTTGACCTAACGAGATCCTTGTACTCGTCGTGAGTTGCTTGCCCCTTCTTCCAGAGGTGATAAACTCTCCTCTTTTCCCTGAGTCCCAGCAAAATCTCCCTGTTCTGCCAGGCTGGTCGCTTAGCTCTTCTTACGGCACATGGGGACCGCCTGCTCCTGCGCCTTTAAGATTTCCTTCTTGAAGACTGTCCAGCCTACCTGGACCCCTTTGTCCTTCAGGACTGTCTCCCAAGGGACTCTCTCAGCCAGTGACCTGAACAGGCCAAAGTCTGCCCTCCGGAAGTCCATGGTAGCAGTTTTGCTGACCCCTCTCCTTACTTCACTCACAACTGAGAATTCTATCATGTCATGGTTGCTAAGCCCGAGACGGCCTCTGACCACCACATCTCTCAGCAGTCCTTCTCTGTTTGTAGAAAGCAGGTCAAGCAAGGCATCTCCCTTTGTGGGCTCACTCACCAGCTCTGTCAGGAAGTTATCCTCCACACACTCCAGGAACCTCCCAGATTGTTTCCTCTCTGCCGTGTTATACTTCCAGCAGATGTCTGATAGGTTGAAGTCCCCCACAAGAACAAGGGCCAGTGAATGCGAGACTTCTGCCAGTCGCTTATAGAATGTCTCATCTGTCTCTTCATCCTGGTTGGGTGGTCTGTAACAGACTCCCAGCAAGATACCTGCTTCATTGGCTTTCCCCCTCATCCTTACCCACAAGCACTCTACATGGTCTTCACAATCATTGATTTCTATATATTCAAAACACTCCCTAACATACAGAGCCACCCCACCACCTCTCCTTCCTTGCCTTTCCCTTTGGAAGAGCTTATAGCCATCCATTGCAGAACTCCAGTTATGAGAAGCATCCCACCATGTTTCTGTGATGGCAAATACGTCATAGCTGTCCCGCTGCACAATGGCTTCCAGCTCCTCCTGTTTGGTGCCCATGCTGCGTGCATTGATGTAGATGCACTTGAGCTGGGCTATCGATTTCAACTCTGGCACGCCACCCCTAGGCTCAACTCTAGTGAGCCTGGTTTTATCCCCTTCCCCCTTCAAATCTAGTTTAAAGCCCTCTCGATGAGGCCTGCCAGCTCATAAGCAAGAATCCTTTTGCCCCTTGGAGATAGTTGCACTCCATCTGCTGCGAGGCGGCCCAGTGCCGTGTAAACCTCCCTGTGGTCAAAAACCCCAAAATTCTGACAATGGCACCAGCCCCTGAGCCATGTGTTGATCAGGTGTGCTTTCCTATTTCTTTTAGCGTTCTTCCCTGTCAACTGAAGGGATTGATGAAAACACTACCTGTGCTCCCACTCCATCAACCAGTCGCCCCAGTGCTCTCAAGTCCTTTTTGACTGCCTTTGGGCTTCTTAGTGCAACCTCATCATTGCCAACCTGTAGGACCAACAGTGGGTAGTAATCAGTGGGCCGAACCAGACCAGGGAGTTTCCTGGCGACGTCTCTCACCCAGGCTCCAGGGAGGCAGCAGACTTCCCTGTGAGTTGGGTCTGGTCGACATATTGGGCCCTCTGTACCCCTCAGAAGGGAGTCGTCTATGACAATTACCCTCCTTTTTTTCTTAACAGAGGATGTCTTGATGCATGGGGCTGGCTGACTCACCCTAGGCACCCCCTTGGATGGACCTTCATCAGAGTCCTCATGTTCCTGTCCCTCACGTTCCAGAGCCCCATACCTGTTGTGTAAGGGCAGCTGGGGCAATGAGGGAGGCCGGGAGGGAATTCGCCTGCCTCTCCAAGCAGGGACTTGCTTCCATTTCCCCTCATCTCTTAGGTCCCCTTCTTAACACATCGTCTTAACACAGAAAGCAATCGAAGTGGTCAGGTATAATTTACCCTTTGTTAAATTGATGCTGGCTATTCCCAGTCACCTTGTTATCCTTCATGTATGGGAAATGTCTTACATGAGAATTTGCCACATAGCCTTCCTGAAGAACTGAGATTGGGCTGATTTGCCTACAGCTCTGCATTGAAAATGAATGTGGCATTTGTGCTTTTCTAGTCATCAAGAATCAGGAACTTTTCCTGATTGCCAAAACCTATCAAAGATAGTAGAGGGCAACCTTGCAATTGTATTGGCGAGCTCCCTCAGCAACTTTGGATGTGTCTGATGCGGTCCCTTGGACTTACATATATCCAACTGGCCCAACTTAATCTTCTTGTAATCTAGAAAAAGCTTCACTCTCCCAGACTCTAAGAGTTGGCTCAGGGATCTGAGGGGCTTGATGACAAACCTTGCTGGTAAAGACCGAGGCAAAATAAAAATGGAGTACCTCAGACTTATTCATGCCTCCTGGGTTTACTGCCCTGTTGAGTAACAGACCCACATTCTCTTTAGTCTTCCCTTTTCACCATTGTATCTGTAAAAGCCTTTCTAGTTGCTTTTCACATCCTTTGCTAATTTTAACTTTGCCTGAACTTACCTAACTCCATCCCTGTGTGTCTGGGCATATCTTTGTATTGCACTCAGATAGCTTGCTCCTTCTTCCACTATCCCTATGCTTCCTTTTTGCACCTGTGGTCAGTCAGGACTTTGTTGTTTATTCATGCTGGCCTTCTACCATGTGTGTTTGACTTTTGGTACATCATAAAGGACCGTTTTCATACTTTTGAGGAGGGTGTCCTGAAGATCAGCAAGTTCTCCTTGACTAATTTGCCATCCTACAGGACGCTGCAAAGCAGGTCTGTGAACAAGCTCGTGTTTGCTCTCCTGAAGTCCAAGGCTCTAATTCTGCTGTTTGTCTTGCTGCCTTCTTTCAGGGTTTTGGACTGCACATCCTCATAGTCCCTGCAGACGAAGCTGTTGTTGACTTTCGTATCTTTAGCCAATTCTTTGTTTCTGAGTAACAAGTTGGAAAGTTCCCTGGCGTGCTTTTTGCCTAAGCCATCTATAGTCTCCCAAACAATTCCCTTCACAGTTTGGGAATTAAGAGTGTTGCTGGAACTGTTCCCAGTTGTTGGTTTTCATGCACCCACTCTGCTTTCAACAGTGAGAGACTTTACTGGAACTGAGAGAAGTGGTCATAGTTGTGGGCTACTAGATGACAACTGGCATTAGTGACCTGAAACATTCATGGGCATTTTTACTAGTGTAGATGTCGCTGAGGATTAGTCTCACAACCCTGCGATGCAAACAGCTGACAAAAATTGTGAAATACACTGTACCAGCTAATGCCAATGAAAAGAACACATTTCTTTGTTCTGCAAAAACAGACTTTATTTAGCTCTAAAAAGGGGAAAGATACAGAACAAATGGTAGAGAAATGTAGTTGTTGTGGTTTTTGTGTGTCTGTGTGTTCCCCCAAGCACTCAGCCAGTCCTGATCTGGGCAAGTTGTAAACAGAGAGTTTGTTGCTGGTAAGAGACAAGTGGTCAGTCTGATCCCTCAACACCTCTCTCTCTATACTGGTTTTCCTTCCTCAAAAGTTTTCCATTGAACTTAAGTTTGCTCCATGTGATTCTAGAAGGAAAGTCTGAAGAAGTAGCTGATGCTCTTTTACGCTGTCTAAACTGGTCAGTGCATACTTCCAAAGCCCTGCATCTAAAACATGCCCTGGAAGCTTCCAGGATCACAGTGTCCTTCCTCCCCCTCCACCTTCCCCACACTCCTCCTGTCTCCATTTGGTTTCATAGGAAAGAAGCTCTCATATGCAGGTTGTGAGGGAGCCATAACTCTCTGGAGTTTACTCAGTGCTGAGTTTTGACTTAGTCTTAATAAATACATCTCCTATGGCAGTTTAATTGGGCTGAATATTATAGCCATGCTATGAGCATTGAAAAAAATCATGTCTGACAATTCACTGAAAGGGAATGTATTTATAGTTGTATGATAGAAGTGTGAGTTCTTCAATCCTTCTAATAAAATCAAAATATATCATGGTAACAAAAAAGAGAAATTGGCCTGAGGAACGCTTATGAATTTGCTGTATGATAGTATTTCATTGAAAAGTTATTCACAGTGTTCTAGGTACAGGGGATGTTTTTCTTCCATTAACTCCTCTATATGGTTCTTCTTAAACAGTACCCCTTTATATGGTACCCTCTCTTTAAGTTTATTGAAGGCAGTGAGGAAGTTTTTGCATTTGTAGTGCTGAGGTTTAAATCTGTGTATTGATGTAGTTCTGCAGTGATGGGCACCTCAGCCTGGATGGAGGTATCCTACTCTGCCATGGCTTGTACTGAACGGGAGCTCATAAGCCAGGACAGATCAAAGCTGGCTTCTGCAGAATCACTGTCTTGGCACCAGTCAGCACTGCCGGAGAAACATGGTAGCTGGATACTGCATGATACATACGTACTGTCCCATGTTTGCTCCATTGCTGGGATCAGTCATTTCTCATGTAACTCAGAGTGCTGGAACACTGCAAGTGTCCTATGGACTCAATAACTTCAGTTATTGAGCCAGCATGGTATCTAGGCGGGCTTTGTGCAGTGCAAGGAATATTTCTCTGCAACACGCTTCCACGGAGCATGTTGTCACAGCTTTTTTATTGTCTTTGTAATCTCAGAGCACCGATATGCTGCCAATGGGAGATTAGCTGTATTAACTACGTAGAAATACTGGCTTGCAGAAGATGAAAATGGCTTCTGTGCAAAGAATCATGGAACGAGATTTCCTGAAGATCTAACTCACAGCCAGATTGTGACTGAAAAAAGTATCTTCCACAGGTCAAGATGTGTGTGACATTCACAAACTGTTTCTCTGTGCTGTGCAAAAGTTTCTTATGGGACTTTTTGCTTGTTAAAGATGGATTATTCTCTTTATTTTGTGTTTGGTATGGATATTCCCCTTGTTAAAAGCAGGTAAACCAGGAAATATTCTGAAAGGGGATGTCAAGACAGGTCATAGCTGAAGTCTGCAAATAGTAGCAGAAACAAGGCTCACCAGTCTAAAGCTTCATTCATCCTGGAGGGTAGAAAAACTTGGTAGATGAATAATGGTGGGTCTTGAAAAGCCCCTCAAAACCACCAAATTAAGCCAAATGAAACACAAAAGTTACCCAGATTAAAAACCTGAAAAGCAGATGGCTGATGGCTAATGCTATAACCAGAAAAGAACTGCAGCAGTGGAAGTCACCAGCATCCCAAATCCCTGACTTCCAAAGTCACTATAAAAATTCAGACCAGTAATAGAGGCATAAAAGAGAGGAAGAAAACCACAGAATTTAAATTGCAGCCTTTTCTGAAGGAAACAGGAAGACGAAAATAAGACACTACTTTTAATAGCTAGTAAAAGCTGTAGAGCAGGTAAACAGCACTCTATAAAAGAAGTAAAGAGCCTGATGTGCCTCCAGTGCAAAGGTACGTATTCTTCTCAAGCACCTTTCAGAATGGGATGCTAGACAGAGAGGATGAAGCTCATTCATGTCTCTGCTTTCAGGTTGCGATGCTGTTCTGTTCACTTACACTTCTTGATCCAACATTCCAGGTGCAGCGAGTTGTCAGATCACAGGGAAGACTAACGAGCTGCCTCTAGCATGCTGGGTGCTGAAGAGAATGATAGTCTTCAAGGGCCTGCAATACAAGTAATTTCCCAAGAAGACATAGACTCCTCCCTTTCAGTGCAGGAAACAGGATCTGAAATAATTGTTTTCTGCTCAGAATGGGACATGTTATAGGCTATAGAGAAACAGACTGACAGGTGCTTTGGGCTGCATGCTCTGTCGTACTGGTCCTGTCCCTGTCCGGACTGAGGACCTGTCTGGAGCATGCTGTGGTTGCCTTCCAGCCAGCAGGCTCTCCTTTACTTTCTTTTACATGGACATGAAATCTGAAGAAAATTATCAGGTTTCGGGTCTTGTTCATCCCACTGATATTGTAACTCCACATCAGAACATCTGGGAATGGGGAAGAGCTCTAAGGCTGTACCTGCACTGAAAAATGAAGTGTGCTGGGGCCACTGATGTGAGCTGGTGCTGAGCAGCCTGTGACGGTTTATTAAACTCTGTTAGTTACCAAAACAGGGTGGCAGCATTCGGACTACCTAATGGAAATTTTCTATGGCCTGGGTTAACTCCTGAGCAGTGCGTGGGAATATTTGGGAGTGCTAGCTGGCTAAGTCCAAAAACATACCAGGCACCACGCTAACAACTTAGCTGTACAGACGGTGGAGTTCTGCTGCCCAGGAACATTCCCTGGCACTTACTCATTTATTAGTACAGACATAGCCTAGGGACTCTAGTCACTGAGCAGGAACCCTTTGTGTCAGATTCTGTCCAGACACATAAGAAAACACAGTACCTTTGTGATCAACAGGTTTATGATTGAGACAAAATTTTATTTTGATTCCCAGTACCTACTGATTCCATTTGCAGGTGTTTTTTGAAACTCTTGGGTACTCACAAGAAGTTGAAAAAGGCACATTGGGTCCTGAAAGAAAAATGTGGACAGAGCAGATGCCCAAGAATAACCCTAATAAAGCTCCTGTGTTTCCAAAACAAATAGTAAACCTTGCATATCCCAGGAAACATGGCTAGCTGAATGACAAGATTTCCTCCCTGCACCCCCCGCCCCCCATTTCCGAAGACAAGCGATGGAATGAAACAAAGAGGAGGAAAGAATGCTGTTCTGTTATTGACGGATTTGAGACTGAGACAAAAAAGGCTGAGGTCTCACAGCCATTACAAATGTATAATGTTCCTAAACCAAAAAAAGTCCTTTCTACTAAAAGTAGAAACAGCCTTGTTTTCCAGTTTTCTTTAATTCCTTTTAAATCAATCCAGATTTACACCTATTAGAAAAAATTAGCCATCTGTTTTTGCTGGACATGCTGTTTGCAATGTAAAAATGTAACTATTATTTTACAATTAAAAGATAGTTTGTAACCTAATAAAGAAGGGGAGGGGTCTGCAGTAATGTATATGTGAAACTTGTAGATCCCGTAAGCAGGAGGAAGTTTAAAGAATGGAAAATTAAAATAGTTGAAAGAAATTGAAACTTCAACTAACAATTATATCTCTAAGAGTACAATTGTTAGATGATATGTTAAGATATTTTCTAGAAAATAAAACACAAAGTGAGGAAAAGCCACCCAAAAAGGACAGCACAGCAATTTCATCCTAACTAATGGCCATATTAAGATCCTTTGGGTCTTTTGAATCCTCCTATGTAGGTAATTTACAATCTTTCACCTGTTCATGAAGCTAAGCACTGGCTGAGTGGGAGAATAGAGTAGGAAGAAACAAAGGCTTTGAAAATGTTCTTAAATATGAAATCAAAACAAAACTGTAAGGAAATGAATGTTTTGGTGGGGGCAAAAGATTGTAATCAATGTTATTGATAAGTGACAGTTCAGTGCCTTAATTAAATTAAGGTAATGGTAGAAGAAGAATAGATCATCCACCTTTAATCACTGGAGATTCATCTTTTTCCTCATGTAGCAGAAGCAGCCACATTGAAGTTCCTGGGCAGACACGTTAATGGACTTCAAAAGTGACACTGGTATCTGTGTAATCTTTGCCTGCAGGCAAGCGTTCGCTCTGCTGACTTTCTAAGCTGGCCTGATGTGAACCTCCACCAACCGCAAAGCTGAGTAACCACAGCTAACCCAGAAGTGCAGTCTGAGCCATCTGCCTTCCAGCTGAGCTTGTAACCCGAATGCTGCACCGTAGCAATGGCATTTATGAACTAAGAGCAAGTTCAGGCCAAGCTGACATCCACGTTTGAAGGACTGTGTATACATACCCATGCAGAGGTTCCCTGTGGGAACAGTAGGTCATCTGTACTATGCATACAAAATACCTGGTTTTGTAGACAGCCAAAAACATTAAATGCATATATGCTAATAATACCTGTGGAATTAAAATGAGAATGCCAAGAAATTTCTTATGAATACAGACCAAGAGGCTACTAATGTTTTTGAAATTAAATTCTTCAAGTTCCATGAAGTATGACATTTTTAGCTAGGCAAGGATCTTTCCCACATTTTTTTGAAGCATTGAGTGGATTTGAATTGGTTATACAGAAGTATAAATCCTTGTATCCTGTCACCACAGAATCTCACTGGTGCTGTGTAATCCTCAGGGAATGGTTTTGGGGAAGGTTCAAGAAACCTGCCTTCACTTATCAGGTGTGAATTTACGGGAGGAGGAAAAGATTCTTAACTTTCTCATTGCCTTGGTCTCATACCTTATTGCAGTGCTGCTATCTGTTGTCTTTGTATCCTGTAGAAATCTAGTAAAACATATGCCAGTAAGTTGTTACACATCAGTAAAACTGTTAAAACTCCACTTATATGTGAACATTTATGTCTTAATTATAGGGTTAAAGTCAAGTGCACATCTCTACCAAAAATGCGATATGCAAAATTTTTCTAAATTTACACAGATTCTTATGTTTTACGTAGTGCAGCAAAGCAAAATACATTTGTCTTTTGCGAGTTGTAATTTTGATCATTGCCAAGTCATACAGTGAAATCCCAGCCGTATTAAAGCGAGCAGCAAAACTTCTGAACTTTTGTCTCTGATGGAGTAAGAGCTTTATCCCTGTTTTTTTTTCTTGACACATTGATGTTCTAACTGAAGTAAGATGGTGTCTTATTGTAACAGGGATAGCAGTTCATCTCATCTCAGGACATTTAAGACCCTTTTTAACCATTAAAGGTCCAGACCAGTTCCCACACAAGTCAGTTGCAGTTGGATCAGATCCAAAGAGATGTTTGGCTTTATCTAGCTTACGCTGACATGGTACAAATGCAACTGCCTGGGGAATTTTCACAGCATTATTTGAGCTTTTGAAAAAGCTTAGATTGAATATCAGAAAACTGTGTTTTTAAGAGGGCATTGGTTCTTATGTAAACCTTTGGGACCCATGCTTTAAATCTAATTTCTGCTACAACTTCAAGCGTAATTCTATGTATTCTACTTTAGAGAGAGAGGCACAGTTTGAAAAACTACTATCCTTCAGGTTCCAGAGGCAATGTTGTTATAGTCAGAATGATTTAAGGACATTGACAAGGTAAGGTTTGTGTATAGAGGTGATACCTTTCTTGGGCCAATTAGTGTAGACCTGAGTCAGAACATTAAAAAGTCTTAATCTTCTGAGATACCTACATATACTTCACTAAAGTTATCTACATCTCGACTAGGCATCCTTGGCTCATTTTATAATCAATGGAGATAAATAGGCACTTCTAATGTGCAATTCAATATAGACATTTACTTGGGGCGGTGAATCATGCTGTGGAAGGGCTTATTTCTGTCCATCAACTGTGGTGGTTTGGGGTGCCTAGCTCAGTTGCAGATGTCTGCATTATGTACATCTATATTTAGTCAAATCAATCCCTTCTGATTGTGTCACACATAATGGGTATGATTAGACATTATCTTATTTTCTAAGTCAGTTCTCGTGTCAACATGAGTATACTCCATTTAAAATGGTCAGATTATTTTCTACTGTGCTGAATGACTAATGTTTAAATTTTTTTAAGAAAACTAAGCCATACTGACATACAGCATGTTTCTTGCCTAGTGGATTTCTTATGCAGCTTAAGTCAGAAAAATTTGGTGTAGTAACGTAGACTCTGCATAACAGGAGAGAGCATGCTTGACAAAAGAGCTCCCTCCAGATCTCATTAGTAGTAGAAACATGAATGAGTCATAGTCCTGAGTCCTTTTAGGGAGTATCTGGAAATGCCTGGGACATTCTGCTCAGATGGTTGAAAGGACCGTAGGCTAATGTGGTCCTTCTCTAGGCAGAGTTGCTGGCATCCAAACAGTCCTTCAAAAATTCTGCAGCCATTCAGAGCAAAGTGATTAAAGATTAGTTTGGTAAGATCTATTAAGAACATTTAACAAATAAAATCAAAAGAGGTGGTAAGGAATTTGTTCTTTGAGTTGTAATTAAAAAATAAAGCATTAATTTAGAAATACAATTTAGAGTGTTATAGACTTAATCATACTAAGCTTCACTAAGTCTATGATTTGAATTTGATGATATATTTAGCTATTTCTCCCAAGTCATTACCTAGTGTCTGGACTTCAGCGTTGGGAACAATTACAGAGCTTGTTCCCTAGACACCAGTTTTCACATCCTGATTCCTCCACACCTTGTTAACATACAAATGCATGCGCATCCCTTCCTTGCTCATTTCCCTTATCTAAAAGTGAAAAGTTTCAAATATAGGTGTTAAAGGAGTGAAATGGAATCCACTGGTGAACAGACATTTCCTGTGGCCTAAAGTGTGTGCATATGGTAGTTTTAGCAAGGACCCTGTAATGTCCTCCAAAGAGCAGATGGACGAGATATGTAGAAGTTTAAGCAGAGAGATACTTGTGGGGTTGTCCTGTGTTGCATTGGCATGTGCTCACAGGTGAATGCACCTACATAGCCAGTTTTTACTCTCTGAAGCTAAACGATACTAAGGACACCTCCAAGATAATAAAAGTAGAAGTATGTAATTAAAGGAAGTTTCAGGTCCATAGAGAGCATTATGTCTCCCCTGCTCTGACTCACCCTGGGGCATCGCAGGGCCCGGGTAAGTGGCCACTGCAGGAGGTCTTGGCGAGGCAGGTCATCCCACCAGGGCCCAGCAGGAGTGGTCATTGAATTTGTCCCTTTATAAGCTGAGCCACAAATTGACCTGCTTACTCTGGAAATTGAGATAATAAAAGATTATAATGGGAGAACGTTCTGTAAAATGTCTTAAAATTAAACTTCGAGAGAGGTTAAGGTAATTAGGGATCATACAAGGTCTGTATTGGAGAGGTGGTGATTGTAAAGATATAGATAAGATTCCTCTCCAAGTTCTTCTGAGGCTTCCTGGGTGGTTGTGGAGCAGCCAGCGAAATAAGAATTGGAGGCTTTAGGTGCTACATCAATAAATAATCATAAGGGCAAAACCTTTCTCATAAAATGAGTGAAATTTATTTAGTTATGCGTAGTATTTTCAAATAACTTTTGTCATGTCACTGAATTCAGCGTACGTGAAATGGGTGTGAGTTATTATTCTGGGATAGTGACAAAAGGGGATTCAGTGTTCATAGTCACAACCAGATACGGGTGCCTCATGCAAAGAGCTGTGGCTGCCCATCGCGAAAGCAATTTCAGAAGCTCAGGAAATAGAACACAAAAAGTGATGTTTCACAAAACTTTTATTAGTTGTTTACCAAGGACAGCATTTAGGACGTGCTGCTTTAATCCTAGCAAAACAGGCGATTTGGGAACATTATTGAGCTTCTGACAGTGTTCAACAAAAAATCACCGTAGACATAGCAATGCGTACTGCCACATAGATGTAAGAGGCTACATTTTACTCCACATCTGTTTTATGATATTTGTTACTCAGTCTGTAATAGTTTTGCTTTTGTAAAGCCTGAAGAAAAGCACAGTGTTGCTCAGGGATCTGGTGACACAATGATAGTGTTTCCAGAAGCGAAAGCAGACAGAAATTGATTGTTACATCTCAGGGCCGCTGACACCAAGTATGAGATGCTAAGACAAGGCTTATGTTTCCTTTTAAGGCACAAAAATGGCAATTTGGCAACTAGCTTGTGACCTTGAAAATCAGGATTAAAATACGTCCTTTTGATGCTGAACAAAGCACTTAAAACTTTTTTAAACTTTGCACTGATGGGCCTGCAGAGAATCCCAAGTTAATATTCAGGTTTTGCTTCATGCCTGCATTCACCGAAACCTTTCATTTCCTCACTAATGAACTTCAGGACAAAAAAAAAAATTCCCGTACAAAATAAGCTGCTTCATCTGTTAACTTCCTTTGGTCCTATCCTAAATGACTTAACATCAATGGGAATTTTTTTCTTTGTTGTCTGTGGGTTTTGGATTTGAGTTGCTGCTGTTTTGAGAGAAGCAGGATCAGTTTAAATTGTTACTTTTTTGAGAGAAACAGCATCAGCTAACAGATATAAAACTAAATGGATTATGGATGTCCACGTCGGTTCCGAGTTCCAGGTAGTGACATCTGCAAGTTTCTTTCTTGCAGTTTACGTACTTTCTTATTTTTTCCCCGAAAAGACTAATTCAGTGGGGAGGTCAGCTTGCAGTTTTTCAGTATTTTTGTGGAAGTGATAACAGGTGTAAGAAGCCTTTCTTGGGCACAAGGTAATGTGAATTTTGGCAATCTAAGAAGACAACATGTTCAGACTGTTTCTTTATATGTCATTGATGTTGCCCATGATTTCATGTGAAAATAATAACCAAAATGTTTCATCACCTGCTATTGTATTGACCTTTTTGTGCTGCATGCAGAGACCCTGAATGGTAGCAATATGGCTGTGAGCAGAGCCAGTGTAATCCTGTTATGCCAAAGAGGAACTGAAGCTTCAACAAGGAGCTGCATATTCATTCCTATTCTTGCAGTCCATTTATCTACAAGGATTAATGGACTACTCTACATGAATGGAATGCTCTACAGAGAGATCTGGACAGGCTGGATTGATGTGCCGAGGCCAACTGTATGAGGTTCAATGAGGCTAAGTGCTGGGTCCTGCACTTGGATCACCACAACCCCATGCAACTCTACAGGCTTGGGGAGGAGTGGCTGGAAAGCTGCCCAGTAGAAAAGGACCTGGAGGTGCTGGTTGACAGCTGTCTGAATATGAGCCAGAAGTGTGCCCAGGTGGCCAAGAAGACCAACAGGGTCCTGGCCTGTGTCAGCAATAGTGTGGCCAGCAGGAGTAGGGAAGTGATCGTGCCCCTGTACTCGGCACTGGTGAGGCCGCAGCTTGACTACTGTGTTCAGTTTTGGGCCCCTCACTACAAGAAGGATGCTGAGTTGCTCGAGTGTGTCTAAAGAAGGGCAACAAAGCTGGTGAGGGGTCTGGAGCACAAGTCTTATGAGGAGCAGCTGAGGGAACTGGGGTTGTTCAGTCTGGAGAAGAGGAGGCTGAGGGGAGACCTTATCGCTCTCTACAACTACCTGAAAGGGGGCTGTGGCGACGTGGGTGTTGGTCTCTTCTTCCAACTAACTAGTGATAGGATGAGAGGAAATGGCCTCAAGTTGCGCCAGGGAAGGTTTAGATTGACTATTAAGAAAAGTTTCTTCACCGAAAGGGTTGTCAAGCACTGGAACAGGCTGCCCAGGGAAGTGGTTGAGTCACCATCCCTGGAGGTATTTAAAAGACATGTAGGTATGATGCTTAAGGACATGGTTTAGCAGTGGACTTGTCAGTGCTAGGTTAATGGTTGGACTTGATGATCTTAAAGGTCTTTTCCAACCTAAATGATTCTATGATTCCTACATACAAGCTTGTGCAGAATGGCTGTTGGGGAGTGGCGTTTCGAAGATCATAGAATCACAGAATAATTTGGGTTGGAAGGGCCCATTAAGGTCATTTAGTCCAACCCCTCCTGCAATGAGCAGGGACATCTTCAACTAGATCAAGTTGCTCACAGCCCATCCAACCTGACCTTGTGTGTTTCCAGGGATGGGTCATCCACTACCTCTCTGGGCAACCTGTGCCAGGGTTTCATCGCCTTCATTTTCAAAATTTCTTCCTTCTATCTAGGCCAAATCTACTCTCTTTTAGTTTAAAACCATTATCCCTTGTGCTGTCACAACAGGCCCTGCTAAAAGTCTGTCCCCATCTTTCTTATGAACCCCCTTTAAGTATTGGAAGGCTGCAAGAAGGTCTCCCCAGAGCCTTCTCTTCTCCAGGCTCAACAACCCCAACTCTCTAAGCCTGTCCTCACAGGAGAGGTGTTCCATCCCTCTGATCATTTCTGTGGCCTCCTCTGGACCCACTCTAACAGGTTCATGTCTTTCCTGAGCTGAGGGCTCCAGAGCTGGATGGAGGACTGCAGGTGGGGTCTTGCACATCTGTTGATGTTGATGTGTAAGTCTTACACTGCTCTGGAGGAGCACATTTAGACCACCTTGCTAGTCTCTGTATTTCTGGGAATGGGCAATACAAAAGATTTTATTTTTCTTTGTATCTCTGTAGCTCTTTGGTCCTATAGTGTGAGGATTCCCTGCTCTCTGAATATCCAGATGTGACGAGTTTGGACAAGGTACTTTCACTGACATTGAAATCCAGTGAAATGTTTTGTAGGGCACAAGAATTCTTCAAGTCAAACAAGAAACATAGAGTTTGAACAGAGAAGACCAGTGTGTATTTATTTCTTTTTTTTATTCTTTCACTATGGAAAAATATTGATTTAATGATGCAGAACAAGAAGGGGGACATGCAGTCAGAAGGGGCCTGACAGCGTAGTCTCCTGGAGTGTGTATGATCCAAATTCAGACTGTCTCTGACAGCCATAGATTTTCATTTTGCAGAGAAACATCCAAGATCAGATACTGCTTCAGGAAACGGAGTTTGTATTCTTGAGTTATTTCCTGACCTGAGGTCCTGCTTGTAAACTTATTCTTAAATTTTCTCATGCTCTCCCCTATTTAAAGAACATTTTTCCCCTTTGGATCATCTGGCTGCCATCTTGTCATTTTTTAAGTGCCTTTAGTAATCCAGGTGCCAGCATGAGAAGTATGTTTATAAGTAAAATTTCTTACATTACTTTCCTTCTTGTCAGCAGTGCTTTCTGATACAGCTGTGGAATGATAACACAACCCTTTTAGGTCATTTAACCGATTTTTTATGGGCCAGTCCAGCAAGTCCTACTCAGAAAACTCTCGGACTTCATTCAGGTTTTTTCCTGTAAGAAAAAATCTCCAATGAAGACTGATATTGTTGAAGTTGTTTCAGTGATACTGTTTGATACTATTTAGTTTGATTATTTATTTCTTATTTTAACTCATTTAAAAATATTTTTCCCTTCCCTGCCTTATTTTAATGTTTGCTTCTCTTTTTTTGTTGATTTAATGAGACAAAAACTTGAAAAATTCTGCCCGAGAGGCAGCAGAAGTGAAAGGAGATATGTGGTCTCTGTCTTGGGATTGTTTTTCTTCTCTAATCAGTTTGCAGTAAGTTTAGCATCCTTTCAACAAGTTCATTGTTGCTGTTGTAAAGCTGTCGTGATGGCTCTAGCGATTACAGTAAGCAACAATTTCAGCAGAGGTACAGTATACATGAAAAGTTATGTGAAGGAACACTGAAGATTTAGACCATGATAAATAGACTGTTGCAGTTGATGATGCAGACAAAGGGAATGTAACATATTAAACTTATTTTCTCCCTGCTATCACAGTGGAAATACATTAATTTGCTTGGAAAAGTTCAGGCTGACACAGCATACAAGCATACTTTTGCTATTACTGACCTGTCTATAGAATGGAATAAACAGAAAAGAAATAGAACAAATTCAGTTAAAATCTCTGGCCTGATTTTTAGAAGGTTTGTGAGTCTCATGGTTAGAAACCAAGGCAGAAACAGATGAATAGAGAATAGGAAGAAATAGTACCACTTGTATATGGAGACCTGACAACAAGGTCCCTACATTTTATATTTGCGCATAATTCTGGGGCACTGTGCTGTTCTCCATACAAAATACATTAATCAGGAGAAAGGTAAAATTGAATGAGTCCTTATAAGGAACATTGAATAGTCCTCTCTTTGTGTCTATTGTTTCTGCTGTTTCTACTTTATTTAGTCTTTTCCTTTTATTCAGTCTTGAAGTTATTTTTAATCTGCTTTTAATTCTTTAACTGCTTGTATAAATTTTCTCGTAATGGGTAATAGAAGTCTATTCTCTTCTGCATGATTCTTCTCAGACTCTCTCATAATGCCTGTCCTTTTTCCCCAGTAGTATTTTCCATTATCGTCTTATGTTTTGAAAAATAGAAAACACAATATCCAAAAGCATGCAGACTTCAAAAAGAGAGAGCTGACTTCATCCACCTTATTTCTAACTTTACTTCTGTTATTGCCAGGGGTTGCACAGCTTTAAGGGGACACAAAAAGTGCTTCAGTAAGAAATTAATCCATTCTGAAACTAAAGGTAGCATTAAATGAATCTATTCACTTTTTTGGATAGCTGAACTAGTTTTTCTACAGTGAACTTGTCCCAGATGCTTCATATCACTATTACTTATTTATAGGTAAAATGCAAAGTATTTTTAGAAAAAAGAAAAAGCGCATTCTTTGCTTACAGGGGTTCTTTATTTAGGTCACATAAAAAGAAGGAAGTGGGAAAATTTATACAATATACATGAAACGTGGATAAGGAAATGTAGTTCTGGATGTGTTTCCAAAGACACCACTCTAGATTCAAGCTGCAATAAGATTTGTAGCAAGGTAGGGAGAGGGTAACAGTTACACCAAACATGAGCTTCTTTCACCTAAATTCAGCAAAGCTTTAGGTGATCTGAATTACTTTTTTTCTTCCACAAATGAGATAATTTGATACATTTTTTCCCTTTAGAATTAAGTAGTGGTTTTCTGAGTAGAGATCATTTTCTGTTGCTTGTCTTGTATATGAAGGTGTCAGACATCTCTATAGAAAGGTTTTGTTTGGGCAGTGTGCAGGTGATATGTGAGGAGGTTTTGATTTTTGGCCTAATAAACTAAAGTTTAGACTTTGGGATGGTTCGCTTTCTCTGCTTACTGCTAGAAAAAGCAACTCAGGGTGAGCCTGAACTATTCAACAGCTTGACTAATGTTGAATAAGCTGGGCAGTTGAATAGGTTGATTAGATACCTTCTAAAATTGCCCAGTATGTTTGCTTAATATTCTTTATCAGTGTAGAATTGAAGCATTGCACAAACTCCTAGAGTAAAATGACAGGATTTTGCTTCTCATTCTCTCCTAGTTAATACTCTACTTTATTTACATATCAGACTATCTTGCATCCACTGATTTTTCTGCATATAGAAACCAATGTACCAACGAACTAGTGAAAATTAAAGCTCAGGCTCAGCAAGGAGATGGAGTGACCACTCCACTGGTTTCTGCTCCAGCAAAGTCTTCTGAGTGGAATGGCCTAGGCCTGGGGTGCTCTTCTCCTCAACAGAGGTTTCTAAATATTTAAAACCCTGTACGATGACAGCTTGTGTGGACATAATTACCTTACTTCATCCCAGTCTGTTTTGTTTTGTTTTTTAAACTGTGGATTTTTTTTTCACCAAAACTGGCCAAAGCATAAGCTCACCTTTTTATTTATTCCCGGAAGATCAAGGCTCACATGGATTTTAGGTAGATTTATTGTTTGTATTGTGAGACAGATTTTTAGTGTAATACAGAGAGGACTCTCCTCCTAAGCAGAACAGAGCTGGAGATACGCAGCAATGGTTTAGTTGTTCTCAAATACAGCTTAACCTTACACAGTCTGAAGAACTTTAGAGTGCCTTTTACTTGCCCAGGCAATGTCGAACTGATTCTTTTCAGTCTCCGGATCTCTGCTTCATCTCCCTACCAATTACAGTTGCATGGTCATGAAGTATGTTCATGGTAATGGTAGGTAAAATCGAGAATTTGCATCAAGAAGATTCAACTAGAGACCTGCCATGTTCTGATTCCTCTGCATCACCAGTAATCTGTAAAAGCTCAGTCAAAAAAAAAAAGGCAAGACAATTGACTGCTTTAAAAGGAACAGGGAGTGGATGTATTTTTCATAAGCTTAATTAAACAGTCTTCAGAACTAATTGCTTGAGGTGGTTAGTAAATCTAATGAAGAATAATGATTATGGTTCTTCCCTCCCCATTTTTACTCTGCAGAGAAAGTAAGGATTGTCTGGGCTCAGTATAATACCCATATTATTACTTAAAAAACAGACGGTAGCACTAGAAGATGACTTGCTGTTTGTACAGGTTTAGCACTGCTTGCTATAAAATGTGTGAATGGAAATTTGGTGTTCTTGGAAATGAAAAGTGAATCCAAGCTCTGTATGGTAAGTCCATCTAGACATAAAGCTTGTGTTCCTCCTGTGTTATTTCCAGTTCTTGTACTGCAATGGCCATCTTTCATTCTGTTGGATTGTTAAAGGGAAAGAATGGTTTGTGGAAAAGCAACTATGTACACTACATAGTATATATAACTATAATATTTTAATTTGATAAAGTGTTTGTTACATGAACACTCTGAAGTTTCTATGGTTTGAAGCATCAGAGAATCCCTGAAAATAGATGATTTATCTATCAATAGCCAGCAGAGTTTACAAACGAGAGAGTATGCTTGGTTAATTTTCTGAAGTCCCTTTTAAGTACCATAAAAATGTTGCATCAGATAAGTGATATTCCTTGGAAATAGCGTATTTATATTTTCTAAAATCACTTGACAAGATTCCTCACTGGAGATTATGAGCTGTGTTAAAGTGATGTTGAGTGAAAGATGAAATGGGATATTGGCTACTTCCCAGGAACCAAAGAACAGCCATAGATGGATCTTTTCATAATGGAGAGGAGCTAAGAATGGAGTAATCCAGCAGCTTATTCATGTCAGATGGGAGATTTTATTACAGTGCTGGGCTTCTCCTTGTCTCAGAGGTGAAAGGCAGTTGAAGAGTGGTAATAGCACAGAGACGAGAGACAAACACTGTTCTGCATCCTGAAAAAATCATACTATGTGCTGTGGGAAAGTAAATGTAGCCTCCATAGTTCAAAGAATCAGAAGTGGAAATGGTAGATGGTCTTTTCTTGCTGAAAATATACTCTGTTTTGGATTATTGATTGATTTTAGGGGTAAAACCTTTACATCTATTTCTTACAACTACAAGGCAAGGGATTTTGAGTGCCAATTACCTGGACAGATAGTCTTCTGTCTGTTATAATCCAGTGTATCCCTATGCAAATTTTGTGCAAGTTTTCCCCTGTGTGTATTCCCTGGGGAATTTCAAAGTAAGGTGCCTTTTCTGCATGTTCTGATTTGGTTGGTAGTTATTAACAGCTATCTTTTAATCTCAAACCATTTAAAGTGCATCCAAACTCTGCCTTAAATAGCTTTCATTTTACACATAAAAACAGAGAACCCAAAGGACTGGGAAGAATGGTGCATTGTTTTTCAATTTTTGTTCTAGGATTTAATTTTTATTTTATATTATGATTTTCAGGCAATTTATTAATATCTGCTAGCAGGTTTTGAATATGGATAGAATAGGTGACAATGTTATCTTTAATGAGTATTGGTTTAATAAGAAATGAAGGAGCTAAGAAGGTGCTTGGGGAGAAGCATTTCACAAATGAGGTTAATTATCACATATGCCAGTAAGCAGAGTTCGGTTTATGAAAAAAAGAACAAACAGTGGAATGAACAAGGGCTGTGGTAAAAGGTAGAAAGGTACAATTAAAAAAAATGAAGCAGAGCAATACTAGCAAGAGTATGAAGTTTCTCTGCTGTAAAGTATCTTCCCAAATGTGGCATTTTTACAAGCTGAAGTGAAATTAATCTTTAAACGCGCAGCTCTACTGCTATCGGAAGGCTAATGCTTCAGGACCATAATAGGACGTCTGAGGCGTAACTTAAATATATCCTTCCCCAACATTGCTGGAGTTTTCTTTCTTCTTTCCATTTTTTTTTGGTCAACGATATTCAGTAAGGACTTTTTCTTGTCCCTCTGTGCAGTATCCCACGGATCTGCCTATACTAGCAAGCAACACAGAATACCCCATGAGATGTGGCTACTAAAGGCTGCTAAGTTAGGTTTACCCATCATTTCACAGATTTAGGCAGTCTTTTTACATGCTACACCTACCTACAGTGTTCAGCTGTGGTCATCTGGAGTCACAGCCCCTGTGGTTCCACAGCTGGGGTTTTGCTGGAGCTCATAAATGCGTAGGTGTACTTGAGAGTCCGACCTCTTCAGCCCTCACTCTTTGCTTTGGGGATATGAGCTGGTGACTACTGATGGTGTCGCTTCCCTGACTGCAGACACCCTTAAACCGTAGCTCCATGAAGTATGAACTTCCCAATTATTCCAAATTAGATACCTGAGGTTTCCTGCCTTTATTTCAAGATCGCTGGGTCCCAGCAGCATTAAGCCTTACAAGTAGTAAAGTGCTATTAAACGGGATTAAATGTACCTCACTGAAACGACGTGCAGTTGCATCTTCTGGTTTTTTTCCTCTCTAAAGGTCAAGATATGCTATGCAAAGTATGTTTCATACATTATTGTGTGTACTATTCAGATGAGGGTAACTACTTGTAGAAAAAGGTTCTGAGCTGTGCTGTCATATACTTTAAAGGACTCAAATTTGAAACTGGGGCTGGAGAACACGGGAAAATTTTCCTCAGTTCTATTTTTTACAGTTAATCACTCTTTTAGGTAGGAGTTCATCATCAGAATCATGAGCATTACATCAGTGTTCTTCTCTAGCTCTGAGCCATAGTTGTATAAGGCTTTGCAAAGGCAAGAAGGTTTGGTTGTAGAGGGTGCTAGATGACCGTCGGTAAATCAGTGTTGATGCAGAGTTTATAGGCTCCTGCTGCAGCATCAAGAGCTCGTGCCACTGAACTTTGACATTTCAGCTCTGGAATTTGCTAATGAAGAATGGGCTGCAACACAGCTAATCATTAATGGTTGATCTCCCTGTCATTCTGATACATTGTACGCAGATGTTAGTGTCTTTTACAGCTGCTGTTTAATTTCAGACATTGATATTTATTAGAAAGGAACCTAAATCAAGAACAGCTGTCTGAACAATTGAGTTCTTCAAATTCTGAAGAAAAATTGTAACTCAGGCCAGTTTCTAATCCTTACACTTACTTGCACTAATCTCTTTAGTGTAACTTTCTCTTAGGTGTGAAGTGATTTTATAAACATGATTCCATTAACTGTAAATTACCATTATACTAAATCAAATTCCGTGTCTCTGTGATAGATTGTGGCTTTACTCAGAAGAGCAATGCAAGTGTAATTTTGCCTCTAGTTTATAGATGTACTTTCCTGTTGTCTAATTTAATAATCTTTATCCATACTCAAATTTATGTAACAAAATGCTCAATACAGAAATGAATTTTTATTAAGCTACATTGCTACAGCATGCACATCACATCTGTGTGATACTTACAAATATGAAAATCATTGGCCTAAATCCAAAGCTGTTCTAAGTCCTGGTCAGACAATGAAAAAAGAAACAGTCCTTTGAAGAGGCTTCTGTGCCTTTCTTGTTTATGAAGCGCCCAAAGGAAAGCTGTTCATTTCTCAGGGTTAGCTGAAGAGCCTCAAAACCCTAGAGAACATGCTACTGCGATGTGCTCTTTACTGCCGTGGGGATCAGAACAGATTATAACAGAGGCTGTTGGAATCTGCTATGGGCTATGCAAACAGCTGCAGATACAGGAGTACCTTTACTGACTCTTTCTGCCCAGTGTAAAGGATTCAAATGGCAAACTAGTACCTCTCCTCAGTTCTGCCTGTGGTTCAAGTAAACCTTTGTGTCAGGCACCTGTATACAATTATGATTAGGTATGTACCTGATTTTATATATAAAAATACATGCGAGGGGTAAATTACATACCTCACACTATCCTGTTTCCAGCAGAGGCCAAACGCAATGTCTAAAAAAGACTATCAGACTAGTGAAGACAAGAAGCCATACTTCCCTAGCTTCCTGCAGTTTACTGCTTGGAGACTTCAGAAACTTTCGGTTTAATACCAGCAGTGGATTTCTGTTTGCTGAATCTGTCTAGTTGCCCCTTGAACCTATTGTTAACTTTTAGCACCTGTAGCATTGTGTGGCAGGTTCCACATACTAACTGCACAGTATAAAGGAGCACCTCCTTTTGCTTGGTTTGGACCAGCTCTCTGCTAATTTACTTACTGCTCCGTTTTCTTCCATTTCTTTTGTAGGGAAGAGTTACAAGCTCTGCTTTTACTTGTTCTTGGGAAAAAAAAAGGGAGAACAGGCAGTATAAGTCATCAGCTCTCCCTCCAAGTGCTATTTAAAAACATGACTATGTGTGGTCAAAATCAAAGAAGACATGACAGAAGGAAAATACACACTATTGAAGTGCAATGTTGAGTTGCCAGATAGTTTTAAACATGTTGTTCTGTCAGTTCATTGGCATGTGCTTTCTAGAGGGAAGGGGTGTGTGTGTATGCATGTGTGGAAATGGGGCTTTGCTTTCTAGGCTCCTGACCATTATCTTGGATTCCCAGTAGCAGAAGTTCTGTAGTTGCCTTATGATTTGAGCAAGAGAGCTGTTCATGAGCTGTCCTGGGGGCAGGGAATCAGATAAGGGGACCACAAGCATCTGCATTTGTGAGCTATAGTCAGTGAGCAGATAGTAAAGCATTTAATGCTCAGAAAATGTCCTGGCTCTTCTGGACCCATAGGTTTCAAAGTGTTTTCTGTTTGGTAGTCACTAAAACTGGAGACGTGCTTTCAAGTTTAATGCAGATCAGCTGAAGGACCGCTATTACCGATTTAAATATGAATAATATGCCCAGGTTCTGTTTATGTAGTTGTGACGTGGGTAACCACCACACAGAGCTTGATAGAGAGAGTCCAGATGAGATTACTTTGCTATCCTGCCTTTCACCTGTCTCTAGATCTATTCACTTCATCATCATCATAGATAGATCATCTATCTATTCACTTGAGTAAGTACAAAATGTTGATTAAGAAAAGTATGTTTTACATTATAGCCCATTTTTCTGACTAATAGAGTTCACAATATAAATACAATATGAAGCAAAACAGGGGGGTGCAATGGACAGAGGGGAGAGCACGAGGAAAGAATGAAGTTGTACTAAGCAACATGGTAGACAGCAGTCTTTGTGGCACAGACTAGTATTAGGGTAAATGTTTGTTAAGTAGCGAACAATAGTTAAGAAATCTACAGATTATAGAAATAGTTAAGAAAGCTATAGATTTCCATACAGTTTGGGGTGACCTCAACAACCACTGTCACCACAAGAATGGAGTCTCCCTCTCTTCTCACTCCCCACCACTCATTCCTGTCCTCACATTACCTCCTGCCATGGGCCAGCACAGGTGTTTGTACCTGTTACGGAGCTCAGCTTAGAGTAATAAATTTTTTATTTATTTGTTTTTTCATAAATGTTAATTTTCATTTAGGTAAGCTTCTTGATTGCTGTCAACCTGGAGAGGCCCCAGTACCTATGTCAGAATAACAAATGGCATGGTGGGGGAGTAGCAATGAGCAGCCAAAGCAGAGCAGAGGGTTGGGAGTGTTTCTGCAAGAATGCACATGAAAAAACATCCTGATCTAATTTACTAAAGAGTTAGCAAAATTGCCGTACCATATAAATTATGACAGTATAGGAATTAATCTGTTTAGTTGAATAGAAACCAATTTTAATCTTTTTGAAGCTAAAAATAAAAATTGTTATTTGTCCCTCCATCTGTATGGGATCAACATCTTGTGTCACCAGATTTGATTTGGAGAGATGAAACACTAAACATTGCCTGTAATTTATAGTTTGAAAGACAGTTCTTGTTAAGAATCTTAGAGTCTTGAACAGGGGAGTACCGAGATCAAGTTGCTTGTATATAATAGAAGTTTGCTTTGTTTGTATCCAGTTTTAGCACTGGTACAAGTATCCACGCTCTATTTTAAGTGCTTTTATTTATAACCAGTGGAACACAGCACTAAAGCACATAATACACTGTAGCATAACATTCCAGAGATCTATATGAGAAGAGGGTTTTCCTTTTATTTGAACTTCTTGTCACTTTGTTCGTAAGGAACTCTGAGAAAATAACAAGGGCTATCTTGTTGACATCTGCTACTTAATTACAAACGTAATAATGTTCTGTTTACAGAGGCATGCTTGTCATAGGCAGCCAGCTGTGTTTGTGTTACAGCCATTATATTGATTGTGATCGTTCTGACTGGAAAATGTTTCAGCTTCATTTTAAAAAACATGACCTGTTAGCTTTAGTGATTTAGTCTACAATTCATTGAGAGTAGTCTTATGATGGTAGTAACGAAAGAATAGCAATAGAAGTGACATTAGGAGAGTTATGGAGATTTCAGCGGTGAGTCTATATGAGCTAGGTAGACCTTTTCAGTGGGCTCATACGTAGGTATGCAAATAGATCCTAAATTGCCATCTCAGGTAAAGTCAGACCTTGAATTTTTAGGTTGCTAACTGCAGTAGCTTATTAACACAGAAACCCCAGTGATAATTAGCGGAAAGGAGAAGCTTGCTTGAGGCAGCCAGTCACCTGGCAGTTGTTATCTACAGCAGTCTTCATGATAGCAAGAACTACTGATAGTCATCTCATAATGAGGTGAGTAATGAAAGCCGGTAACTCACCAGAGACTGTGAGCACAGCAGACTGCTTGCATAACACATATACTGTGTGGCATTAATAGCTCTGTAAAAGATGTGGCTTGAACTGGCCAGCAAGTACTTGACCGGAAGACTGGATTTCTGAAAGGGGAAATAGTTTCCAGCACTGACAGAAGGAACCTCAAAAGAACCATCAACTGCAGTGACAAAGTTAGACACTGCTCGGTAACTGAACAAGGCACAGGACATTTGATTTTGCAAAACATGCAAGCTCAGATAGACCTATACAAATTGTTTAAGCCCCAACTCCAAAGGCATATAGATACCTTTGCAATCACAGAATTATTTACTTCATCTCAAAATGGCTATGCATAAGACTTCAGGAATAGATACAGAATTTAGCATATCCCTTGGAATATGCTGGAAGTGGGATGTGTCTATAAACACATGGCAATGAAGGCTCTGATGTACTTTAGGTATTCCATAAACGAAGCATAAATCAATTAGCAAAGTAGCCAGCTGTTAAATTTATGCTGAAGTCATGCTTTGTATTTCATTTGCTTCTAACTTTTCTTTTTTTCCATTCTTGTAGCTAACACGCTAGCTTTAATTTGAATTATTAAGACTTTTTGATTTTTGTTTTACTGTTGCTGAAACCAATAAACTTTGAATGGTCTGACTCCTGAGGGGTAGAGGATGTAGCAAGATCATGCAGTAGGCACCAGAAGGTACTTCCTGGAAGACGTGTAAGGAACGTGGAGCTATAAGTTTTTTATTGAGAAGTTGGGTGTAGAGGGGAATACTCGTGTTATCAAGTGCCAAGCTTAGTAAGGAGTTCCCTCTGGTGGGCACACACGGGTATTCTTTGCCAGCTTTTGCAAGAAACAGTCTGGAAGAAAAATGCTTCCTGGCTTTAAACAACCTCAGAGTAGCACATTGGTCAAATAATCTGTGAAACTAGGCAATTATACTTAAATTAAAGGATGCTTTAAAGGGTGAATGCATTCAGCATTTTTTTACAGTTGAGGGAAATGTTTCACCAGGTATGTATTAGATATAAAGAAACTAGATTTGCAGACATACCTAGAGACCATTCTGAGCAAGATCAAGTACTGCAAGATAGCAATTAAGTTTTTCAGTAATGACCCTAAAATTAGACTTCAAAGCTTATATTTAAGGCTTATTGTCAAAAGTTTTCAGCAGCCAGCATGAGATTATGCATGTGCTCAAATGCAACAGGATCTTCAGACCTACAAAACCCAGTTCCATAGTAGTCTTCTAAATCTTAAAAATACACTAATCCCTAAAGAAAAGGATGATAAAAATTAAAAGCTGTCTTTTGATACTTCATACTAAGCAGTCTCAACCCATTTCTTAGTGTCATCTGTTCTGCTTTACCATCCTATGCTGTTTAATCTGTTCTGTTTTCTTTGCCCGTGTATAAAAAGTTCTGGCCTGGTAAAGCACTGTCTTCTGTCCATTTTTATTCTTAGGAAGGAATTTAAATCCCATTTCCCTGTTTAAAAGCTTCAAGCAATCAGAATGCTCAAATCTTTTATTTGTTGTTTCTGATAAATCTCCTTTAAGCAGACTCAGTTACAGTTTTTCAGGTTTCCTTTCCTCCTTGGACCATTTTTCTCCAGACCTAATCATTTTCCTAAACTCTTCTATTTATTTGTTACTCCTGTTTCAGTGGTGGGCAGCTGCTTCATCGATAATAAGCCACTGGTTTTATTGCTGGAATGAAAGAGCAGGGTAAAAATTAGGGGGAATGACAAATGAAATGAGGAGCCTGGGAAGTGTTTGTTTGCCCTGTATTGTGGGCTTTCTCTCCATCAACCATTAAATAGCCACTGGACTACTTTCCAGGGGAGAGAAAAAAATCTTTAGCTGTTTCCTGAAGAAAATGTTTGTTAGACCACTACCCTTCCAGGTTCACATCAACAGATGTGAACTTTTCACCAAGCTGTGGACGAGTTAATACTCTCTAAAATGAAATTGTTTTTAACTGTTTCTGTACAAAAGAATTTGCACAACATAATCAATCAGCTTGGAGAAAACACTTCTCGGCAGTATGTAAACAAAAAGCTATGACAGTCCAGGGCACAGAAGTGCCTCCAGGGTGGTCCTAGAAGACACATCAATTTCAACCATACTTCACATAACAGTCTTTAAGATGCCGTATTTCATACTTGGATGTACATCTTCTGATATAAAAAAAGCCCCAACACATGAGTAGAAATACCCTTTATTTGTACATTTCAAGTGCTGCAAACGGAAATACTTAAGGGATGATCATTATGGGCTTTTCTCACTTCTAATGCAGTCATTGTCATTGATTATTTGGAAATTTTATTGTAAATGTCCACAGCTGGTTTTGGCTTGTTATTTAGAGAGTGCTTCAGCTCTAGCCCACTTACACTTTAGCACCAGCTTCTAAGGGTTATGGGGGAACCGTAGATGTTATTAAGAGGCTTTTCCCATTATCATTAAATAGATCAAGGAATGATTAAAAAATCATTCCAGTTAGAAAACACCAGCAAAAGAAGCCATTTTGCTCCCTGTAAAAGGTCTCTCTGACGGTGTATGGGTGGTGGCCCCACAAGCTCCGCCATCCACACTGAGCTGAGCTCAGACCTGCAGACAGTAACAACCAGTGCCCTGACTCAGTGTCCAGGCCTGCAAAATGGGCCTTTATCAACACTCAACACTGTGCATACCTTCAGATTGTACAGGCTCTAACTTCGACAGTCAAATTTAAGCCAGGGAGTTGTCCTGGTCTGTAGTTTACTAGTTTCCTGAGAGAGAGACATATCTTGTGAGAGCTGCATACATGTGCTTTGTAGTAGTAAAGAATGTGGAAGTGTCATTGGCTTTAGTGACCGACTGATAATAGAGAACTGCAGAAGAAGCATGAGTACTGAATAACATGGTCTGAAGGGTTTGTCTTCTCTCATGAGACAGATATGTCCCTGTTAATAATTGCAGCATCAAACTGTAGACAGTAGGGTTAGGAGAGACATGGACAACTTAGCCAGTTCCTCTCCCCCAAGCAAAGTCAGCTGTCCCATACACATTCCTCCCACTTGTTTCTCTCAGCTGTTCTTCCAAGACCCCTGTTGATGGGAAACCCATTTTTTTTGCAGATATTTGTTTCCAGACATTCACTGTCTTTACATTTAGAATTTTAATTTAATCTTCCTTTCTACAGCCTATTACATTCTGTCAAAGAATCACAGAATCACTAAGGTTGGAAAGGACCTTCAAGATCATCAAGTCCAACCATTAATCCAGCGCCACCATGTCCCCTAAACCATGTCCTGAAGTGCCACATCCACACATTTTTTGAACACTTCCAGAGATGGTGACTCCACCACCTCCCTGGGCAGCCTGTTCCAATGCTTGACCACACTCTCGCTGAAGAAATTTTTCCTAATATCCAGTCTAAACCTCCTCCGGTGCAACTTGAGGCCATTTCTTCTTGTTCTGGCGCTAGTTACTTGGGAGAAGAGACCAACATCCACCTCACCACAACCCCCTTTCAGGTAGTTGTAGAGAGCGATAAAGTCTCCCCTCAGCCTCCTTTTCTCCAGACTAAACAACCCCAGTTCCCTCAGCCACTCTTCATAAGACTTGTTCTCCAGACCCCTCACCAGCTTCGTTGCCCTTCTTTGGACACGCTCGAGAACCTCAGCATCCTTCTTGTAGTGAGGGGCCCAAAACTGAACACAGTATTCAAGCTGCGGCCTCACCAGTGCAGGGGCACAATCACTTCCCTACTCCTGCTGGCCACACTATTTCTGACACAAGCCAGGACTCTGTTGGCCTTCTTGGCCACCGGGGCACACTGCCAGCTGATGATCAGCTGGCTGTCAACAAGCACCCCCAGGTCACTTTCCGCCAGGCAGCTCTCCAGCCACTCTTCACCAAGCCTGTAGCGTTGCATGGGCTTGTTGTGGCCGAAGTGCAGGACCCGGCACTTGGCCTTATTAAACCTCATACAGTTGGCCTCTGCCCATCGATCCAGCCTGTCCAGACCCTCTGCAGAGCCCTCCTCCCCTCCAGCAGATCAACACTTCCACCCAACTTGGTGTCATCTGCAAACTTACTGAGGGAGCACTCGATCTCCTCATCCACGTTATCGATGAAGATATTGAACAAGACCAGCCCCAGCACCGAGCCCTGGGGAACACCACTTGTGACCAGCCACCAGCCGGATTTAACGCCATTCACCACAACTCTCTGGGCTCAGCCATCCAGCCAGTTCTTTACCCAGCAAAGAGTAAACCTGTCTAAGCCACGAGCCGCCAGTTTCTCCAGGAGAATGCTGTGGGAGACGCTGTCAAAGGCTTTACTAAAGTCCAGGTAGACAACGTTCACAGCCTTTCCCTCATCCACTAGGCGGGTCACCTGGTCGTAGAAGGAGATCAGGTTGGTCAAGCAGGACCTGCGTTTCACGAACCCATGCTGGCTGGGCCTGAGCCCTTGGTTGTCCTGCAGGTGCCCTGTGAGCACTCTCAATACCAACCGCTCCATAATCTTCCCCGGTACAGAGGTCAGGCTGACAGGCCGGTAGTTCCCAGGATCCTCCTTCCGGCCTTTTTTGTAGACAGGCGTCACACTGGCAAGCCTCCAGTCTCCTGGGACCTCCCCTGTTAACCAGGACTGCTGATAAATGATGGAGAGGGGCTTGGCAAGCTCCTCTGCCAGCTCCCTCAGTACTCTTGGGTGGATCCCATCAGGCCCCATAGACTTGTGGGTGTCCAGGTGCCTTAACAGGTCCTTAACTGCTTCCTCCTGGATTATGGGGGGATTATTGTGCTCTCCATCCCCGTTTTCCAGCTCAGGGGGCTGAATACCCTGTGGATACCTGGACTGGCTATTAAAGACTGAGGCAAAGAAGACATTAAGTATCTCAGCCTTGTCCTCGTCCTTGGTGACAATGTTCCCCACCATATCCAGTAAGGGATGGAGGTTCTCCTTGCCTTTCTTTTTGTTGTTAATATATTTATAGAAGCTTTTTTTGTTATCCTTTACGATTGTGGCCAGATATCCTGTAGCATGGCATCGCATAAAGGTTCAGACCATGTCTCTGTCTGAGCTCACATCCTAGCTCTGATTGGACTAAGTGTTTATTATTTAATTTTATACATGTTGCATTTAAAATGTATCAATATATAATTTTATAAAATATATGTCTTACAAATTGTATATCTTTTTGTGTTATATACTACATACATTGGTTTTTTTCTTATACAGGCATATGATAAAGGAAGCATTGAGTACCTCAGTCTCACCTGCGTCCTTGGTCACCAGGTCCACCAGTCTGTTGAACAGTGGGTCCACATGAATTTCCTTAGCCTTCCTTTTGCTTCTAGTGTACATTCAGAAGACATTTTTTGCTGGTCTTCACATCCTTTGCTACTTTTAACTCCAGCTGATCTTTAGCTTTTCTAAATCCATCTTTGCATTCATATGTATTGTCTCAATGTTTCTGCCAAAAGTGAGAATCAGAAGGATAAGGATAAGCAGTAGAGATGTGTTATTATGAGTTGAACAGATGTGGGGAATTTAGGCTATTTATTTTAGGCTAACATAATCATAACAGCTAATGTTATGTTAATGTTGCTAATCATCCTATATGTGGTACATAATCTACAAAGAGATGGACTTCCTGCTCTGAATCCTGGTCTCATGGTGTCTGTTTGCCTTTACTGACTGTTGGTATTGGAGAGATTAAACTCATTAAACTGAACTTAGTCTTTGTGAACACTTCCCCTGCTATGTAGGAGATGCAGCATGGCTTTTTCGATAGCAGATATGAGTGGGAGGAGCTTTCGCCTACACAGTCGCAGCACATATGGAAGAGAGGAGAGGAACTGATGGAGTAAGGATTGAGGGGGATAGACCCATGATACCAGTTGGAGCAAAACAACAAATACTTCTTAAAACATGGTGATTTGGGTCTTTAGAATGAATTGGGGTGAAATAAGGTAGAGGGAGAGCATGGATGCTCTGCGAATTTCTAAGGTGAGAGATACTGCAGTGATTTTTGTTGGAAGATGGTCATCGCATCTTAAAGTCTGAAGAGGCCGTGAAGAGGGAAATTCTAGTAGCCATGATGAGAGTTAGTAGAGGTACAGATAAGGACACCTATAGGAGCTGATATACTGACATATGCTTGTGTTAAAAAAAATTAAAGAAACTGAGCAACTGATACTCTGAAAAAATCTGATTGTAACAGTTTATTCCAGTGAAGAGCTAAAACACACACTGGCTTCTCAGATCGAGGTGGATGTTTTCACCTTTTGCTACCCAAACTTGCTTAGCCCTGTGGAATCCAAACAGCATTATAACTTCTGCTGTGAAAGAAGTTTAAAAATGAAGCACAAGTCAAATACAAGTCAAATAAGAGGTTGACTATGTAATATCAAAGCAATCTTAAGTGATGCAAGCACAGTTATATCGACATGTAACTGTTACATATAATAATTAGTTTAATAATTTAATATTTTGTAATAAGTAGTTTTTCCAAATTGTTAGTAGAGAAATATTTTCTCTTCTTTCAAACAATACAAAATATTTAAATACCAGCAGGGCAATATGTAGTTCTATGTGTAAATTCATTTTGAAAGCAAGCTTTTTTATTAGTAATAAATACAAATCCTATTAACTGTGGAAGTGTAGCTCAGAAAAAAGGCCATGTGCTCTTTATTTTATATTTATCCTAGTTTTCCCGTATACATGTGTTGAATCTTGTAAGGTTGCTATATTTTACCTAAACTGAAAAGAAAAACCCTCAAAAGTATTCTTTTTTAAAGTAATCACTTTAGGTATCACCTTTCTTATCTATATTTCATCTGCAAATGCTGTTTTTGAACAAACCATGCTTTATTCTTTCTGCTTGTTTAGGGCTGCCTTCTATGATGATTTTACTAGGTTCTTGCATTTATACACTGAACTATAGAATAGAAAAAGTGCAAAGCAGTATACATCAAAGAAACAATATGATTGTTGATTAAAAGTGCAGGAGAATAAAAGAGTAATTTAAAAAAAAAATTATATCGCTTACTGACAACTGTCCAACCCAGATATACATGTCTTTCTAAATATCTAAGAAAGAGCAGCAATTCACAATTCAGTGAGCTCCCATGACATCACATACATAGAAAGTCTTAAAAGCAGTATGGTCAATGTTTTTGTATCAATTTTTTGCAAATTTGTTCTTTTACATTAGAGAAACTTTAATTTTTATCAGTTAAGCTCTAAAGCCAAACCATGTTTAATTAAATTTGGTAGAAGCATACATGTACAAGACGTGTAACTATAGTATGTATTGTTTGTTTTTACTTTAGCTGTAGTTTATTTCACTATAAAAATGTATTTTTTTCCAAGGATTGCAAAATTTGGATATGCAAGGTCAATGGTGAATGAAAATTGGTTCTGATCAGTTGATCGGAATCAACTAGACATTTTTTCTCAAATCTTTATGACTACACTGAGCCTCTTTTTTCCAGGAAGCTATAAAACTCAGAAAACATATAGTCCAATTAAAACCCTTGACTGTAGGATTAACTTCATTGGGTATATAAGTCCTTTATTTTTGGAGATCTAACTGTTATGGAAGTTAGCGAACTTGTCTCCCTATGGTCTTGCTATGGTCATCTCTTAGGAGTCATTCAGTGCATAAATCTTAAAACCCATCAGGTTTTAAAATTTTGCCTTACATTTCTTTCTTTCTCATCCCCTCCATCTTGTCTTTAACTTCCTTGTCTTTCCTGTCTCCCAGCTTATTTTCAGCCTACCACTACACTCTCATATTCCATGTTTGAAGAAACCTTTCAGAACGACGTTACAGTCCTTTAAGGTATACGTTTCAAAACTGGGTAGCCTGGCATCTGCTGTCTCTGCTGTGATCTCTCCTTTCTGCCATTCCATCCCTGTTCCAATTTAGCACACGCATTTCCAGTAAGACACTTGTAGGTATATCAAAAGACTGGCTTCTGTGTAGTGAATTTTCATTTTTGGCACCGATATTGTTGCCAATGCTAGTAACGTTTTGATTCTTTCAGTTTTCATGTTTTCTATGAAACCCATCCAAAGGCTGTCTTTTCAACAAATACAAATATTTTTTTTCTTTTAAAATATCTGGAAATATACATGGAAAAATTTCAACCAGACACATAGCATGTTCACCTATAAGACATACATACAAGCATATATCCATGCTCTCTCATATGCTTTGAACCCACAGTAACTGAGACAGCCTTCATAGAGATCTTGAGGAGCAGAAGAGAATGGGATCTGACTTTATTCCATATCGTGAAACGACGTATTCCAAACTAGGGCTGTAAACTTGGCATTGTAGCACAGTATTAGTGCTGTCTGCATATTGAACAATGTTATAGTTGTCAGTTTTGATACATTCTACATTCCATACCTGTGATTATCTTGCAAAAAAATTGTCCTTTTAGGTTTAAGACTTTGGCAATTTGAAGCATTTCCAGTGTTGCAGAGGACTATATCTCTGGAACAGAGAAGGGAAGAGGCAGAAAGGAAATTTATGCTGAAGTTAAATACAAACAATCTAGAAGAAATAATATCTTGTATTATTACTTTTTGTGAAGATATTTTGAGTCACAATGGACTGATTTTTTTACTATCTTTTAAATATTTACATTCGTATTTGTTCGTAAGTATTTAATGAATAAAATACTGCTCATGTTTATTATTTTGTGGGAAATACTGAAAATAGTGATGTGGTTTTGAGCATATGTATGTAAAGAATCATTAAGCTACCATTCAAAAATAAAAAAGATGAAGTTGTAGTGAATATTATGTAGTTTAGCAGAGTAATTCTGGAGAGAAAATGATTTGCAATTGAATTTCTATTGAGGATTGGGATCTTAGTTGACTGAAATAGTAGAGTCATGAATTAGATTTTCTTCTTATTAAAGAGAATGTAGCTTATTTTGTAGCATTCCTCAGTGAACTTAGCTTTGATTTGGTTCACGTTATGGTTTAATAATTAAATAATTATTAAGTAATTGATAATTAATATAAGAGGTGAGGAATGCATGAGGATTTCAGTCGTAGAAGTAGTAGAGTGGACAACATTTCAGAGCTATCATGAAGAATTGGCAGGATTTGTTGGCAAGCCACTGAGTGGAAGAATAAATGGGATATCAAGGTTATGAACTGTAATAATGAAAAGGATGGTGGAGATGGGGAGTAACAGATGTCATACAGTGTAGTCGATACGCTTTTATCTTGTACAGATTCAGTTTATGACTGAGCATTCCATTATAGATGTCAGAAAAACGTCAGCAGGGTGAAGAGAAACCAGATCCAAAATGTAAGTTAGATAGTTGCCGAAGTAGTGATGGGGGTAAGAATAATAAAAGCAAGTGAAGTCAGCCTGCCTCCTTTTCTGAGGCAGAAGGAAATTTAGAGAATTTCCCTGTTCTTGTGCCCTGCTGTCCTGTGCAGTCCCTCATCCCTCATCCCAGAAGTGCTGGCCCCTTCCACACTGCGACTGGTCTTCACTCTGAGCTGTGGCTTAGCACCAAAGTAAAGAGCTGCGGGTGAGTGGCATCCTGAGGAGATGGTGACTTTCAGAAGGGCCACCTGAGGGCACCTAGGTTCATGTGGTGTCACTGGGACTCTTCCTACCAGCTGAGCAGGTGTGGGCTATTCGCACTGCCTTGTCCTGTTGATACCAACTGTCTCTGGACTGAGGCAATCACTGCATGTCATCATTATTCTCCAGGTCATCTTTGTCTTAAAATATGTATTTAAACAATGAAATTGAGATCTGATGTTGGGTTTTTTTGATACCAAATTGTTCCAGTGAAGTCCTTCAGCATATCTGCTAGATCTAGCATGCATGTCAGAAAGTAGTACATTCATCCAGAGAAAATATTGTTTTGATCTTGAAGCAATTCTCAAGCTTAGCAGAATGTTTTCTGTTGGAAATATTCTTGTAACCAGAAAATGAGATCTTAGCATGTAAAAATGTTACAATGCTTTCTTCTTTTCTAGATTAAAGTAGGAAGCACTTTTTTCATTTAGTGACCATACATATCAAAGGGATGTGTGGGATACCAAATGATGATAAGTTTGGACAGAAGAGTGATGGAGAAACAGAGGGAGGTTTCTGTGTAAACCTGAAAAAGAACCTTACCTTTAAAACTGTTATTCTACTTACGTAACATGAAGCACAGTCCGGCTTCACTGAAAATTATGCAAAAGCTATGGAGGATGAAATAGGGAAAAAAGTGTAGTCTAAACGATGATTGACGAGGGCTTTTTCTTCCTGTTGAAATAAAATGTAGCCAGCTACCGATTCCAGGGCTGTGTAGCAACAGTGGTTACAAAGTGCGTCGAAGTCGGGGTTTCTGGTCTCTCTGCTGAGCTAAAAAGATGCAGCAGATAAATGACTAAAATATTTTAATTAATTATTATTTAAAATTGATATGTCCTTGCATACAACAGAACTAATAATTTCTCTATTTCCATACAGCCGAGGCAATGAGAATAGACTAGCGCTACGGCGACAGACCATTCTCCGGGAGAAGGGGAGGAGGCAGGCCAGTCGAGGGCCAGCATATATGTTTAATGACCACTCAACAAGCCTTTCTCTTGAGGAGGAGCGCTTTTTGGATGCAGCCGAATATGGAAATATTCCAGTGATTCGCAAAATGCTGGAAGAATGTCCCTCACTCAATGTGAACTGTGTGGACTATATGGGGCAGAACGCCTTGCAGCTGGCGGTTGCCAACGAGCACCTGGAGATCACAGAACTGCTACTGAAGAAGGAGAACCTCTCTCGGGTTGGGGATGCCTTGCTTTTGGCTATTAGCAAAGGTTATGTTCGGATAGTGGAAGCCATCCTAAATCATCCTGCATTTGCCGAAGGCAAGAGGCTTGCATTGAGTCCTAGTCAGTCTGAGCTCCAGCACGATGACTTCTATGCGTACGATGAAGATGGCACACGGTTTTCCCACGATGTTACACCGATCATTCTGGCCGCTCACTGCCACGAGTATGAGATCGTCCACACTCTGCTGAGAAAAGGAGCTCGTATTGATAGGCCACATGACTATTTCTGCAAGTGCAGTGAGTGCAGCCAGAAACAAAAGCATGACTCTTTCAGCCATTCTAGATCCCGAATCAATGCCTACAAAGGTCTGGCAAGCCCTGCTTATCTGTCTTTGTCCAGTGAAGACCCTGTAATGACTGCCCTAGAGCTCAGCAATGAGCTGGCCGTGCTTGCCAACATTGAAAAAGAGTTTAAGGTGAGTAGAGAGATACCAATTCAGACAGACACAGAATTGCAAAGTTCGATCAAAGGTCTTTCTCCCATTCCTTGGACAGTAAGAGTCAGCATCATCTTCACAAATCAGCAAGACAATATGTGAAAATGTATAATCGTTTAATGAATGCGAGATTTAAATCTTTGGGAATGTCTTATTGCTCTGTGCTGATTGTAGTTCATGCTGCTTATGTAAAAGGTGCCAGTGAACTCGTTTTCCACTTCCTATCAGGCAGGATAGCAAGGGAGTCCCTTCAAACCCATGGGTGAAACTGGTTTAAGACAGGGGAGAAAGGAGACTGAAGTGAGACAGTTTCATCACTTATGCAAGCCGAACTGCATGGTTCTACTAAACCCTCATACATTCTCATTATTTTCTCATAATCGGACTGGAAGCTTTCTCACTCCTCACAATGTTTTACAGTTATTTACTAAAAGAACTCTAAATAATGTCCTTATCCCTTTTTTAAAGTGTTACTTTTCTCTGGTGTTTCTGCTAACCTCTTCCTCTTTTTAACTTATTTGTACTTACTTATATGTGAACTCTGAAGTTAAAGACTTTTTCAGTGTTATATAGAATTTTTAATGTTACAAAAATGCATGATTTTGAGAAAAAAATAAAATAGTTGAGACCCAGGGATTCGAGGCCTCTTAGATCCTTGAAACGTGAATGTTCTTTGGGATTTTTTTTTGTTATGTAGATGCAGCAGTGCACAACTTACAAAAATATTTACCACAGTTTATTTGTGTTAAGACAGTAAGAATGTAAACTTTTTGCTCTCCGTAGATGCAAAGTCAGGCCTTGTGCAAACATAGGCGGTGTTAATTATGACTTAGGTTAGCTAAAATCACTTGGACTGGGTTTACCTTATGGGACCCTGTTGAAAGCAGATGCTAGTATATGATACTGCTGTGACAGAGCAAGATATCTAGACTTCACTAGCAGGAGATCGAACCCCCTCCATAGCAGTCAGACACTTGTGTCCAACATTGTGTTAGGAAGAGTTTGAAGTTGCCGTGATCAATATTTAATGTTAATGTTCTTAGCAGTGGCACAGTTCTCAAGGCCGTGAACCCATCTCTGCTCAGTCAACCTGAGCCGAGATGCTGCAATTCTGAATTAATTACTCCTGACTCGTTCTCGTAGGTGTACCCTTGTGGCCCCAACCTGTTGTAAGAAGCTGAAATGTTTGTTAGAGGGGGAATGTGCAAAGGATGCTTAAAAACAGCAGCTAAACAGATAGAATAGGAGCAAAGGAGAATTATAATTTTATGTCAAAAAGACCAAATTCTGGGAAGACCATTTCAGGCTAAAGCATAGGATGCAGTCTGCCCTGTGAAGTCCCTGGCAGAAATCTTTAGAACCTCAGTGGACTGAGATTTCATCCAGTGCTTTCATGTACAGTTCAGAGAAGAGTATTTAAACCGCGTGCTCTCATCCCTTTCTCTTTAGCAGCTGCTGAAGATGTGAACAAAAGGACTTGATTAACTTAAAGGGGAGTAAATTTAGAACAGAACAGAAAAACATTTTTCATATCCCATAAATGCAGCCTGTTGAGTTCACAGCTATGTTGAGATAAAGAGCACGTCTAATTTGTAGGGACTGTATAGCTCCGTTTACCACAGTTGGAGCGGCACAAGCTAAGATTATTATAAAGATAAATCAAAACATCATCTGGAACTGTCAGCAAGAAGTGTCCTTCAAATGTATGCTGCAGTACACAACTGGCGAGGTGAACTGGGAGCACAGTTATTTGTCCCTGGTGCCACCAGGGCAGGGACTGGAGCACATGGGTGAGAAAAGGGGAGCTGGTTCAGAAAGCCTGCTTCTGCAGCCTGCCCTGAAGTGCCATGAGGAGGCCCTTCCTCGGAGTGACCTGGCTCAGCCTTGAGTGACTTTTGGTTTTTAGTTCCTCTTTTGCCTTGGTTGCCATCTCTAAAATTAGAGCTCGACTTCTAGGGTAGTGTTATATAAAGAACTGCAACACAGATTTTGATGCTGGAGGCATCAGCAGGAGGCTAGGCAAGAGACAGAGCAGCTCCATATTGCCACGTGTTAATCAGCCAAGCTCTGCTGGAGATGCAAATACTCTTTAGAGTAGAGTGAAGGTGAGTGGGAACAGTGAGGAGCAGGACCATGAGCCAACACGGAAATTTAACTCTCCCTTAACTTAAGGTTTCACCAGGAGCAGGCAGCTGGCAACATAAGGTCTTTCGGGAACATTTTTGTGGGTACTAAAATCACCTGGTGGTTCTGGATAAATGCAAAAGACCACGGCGTACATTTATGCATGCATTGATGAGAGTTAACATTTACGCTTTTGATAAGTGACAACATTCACAATATCTAGACAGGCTGGGGGCTTGTCTGAGAGATACCTGGCTTAGGTTCAGTGCAGGCAGTACAAAGGTTGGGTGTACAAGCTGCTGGAAATGGAGGGTGTCATCTTTACCGAGTCTGGGCTTGTTTGTGCTTCTGCAAGCTCATAGCCCTGCTTGCAGCAATTTTTCTAAAAATTGTTACCCTTTCTTTATTTCAGAGTTTGCTACACTTATCTGGATAGTGTAGTCCCTGTGTAAAATTGTGGTTTTTGTAAAAATATTTCATACATGTTAGTGTAATAAAAACAAGTATATTTTTAGTGCATAGATTAGCTGAACATGGCAAATCTTTAGCTCCACCTGAGGATTGCCTGAGCCATTTAAAATATTTCAGACCTTGCCTAAATGAAAATTGAACTTTCTGGTAATACGCTGTTTTAAAAGTCACCTATTTTGTCATGCTGATGAGGTATTGTTGTCAAGGGAGCTTCCTAGTGGGTGCCTACAGCAACCAGGCACAGACAATTCCCAGGTCTTCCTCAGAGCCAGTGGAAAAGGTTGCTGGTGAGCTGTGCCGCTGGTTGCTTCGTGACTATATCATAAATTACTTCTCTCTCCTGTCTTACACCATCAGTTAATGTTAGAGGTAACACTGACCATGAAACTGTGTTTCACACAAAATAGGAAATGCCATAATCAGTGGAAATCACGATTTGCTGGAATATACTAATTCCTTTGCCTCAAACCTCTGTAGTGACGTCATCTAGCATTCCATGCCTGTTGCATTTGGTTGCAGGTATTGTTTTTACAAGTTCTTTGGAGGATCATTCTCTATTAGGAGTAAAACCAGAAAAAAGTAGATGACTTCTGAAGGAAGACTAACTGGACAGATGTGTCAAGCACAGTGTAGGAATATTTCTGTACCAAGCAAACAGCTGATTCAGGCTTCCTGAGTAATTCTGAGATCTTCAGGATTTTCTGAGCACCATTTAATTTAGCTTTTTATAACATGTAAGTGTGCAGCTTTACAAGGTTTGATACTATATGGAATATTTTTATTTTGGGGGATTGTGCTCGTATTTTCTGTCATCTAATTTATTTGCCCGCCCTGGAGCTAATATCTCCACTATGTCTCTAAGGATGTAGATGATATGTTCTGCAGAGATGTGGCCTGGAGTTTTGAGCCACAGCTGTGACCCAGAGCTTTTCAAAATGGCCAAGATTTGCATTTAGTACAAAGTCCACTGCAGCTATAATGGCAACAGACTGCTTATTGTTTAATGGTATGGAGTGGAAAATGTATTTTTAAATTAAATGTAGATGCGTTACTGTTTGCTGTAAATTAATACCACTAATAAGGTCATCTGAGTTTGCTTTTCTGATGAGAAGCAAAATTCAATTTATCATCTCAAAGTCTGATATTCTGTTTGTTTTCATTTATACAACCCCCATTACAGAAATCAGGTCCCAGTCTTCATTACGGGTATTGTCAGCTCTCTTAAAGAAAAGGTAACATCACTTTTTAGAGAAGAACTGAGGCGCTGAAGGAGTAAGGGCCGCCTTTGTAAGGGGAATAATGTGTTTATCTACATAGTAAGAAGCCTAAATCCAACATTTAGGTCCCACTTACATTCACAAGGCACTGTGGAATCCTAAATCCTCGTTTAGCAGTACCTGCCTTTCTGCTCTTGGCCTCTGCATTCGCTGCGCAGGGCCAGGACGTGGCCTGGAGCACTGCTCCATCTCGTCTGTGGAGTTCAGTGTCAGCCTGTGCCCTGAGAGCATTTTCATCCCGGGCACGGTCTGGGGGACAGCGGGACCCCGTGACTGAGGTTTTCAGGGTGGCCGTGGCGTGCTTGCTCCCTTACCCAGGACACCGAGACAGTCTCTGGCTGCTCCTTCCACAAGGGCAGGTGACCCTTTTCAGCAGCAGCCGCTGTCACCCCACCCCTCCTGGCATTCCTCTGCCACCAGCGTCTTGTTCGGCCGGTTCCTCATCCGCCGCAGCACTCGGCGCAAAGCATCACCTTCCTTTTGCATGCTGGGAGCAGCCAGTGCCGCCCCCTCATCCTTGGGGTGGCAAAATTCGGCAAAAATGGTTTTTTTCTAAACTGCTGAGGGGTCCTGAACCAACATTGTCACATGCGTAAAATAAAGCACACGTATGCTTTATTGCAGAATTAAGGATTGATTCTTTTTAGAACCTCCAACTGTAATTTAATTGCTAACTGCCTTCTCAAGTTTCCCAGGACTGCTTTTTTAATTGATTAAGTTTACAGTTTGCAGTAAAGGAGAGCTCATGGAATTACCTGTGTGCCTTGGCCATTTTCAGAAACGAGTTAAGCCAAACAAACTACCACGTTCCTTTGGCTCACATTAACGGTCAGAGACGTGTGAGACTCTGCGGGGGGGAGCTTTCTGTGCATATGTGACAGAGAGACGCTGAGGTGGCGAGAACAGCGTATTAAATCATTTTTGCTGTCACTACACATTTAAGTGGACCAAGGAGACACGGGGCAACAGGCAGCCCATGCAGTCTCTGCAAGTCAACACACTTCATTTCTTAGAAACGAAGTTTCCTGGGTAGAGCTACCTGCCCTGTGTCCAGACCCTGACAAATCTTCCTGTAGCAGCTTAAGACCTTATCATCCCATCTGTCCTCCGGAACCTTCCCTGAAAGGATGAATTCTTCATGAGCGAATACGCCTCAAGACAGCACGCTGCGAACTGGAGCAGGGTCGTGCGTTGCCTTCAGCTGACTCTGCCCTGCTACAGCCGTCCCGCGCCGCGGCCGCGGCTGCGGCGGCGACGCCGCGCACCGCTCGGTCCCCCAGAGCTCGTGCGCTGTAACCTGTAACCGCCCAGGATGTTTCAGCTCCGCTACCACCGCCGACCAGCTGTATTTCACAGGAGGGGAAGCTGTTTTATTGCATTTGCAAATGAGAAAATAAACTGAGGGAGTTTATGGGTTAATTTCCTGGGTGCTAATATATACTGTGATACCGTGTGCAAACCTAAATTCAGAAGGGATAATTCTGCAAAGTGTGAATAGGGGTATCTAGATGTATATTTTTAAAAAGTGCCCATTCAGTATTCATTTTGGTAAATAGGACTACACTCAGAAAAAATCATGTTCTTCATTAGAATAAATTATCTTACATGATTTTTGTTTTGAGACTACCCAAAGATGTTGGTCTCCAGTGTGGAATTATGGTCTCCTCACATACTCTTTTGAAACTCCATGTTCTCATGGAGTGAGAACATTCATGTCTCATTCATCAGAGCTGGAAAATACCGATTAAGAGTGTGTGTGTGTGTATATATGTGTATTTACTACCAGAAAATACACACATACCAGTATATTACAAATATATTACACTATTTTGTAATATTTATGAAGGCCAAATTATTTTGCTCCTAAAATTATTGAAAAATACTCCTTTTTTAATTTGATGTTCAAGGGTCATATATCAGCTTGGAACAGTTCATGGTACCTAATCGTACAAGGGTGTGTAGATTGACTTTATATTTTTCCTTTGTCTGTGAATCTCAAAAAATACTTTTCCTTTCATTTCAAAGAGGACATTTATATGTTAAAATGATTGAATACTGAATCTTATCTTAGCTGCTGCTACAAAAATGAAAGCCAAACAGAAGGTGATACATTGCTCTCAAAAAATGTCTTTCTGCAATACCAAGAAGTCAGGATTTTGGTTAATCTCTCTTGTTACTTGTCTGAAGAGAGGGAAAAGAAGTAACACAACAATAAAATATACAGCATGTCATGAAATGGTTAGTTTTAGTATTTAGCTTCTGTTGTCTTTGTAGAGAAATTACATTAAAGTTCATTTCTCTTTTATGACAGATCTGAGCTATCTTGCTTACATTATATTATTAAAAAAATAAATCACTAGCAGTTTTATGTAGGCATACAAGAGTGTCTATAACTATTTGTCTATGAATGTTTTCATCCATCTGAGCAAAGTGAAATGTAAAACTTGGATGCAGTCCTTTAATATATCCAAGTAATAAACTGGTATTGTGGTGGTGTGGGTAATAAAGCACAAACATGCATGAAGCACACCCTCGGCAAATAAATTAGGGTATTCTCTATACTCAAAATAATGGTTTCTGTTCCAGGATGTGCAGTAGATGGCAATCAGTAAGAAGAAGTAATTAAAAAGAAGGGACTAAACAGAGACTAAGGGTGGGAGAAGGGGGAAGAAGGAAGAACAGACCAGAAGAGGGAGAGATGTGTCACTCTAATAAAAGTATCCATAGAAAGTTACTTTGAACATGAAATAGAGACTACATGAGCAGTCCTGTATGGTGTGGGATGGTTGGAGTTTTTTCATTCTTTTTTTTTTTTTTTTAACAATTCTACAGTAATTTCATCTTTTTAAGACATTAAAATTAGCAGAGATCACAAAAATATCAGAAGTTGTTGACACATGTATGAGTAAATCTTTTGTAAGATCTAGGGCACAGGCAATATATCTGTACACATTTTTTAGCTTTAGCATCTATATCTATATCCATCTAACTCCCTATATGTCTAGCTATATTCATCTTTTATGACCCAAATACAGCTGCAAGTAAGGAGTGGTTAACTAACTGTGGTTTGCACTGATCAAAATGTCTTTTTCTGTTTTGACTTGTGCCTTTTGGAAAACAGTGACTGAAAAGAATATTTGGTAGGTAAAGCAATAAGCAACTGAGCCTGCAGTTGTAGAGCAACATTTTGGCTCACATGGTGAAGTCTGTCGTGAGATATTTGAGCTAGAGAGCATTGAGTTGAAGTTAGAGGTGTGGTATCACCATGCTAGCTGTAGCACTGCTGGAAAACAGCAATCAAATCTTGTCTTTGCAAGCTAAAAGAGATGTTGGAAAATGAGAAAGATAAGATTTACAAGAATAATTCAAGGCCTAAGAAAATTCAATATATTTATGTAATTCTCAAGAAGGTTGGGAAGTTGTTTAGATGTGTTCCCTGTAGGATACTCATCTTGTCCAATTGAGATCTCTATAGTGTAACTTTTTACATCTGAGCTAGTTATCTAGACTTCTGTGACAATCAGTGAATAAAAAAATTTCCCCTGTGCTATTCATCTCAACTTGAAATAGTCATTAAAATATGTCATACAATATTTCTGAAAGTGTTTTTTTACTTTCAGTTGGCTCTAAAGCAAATCTAGAGAGTAGCTCAGGTGTAAAAATTGATAATGTAGTTGTCCAAGGTAACCAAGGTGGGATGAATCCTACTCTCTGAACATTCGGGGAAGTAGATGCCTGATAGCAAAGTGCTATTAATCTACCAGAAAGAAACATATCAAGATGCAAACAAACTATTGATGCTCACAGATGTGCATCTGGGATGTAGAACTATTTCTTTTGTGTTAGGTCCAAACAGCAAATTGTCTTCTTCCTTCTTTTCTTTTCTAGAATGATTACAAGAAATTGTCTATGCAGTGCAAGGATTTTGTAGTTGGACTCCTTGATTTGTGCAGAAATACGGAAGAAGTGGAAGCTATTTTGAATGGGGATGTAGAGATGAACCATAATAATGGAGAACATGGTCGCCCCAGCCTTAGCCGCTTAAAACTCGCCATTAAGTATGAAGTTAAAAAAGTAAGTACTGATGTTGATCAAACAGACATGTCATGATGGTGATATTAAATTGTGCTATTATTAAATGTTTATGTTTTGGTAGCCTCTGACACTTAAGTGAACATTTGGGCCCTTCTGCACGGTGTATTTTACAAACAGAAGAATCCCTACCTCAAATAGCTTGCAGTATAAACAAGCAGCAGGTATTGAGGCTGGATACTGGCCACAGTGAGTATGAGAGCAAATGGCTCTAAAAAAATGTGTAGGTATATGCACAATTTTATATATTTACTTCGTTTTAGTTTTAATCTATTTAAAAAAAAAACAAACAGGAGGAAATTTGCCCTACTTCTGCAGCCTGGAGAAGTATAAGATTTAATAAAGAACAGAGGATAGCACAGCAGTCCTGTGCACTTGATACACATTTTTGTCAGTCTGTTGTGTCTTACTCCGAAAGCTGAGAAAACTTAGTGAAATTGTGTGTCTCAGAAAATGTATATTTGTCTGTATAGAGGATCAGAGACACAATCTAGGAGTAATAGTGCTATGGTTCTCACTTCGGAAGAACAGCAGGCTCCAGGCAGTGTTGAATACAGGAATTACCGTCCCTTCTTTGGCTTACTTTCATCTCTACTGTCCGTTTAGTACACTGGTCTGCATCTGAAAAGTGCTCAGTGAAACCAAGACCTTTGAATTACCCAGGAAACTTCTTTTGTATTATATAGGTTTTAAATTTCTAGGTGACATGCGTGTGAACCAGGGAGAAGTGATTTGTGTGATGAAATTTGTACAACCAAAGTTCAAGAAGGTACAGCTCAGGGATATACTTCGAAAGCAGATTACCCTAAAGTAGAGCTATCTCCTGACAGAGCAGCAAGACTTTTGATAAAACTTCTCCTACATAATGAAATGGATCAGATCAACACCGTGAAAATAAACATTATCTTATTTTAACCAAAAAAAATTTATATTTGACGAGTATTTATGTGTTCATGAAGGGAAGAAAAGAAGAAAAGTATTTTGACTGAAGAGCACCTACTAGCATATGAGCACAAACGTGCAAAACACTTGGCAAGCTACAGTCACTAAAGAGAGCTGAAACAACAGTTGAAGAGAAAATACCACATTGACCTTGTCCTTCGTAGTAATTGAGTCTTGATCCTTCCTTGAATATGAACTTTCCTTCAACACTTTCTCTGGCCTGAATAAAGACGTTTCTTGCCCCTTCAGCCAGTCATCCTTTAAATATCGAGAACTATCCTAGAAAAAAAGTACTGGATTCAGTTAAATTTTTAATTGCATTTCTGGGTCTAGACTTAAAATGTATGGTGCACAAGAATCCACTATTTATTAATATCTACCTTTGTAAGAACCTTCTTTTACTCTCCAGAGGTTTTGACAGAAAAGAGAGTTATAGGCCATACTTCTCAGTTTTGTAGAGTTTGTCCAAAAGATTCCAGAACCAAGTTATAAATAGTCCTTAGCTGATTTCCTGTAGAAGTGACAGCTGTTTTCTCATGCCAGCTGAAGAAAATGGTATTTTCCACATTAGTATGTGAAAATACGGCATATTCTTTCCTTCATTGCTAAAGACTATATAGCATCCTTAGCAGAACAGAAAGACTTAAAGTTTTGGAGTTACTGAAGTAGTAACATGAAAAGTATAAACATCAGAAACAAGTGGAGTTTGCCCAAATATAGTTTATGTTTAATTACCCTTAGTTGGAAATTAATAGTTTGTGGTGGAACATGGTGTCAATAAAATAATAGTTTTATAAATTAAAGGACTTGTTGTTGCCAATAGCAACATTCCTGCATGCTGGGAGATTTTGCTCATCAAAAAACTTTTCCTTGTACCCTTTTTTAATGCTCCTTTGAATATAAGCTGAGTTGTTGCTATTCACACATTCTTAATGCGCTTCATAAAGCTGTTATTTTAGTAAAAGATATTCTGATAGCGATATTTTATTATACTCCTTTCCTTTGTTACAGTTCGTAGCACATCCAAACTGCCAGCAACAACTTCTTTCAATCTGGTATGAGAATTTGTCAGGTTTACGTCAGCAGACCATGGCAGTGAAGTTTCTGGTTGTTCTTGCTGTTGCGGTGGGACTGCCGTTCCTTTCAATGGCTTACTGGATTGCTCCTTGCAGTAAGGTCAGTCTGTGAAATCTTGTGATGGCTTGTTATTAACTCCTTTATCATTTGTGTTTAGATTCCTGTCAACAAACATGAAGCATAAGTATAAATTACTGACGTGCTTCAATAATACTTCAGAAACGTATTATTTTAAAGTGGAATTAGAATGAAATGAACAAGAGTTGCCTTGTAGAAACTGTAGTTTAGAAACAGTAATTCAAGCTGTTGAATTCATTTGGTTGTTGGTTTAGTAGGCAGATGCAGAAGATCCTCATTTCCCATTGATTCAGAGCTAGACTAAGTTCAAGCTGTGCGTTAATTCCAATTACCTTAAAGACAATTTTATTCTTTATGATTAAAAATTAATAGATAGAAGTCACTGAAATGTGAATGTCAGAAATTAAAACAATCATCAGTTTTCTAGAAATCAAAGTGAACCGTGTTGGCTTGTCAAGACTGTCCTAATACTCATGACGTTTCATGAGGTTTGTAAAGCAGTCGCGCAGCCTCCCCTGCATCCGTTTATAATGCGCTGTTTAGATCTGGGGTTACCACTGTATCTGTTTCGGATGATGTATACTGTGGAAAGGCTTTCCACTGAAGATGGGTTATAAGCTCTGACCTCTCTGAACTTTGTGTTGAACCTCTGTTTTAGCTGGTCACTATCCATTTGAAACGGACACTGATGGAAAGTTTCCCTTGAGAGTACGTTGGAGGGAACGAGTGGGATCTTATAAGGATTATTCAACAGGTTATACTATAACGTCTGTGATTTTAGCAGGTCAAATTCTGTGCACATACAATGATTCCAGGGGAATATGAAGGTTGAAAGAGAGGACTGAGGTCTTTGTGTTTGTGGGGTTTTTTTATTGTTCTGTGAGAGGAGAAAGGTGGGCCTTTTTAGTTTTGCCATATTTTTCATTTTCTTTCAGTCTGGACAATAAAAATCAGTTATATAATTTTCACTTTTGCTGTATAGTGACTAGGATTTTTATGAATACTTTTGTCTTAAAACACACCTTGAGATTCAACTTACTTCAGTAACTGGTTTTCAACTATAGCAGTGACTTATCTATTTGTCATTTTCCCTTTTCAATGATTTATTGGATCTTAAAGTAATTTTAAACCTTTGTACATCTGAAAAAGCTATTTCAGAGCAGCTTTTTAAAATCAAAGTTCAAGGGATAACATCCTTTAAGGTTTCATTTCCTCTGTTGCTATTTAATCATCTCATCTTGTGATTTATGTGTTCAATGCTTTTTGTTTCATTATGTTCTGCAAATGTAAAATCTAATCCACCCTTTTCACCAGTTTCCATTTCTCATCTTGTGCTTCACTCGTACTTCAAAATATATTCTCTGGTTTTTGAAGACAAAAATGTTCCTGTCTAGTTTCCGGTTAGGATGGCTCCAATGCAGAACATGATCTCTATCAACAGAGTCCATTCTGTGTATGAATTGATGGAATTTTATAAGTCTCTTCTTCTCCTACCGAGATAAAGCACCCATTCTTTTTCCAGGTTTTACACTATAGGGCACAGTAACAGAAGGGAGAGAAAATACAGTATACATGGTGAAAAGAACAACTTACAGTGGAGTTATTCTGACCTGTTTGTTTGTATTCTTATGCCATGTCTCTAAGAAAGTAAAAAATGTCTTTATGACATTTGCAACATCTCAGTCAGTTACCTTTATAGCTGACCAGTTTCCTCTTTAGGAAGAAGTTAATTTGAGCTTGGACCACAGGTACTGAATTGAGTGTTTCAGATCTGGAAGAAATTTCGTAGAAATATGTGGACAAAGTCTTGTTGATTTGGCAGGAATTCACTAGTGTCAGATCCCACAAGGAATTAAGATTGCCTCTTATTTGAGTTTCAGCCAGCAATCCACATGGAGGCACTTCAAAGTTTTGTGAACTGTTTGCTCTGCATTTCTAATTGGTAATTCAGTGTAACTACTGACATAATTAACCCAAAACTTCTACAATACTATCTTATTACAGGACATTTTGAAAGAGTAAAAACTATTTTCAGTTATCTTCAAGAATCTCTAATGTCTGTGCTGTGGAGCTCTAATTAAGAATAGAATTTAGCTTTTCAGCTTTATAAATGCATAAGTCAGTCAGTCAGCCTCTGGCCAAGATGAGGGATCTGAATTTGAATTGAGTCTTCTTTTGCTGTTCCCAGCCACCTGGGGTTGGCATTTCTAAAGAAGCAACTTGGTAAGTCCCTACCTGCTTTCTAGAAGCGTGTTCTGAAGGTTATACACATTCCTCTCTTGCATTGTGGTAGAGGAAAAGAAATGGAACGTTACGTCCATTATATAAGGAGTTAGGAAGTTGTTCTTCCGAAAAAAGTACATGCATTATCTCTTTTTTGTTATCAGGCCTTTTCCTCTTTGTGGTAGATGTGCTACGTGGAGTCCTATTTTATAATTTCTTTATGAGTGCCATACTCCATAATGTTACAATACTGATTGTTTCTGCAGAGTCACAAGGGAGGAATAATGTGAATCACTGACTCCAGCTCCCAGCGATTTCAGGTGACCCTACATACAGACCAATACGTGTTGAAGTACCGGCAGTATAGCTATTGTGTATCTTGTCCTAACCCAAACCAACATACAAAACACTCTACAAAACTGTAGCAAACCAAAGGCTATAGCACAGAGGATCAGAAACTAGAAAAAGGAACCAAAACAAAACCTAAATTGAAAACCACTTCAATTACAGAAAGAGATTCAGACCATTTAGATGATCATGTCCTTGGTCTGTGCAATGGGAGAGTATTTATTATGTCAAAGTGCACAGTGAAAGTGTATTAAGGAGGGACTCTAGCTTACAGAAAAGTCCAAACTTGCAAAGGTTATGGCCTTGTTTTCACATGTTGCTCTTTCTTTCCCTGATTCGTATTTTCTGACCTATGTTTTCTCCATGAAGACATTCAGAATTTTAAAAGTGTCATTTCAAGATTTTATTGGATCACTGTTATATGGCAATGTCATAATAACTTCTGGCATTTGTGTAGTCAGTTCAACCACAGTCAGCCCTGCTTCCAGGGAGATTTTACCATATATATGTAAAAAATACTTTTCTGTCTCTTTTGAAGGGGTGCGAGAGGGGGTGCTAGGAGTTCAGTCTTTTAAATGTTACAATTTTTGATCAAGGGATGTATTAACATTACCTCCTTCAGTATTTTTTCTTCTTTTCTGGCTTTGTCACTTTCTGGCGCCTGTCTCCTAACCCATCTTCACTTGTAAACACAGGAATAATGCATTTAAAAGGACACTGTCAAGGTGTTTTATCATTTTCCAGCTCTGCTTTATTGTGCGTTATTTATGACTGTTCCTTCCTAGCTTGAAATAAAATCTTTCCCCATAATGATTACCTGTTTTCTTTGTAGTTCACGCAAAATAATTGGTTGTTGAAGTTCCTCTCATGAGGCTGATGGAATATTTTATTTAATAAAAGGTAAATTAGTTTTTTTGAGTGAGAAACATAATGAATGGCATGGGTTTGCAAAATAATATAAGGGAAAAGGAAGATCAAATTTTGTGCGTGCTAACCTTGACAGTGCTCCTTTAACAGTATCTTCTTTTTACATTTGTCTAGTTTTCTTAATGTAATCTGTGTTTGAAACCTTACCATCACATCCTCCGCTGCATCCTCTTATTCTTTGTTTCTGTAAAAGCTGCCTGTAACAACAGCAAAATTCTGACTTTGGTTTTAAAACAAGTGTAGCAAAAATATGTATACCAGTAATTTATCTTTCTGCTTTCCTCTCCCTTTCCAGATCACAGATTGTTATATGTTTCAGCTGAGATCTGTGACACTTGCTCTCACTTCTTTCCAAGGAATTTTTGTCACGTATAGATACTGTCTTCATCTAAAATAAGAGAATATTTTTCTGGAACTGTCAACTAAGTGAACAAGCTAAGACTTTTACTATTAATACAGGCATTCCCAAAAATAAAGTAAATAATTGCTAAAAGTTCAGCCTTGTGTGAGTTTCTATGGCATTTTTATTTTTTTTAAGTGTTGCACTAAATCATTTTGAAGTTGTGCTTTGTCCTGACAAGGTTGAGAACATGTCTGTTAAGGGAGTCAGGAAGGAAATTAAGACACTACAGAAGTCTAAACATAATGTTTTGAGGCCTCATGACTTGTTTTTAAAAAGAAAATAAGTTAGGAAAACTGCACAATATCTGTGCTAAACTGAGTATTACATCAGACAGGAAACTGAATTCTTTAGTCATAATTCACTCCTGGTGATAATTTAATGCTATTAGTAAGTGTCAAAATCCCATTTTCTTTGTTGCCTCATAAAGATGACTAGCATGTAAATTAAAAAGAAATTCAACAACTATAATAAATTTTTCTCTTGGTTACCTATAGTAGATGTAGATGCCCCAAAATAATTACAGATTTATTTCAAAACACTGAGTTAAAAATACCTATGGTCAAACTGATATATTATCTCTTTGAAAATAGCAAATAAGTAGAAACTTTTAAAATTGACTGTTAGCATTATGTCATAGTGTACAAACTTTTTCCAAATATTTGTTCCTCTGTATTACTGAAATACATCTTTCTCTGTGTTACTGTTCTTTTTATACATTTTTATGTTGGAAGGCAGCAATGCAATATCCTTGTGTTTTATAACCTCTGTTACAGCTGGGGAGGATAATGCGTGGACCATTTATGAAGTTTGTAGCCCATGCAGCCTCTTTCACCATTTTTCTTGGTCTACTTGTCATGAATGCAGCTGACAGATTTGATGGCACCAAACTCCGACCTAATGAAACAACGGGCAACGTAAAACAGCTATTTAGGATGAAAACATCCTGTTTCTCATGGATGGAGATGCTCATTATTTCTTGGGTAATAGGTAAAGATTAATTTTCACTTAAATTTGTCTTGCCCTGATTTCAGTGAAGCTGGACACAATTTAATCCTTTGCTGTTAATGTTATGTGTAAAAATTGCAACAAAGGGAGTTCATTCAACTGGCTGCATTCTCACATTGGCCTCATGTTTCTTACTGGATGTCAGCAGGATTCACATACGCCTGGTTAATCACAAACATTCAGGTTCAGGACTTAGTTGAAATCATCTGAATATGAATGAATTCAATTTTATAAATATCAAAGGAAAGTGTCTACCAGTTTTCTGAGGTTTTTTTTGAGGCAGGCTGTGTCAACTCTCACGGGGAAAGATTTCCACATCACGGGCCAAGTGTTTTTTTGTCCAATTGTCTCTTTCTGCTAAGATTCTCTTATTTTGCAAGCATGCCTGCAGAATTAATAGTGTATAGCTGAATGTATTATTGACAAAAGGGAAGCAGAATACAGACCCCTGAAGATTCAGCGGTAGATTTGTCCATCCCAATGTAGGAATTAAATGAATATTATTGAGCAGTACTCTGAGCTGACCCGTTCAATTCAGTGATGCAGTACTATTCAGCATAAGAACTTGAGCACAGACCCTCAGAAATATTTTAGCTGTCTCATTATTATATACCATTTATTCCAATGCGGGTTAGGTGCCTAGATATTTTAAAGATGTGGGTTCTAGTTGTTAGTTAAGTCAGTAATTTGGGAGAGTTAAATTCAAACTAAGTAAAATCCATTTCCATTTAAGAGCTTATGCATTTAAAATATTTTGCTTTTATGAGCTTTCTCTGATTGAAATTGGAGCCATTTGTATATCACTTCTTATAGCTTTGAAAGACATTGACAATCTTAATTTATTTCATCATATAGCTGTATATAAATTAATATAATTGTGTATTAAGGGAATAATATGACACTTAGATTCCCAAATGTTCTATAAATATCAGTGTTTTCATCTGATAATAAAGGAGTAAATAATAATTTTCCAGTTTGAAGTTCTAGTTTGCTAATTTAGTCTATTTTTATTTATTTCAGTGTCATGCATAAGATGGTGTATGAAAAATTGGTCCAGTGCATACAGTTGTAGCATTGATTTTAATTACTGTAATTAACATTATAATTGTCCTTATCTGAAAATGGTGGAAAGTTCCTTCAGACAATTTGAGAAGTGCAAAAAATAGTGACTTTATTCCAATTCAGTATTTTATTAATTCTTTTTAGAACCCTAGAAACATAGCTCATGATTAAATAAATTTTATCTTGAAAAGGAAAAGGATTTGCTCAATAAAAGGATGCCATAAACTAATACTGTACTCCTATATTTTATTATTAAGGGAGAGTAATTGGGAATCAAACAGATACCTTTGCTCTGCTGAAGAAGCATTAGGTCTGATTCTTACTTTTATGCTCATTTGTTACATATATTTGCAATTTCAGTAAAATAGACTGTACCCAGCGTACTCTGCAAATAAGAAAACGTGAGTTCTGCTATTAATTAGGCCACTATATGATCATGCTAGAGCATTTCTGCTCTTTCAGTTTCTTTCTGTGTCTGTAACAGATGGTAAAACTCACATCCCGTTCTTCCCTTTGAAAGTTTTTGTAGTTGTGTAGGAAAAAGCAGTATGAAAGATTGTTGTTATTACTCACATGAGAAAGAAGTACTGGAATGTACTTGAATTGGCAGGTTCAAGGATTTTAGTTTGTGTTCGAACTCCCACTGAACAAAATGGGTTTGAGTTTGACTGCAACATAATAAAATATTGAATAAAACAAACGTGAAGATAAAAGAACACACTGTCTTCTCTGTTCTGTCTTATACAGGCATGATATGGTCAGAATGTAAAGAAATTTGGTCTCAAGGTCCAAAGGAATACCTTTTTGAGTTATGGAATATGCTTGATTTTGGTATGTTAGCAATTTTTGCAGCATCATTCATAGCAAGGTTTATGGCATTTTGGCATGCATCCCGAGCCCAGAACTTCGTTGATGCAAATATGAAAGACCTGGCGAGTCCAACACTGGAGCCCAACATAAAATACTACACCTTGGGTGAGTTGATTGCACATGTTCAAGACTTACTTCTTGGGCCAAGATTAATTGATTTTCTGTTAGTTAGTCTTCAATACTTCAGTTCTACAATGTACTGCTTAAGTTTCCACTCCTTTTTCTCATCCATACTATATGACCACATATATTGGCTATACTCATACATCTCTTTGGGGACTCTTCTAGACATCAAGCGCTGAAATGATCTAAGATCAAAATAACCCCACTGTCACCCCACCCCTTTTCAAGATTATTTTAAGGCAGGTCATTCCATCTGTTCAGTTACACAATGCTATCATGCAATCCCTTGTGTTGGCACAACTGCAAATATGATGTGCTGTAATGCAGGGACAGAACTAAGCAATGAGGTCCAGGAAGTTCTTAAACCTGCTTTGCCAACATAACCAATATATCTTTTGACTACAGCCTAATTCATTGCTCAGAGACTGTGTTATATTATTTTAATATTTCTCAATCTACTCTCTTTACCAGTAAAAGATAAAAATGTTAATAATTTTGCTTGGTGCATATGAGAAGTGACAAGAAGCTATTTTGTCCAAATGAGAAAAAAAAAAATCTGTTTCCTTGTGTTCACTCTCAACACCACCACATCTCTCTTCCCTTTATTAGATATTTTTCTCTACATACCAAATTACATCAGTTTCTATCTCTATTTTGTGCCTCAAATACTATTTCTGATAAGGCTGCATTTCTTCATTAGTCAGACTGTAGAAAAAGTAGAGCAATTAACATATATATTCTGAAACCCATTAAATTGTAGTAATAAATTTTACTGGAAAGTTACAAATTTCACATAAGTTATAAAAGCAGCTAGTTAAATATTAATTCAGTTTTCAGTAACACCCACTTGAAGAATTTGCAGACAGGGACTATTGTTTATGTTCACAATTTCTGGGTGTGACAAGCTCAAGTCTTGTAACTCATTTATGCTATATAATACTGTATCATCTAGCAAGGCAGTTTCTGTTGACGTCAGTCATGAGTTGTGGCTTTGTTATGCACTTAAGCAGAGCTGAGCCATTTTTTTAGTGTATGCATGTACACTGAATCCTGCTGGGAGAACATCTATGTGTGGTAATGCTAACATGGATAATATTAATGGTGAATATTTAATGCCACAGGTTTTATCATAGGCTAGCAGACATAACTTGGTGGACACCAGGTTGAACATGAGCCAAAAATGGGCCCTTGGGGTAAAGAAGGCCCATGGTATCCTGGACTGCATTAAGGAAAGTATTGCCAGCATGTGGAAGGAGGTGATCCTTCCCATCTACTCCGCACTGGTGAGGCCACACCTGGAGGACTGTGTCCAGTTCTGGGCTCCCCAGTACAAGACAGACATGGACATACTGAATAGAGTCCAGCAAAGTGCCACAAAGATGATGAAGTGGCTGGAGCATCTCTCCTATGAGGAAAGGCTGAGAGAGCTAGGACTGTTCAGCCTGGAGAAGAGAAGGCTCAGGAGGGATCTCATCAATGTATATAAATACCTGAAGGGAGGGTGCAAAAAGGATGGAGCCAGGCTCTTTTCAGTGTTGCCTGTTGACAGGACCAGAAACAATGGGCACAACCTGAAACACAGGAGTTTCCCTCTGAACATCAGGAAAGACTTTTTTACTGTTAGGGTGACCGACCACTTGGCACAGGTTGCCCAGGAAGGTGGTGGAGTCTCCATTTTTGGAGATATTCAGATACCATCTGGACATGGTCCTGGGCAACCAGCTCTAGGTGGCCCTCCTTGAGCAGGGGTGTTGGATCAGATGACCTCCAGAGGTCCCTTCCCACCTCAAACTTTCTCCGATAATATAGCTCATATGGAAACCTGAGAGATATCTGGCTACTAGCCCATACTGAAACATCTGCCATCTTTGATTTTAGTTATCCGTGAAGTCTGGGGTAAAGCTAACATAGGTATGTCTACTTATGTGAAAATGCACAGTATTTTGCCATACAGACATTTTGTCATTTGAATGTAGTGTGTAGTAGGCTTTACAGTGAGGAGCTCAATAAAAAAAAGAATATGCACATACCAACAAGAAAAACACAGCAGCTAACAAGGCAATGAATATGTGATAACAGCCTTGTTATGCCTAAAACCAGAGTCATTCTTTACTGTGTCATGATACATGAATAATGGCAGGGCAGTAAGTTCCTTGAAAAATACAATTTTCTGCTGCATGTAAGGACGTTTTGAATAATGCTCAACATCACTGGGTATGGATATATTCATAGAGTCATAAAATACTTTGGGTTGGAAGGACTTTTAAAGGTCATCTAGCCCAGCCCCCCTACAAGGAGCACAGACATCTTCAACTAGACCAGGTTGCTCAGAGCCCCGTCCAACCTGACCTTGAATGTTGCCAGGGATGGGGCATCTACCACCTCTCTGGGCGACCCCTGCCAGTTGTATTAACAGACACTCTCTCTCGTGGGATGTAGGAAACCCATCCTAGACTAATCTCTTCTCTTTGCCTGAAGCACAACAGTGAACTGAATTTAAGCCTCCCAACCTCAGGGGAAGATGCCTTAATCTTCATCTAGGAAGTGAAAAGCTTCTGGAAATGGGTGTTTGTTGTATGCCAGGAAGGGGCCATTAACATTTCACTATGAGTAAAAAGGTGGAGTAAATAGAAAGAGTAGAGAAACATTATTGTTCTCACATTTTTGGAGTTGTGGATGGCATTTAATGATTCCAGATCCCCTCATCAAAACAGCTCAAATAAATCACATTTCTAATTTGCTTTATTCATTTCTCATCACCTGATCCTGTAAGCTGAATTTTACTTAAATTCTCTAATAATCTCTCTAATTCAACTCCCAAAAAGGTACTTCAGTGATCTTACAGCCCACCTTTATAATCATTGGAGACCTAATCAATACAGTCATTGGAGCTGTGAAACGGTTTTAGCGCTACCTGGCTCAATTCAGTTGGCCAAGCATGAGTGACTAGTGCCATTTGAATTGCCAAGGTGCTACTCCAAAACAACCTCCCACAGATCTGTACAAATGTCTTGGATACCCTGGGCATCTCAAATGGTTAATGGATGTCTTTGTTCAGGTGTCTGAATCCAGCCCCAAGCGCTCACTAGGCTGCACCGACTGTACCTCCCATTTGGATAGCTGTCAGCAGATGACTCAATCTCATACTGAATCCTATTCATGGTTTCTTCTAATTAAAAATTACACTTCTGATGAAGGTGTAAAAAGAAGAGGGTAAAACAGTAGTAAAAAAATAAAATGCTTCCTGAACCCTAGCATAGTAGATAAAATAATACCCCACTTGTGTTTCAGTCTTAACCAAGTATATTCCTTTCTTTCACTTTTATTTCTAGCAGCATCTTCATGTAAGACATTTACTGAGCACTGTGATGTAGTGGACAACCACTACTGGCTCTATTTGAGCAGTCGTATTTGTCACATGGAAGCCCAAGTTAATAACTAAGTATTCACTGCTGTCAGTGAGAAAGTAGATTTTCTGTGTATTTATTTTTTAAGTTTGAAAGGGTGGAAAGTAACTGCTCCTTACTTTAAGGCCACAAAATCTTAGAATTTTTCTGCAAGTGAAAATTGCTGAAAAGTCATGATGCAATGTACAATAAAGGAAAAAAACCCATGAGGACTGCATCTTATCTGTTCCAAATTTGCATAGCACCATTGCACTTAATTCCAGTTTACACTGGTTCATTGTTACTCACCAAAAGAGACTACTTCAGTGAACAGCCTAAGGTGGACTGTGAAATACTGACAGAAATTCTCATCTTTTATTTCTAGCCAGAATAAACTGGGATCCGTCCGATCCTCAGATCATATCTGAAGGCCTGTATGCAATTGCGGTAGTATTAAGTTTCTCCAGGATTGCGTATATTTTACCAGCTAATGAAAGCTTTGGACCACTGCAGATATCACTTGGCAGAACTGTGAAAGACATCTTCAAGTTCATGGTGATATTTATCATGGTGTTTGTGGCTTTCATGATAGGCATGTTTAATCTCTATTCCTACTATCTGGGGGCAAAACAAAATGAAGCATTCACAACGTAAGTAAAACTGATTAAACTGTAAAGATTGTGGGCTATTTTTACGGAAAGTCGGTTGCTTGCATTGTATGTATTGTTTACTAATTTTTTTATAAGGTTTACATCTCTTAAAAATTTCTTTGTCTTGGATTAAGTAGTAATTTTTTCTCTTGTTCTGGTGCTGAAAGGATATATTTGCAATCAGAGGATGAACTCTTGATCCCAACAATACATAATAAAACACAATAAATCGGGAAAGACAGGCTGGGAATGCGAGATTAGTTGCCCTTCACATGAGAGAGCAGCAGGAGTGCCTGTACCTCTGCCTAGGGATACATGATGAGACAGCAAGACTTTATAGGTCAGGATTAGAGGGCAGACCAACGTGGGTGATGTTGTAGTGGATGTCCGCTATGGAATGCCTGATCAGGAAGATGAAACCTTCTTCACACAACTGGAGGAAGCCTCACACTTGCAGGCCCTGGTCCTCATAGGGGTTTTTAACCACCCTGATAACCTGCTGGAGGGACAACACAGCAGGGCACAAGCAATCCAGGAGGTTTCTAGAGGTCATTGCCAGTCGTTTCCTGACACAGGTGATCAAGGAGCTGATGCGGAGAGGAGCTTTGTGGCACCCAACTTTTACAACAAGGAAGAACTGGTTGGTTATGTGAAAGCTGGGAACAACCTTGGCTGGCCATGAGATGGTGGAGTTCAGGTTCCTGCGAAGAGAGAACAAGGCAAATAGCAGGGCAACAACAATCTGTTGTTCCAGGATTTCGGGGCACAGGCTGGGGCAGACCCTGGGCCTGCAGGACCGCGTCCTGCCTGCAAGGGTGGTCAACACCAGCGTTTCAGAGCGCAGCGTAGCAGCTCCCTGCAGCACGTGGGAGCACGGCGGGTTCGTCCATCAGCTGCTGCTGTCATCTGTAATTGAAGCAGGCTAATCACTACCGCATGGTACACATTATAAAGTACTCGTTACTTAATTCAGACAACTCTGTATATTCTTACTAGTCAAAAAAAAAAAAAAAAATCTAATCCCTGTTTCAAGCTCTGGCTCTCAATAGTTTCCAGTGGCAATAACGTATTCCATCTTGAGAGGAGAAAATATATTCCCTTTTTTTTTTAAACTCTTTATTTCTTTAGCTGTTCTTTTTTTCTTCTTCCACCATAAGAAGAGCAATTCTGAATTTACTCTGTCTGTCAGGAGTTATTTGGTATACATTTGTCATGCGTCTCATTTGTAGCTGTGAAGTTAAGATAAATCACTCGAGTGGAAGCTCATTCTTTTCCATGCTCTGCAGCCCTTTCCCACTTAATTTCTGGCTGTCATGATATTCAGGCTATAGCTGTTATGAAGCATACTCAGCCAGGGAGCAAACTTGGCCAAGAGGGAAAATTTTGTTACTGCTTTTTTATTATTATTAGTTCACATTATAGATAAAGTACCTAAAACTACAACTCACAGATGGAATACTAGTAAAATATTATAAGCGGAGAAGTAAATTTACCACTGAAGATTACAAGTTGCTTCTAATTTTTTTTCTTAACAATAACACAATAAAATCTAAAATGTGCTTTTCAATGCTACTGCATTTTTGGATATGGGCAACTGAGATCTCTTCATCAAAGCAAGGGAAAATATGTCTTAAAACAGGTGGAGATAGACAGGAAAAGGTCTTCAGAGCTTTGGACTTATGTTTGTGTGTATATATATAAGCTGATTAAGAGTCAAACATCCTGTCTTCACAATTTCAGAACGGTAGTCATATTAATGCTGAAATAATTCATACTAAGTGAACTAATGGTGCAATTAAAATAAAGTATTTACAGGTTAATTATTTTTGGTCTTTACATTCACATTACTGGCAAGCACGTAGCATGTAGTTTAAAGTAGTTAACAAGTGAATCATTGTAATATTCTTTTGAGGCTGTATATATAATTACTAAACTGAATCAGACAGTTTTGTTGTCAGTCCTAAATATTAGGAATCTTATCTTGTGAAACAGCCTGTACCTATGAAATTAGACAGTCTACTTGTTCTCTGTAATAGCACTATGGTAAGGTTCTACATTATGATAATGGAAAAATTTGTGCACAGTATAAAAATGGTAACTGACAATTTATACAATAAGAATATACAGCTTTTCTTCAGTAACTTATGCATATGTTCAATTTCTCCTTTTAGTGTTGAAGAAAGTTTCAAGACATTGTTCTGGGCTATATTTGGACTCTCGGAAGTTAAATCAGTTGTCATCAATTATAAACACAAATTTATTGAAAACATTGGTTATGTCCTTTATGGAGTCTATAATGTTACCATGGTCATTGTCTTACTGAACATGCTTATTGCAATGATCAACAGTTCATTCCAGGAAATTGAGGTAAAAATTCTGTTTATGGTGAAATATCACCACATTTACTCTTATAGTTAATTATCTAAATGTCCTGGAAAATCTTTCTTGTTGACATCTTATTTAAGAAAAATTACACATAGGCTTTTGGAATTAGGAGAAAATATTAATTCCACTGTACTTTTTTTTTATAAAATACCTGGAAATTACCCAGCTGCATGTGCTTGCAATAGTAAGAACTAGACTGGACTAAGAAACTGCTGTTGAACGGTGTTATGTTCCTGAAGGAGATGGGCTACATTGTGTAACTTTGTGAATCTTTCATTTGCCTCCTTTGTAGTTATTGTTTGAGTAGTGTCCCTCTTGCTGCAAGGATGTTCTTGTTCCTATGCCTTGACCTTGCAAGCAAGTCTATAACATGCTGTTTTCTTCTTTTATTTAAACAGTTACTCTAGTCCTCTGCAGCGAACAACACTTTACTTGACAAAGTAATCAGCAGAGCTACTGAAAATAAACATGTACTTTTGCATGCTATGGAAAACAAAGGGCTAAATCATTATAATTGTTTAGAAAAAAAGGAAGCAGATCTCCAGGATCCATCCCAAGCTTTCCGAGATAATGCCCTTGCCACAAAGCACCAGACTCGGGTTGTTTGACACCTCTCTGGTCCCAGGTTCTGATCTGTGGTTTGGGGCTCTAGTGTTGTCCAGCTTGAGCAAGAGCAATACACATTCTCTAGAGAGGTTCAGATCCTTCTGACTCAGGAGGCCACAGAACAAACTATCAGGTTCAGAGCAATAAAAACCAGGCTATTATAAAAAAATATGGTGGCTGGGTACAAACAGCTAAAAACAGCTACAGCAATATTGAGTCATGTCCTTGAACATGACATCAGTCCTTTCTGCAGAAAACCCTCTTGAACTTTGCAGGGAGAAATAGAGTGTTTTGGCTATCGTAAATGATAAACATAAACCGTGGTGGTGATAGCATACCTGATTTAATCTCATATTCCAGCAAGTGGAAGGAATTAGGTAAGAATCACCTAATCTTTTTTAACTTCATGTTTAAAGTAATAGACTAAAATTTTCATTTCAAATTCTGATACTATGTCTTTTTCACAAAAAAGATAATAGACTAATTGCAACAGAAGAGACCAATAAAATAAGAAATCAAAGCTGATAGTCTCATTGAGAGATTTATATTATTGTTATGTGAACATAGGGGTTTTCCATTTTATTTACTGAGCATGACAGTGTTGCAAGTGACTACTTAGTCAAGCCCTAACAGAAGAATTTTGAGTGTTGCCATGAAGCTCTAAATTGGGCATTGTATTGTGTGCTTTTAAGTCAGAGCTTTCGTTCTTATCAGTGTGTTTACAACAGGCACCAAAGAGGTCTGTCTTTGTAATCCTGCATTGCAGACTACTAGCACTCACTCTGGCGTAACCAATGTCTAAATCAAATCCACTTTGTTCTTCTGTAGTTGCATTATTTTAAATGGACTAATAAGAACAGTTCCATTCATTGAAATTTGGTTTCCACAGATTATAAACAAGTTCTTGATCTGTTTGAGATTAACTTCAGCCAATTACATTCAAAACACCCATAAAGTTTAGCTAGAGCATCTTTAGTAGTAAAGGTAGTATTAACAGTGCATTAACAGCTGTGTTTCTGTTTTACAGGATGATGCTGATGTAGAATGGAAATTTGCAAGGGCTAAACTTTGGTTTTCTTACTTTGAAGAAGGGAGAACTCTTCCAGTACCCTTCAACTTAGTGCCAAGCCCAAAATCTTTGCTGTATCTCCTACTCAGAATCAAAAAATGGATCTCTAAACCATTTATGTGCCAAAAGAAAAACTTTCAGGAAGATGCAGAGATGAACAAGGTATGTATACTGACTGCTGATTTTAAAAGATAAAACCAATTTTAACTTCATTTTTCTTTTTGATAGGTTTTTCTGATTAATTTCCCAACATACTTAGTCTACACTGAAGTTAATGACTACGTACAGGCTGAAATTCGTGCTTATTTTTTTAATATAAATATTTGTCTACATCTGTAATCAGTAAAGTCCAAAAATACCATTGTAAATTTACAGTTCTTCCTGCTTCTTGTCACAGAATCAGAGAATAATTCAGGCTGGGAAGGACTTCAGGAGATCTCTGGTCCAACCTCCTTCTCACAACAGAGTCAACTCTGAGGTCAGGTCAGGTTGCTCAGGGCTTCATCCAGTCAGGTCTTGAAAAGCTCCAAGGATGGAGACTACACAACCTCTCTTGGCAGCATGTGCCACTGCCTGACTGTCCCTCATGGGGAAAAAGTTGCTTCTTCTACCTCTTGTTTGAATTTGTCCATTGTCTCTCATCCTCCGGTCCTGCAGTACTGTGAGGAGCCTAGCTCCTTCTCTTCAGTGACCTCCCCGTACGCACTGGGGGCTCCTGTTAGGTATGCCTGAAGCCATCTCTGCTTCAGGCTGAACTAGCCCAGATTCCCCAGTGCCTCTTCACAGGGCAAGTGCTCCAGCCCCAAATCCTCATGACCCCCTGCTGAACTTGCAGCAGTTTTTTAACATCTTCCTCATTTTCCCTCAAGTCCCCCAGGTCCTTTTCTGCAGAGCTGCTCCCCAGCCAGGCAGTCCCCAGCCTGTGTTGTTGAAAGAGTTATTCCTTCCCATTTGTCCTTAGTGAAATTCACAGGGTTCCTGTCCTCCTGGATCGCATCCCCGTCCTCAAGCCTATCAGCTCCCCCCCACCCCCAAATTTTGCTTTGTCTGCAAACTTCACAGGAGTGCGCTCCAACAGTTCTGACACCCGGTCATTGAAAAAGATGTTTAGAAGGGCAAGTCCCAGGACAAGACCCCTGTACTACTCTCTGAGCACAACCATCCTGACAGGATTTTGCCCATCTAGTTCTCCACCCATCCAGGCAGTAACATCCTAAATGTGGGTATAAGAATGATCCAGGATACAGTGTTAAAACCCTTGCTAAAGTCAAGCTAGATGACATCTCCAGCTCTCCCCTCATCTGCAAATCCAGTCATTTTATCTCAGAAGGCCATCTGGATGGTCAGACAGGTTTTACTCTTCATAAACCCACACTTACTGTTCCCAGTCACTGTCTGCTCTTCCGTGTGGCCAGAAATGTGCTCCAGGAGGACTCAGTCCATTATTTTGTAGTTACCAAAGTGAGCTTGAGTGGCCTGTTGTTGCCCAGATCTTAATTTTTGGCCTTTTTTGAAGATGGGTTTGACATATGTCTTTCTCCAGCCTTTGGGGACCTCTCCCAATCTCCGTGATCTTTCAAAGATGATAGCATATTTGCAAGGACTTCACCTGTTTTCTCGGTGCCTGTGGATGCACCCCATTGGGTCCAATGGACTCGCTTGGGTCAAGTTCTCTCATGTAACCCCTGTGACCCTTCTCCACAGCCAGTCATTCTCCTTCTTCTCAAATCCCTTCACTAAACACGGAGGCCTGAGAGACTGTTGGTGAGGCCTGAGGCAAAGAAGGCATCAAGTCCCTCAGCCTTACCTGCGTCCGCTGTCACTAAATCCCCTGCCCCACTGAACAACAGGCCCATATTTTCCTTGTTCAGCCTTACACTGCTATTGCAGCAGTAGAAGCCCTTCTTACTTCCCTTTCAAATGTCAGCTTAAGGTGAGCTTTGGCTTTTCTCCCACCACATGCCTGGGCAGAGTTTCTAAATTCCCCCTTTGTAGCCTGTCTCTGCTTCTGCTGAGAATGCATCCTGCTTTTATTGTAAAGCATTCTGTTATCTGTTTTATTCACATGACAAATACAGTAAAGCCCTTGAGTTGATTCCTTGCTGTATCTCATGGGCTTATTTAAAGAGTTTATAGTCAGTCTGTTTTTCTTGCAGTGTTTTGGTATACATCAAATTAATTGCTTTAGGAGAACATGTGGCATAGCACGTGGTGTTAGGTGGTACTGGAAGCGTGAAGACTAGCACTGTTGTAACACGTTAGGGAAGAAGAACATCACATGACAACCGATGAGATGTAGTGAGCAGAAAGGTGAGCATATGGTAACATTCACACAAAAAAAGAAATTGTGGGTTTGTCATGGTGGCAGAAACAGATGTGTCATTTATGGAAATTTTGATGCACCAGGGTCTTTGTTAAAATAGGCCATAGTCTGCGCAGAGGCCTTTTCAAGGTTAGGAGTTCTTGAGTCTGTGGTCAAGAGTCATTAGACCTTAGGCTGGGGGTAGTAAAGAATTTACGTGCATTTGTCAGCTGTCATCAATGTGACAAGCACTTTTTCCATCATAGTCACCAGTTGAAGAGTAAAAGAGAAAAGAAACTGGTTGCAAGCCTGGAAGGAAAAAATGGAGCTACAAGGGAAAAAACTGTGCCTCTGACAAGCCTCTGTCTCTGGTTAAGTTCATAATAGTTTATAAAAACAAAACGCAGATACTACAAACACTGTCACCAAAGTCAAGGTTGTTATTAACTTCAGATGTCTCTTGTGTGCTACTGGTAATTTTTCTAGCATTTCACAGATCTCAGTTTTATTTGGGAAACCTAATCCTAATGTATTTAAGACCTAACGGAGGTGATACTGTTTTTAATGACTCCTGACATTTGCAAATCTTTTCATCAAGCTGCTTGATGCAAACTGATTTTACAGCTTCTATGATAGTCATCACGGAAAAATCATGAATTTAAGGAAATGCATATAAACTTCAAATTGAGTGATGGTGAGAAACAACAAATCAAAGGATTTTTTTTCCTAGTTCACTTAATTTGTGACTTTGAAAAGCACGTAAGTAAGTTAGAAGCTTATTTTTAATGACTTTTTAAAATGAAATTTACGTTCCCATGAAACAGGTACTCTTAAAAATCCTATTCTTACACCATAAGGAAAGAGGCTGGATTTTTATCAGTACTTTCCAAAATTGTATTCAAACCTAGCAATTCAGATGGCTAGAAAGGTGCAAAGTGTAATAATTACCAATTCTAGATAAAAGAGTAACCTTTCTGTCTGTTACAGCAGTCCCTCTGAAAGAGAGATGTAAGGATGCAACCATCATTTATCAGATTTCTTCCTAACCCTGAATTAATTTTTGGTCTTCAAATATTAGTGCTTTCCACTCACTGCAGCTTGTAGTATAACTAATGCTAAATGAAATGTGCTTACTCCCCAGCCAAAGAGCTATAAATCTGCCAATCAATTTTAAAAAAAAAAAGCTTTTACATTGAAAAATGTAAAGCAGCTGAGTCGCATCTATTCATTCCTCAGCTTTTCCAGCAAGGTGACTGATATTGCCAGATGATTACATTTTTACTTGCCTTTTGGAATGCCACATACTGTGGAGCTGACTTTATCTGAATCCATCAGATGCTGCCATCCTTCGCACTTCTAAAAAGTAACTAAAATGTTTTTGTGACACATTTTGACCCATTGTTGATGATTTGTTATTGTTGAGGCTGTTTTGTGGCATCTTCTCAAGGCGTTCTCAGGTTTTCCAGGTTTTGACTTTGGTCTCATCCTGTGCTGAGCAGGTTTGATGCTGCTGTGACTGCTGAGCAAGGGCTATTTGTGCAAAGAGCTGCTATAAACACGATGAGCTGTGCAAAGATAAGAAAAGCTTTGGCAAGACCAGACCCAAGACTTTGTGGCTGTGGCTGTTCTAAAGAGTTAAATGTGTCAGGGAGTTTATCTGGGCACTGAGGGCAGTTCAGGAATGGCTTACCCCTATTCAAGTAGTTTTCCTCCCAAAGTAGAGTTGCTGCAAGCTGTTGGCTCCAGACCATTCCAGTTGCCAGACTGTGCCCAGGGAGAGAGCCAGTTGCTCTGGTGCAAGTCCTGCTTGGGAGGGCACTAAAAGTTTACTGATAGAAGAAATTGCATTACAATACCCAGAAATGTTAACACACGTCTGAGTTTAGTGATGCAGACCCAGCCTGTGGGTCTTTCTCCTGCAGAGCCTGAACCTTCTCGGTGCAAAAACGGCAGCAGTACCAGGGTGAGTGTAAAGACAAGAATTAAGATGGGAAGGGAGGAAATTCTGTCCCTAGAGTCAGCTCTGCCCTGATTACCCTTGGCAGAAAACAAAGCTGGATGCCGGCAATGCTGAACGGCAAGCGATTTACATAGCTGTGTTTAAAGTGTAGCACACCAGAAACTAGTTTCTTGAGACATATCTACATATAATAATAAAAGCTATGATGTTTTCTTTCAGGCTGTGGATTAAAACTCAGATTTCTTCTGTTTCAGGCTAGAATTGATGTTTTAAACATCAAGTGAACAAGAAACTCAAACCAAAAAGGGGGAGAAATAAATGAAGAAAAAGGAGAGTTTTAAAGAAACCTACTTTGAGTTTTATTCTGAATTGAAAAATTGCATTGTGAATGAGAAAGTTTGTGGTTTAAGAGTCACAGAACTTGTTCATCTTCCTGAGCTAAAAACTGACAGTGGCAGATAATGTATTTAAGCTTTTTTCTTAAAAAATGGCCCTTCAGAATAGAAATAAGGAACAACTAATTATTGAAATATCTTTAAACCCCCACTAAAACAATAACAAATATGTTCACTTTTACTTTCCTAGTATAAAACGGTGCTTCTGAATCTTTCACAAGTGACCTCTGATTCTGGGAGCACAAACTGAGTCACTTTCTGGGAACCGTCCCTTCTGGTCCAAGCACGTACAATTTACTGGCATTCTATCAGCTGCCTCTGAAAACTGGGATTTCAGATGTTAACAAAGTGCTACACAAAACGGCTAATTACATTACTATTCTGATTACACTGAAATTTAAGTAATACTAGAGAACAACTAAATGTGAAGCAAGTTTAAAAAAGATTTTTTTTCAAAGACCAGTGGTCCATGTATGCTACGTGTCTTCTTTCACACAATACTCCCAGGGGAGAGTTATTTTTTATTAGGGTTTATATCATTGTTTTATTTACATTTCCTTTTATTTTGTCCCATCAGTTGCTCATGTGTGGATTTTCAATAGATATTAACTTAAAAACATGAACTCTAGTTCTGTCGTTAATGTGACAGGCTGAGTTTACTCTAGTAGTAATTTTTGGGAAAAGAAAAAGCCATAAGCATGAAGCTTAAAGAGAGTTTACAAATTTTGTGTAAATATGAAGTTAAAATGAAATCGTGGCAATCTCTGCCACCAAGTGGCCATTCAGCGATGTACAATAGATGTTCTGTCCTGTTACTGTCACACATAAGCAGACTTAATGAAATTTCACACTTCTGATTTACCTGCCAACTTTCAAGGCGCAGTCTGTAGCTAATTAAAAGTACATTATTCTGTTCAAAACATGTGGAGTGCTGAAGGGTCCAAGTTAAGATAAAGATGTTACAGTGCTTTACAAGTTTGCAGTGTCTCACTTAACTCTTTTCACCACATAATACCAATTTTAGTTAAGCATTGGATTAACTTTGCAGGTGATCCAAGGTAACGTAAATTTGAAACTGGTAACCAGCGTGAAAGACTACATGTAAATTACATAATAAAATACATAATAAATATTTTAAAATGCATAATAAAATTAAATGCATCGGTAGGTTATATGTAAACTGATAAGAAACAGGAGCATGAATGGTGTCACAGCTGCAGAAAAAGTCAGAGATCCAGAAGGGCTGAGACACCAGCCACAGAGCTGAAGCCCAAGCTCACGCCCTAGAGCAGCTTTGGCCAGGGCAGCTTTCCTCTGCCACTGCAGAGGAAGCTTACTCGTCTCTTATTCTATTACATTACTTCCAAAAATTGTGCATTAGGAAACCAGGAGCTGAAAAAGCAGAAGGAGTATTTGTCTCCTCTAATCTAACAGTAGAGGTGAGGCCCAAGAGAGTGTTACTAGTTCTAAAATCCTGGAAGATATAATGATTACACAGTCATGTAAACTCACTAGCCACTTTTTTTATTATAAATCAGATACATAGTTTAAGTTAAAACATTTAGATAAACTTATGTTTTCTAATATATGTTCAAAACTTTTAAAGTAGCTTTATTCAAGCAAGAAAAAGCAACAATAACTTGGCCTTTTTATACATCTTTAATTCAATTTCCATCCAAATTCAAGTTAATATGTCAGAGCTAAAATTTACATATCTATTTATATATTACTATATATCTTGATCATTATTTTTGCTTAGTCAAATAAACATAATCTGTATAGATATATAATGTTATTAAAAGTACGTGTATTGTGAATCTTTAAAAGTACGTATATTGTGAATCTTTCTAAAGGACAAAAAGAAACTTCAAATTCAGTGTAAACTTTATACTAATTGCAAATTAATGTATTTTGCCAGTAAGTGTAATCTTTTCTTCAGGAAAAAGGATCAAAGTACAAACCTGATCTAGTGAAAGCTGTCCGTGCCCATGGAAGGGGAGTTGGACTACATAATACTTAATTCCGACACAAACCATTATATGATTCTATGAAATGCTAAACAAAATTTAAAAATATTTAAATTATTCCCTGTTTGCAGATTCATGAAGACATATTTGCTTTACTGTTAAAGTGAATATAAAGTCGTTTGGAATTTTAGAAAACTAGAAAAATTTTAAGGAGGAAGCTCTGCAGCAGCTGAGAGAATTGAGAATTTTAATTGATGTCCTCATTGCTGGTTAAGCAACTGAACATGGTGCCTTATTCAGCCTTTTTATACCTCTACAATTCCCATGTTTTTTATTTTGCTGTTGTGTTAGTACATGTATGTTAGAACAAAGCCCCAGTAAAGCTCTCTGCTTGAGATGTTTTTATCATTTTCTAGTTAACATCTGGTTAACATTTATCACATACTCCATATTCATACTTCCATTTATTATCAAAGTTCAACCGTGCGAAGTTCCCATTATACCTCAAGAGGCTGTAATGATTTCAGTTGCAGGGGAAAAGGCTACATGAAGGCTTTAGCCTTCATTAACATCAGGCATTGTGGTGTGGGTCCCTTGATGTGTGACATGCCTGTACAGCTTCGTAAGCATCTAACCCTGCCCTGCTTTCCTCCCCATCAATCTATATCCCAGCATATCCCACATATTACTTACCAGGCTTCAAAGTGCCCCACTTTGCTTATCTGTAGGTGCTCGATGCATTAAGACACAGAGATAACCAACGTAGAGAACCTTGCTGGAGGTACAACACGATCCCAACATGATCTGAGACACTGCAATGATCACCCCATATTTTAAAACAGTAAAAATTTTATTGGACCATGTATAATTATAGATAACTGACTTTTTAGGGACAGTTCCACTTATTCCTCATCCAGATAATCATGATTTATATTTCACTTTTTTTTTAATTTCTTGCACTACTCTCATTTAACGGGCTCCATTATCAATCTAAAGTAATATCACCCATTTAATTTTGACAATCGCTATTCACTCTTACTGCAGCATAGTCATTCAGCTTGAGTCTCAGTTCGCCATTTTGTGATGCTTTAGCCCTTCTCAAATACGTAAATCGGTAATGAAGCCTGCAAATTGCATCCTCGGTGTTTCATCGGGGAGTGATGTTCTTTCCTTTCAACACGTGTAGTAAAGAAGATGCTACTCAAAAATGTCAGCTGATAATTTTGTGGACCCTGGCATGAACTGCATGACTGATTACATTCAGCCATTAGTACAAGTGAGGGGAGGAGCAAACTCCTCATGTATTTTGTGGGAGTGAAGGTCACATTAGCTATGGGCAAGTGCTATGAAAGAAAGGAAAGGGGTGATGCTGCCACTTCTCCTTCTTCCTTGGCTTCTCCCACACCCTGTCTTAACCCTCCTTCATCCATTGACTACAAAGCTGTACCGCATCAGTGTTACCTTCCTCCTGATGTGGATCCCCATCATGTGCACCTGAGGAGTGAGGGGGGTTGGCTGCTCTGCTCTTGTCCCTTGGGCATAGAATCATAGAACAGTTTGGGTTAGAGGGGACCTTTCAAGGTCATCCAGTCCAACCCTGCTGCAATGAGCGGGGACATTTTCAACTAGAGCAGGTTGCTCAGAGCCCTGTCCAACCTGACCTGGAATGTTTCCAGGGATGGGGCATCTACCACCTCTCTGGGCAACCTGGGCCAGTGGTTCACCACCTGCATTGTGAAAAATTTCTTCCTTAGATCTAGTCTGAATCTGCCCTCTTTTAGTTTAAAAACCATTACCCCTTATCCTATTGCAACAGGCTTGATAAAAAGTCTGTCCCCACCTTTCTTATGAACCCCCTCTAAGTCTCCCCAGAGCCTTCTCTTCTCTAGGCTGAACAACCCCAACTCTCTCAGCCTGTTCTCACAGGAGAGGTGTTCCATTCCTCTGATCATTTTTGTAGCCTCCTCTGGACCCACTCCAACAGATCCATGTTTTACCTGTGCTGAGGGCTCCAGAGCTGGACGCAGGACGCCAGGTGGGGTCTCCCCAGAGCGGATTTTAGGAGCAGGTGAGCAGAAGAGTAAAGGGAGAAAACCTCCCAGTTCTCGCTTTCCTACATCACACTTTGAAAGGGTTTGTTTCAGCTCTTGTCATTAATTTCTGCACAGCTACCACAGTAATTTAATACTCCCCAAATTGAGGTTAGCAGTTAACGCTCTGTCATATGATATATCCATGAGGTAGTTTAACCATATTGTTCTTCTATTTATTTTTGTACTATAAATAATGTTTCCATTTCAGCTTGGTCAAAGGAAGCAATCAAGTATAAGAAGCTCAGATGAAATCCACTTAAACAGTTTAAACAATCCTCCAAGGCAATACCAGGTAAAAAACAGTTTATTTTTAAGGAAAAATCAAGAAGAAGTAGAACTGACAGACTGACAGCATGAGGACAGTTTTGAATTTATATTAAACCACATGAATCAAAAATAGATCTTGTATATATCAGGAAGAAATGCAATGATTTAGGTATTTGGAGTAAAATCTGAGGGAGTTTTTTTCTCCTTTTTATTAATCATTCTCATAGACTCCAGTAGTAATTTAAGCTTCATGAATGATAACATTCATAAGATGTGTTTACTTTTCTGACTTTCGTGTCATATATGTGCAGAATCAGAAGGTTTAAATATCTACTGTAGATGAAAGCAGAGATTTTTACATTATATTTCTTTAACCTAACAAGTCCTACACTGAAATGTCTGAAGGTGACAGAAGGTAATAGAGATCATATTTTGAAATTTCATAGCAATACTAGAAAGTCCAACTAAGAAAACTTTCTTTCTTTGCAGAAAATAATGAAACGTCTCATTAAAAGATATGTACTGAAAGCTCAGATAGATAAGGAAAGTGATGAGGTCAATGAAGGTGAGTATGTTGATGAATTATATGTTTATGTCTAATCAGAGAATTAAAACAAATTAATTAAAGTGGCAACATATGCCACTTAAAAAAATGTTTCCAAAATATTTAATCCACTGGACATGTTTACAAGTGCAAGATGTAAAATTAACAAGAAACTGAAGTTAAGGAAGAAATGTGGCTTTCTGTCTGTGCTCTTCAGTCAGAAACTATCACTGATCTGAAGACTTCTTGTGAAAAATGTTGCTACTTCTCGTAATGCCCATGCGTTTCCCATGGTGATGCTGCATTTAATGCAGCAGCTGGTTTGGGGCACTCCTGTATGAATTCTCCCTTGTGTGGAAATGTGTTCTTACTGGGGATTCATCTATGGGGATACACCTGCTTCAGCCTGTGTGATTTATTAGCTGGAAACAGCTAGTGAATGCACTTCGCAGAAATGTTCTGCTCTGTTTGCACCTCTCTGATGCTGCAAAGACCCTTAGTGCAGCAGGAAAAGGAGAGGACCACTCTCTTTTGGACAGTGACAGGCCTTGTTGCTGTCCAGGAGGAGTTGGGCACCCACAATCTGCACGATCTGCAGAAAAGGACCTGGGGGTGCAGGTCGACAGCCAGCTGAACATGAGCCAGCAGTGTGCCCAGGTGGCCAAGAAGGCCAACAGAGTCCTGGCCTGTATCAGGAATAGTGTGGCCAGCAGGAGCAGGGAAGTGATCGTGCCCCTGGACTCAGCACTGCCGAGGCCGCACCTTGAATACTGTGTTCAGCTTTGGGCCCCTCACTACAGGGAAGACATTGAGGTGCTGGAGTGTGTCCAGAGAAGGGCAACGAAACTGGTGAGGGGTCTGGAGCACAAGTCTTATGAGAAGCGGCTGAGGGAACTGGACTTGTTCAGTCTGGAGAAGAGGAGGCTGAGAGGAGACCTTATCACTCTCTACAACTACCTGAAAGGGGGTTGTAGTGAGGTGGGTGTTGGTTTCTTCTCCCAAGTAACAAGCGATAGGACAAGCTGTTGGGTTGATGGTTGGACTTGATGATCTTAAAGGTCTTTTCCAACCTTAATAATTCTGTGATTCTGTAACAAGAGGTAACGGCCTCAAGTTGTGCCAGGGTAGGTTTAGATTGGATATTATGAAGAATTTCTTCACCAAAAGGGTTGTTCAAGCATTGGAACAGGGTGCCCAGGGAAGTGGTTGAGTCACCATCCCTGGAGGAATTTAAAAGGCATGTAGATGTGGTGCTTAGGGACATCGTTTAGTGGTGGACTTGGGAGTGCTAGATTTATAGTTGGACTCAATGGTCTTTTCCAACCACAATGATTCTATGATTCCTTGGTCTCTCTTGCAGCAGAACAGCAGCTTCCATCTAATGGGTCATTTGAGTTTTGTGAACTGATGTGATCTCTCAAACTTTTTCCTTCATATTTGTTTGATTGCTGAACTGCATCTTCATATCCCTATCCCTATCTATCCCTATCCCTATCCCTATCCCTATCCCTATCCCTATCCCTATCCCTATCCCTATCCCTATCCCTATCCCTATCCCCAAGTCACCATTCACCAATGCGCGGTAGAACATCCGCTTTTTCTGCTTCAACAAAGAAATCCAGAGAAAAACCATGATAACCATGGGATACTTGGATATGCTGGTTTTTTCCTTTGTTTCTTAACAGCGTGATCTTCTAATGTCTGTTACAGGTGAACTGAAGGAAATTAAACAGGACATCTCAAGTCTCCGGTATGAACTCCTTGAGGAAAAATCTCAAAATTCTGAAGATCTGGCAGAACTTATAAGGAAACTTGGAGAAAAACTGTCAATTGACTCTAAGGAAGAAGAAAGCAAGAGATAACCTAAATGTTTAAGACATGCAACAGAACGTTAACAATTTACTTAAAGCCATATTTCTGTTTTTTTTCACGTCTAGCTCACATTTCTACAACAGATTCAGAAATGAAATCATTCCAATTCTTTATTGAAAACCTACAGTGGCAAATCCTCTGCTGTCTATGGTAGGGAGGAGATACCACTTGAGTAAAGATACTTATTTATTCTTTACCTGCTGAAGAAGAGTTAATTTGATATCATTGTAATATTCAGTTTACCTCTTTTAGAATTCCAGTGGAATCTTGATAAGCCCAGTCATGAAAGATTAAAAGCAGAAGTCTAAACTTTTCCTACATTAACTGGTTATTTTTGCAAATTTCCTTTTATAGACATTCTTACATATATTTTAGTGAACCAAAAGAGGAAAATGCCAGGCTTTTACATATTTATATCAAAAGCTATTTAATTTTTCAAGCATTCCCAACTAGCAAAAAAAAAAAGCTAATTGCCTTTCTTAAAAATATGCAGGATATTAAAGTAATTTATTTGAACGTTTCTTTGAAGAGGTAGACATCAGAATACTCAGAGCACTGTGTTATACTTTTCCCTACTTATCTCTGTCACCACTGGATTATCCTGAAAGATATTTATGTTCCAATGGGAGTTAGCACATTAAGAAAGAAATATTTTTCACCAAGTTTATTGAAAAGCTATTGCTGAGGCCTGAGAAACCTTCTTTAATAGAAAATAATTAGTCCTTGAAGTTCTAATCTGTTCCTGAATTTCCAAGTTCTACAGCTTTTATGTCTTGATCTAAAACTTGCAAACTGCAGGATAGGGGTTGAATGTAAAGCTGGTAATGTGTTTATTTAAGTAGAAGATATTTAAATATTAGGTGCAAACCTCCTCTCTGAATTCTGGGAACATCATACATTGGGGACCATGTTTCCCCACAGTTAAACTTGTTTAAATCATTGAATTTTATTCAGATTTCTCTTTAACCAACAAAACACGTTGTTCTAAAAGTTCGTGAACTCTCATCTTCTATGGATTTGGGTCCCTTGTCCTTTCTTCCACTGGAGAAAGCTCAGCTTTTGTGCTGTATTCCCTAGGACTCCTTCAATGAAGAATCTTCACTCCCATGTCATCAGCAGAAGCCTCCAATGCTTCTACCCTGCCCACTGCAATACGTCTAAGTCTCCTTCTGTTAAACTGGAGAAGAGGTAGCCCCATGCCATGTCTGGCTGATAGTTGTGTGACTGGCCAGCTAATATGTCCATGCACGACAGTCAACTGGTTTCTGTCTCTCCAGATACATACAAGCTAAATTCCATCTAATTTTTCCCTCAGTACAGTAATTTGGGTTTCTCTCTCCTGACAGTTACCAATTCTGTGACTGTTAGAAGCATATATTACATTGGAGATTTCTGCACCTCTCTAAGCTTGCTTGAAATTAGTGAAAGGGCTGCGAAAAATTGTAACAGGAGCATCAAGGTGTATAACACACCAGTAAAAGCCTTGTACGTTTAGGAAACAAGGCTGAAAATGGCTTGTCAGTAATTGCTTTTAAATTAGCTTCGTGAAACTTATTTACTGTGGAATGTATCAGAATGTTTCTGCCTCTCCCTTTTATGCTGGAGGTTATTTTTTAAATAGGTTTAGATTAGTTTCTAGCTGAACTTACTGATAGGCCTTTTTTAAAAAAAATGTTGGTGAAATCACTGTGTATTTTCAGGGAGAAAGGATGTATTAGAATGGAGTTTGAAATCACGTGGACACAGGTGGAGGCGAGGGGCTGTGACCTGCCTGGAGAGCAATGGAGACCACTGTGGAGGTTGGCCTGCCCCAGGGGTGTCTGTCGTGGTTTGGGGGAACGGCTCAGCCTTCTGCTTGGCCCAGTAGTTTAGCCACAAATGGAGCATGTGGGACAATCCGTGTCCTGTGGGCCTCAGGCATAATGAACTCAGGGTTTAGAAACTCCTAAGGCGGCTGCTTCTTCTGAGGGAGGTGAAGGAAAGTGAGGTTTTCAAAAGTGGTGAAGCAGTTTGTATAACAACCACAGTGTGCTGGCCTGAAAAACTCTGAGCTACAGAACAGCCAATTTCATAACTCGCCTTTGATCCTGAAAAAGCGTTACCTCATAACCTGCAGTATTTCCTGCAGTAATCAACAGGGGTACTGCAGACTCTGGGGTGACCTACTGGCTGGTCTTCGGCAGAAACACCGGTTTCTGTATCCGCCGTTGTGTAGAAAACAAAGGCAGTTGGGGTGGTCTCGGGCTGGAAGGCAGCATGATGCTAACTTGACTGCCTTTCGGCTCCTGGATGGTTCCTGACCATCTCCCTTGGCCAGGACTGGCCACTGATTTTAAGTTCCCGCTTGAGTATTTGGGGCCTTGTTTTCTGAAGCATTGAGCACTTACTACAGCTCTGTTGAATGACCGCGTTAGAGACCATACAGTTCAAAGCATTCCTTCCACCTTTGACAAGCTCTTTGGAAAATCTGTTGATCAGAACTTGAGGTAACAAGGACAGTCAAAGTTTGCTTTCAGTAATCAAAAATCTTTATTTTTGGTCATTGTAATGTACTATTTGGATCTGCGGTCTAGTGCTAGATGATGGTAAAATCTTCGATCTCCATAAACCCAATGTGAGGAAATACATAAACACTGTTTAAGACCCAGGCACTTTTAAAGTGAAGATTTTTATTACAGAAGTAAAATGGACACTGTGAATTTGTTTAAGCCCAAATTTTGACTTACCTGAAAGCTGTAAGATCGTAATGTATATATTGTATTTCATGAAGAAAATACATATGGATTTTTTTAATTCAATGAAGATATTTTATATGTAGTTAATACTCATGGAACAATTTGTTAAATATATTTGAAGAGGTCTATTGCCAAATGTAGTGTGACAAGCAATGTAGTATTTAAAATGAGCACAATACCAAATATATTATTCTGATAAAAAAAATTAAATGTACCAGACTCAAAATACCTTTGTGATGCATTGCATGAACATGTTGGTCTGTCATGGGGAACCTTTGTCTGCTCTTGCTTGGAAGACAGCAGTAAGACAAATATGGTAAAATACTTTAATTTGCTAGCAACTCTAATACAAAAAAAGTTTCACAAAAAGAACAAAGATCTTTTCATAGTTGGTTAGACTCAAGGTCAAGTATTTTGTCTGCTGTGACTAACTGTGACTGATGGTAGATGTTTCAGAAGAACCCCGTAGTAGGTAACAGATAATTTGTATCCTACATAGTTCTTCTGGTTTCTAATAAGAAAAATTTGTCATAACTTCAAAGAAGGAGTGTTTACAGAATTTTTTGTGCATTATTAGGATAACAAGATGGTCTTAATTGTTTCTTTAAATCTTGTTAATTTCTTGAGCTCAGCAGTTCACAGTTTCTGCAGCAGCAGTTTCCACATCTAAACCAGACCTACTATGAAGAAATATTGGCTTTTATTTTTTTTTCCCCTGAATATTTCTTAAGCATGAATTATGAGACACAGTGAGTATAATCTGTCATCTCTTAAACATCCTCCTCTCTGTTTATACAAACATATTTCACTAAAAAACATAGGAGGGCTTACTGAACAGAAGAAAATGCAGTAAGAAAATCCCCAAATCAACAAAGCTTTGTCCAAGGGTTTCTCTCACTATTCTGGATGAAACCAAATCATGCCTAGCTGTTGGGATAAAGCCTTATACATCATGGAGGACTGCAGATATTGGAGAGTAACACTGCAATGCAAGCTTAAGGTACTCAAAATTTACAGTAACAGGACCTGAATAAGAGCTACAGGGTTTCATGTATAGATTCAGAAACTCCAGGTTAAAATCTGCCGTATTTCACCCTGTTTTAGAGCAGTGCCAAGCCAATGAATCCTACTGGTTTTAGAAGTGGGATCTACAGGTTCATCTGATTTTAGATGCCAGCCATGAAGACTTCTGCATCTGAGCTCATCTAAACTGTCTTTATATTCAGTGGATAGAAATGGTCAAAGACCTATCTTAAGGTAGACAACTATCCCAGGTGAGTCATATAGTAGAATTGACCATTTGTCTCCAGTTGTTCTAAAGAAGCCACTGTAGCTGTTACCAATGTTTATAATGAAGTGTGAGAAGTCCCAGCTTGGCAGAAATGAGCCCTGCAGTACACTGCAGAGCCATGAACCATCACAAATGCTCACCTGCTTGGAAGTGCCTGAGCTGATGAGGCCAGTCATTGAGAGGGGCAGGATCTAACCTGCCTCCAGAAGAATCCAGCCCATCCCCCAGGGATGATGGATGAGGACGGTTCTTCTTTACTCCGCAGCAATATTACATTTTTTCCTTCTTCATTAGTGTAACTGTGGGTAGGCATAAATGAAAATACCCATTAACTGCATCTACTCCAGACGTGAGAAAAACTGTAACTTACTGTGCACATGGCAACTAAATTCTTGATGAACCAGGAGCTTTATGATAAAAATAAGTTCATATCCCATGTTTCAGTACATTGTGGTGAGCATATATTTTCAATATTATGTCTTTAAAGTAAAGTTTACAATATACAGTTTGATCTTGGCAGTACTTTAGCTATAGCAGCTGTATCATATAATTTACTAAGAACATGTTCTCATGACTGCAGTGTCCCAAAATGCAGTTTAGTCCAATGAAATCCTGCATTTGCCCCTTAGAGATTTTCCTCAAGCTTGAAATTTGTGGCTGAACATTATAATTAATACATTATAGACCACATCATGTGCCATTGTACTCATCTGAGAACAATAGAAATCATCCTTATGTTGAAAAATGCTCATTAGTCATGTAAATAATTAATGCTTTTTTAAATTCATTAGAAAAAGCCTGGTGTGAATAATATTTCTTATTTCTAAGCACTTATGTTCCTGCTTAAATTTTAATTTGGCCTGTGGAAAATAAAAGCCATAAATTAAAAAGTTTCTGTTTGGAAAAATACTCAGACTTCAGGAGCTCATATCAAAAGCGAAGTTAGGTGGGGCTGAGGAGTGTACCTTAAACTCCATGCACTTAGAAGGCCAGGGAATGCCTTACGAAACACTGCTGCTCATCCCTGGTGTATAATATGACCTTGAGTGTCTGAAAATATTTCATTTTTTCTCCTATTTCCATTGTTGCAAAATCCAGGACTCCTGTTACTCTTTCTGTTCTTGTCACCATCCTTAACGTGACAGTGCAGAAGGGATCACAAGGTACAATCTTTCAATGCTTTCTGTGTCCAAGCAACTGTATTTTAGTAGCATCTGGTTTTGTTTTAACCTTTTCAATATTCTGTGATTTAGCTCCTTGATGTTTGCTCTTTGCTCCTTTAATTGATGGACCTCAAATCAAAGCAATTGAAAAAGATCAGATCGTATAGTATGCAAAGTACAGTTCAGCAGATAAATTGCTATTACTATATTTATCAATATTTTAATGCACTTTTATGTATAAACACTTCTATATCACTTTGATATTTCATTGTGCTTATAAACAAGGAGTATATTATGGTAGGTTTGCACAGTCTGTCAAAAAGGGCAAAAATAAAATGACAACCAGTCCAACCCCCTTTTTTTTTGTAGGCAAAACCTGCTCACTCTCAGCTAGTGAATGGATTTCTACAAATAAATTTATTTTCCCATGACCTTTGTCAAGCCAGTTCAACTCTCTGTTCCTCAGCTTCTTCATTTATGCCAGGGCAGAATGATACTGATATAAACATGCTCAAATAAATAGTTTGAGGAATTTATCAAAGAGAAAACTTCAATTCTTTCTTAAAAGGAGTATTTCCTTGCTTCCAGAAAAGATTTTAACTATACCAGAACTCCAATGGCGTAATGCATTTCAATAGAGGAAAAATACAGGATTTCACGAGATTAATGGCATCATGGGAAAAGACATTGCTATGGGATTGTTCTTGAGAACAGCAGTTCTGGAAATACCAGTTCAGACACTCGCTGAGCCTGTCCTGCCTGTAGCCCAATTACTCAGCCCCCATCTCCTCATGGTAAACCGGGGCTCTGCAGCTGGCTCATAACGTACTCACTTTTGAATGGAGAAAATCCACTGACACAGTAAACTGTTTAAAGAAACACCCTTCATGAATAAGCCTTTCTGGTGAACAGAACGTAAGGTACAGTATTGGGTTGCTATCAAATCAAGTTGGTAGTAAAGGATTCAAGACTACTTTAGGTGGCTGTGCTAGAGCACATGTGATCTCTCCTGAGATGGTGGTTCTGTTTTTCAAAAGAAAATGTTTCTTCTAGAAATGACCTTGTGCTTGGATTTGTCAGAATTGTTTAAGAATGCTGTGAGCTTCTTCCCTCTGAAGCGGACCTTACACTTTGCCTTGCACTTTATTTGAGGAAACTAAACTGCCTGATACAGCCACATCCCTTCAGCAGAGACTTCTCTCTGACACTACAGGAGGCCATTGACTGTAGTACCATCAAGAGTGCTAAAGCCAAGGCCTGGCTGGACCAAGCAAAATTTCTCAGTATCAGAGCGGGAGGAAATAAAGAGAAAATCACTCCCACAGAGCCTGTTGGTTTTCTGCTCTCTGAAGTTTGCCAGTAACCACCCATGAATGTTCCCTCTGTCTGGAGATTTTGTCTCTTCTGTTTTAGGTATCCACAATGTAGAAAACGCAGTGAGCCATCTAGGCTGTTCTTCTAGTCTCTGAAAAGACACAGAAAAATTTAGATATCTAAAATATGCCAGCAAAACATGCTTTCAAAATAACTCTCCTCACCGTTCAGATAAGTCCCATCCACTGTCACAAAACGCTAGCTGTGAATGTCTGTGTGAAAGCAAGCACAGAGCACCAGTACCTTCTGCTTCAGGGCCTTCACTCAACAGTCTTCTATTGCCTGGCTGCTGTTTCAGCAGTAAATCTTGGCTTACAGTGGAGGCACAGCCTTAGCCCAATCTATTTGTAGCTCAGTATCTTGAGAAAATGGGAATGCCTTATTGGTCAGCAATGAGGTCTGCATGGAAGTAGTGATCTAACAACATGTTGCACTTAAAAATATGCTGAGTGATCTCCTGTGCTGATGGTTTCACAGCTTAAAACAACGTACTTTAGTAAGACACAGACACCTGTATTATTAGTGTCTCTTTCAAATCAATCCCCATTACACTTGGCTTTATATTATAAAATCCATCAGTTGCAATTGACCTGGTAGTTGATCTCTCAACCTCAAATTATTCAATAAGTAAGCAAGCACGAAGATGTTTTTATTTCATGCAGGTAAATTTTCTAGTCACCAGCCAAAACTTAATCTGAAGGAGATTCTGTTGATGATAGGATGTGTGTTGATGATCCCAGTCAGGTATCCCCACCTCCCTGCTCCAACAGTGATGATGACATGTCATGGTCCTCATGAGTTTCCCCAGGATCTCAATAGGAGACAAGACAGTTTTCCATGATTTAAAAGAATTAGAATTATTTTTAACAAATGCTTTTGTTGTCAGGATTCCTTGCAATTACTTCAAATACATGTTTTTCTTTTGGCTTATTTTATACAGAGAACAGTTCCCGAGTCACAGGACTGCAGTCAGTGTACTGCAGTAGCTCTGGAAAAAAATAATCCCAACTCTTCCCTTACTTTATCAAACAGAAGACTTGAAAAATTTCGAAGCAGTCTTGGTTACTGCAAAGTTGACATATGCATGCCTCTTCAATAAACTGTTTCTGCTAAATTTATCCTAACACTTCTTTTGAAAAGTAAATTATTAAGCTTGCCCTTTTATTTTTAGGTTTATTGGTTTACATACTTGATTTAGGCAAGAATTCAACTCTGATTGAAATAAGTGTATTTCAAGTCATCATTTTCAATGTCTATAAATTTTACAGTGTTGTCACAGCATAGTCAGCAACTGCTAGCCAACATTTTGTCATATGAAGCCTCTTCCATGCACAAGCACAATAAATAACATCAGTTTATGCAATGGTAGGTAAAGCCCTCTGTGGACCCGCAGACCATAGGATGCATGCCAGAGGAAGACAGATTGTGGTAGATATCCATCTTACTTAACAGGCTATAGCAAAGCCAGCCTGGACTTTCTGGCAGGTAAATCATGTTTGGATCCAAAGGGCATGTTGTAGCAGAGCTGCTACTTCAGACTTTGCAGGCCCTAAGTCAAATTAATCCATCCCAGTGACTTCAATGGCAATATGCAAAGAGTGAATTTGCCTTCCTGTGTACCCAGACAATTTAAATTAACTCTATAATGGGACTAAAAATTATCTATATGCATGCTGTTCTGTGTGATACAAACCTGTAGCTGTTTGTCGGAAGTAAATTCAGTCTAATAGCAACAACCTGGAGAAACTAGTCCTTAATGCAATCATCTCAGGTGTTTCTCAATTCAGGAGACTTGATGGGTAAGAGGGAACTAGAAGGAACTATCACAGTGGGGGTCGAGTTATGATGAAGTCCCTGCAGGGCTGTGGGTAGGCTCCCAGAGCCCAATAAGGACTTTTAAAGGTCCCTTCCAACCCAATGATTTTATGATTCTATGATCTTGGAATCTCCAATGACATAGTCCGGTAACAATTGTAAATTTCCAATCCTAAAAATTGCAAAGCAAAACCTAAGGATAGTTCCAATAGTAGTAGTGACTGTCGGAGTGAACAACAGTTTCTAGCAACTTCTGAGGTGTATGGTCCACCAGACATCTCAGGAGAATTAGACGGATAATTACTCCTTTGCCAAAAACTATACGGCACTGGGTGTCCACATGTGGGCAACAGGCAAGAAACCATTGACAACTCATCATCAATTTAGCCGAGTCATGAAACAACACTTTTTTTGTAGTGCTATTGAAAATAAATATAATTACTGTCTGAGTCAACAAGAGGATTTGACGTAGCCTAGAAGCATACCACATTTTCTCCAGTTTACAAGAATTGCATTCCCTTTTGTTGTGCTAACTCTGTCTACATAGGTCCCCCTAAACCCTATCTTCTGCTAAGTCCGTCCCTGTAAATGTCTTAACTGGGTATGTAAATACATGAAGTACAATTCTCTTTCCAATAAAGCAAGTATCTTAATAATTGTATTTCCCAACTGTATTTCCATTTTCCTTCATCTTCTCTTTTCCTAAGTAAAAATGAGCTTGAAAACAATAATTTCCCACAGCAGTGCCTTGGCCCTGCCAACATAAACTCATTATACCGTGGCCAGAGGTTTGAATTAACAAGTGCAGTTAGGAAATAGATGTATTGATTCAGTAATGATTATAATATAACCAACTTATCTTTGTGTAGTACATTTATCAAGGTCATGGCTAATTGCATTAAGTACAGCAGCTTTCCAGAAATCTTGCTATAAAAAAAGGGGAAAAAAAAACCCCAACAAAAAAAAACACTTGTCTGAGCAAACTCAATTCTGGAAAAGAGAACCACTGTCCTCATTCTTATTTCTTCTTGTTTACAGTGTAAAAGGATTTGAGTATTACAAACAGGCCATTAAAAGCCCAGTTGCTACTGGGAAAAGTTATCCTTAGCACTACAAGTGGCTCTAAGCAACTGTGATACAGATAAATCCCCTTCAGCAGGTTGCATCCCTATAAAAATCAAACCTTGTAGCCTGGTTCATATTTTACCTGTGCTTTCAGGCTGCAGCAGCAATGAATGCAATGGATGTTCTGGCTGGGCATCGGTGTAAATAAAACACATCAGCCCCTGATGGTCTGGTGGCTCGCTCTCTGTTTCTACACTCATGAGCTCTATTTTCCCGAGACTGCGCATGTAACCTGCCTGCCAAGCATGAACACAAGCTCTAATTCAAACTAAAACCTGCCTCTCATTCAGAGTGTTTGGATGAAGGCGTTGAGGAAAAGCCGGCATGGAGGCTGAGCCCACACGTACCTTCAGCGCAGGTTCAAGAGTATTTCTGGCTGAAGTGCATATGGACCTGGCGTAGGAATATGATGTTTGCCTGACCTGAAGTCACTGTTGTAATGCCCACAATGGCCCACAAAACCATCATTTGACTCCATGTGGCTCATTCAGGATGATAAATTGGCCTAAAATCCTATAAATCAGGTACAATAAGGCCTTATCAGTTATGCAGGTGCAAGAATTACAGCCATCTAAGGGCAGCAACGATGCACAGAGCATATCAGTGCACATGCTTTGGGTGATACGAGCCCATGGCACCACTCTTCTGCCCAGGAGAAAAAAAAGTAGGAAAGTGCAGTGTGGCTAGAGTTGGTGCTAGACCATGAGGTCTCAGACACAAGGTGACTGACTGATCAAACCATAGGAAATCACAAGCATAGATATGATTTCCAACAAATGTTCTAAATAATCTATGTTGAACTGTTTATATTCATTTGCAGTATATTTTTTTTTGTGTATGACTTCTTAAACAAAAAGCAAAGTGTGGCACTGTTGGAGCTGCCTAATTAAAAAGCAAACCAATTATTTGAGGTTCAGGCAAACTGCAAGTACAAAGTCAACCAAAACTCTGACTCTGTATCAATGTGGCAAAGCTTTAAGGACGAAAGTGAGAAAAAGTTCAGTGAATTCAAGAGCTGCAGTTTTGAAGCCGCATGCAAGAGCACGATCCACCACGCCGGGGCAGTAATTCCCTGTTCTTGCTTAAAGAGCAGGTGATGGACGGACTGTGCATGGTCCTCCCAAACCCTGCCACCTCATCTCACCGAGTGCCGGGAAAACGCGCTCACACCGACACTCACACGCACACAAACACACACACTCTTTGCTTTATACATACACATCTCTGTACATAGAAATTTACACGTTACATATATGCTTTGATATACATATACTACATATATGTATACGGTATACATATACACACATACATACACCGAATTTTCTTATTTGACTTTTACGGTGCCTTGGGCATTCCCATACCATGTTTCCTATAAAGCAGACTGTCAAGTGAGACTAAGACTTCAGTCAAACCACTCAAACGCCACAGCAAATGCTGTGGGAAACCTTTCAGAGGTACAATTATGCATCTCAATCACACGAGGAGAATGAGGGGCCGTGGACACAAGCTGCAAGAAGGGAAGTCTGGGTTAGATATTAGGAAATGTGTTTTCCCACCAGGCATGCCCAAACACTGGCACAGGCTGCTCATAGAGGTTGTGTAGTCTTAGTCTTCAGAGATTTTGAAAAAATTGACTGGATAAAGCCTTGGGCCACTTTATCAGGGCTGGATCTACTTTGACCAGGAGGCTGGTCCAGATGATCTACTGCACTTCCTTCAAAACTAAATTATTCCATAATTCTGTAACTCTGATTGTATTATGGATACCCTTATATGCATTTACAAGCCTCAGTGATTGAGAGTCTTATCTGTATCTATCCAAAGCAACTATTGGGGATCCTGGAGCAGCCACATTTATAAAGCCTCTGGTTGTGTTCCAGTAACTGAAGGGATAAAAGAAATCTTCTGAGATTTCAACATTTCACTTTTCCCTCAGTAAGTTTGGGAAATATATTAATTTTTATGCGTAGTTTCTAGATCTATGATTAATCACTTCCCTCTCATCTAAACACAGAAGTTTTCCAGTATTTGTTTGTTTTCCCAACCAAGGAAAATAACCAAGGAACAAGCAGCCAAGCAAAAGCCCCAAGCAGACAAACCAATACAGACAAACAAACATGGGCCCATCCCTACTTGGGAAGGCTGGAGACTACAGAGTGTAACATTTTTATGTAGCAGAAAAAATTATTATTCTAACCTCCCACGGCAGAGTTAAAAAGTTGCCTAGAAAATTGTCTAACAATTCTTCAGAAAGATATTGTATCAATTCTCTATGGCAGCATCAAAATGAAGCTCTATAAAAGAAGTCACACCTCAAGTACAACTCAATATAAATGTTTTAAATCCCTGAACATGGAAACTTTTATGTCTTAAAATACAGCTGCTGTCACTCCTAAGGCTAACACTCCAAGCATGAAATGGGTCGTGCTCAATCTATTTCAGCTGTTTTCATATTATCCTGGTTTTGGAAACATGACTCCAAATTCTTTTTCTCTTGTTTCCTGTCTTGCCCCAATTTTTTCCCAATAAATCCTTGGTCATCTGTGTTCGGTGTTGATTTTGGCATAGCTGTTTTGGAATAGCTGACAGAGTTCCTTTGGGGTGAGAGAAGCCAAGAGAGAGGGAAGCAAAGAATCTACTCTGGATTTCCAGCAGAAGGTCAAATGAGTTGGTTTGGTTTTGTATTTTAATTGCCATAGATCAGCTTTAATGGGTTATACACAAATATGAGAAATATTTTGACTTATTTTTTCCTTTGTTCCTGAAGTTGTACTAGATTTATTCAGATTTTGTAAAAAGAAGGGAGGACTCTATGATCTCTATTTTCATTCATTATTTCTTCAATAATGGAAACATTTCCAAATTCCAACAGCCAGCCAGCGCTGCGGCTTTGCATGGGGCTTGTACTGCATTTGCCTCACTCGGAAAAGATGGAACCAGAGGTTTCTGATAGATGCCCCTGAATAAATGGCCTCTTTGGGCATGTACAAGCTTGGAAAATAGAGCAGAGAATTTGGCCCAGCAGCCCCGGACAAACCCAGCTCAGGGCGGGACGCAGCCCTGGCCTCTGCCCCACGCAGGCGGCGAGTCCCAGGTTGTCTTGTTTTTACCCATAAAACTAAAACATTCCAGCCACCTGTCCCACCATCTTGAAGCACCTCAGCAAGGCACAGCGGTGGCACACCTTGAACAGGCTGCATCCTTTTGGGCTGGATATGCTTCCTTGGGTCATGCTGCGATAGTGAACGCTGAACACTGCAGCACTGTCAGGCTGTATTTTTATATTTCTTGTCCACGCGATTCCACATCTGCTAATTGACTGCCTGCTGCCTCGTTTATAAATATGAAATCTCATTTTAACATTCGCTGTCCTTGTGACTTACCTCTATCGGTCTGATGTCTAGTTTTTTCTTTCGGGGCTGGCACAATTCCAATCCCGGCAGGGTCATGAGGGTTGAATTACTTCAGTTGCTGGGTTCTGTTCGGCAGAAAAGCGATTAGGTGATACGGCCTTGTGCCTGTTTGCTTCCTTCCCTTCCTCTTGAGCCTTGACAGGCTGAGGAGTGATGTGAATAAATTGACCGCACATTTTCTATGCCTGCCAGAAGCTAAGCTGAAACTGCTAGTTACCTGGAAAAACCACAGCGATTTATTGCTGTATTACATTTTAACACTTTTTTTTTTTCATAAGTATTTTTCACTAAAGCCAGTGCTGCAGTTTGCACGCTGCAGCTCAGAAAGGAACAGGGACTTTTCAGAGTTTTGATGATAATTCTTCAACCAAGCAGGTAGCCTTTTGGCAAACTCTGAGAGTGAAATTATCGTTCCCCAGGCATTTCGTATCTAGCTGCAGACAAGAATGTTTGTGAAACCCTATAGGATCTAAGGAGGACTTGGAAGAACAGAGTAGATACATTTCTCTGTTTACAGTTGGGAAATGTTCTTGGTTTTACTGGGTTTTTGTGGAGGACATGTAGGCAATAATGTTTTCTGAAAGGACTACACAGTTGCTTTCCAAGCCCTAAAGGAAGGAGGTTGTGTGGAGCAAATACATTATAAAGGATATGTCCTCCCACTGAAAAGATGACCAAACCAGCAGCTTGATTGAGTTTTGGCAAAAAAACTTCTTTAATCTACATCAGGTAAATCAAGGCATGAATGTATCATCACTGTATGTTGTGCCCAACACCCATGCTCAGTAAGAAAACACTAAGTGATGCCCCCAGCAATAAAGAGAATCACACAGAATCACAGAATCATTAAGATTGGAAAGGACCTTCAAGATCATCAAGTCCAACCGTCAACCCAACACCACCATGCCCACTAAACCATATCCCGACTTGCCTCATCCACAGCAGGGCTGTAGCCTCTCTTAGCCCAAAGATAGGACTCACTTGTATGTATTTGGTGCCAGCGCTTTGTGATGAGCAAAATAAGGGGCATTAGAAGGCTTTCGTTGCTGGGGGAGAAAAGGTATCCTGCTTTTAAACAAAATAGTAAGCTCTGCGTACTTGGAGCTTAGCCCTAGGTATGGTGCTGCCACTAGCTTCTACCGTCATTAGTGCCTTTATGGCTGCCTGATTTCTAGCATCAAAAAGAGCACTTTTTGGATTAGGAATGCATTGGGAAGGGGGCTGCGTGTCCTTACCTCCAAACAGCAGAGAAGTCTATGCCTGTGGGAACCCACCCAGCACTGTCTGCCCCAGAGCTCCTGTTGCCTTTCCACGGGCTGCCCCCACGCACTCTATATTTCCCTGTCTAGAGGTCCACACCAAACTTTCTTGCTCTGGACCTGAAATAGGTTTACTTAAAAAAAAAATAGTATTACTTTCATTCACTTATTTCTCACTTACACAATGATTTACGGCACTTTTACATCAAGTTCTTGTAGTTTGATCTCAGAAAGCATCAAAATGACAAGCGAGGGATTGGAGTGACAACCTGCCAGTGCTCCAGAAGCATTCAGTGTGATTTTACCCTGAACACGGATAAAGTAGGCTGAAATGGGAGAGTGGAGGTTTCTTACCTCTCTTTTTCGTCAGAAGAAAACTCTTTTTTCCTCCTCTTGACCAGTACCACTTCCTATTTCTTCTGTATAGGAAAGGTCAGAAACTTTACTTTCTTATAAGTAAATTTATAACTACACTAGATCAAAGTCTGTATTGGGAAAAATCCACTTTTTTCCAAACTTCCTTCTTAACCTTTTCATGTGCTCACATTTTTTCTATATCTAGAAACATGCATATGCAACAAATATACAACATATTGTAAATATGTAACATATCCTATATATAGTCTCTGCACATATGTATCTATACAATATCATTTATGTATATGTACATCTGTATCTGTATGAAGACAAGGTCTAAAATATGTACAATTTCATATAAACATACATGCTTGCAGACATGCGCATAAAACACATTTTTAACTTAATCAAATGTCTACAGCACTTAGAGTAGTAGCGTGTAACAGTCTGATTAAAAATCACTGGGTGTGCCTCAACGTTTGTCAATACCAAACTAGCAGAATTTCCACTTCATGGTTAATTCAGACCTAGGAAAAGAAGGCATTTTCTGTTTTTAGTATGATGTAAATGAACTATGAATTCAGTCTCCTGTGAGTAAAGCGTTTGGCAAAATGTATCTGTCTTCTAGACCTGTAATGTCACCAAGACATTTGGCTCACAGGATTCTGGCACTCCTAAGCCTGAGCTGACATTGCTGCACAGACTTCATCCACAGTCATGTACTATTAATAAAGGGTAAAAGTAAAAAACAGAATTCTAACATTTTTTTTTTTCCAATCCATCACTGTAAATCACAAATCCAGGGCCAAATTCCAAGCACAAAATAAATTTCCAAATTTAGAAAAAAGAACAAATCCTTTCTTTTTTCCTGGTTGGAGATGTTATTAAAACTGACTGAGATCCACAGGATATGAAGTGGTGGAAGTTGTCAGAAAAACTCTCATTAACTTTTCAAATACAGCCACATCTTCCCTATTGCAGACACTAAACAGGTTACACTTTGAGCTCACTAAAGGAACTGCTAGACATCCTGCAACTGAAAAATCAAGTGGGAACAGGTTTCTTCTGGTCTGAAACTCAAAACCTGTAAATTCTTATAATGTCTGTAAGAGTTTCCCCAATCAGCTCCCAGTGACGCCAATGCATCACTTTGCCATGCCTAAAGAAATTCTGTAAGAGACCCTCAAAGTTATCAGTGCTCATGGAAGAAACATGCAGGGAATTAACTCTTCCCAACACCAGGTAAAAAATGCATTTATGGATTAAACTACCTGTGGTGGTTTTTATGCAAATGGTTCCAAAAATTTGTTTTCAAAACAGAAAAAAGCAGAATCATAGAACAGTTTTGATTGGAAGGGACCTTTCAAGGTCATCTAGTCCAACCCACTGCAGTGAGCAGGGACATCTTCAACTAGAGCAGGTTGCTCAGAGCCCCGTCCAGCCTGACTGGACTGTTTCCAGGGATGGGGCATCTACCACCTCTCTGGGCAACCTGTGACAGGATTTCACCACCTGCGTTGTGAAAAATTTCTTCCTTAGATCCAGTCAAAATACGCCCTCTTTTAGTTTAAAACCGTTAACCCCTTGTCCTATCACTACAGGCCCTGCTAAAAAGTCTGTCCCCATCTTTCCTGTAGGCCCCCTTTAAGTACTGGAAGGCTGCAAGAAGGTGTCCCTGGAGCCTTCTCTCCTCCAGGCTGAACAACCCCAACTCCCTCAGCCTGTCCTAGAGCAGAAGTGTTCCATCCCTCTGAGCATTTTTGTGGCCTCCTCTGGACCATCTCAAACAGGTCTATGTCTTTCCTGTGCTGAGGGCTCAATGAAATGGCCGTTCTGCTAACTTTTGCAATGAAAATAGATCAAGCAGGAAAGACTTTTCAGTTCTTAAACTGTCTGAGGGTCTTTCAGATTGCCTGGCAAACACATATTACATTCAGTATACCTTTCAAGTACACATAATTTAATAGGACAGCAAAGACACAAATAAAAAAGGCGGAGATGCTCTTGTGATTGCACAGCAAGGCGCAGTGGAAAGAAAGCTGAGTTTTATTCCGGCTCTGGCACAGACCTCCCGCCTCACATTAGACCATGTCTACATTGCAAACTCTTGTTGGTGCAGCCCAGGTTCAGGGTTTTGCGCTCATCCAGCTGAAAGAAACACCCATTTCAAGGCAGGTGGCTTGCTGCAGACGTCAGCACGGACACGTGTCCTGAGCGTGTCTGTGGGTGGGCACCACAGGCCATGCCGGCTAATCTTCAAGCTAGAGAGTGTGAAGCTAAACTTTGTGCCCCTGGAAGTAGGTGCTGATGTGTATCTCACCAGCTGCGAATACCTTGATGCCACGACCAACTCAACAGAATCTGCCAGCCCGCAGGCTGTGGGAGTTTGCCCCCTCGCTGGGAAGCACTGGCAGGGTTTCACACAGAAAACTGCAGAGACTTAATGTTAAGTTAAGACTTAAACTGCCTGTTTCTTGTCATTATGAGAGAGACAATGGCAGTTTGTTTCTCACTCCCATCTCGTCTCATAAATTCTCCAGTGACGCTTTTATTTTGTGCTTTCTTACGTCTCTCGCAAGTGGAAGTCTAGAAGGTTGGAATAACACCAGAAACAACCACAAAAATAACAATAAACAACAAAATGCAGCACTGTAACAAGTCAACCATCTGGCCAAAAAGGCTTCTTCAGTGTTTTTTCCGTTCTTGTCATTTTGATGGTCCGAGCTATTTGCTGGGGCTGGGATGAGGGAACCGCTGGCAGCTGCCCTAGCAGCCCCGTCAAGACCTGGTCAAAGAAGTCATAAGCCAGAAAGAGGGAGGTTTGTTTTCTCTGTCTGTAATTTGTTTTCTGTTCATATATTTCCTTTGGGCTTTACAGGAGGACATGTGAATATGAGTGTTTAAAGCGAAATGTTGTTTTCCAGTGTTCCAGACCTCCTCTACGATCTTTACTGGTTTCTGCTTTTCTCTAAATAAATATAAGCATTATCTTGTCTGTGAAATCTGTAAGGACACCCATAAGTTCCTGCAGAGTTCAGCGGGAATATGACTGGTAAAAAACTTTGAAATTTACTAAAAACCCTGCTCCCATGGGGTCACACACCCACCCAGTTGTTATGTACTGTGTTGCTGATCAGCTTTGCCTTAAAATAGTGCATTCTGGCAGAAAAAGGCTTGCAAGTATTTTAAAACATTATCTCCTTTGACAGGTCAGCAAAAGCAGCCAGGAGTCAGCCTGGTCTGTTAAAAGCCCATAGACACAGGAGCCCACCCCTCATGCTGAGATAGGGTCAGCTTTACAGATATCTCGTCTCAGTCTTCTTTTAAAACCTCAGATGCTGGTGACTCCACAGCAACCATGACCCATACACATACTCTACTGTCCCTAAAGGTAGATTTTTCCTTTTTTTGTGATCTGAAGTTCTCTTGCTATATTTTCAGGCCATACCGTCCCAGTGCAGAGTTAGAACAGATTATTCTCTTCCTCTTTGCCGCAGCCTCCCATGTATTTAAAGACTATTGTCATTTCAGTCAATTCTTTCAGACTAAACACCAATTCTTTCACTCCTTCTCCTCAAAAATCACAGCTTTTAGACTCTTCACATTTAAAATTTTTTCTCCTCAAATTTTTTGTGTCTCATACTAAATGGGGCTGTCCAGCTGAAGCCCTGCCAACACAAAACAGAGCTGTAGTATGACTCCCTCCTACAAGCTCACTTTCAGCTTATTTTTCTTGAAAGCATGTCACAGGTGACTCTCATCTCTTTCCTGATCTACCATAACACCTGGATCCCTTTTTTTGGCAGATTTCCTACCTAGTCTGTTGCTTCCCAGCATGAATCTGCAGATAAATGTCGATTTCTGCTCAAATTTTAATTGAGTTACATTCTATATGGGGTTTTCCCCAGATAATTTCTCACATATGTCCACAGGGTTTTGCATTTAGCTTGCCTTCCAGTGGCTCTGCAGTCCCTGCCAACTCTGGGGAAGGACCATCTTGAATTGAATGTTCTGCTTTTTTGCAGAGTCGATGCCTGAGGACCTTCTTGAGTCCAGGCGAAGCTATTCCTTGATATAACACCACTGACTTCAGCTGGGGCCTGCTGTTCCTCATGCAGTCAGGCTCAGAGCTTGCTGGGCATAAATCAGGTTTTGTGAGAGGCTTTACGACGCTTGCCCAAGGAGCTCCTCTCTCCCCTCACGAGGCTGGAGCGAGCCACCGCTGCTCCGGCCGCCTGGAGGAGGATTTGCTGCTGGCCATGCTCCAGCACCTGCAACGGGCGAGCTGTCTGGTGCGAAGGCAAAGGGACAGCAGCAGTTTGCACATATTTATGTGGTGATTTTGCATGGTGCTGAATGCTGGCACCTGCTGCTTGAGCTTTTCACAACTTCCACCTGGCTTTATGTCTCCCTGCCTTTTTTTGCTGTGTTGGAAATGCACACCAGCTCCTGAGGGGGCCAACTAAAGTCCCAGTCTGGATTGTGAACCCCTTACTCATTGTCATGTAGTCATCTACACATGGAGTAGCTCCACTGAAATGAAACGGGGTTTTTTTGTAACAAATTTCACCTTGATTGGAGCAAGGTCTGACTCTTGCCAAATATAAATAAAAATGAAAGAGGTTCCTCCTTCATCCTCCCCGTATGTTTCAATTCTATTTGTTTTAGTGATCACTTGTAATAGCAACATATGAAAAAACCCCAAAAGGCCGGATTTTATATTCTCCAGGTCCTGTTCATCAGCCATCCCTTCCCACACGACCTGCTTTCGAGGCACTGTTAATCCCTGCATTGTTAATTCGCAGAGTTTCTCATGAGAAGCCTCCTGCTAGCTGCATTGTTGTGGGAACACATCACAAATTTTGAATTCTTTCAAGGCTGCCCTTCACAAAGCAGCTTGAATTCACCTTCCCAGCAGCACAGGAGAAATGGAGGGGCAAACTTACAACATTTATCATCACCCGCCAACTGAGCCTTTCTCATTTGTCAAACTGATCTAGCTCCATCCACTTTCCTGAAAGGATTTGCTCATCTACAGGTCTCTTTCTTAGCCCACCAGAAAAGTCCTAAGAAGCTTAGGTACTAAAGCAGGATTAAGATGAAGTATCAATGCCTAAATCCCCAACTGTTATCATAAACCCTTGCTCAGCTGCTGCCTGAGCTCACCAGGTGCCTAAAAGTCACCAGATCAGCCCTTTGCTTTTTCTCTCAGCTGCTGAGCTCACCTGTGAAATTCATCCTTGACGGCAGCAGCAATGCAGCATTTCATGCAGTTTCTAACACAGCCTCATGTTGGGATTGGAGTGTTTGCTGCCTAGGCAAGGAGGGAAAGCCAGTCTCCACTCCAGGACTTCAGTGGTGGAGTGGAGACAACCTTCTGTGTTTGCCTTCTCCTTTGGGTGACGAGGAAGATGGGGATTGTGTGTCACGTTGCGTGTGGTATCCTCCCATCTCATCTTCTGTGATCCTCACTGCTTTTCTGCAGGGGAACAGGTATGTTTTTCAGGATGGGCACCACTGACCTGCCCCATGCTAGCATGACTGGCTCTCTGCAGTGGGCTGCAGAGCCTATTGTGTGCATTGCCCCATCTCTGTGGTCTTCTCTCTGAGCTGCTTTCTTCCTTCAAATACATTTTATAACCTTCTGCAGTATAGCCTGGCCTCTCCTTGAAGTTATATTTAGAGCCATTATTCCATCATGTTCTATATTATTTCTCTGTGCCCTCCATTCAACTTGACTTGAAGGTAACTAGATACTTGTCTCTACCAATACTTTTCAATCGCTTTGCCCTTCTGTGCACCCTGAATTGAGGCCAGAAGCCCTATTAAGTTGCTACAGCTCTAGCCTGGTTAGCTTCTACAAATCCAGACCATTTACTGGCAGAACGGACTGTACAAGTTATTGCTACAGAAACTAAAAAGGTAATTTAAGGCATGAGATTACTCAAGAAGAGCTAAATATAGCACACCGATACATTTGTCGAGGCAAAATCTTTGCAGCAAATCTGGTGTTTATTCACCTCTGACCCATCTTTGAAGATTCCCAATTTGGCAGCAGCAGGTGACCTATGTGAGAACTGTCTTTCTCCAAGCGCCATGCACTGATTTCTTGATGAAATGTTTATAATCATTCTAATGACATAAGGAAGTGTTCTTCTCACATTCCCTCATATTTTTGGGGGGAAAAAATGCCAAAAATAGTTTTCATAGTTCACTGTTTCTGTTACCTGGTTGCAGAGATGTTCCGTAATAGATTTATGCTGCTTTAATACTTCCCTTTTTCCAGCTGTAATGTAGAGCAGTGTCTCAGAAGTCTTTTAGGACTTTCATCTTTTATTGTGATGGGACCTGGCTATATTATCGGTGTGGAGGCCTGACTCTGGCCTCTGTGGCCTTCTGCTTTAGTTGGTTGGCTTGGCAGGGTTCCTCACGAGATTTGTATGTCGCTTTTGGTGTGGGTTTCGTGTGGTGGTGTCTGCTAGCTAGATGTTAGTACTACATGTTCTACATTTTTTCTCCACTTATTTTTATGAATTACAAGCAATTCAACTTCAGCTGATTCCCTGTTTGCAAAGGACAAACGCTTTGGTAAATGTTCAGCAAATTTTCCATAATTATTACCAGTAATAAGTTGTGGCTGTAACGCATCCTAACTGTTAATAAGTTATTTCTTTAAGGGGCTTGATTAGTGCTTCCTCCAGTGAATCATGATAATGATCTTTGAGTTCAGGGGCTAATTTAATTTTCTTAGAAACAAACCAGTCAGCTAAAATGTTTGTGGCTGATGCCAGGTGAGGCTATAGAGGACGGAATGAATGGGAAAAGTACAATGTTGGAGTTGTGTGGGAAATGCGAGGGAGTCACACTGCCATGCTTTACTGCTCAGGAACATACCTGAGAACTATCAGGGAGTGAAATGTCATGAATACAGAGTAAATGTCTATTCTCAGGTAAAAGCTGTATAATTTTCAGAAGAGGAAAGCTGACGCAACTATCTGGCTGTTTCTACACTCATTCATACCTTATCCGACTTCAGAGAGACTAGAAAAAAACTGTTGGACACGTGCAGTCAAAGAAAGTGTAATTCTGCAAGGAATGGATATGGTGTTTTGCTGACAGGACTAGAACCAGCAGATGATTAGGTTTTACTGTGCTTGATCTTTAATAATAGCATACCCAAATGCACTGAGACTCGAGGATCAAGGCTTATTTAGTAGCTTCCTTGAGAGTGTCTGGATTCCTCTGTGTTTCTGGAACTGTTGCTAGCAGCTCGTGTCTGTGCCAGAGCACCTGGAGAGATGGGTGGAGGTGTTGCTTGGGTTCTGGACAAATGCCCTGAGGACAACAGGATACTCCGCTCCAACTGTCTTATTTAGTCATTAAACTTGCTGTTAAAGGAATTTTAAAGCTGTAGGATCAAGTACTCAAAAGGTGATTGACAAACCTGAAGTTTCTTGCATTTTAAGTTAGCCTTGAGTAAAAAAGTAAAACAAATTCCAGGCAATATATCATCTTCTAGTTGGTATCACAAGACGTTTTAACAGTATGCACATATGCACATGGAAACTCATTAAGTCGAGGACAGAGAATAACAAGGTACCTGAGCCAAATTAAGGAAGGGGGTTTTTGCCAGGATATCTCGCAGTTACTACTGACAAAGGTAAGACTTCAAACTTCTGCTTTTAATTGTATATTCTAAATGCTGTAACAGTCATTCGTAATTCTTTTTCCTTGTCCTCTCTTAATGTTCACCCCCTTTCCTATTCTGCTCCTGCATGCATTGAACCCGCTGTTCCCATCACTCCATTTTTCAGGACCTTCCTTGGAGCATCAGCCTGTCCTCTGTGTCGGGGCCTGTGTCCGTAACCATCCACCATGCTGCCTCCTGGCCCTGCCCTGCAGTTGCCACCTACGTCCAGAAAATCACTGTTTTCTTATCCTTCACTTACTGTCGTCAAAGTCAGAAGGAACTGAAGGTAAGTATGTAGAGGATCTGGCGATTTAGGCACCATCACTTGTGCCAGCCGTTACGTACAGATTTTCAGATGCTCTGCTCCTTGAACTTTATGCCCCTTCTGCACCGGCTGCATTACTTTTAGCAAATACTTCCTCCCCACACGTGTCCTCACCACGTGATGGCTCACCTCAGAAAACTTCTCCTGGGAACTCTTAGGATACAACTTCCCTGTGACGTGGAGTGAAAACAGTTTATTCCTGTGGGGTTGGAAATAACATGTATGTGGATGGATATGCTACTGCTAATGTAAAAACATGTCCTGCGGAAGATAGGAGAGCTCTAGCTGCTATCCAACCTCCAACTGAAGAGGGGTCATGAAATTTTGCATACAGGCCTTCCATTACTAGCCGTGTGTCAGATGTTTGTCATGTCAGTCTTCACTGGGATACCAACTTGTTGGTCCTGGCTGTCGTCCTGGTAGTCACGCTATTTCACTTATGTTCTTTGGAAACAAAGGTACCTTTCCCAAGACAAAATCCTTCCAGGACATGTTTCATCTTGGAGAATATTTCAATGTAGGAAAACCATAATTAGCTTCTGCGGCTAAATTAGACCTGTTCTGTTTTGATGGGAAAGAAGTTGAAGGATTTGTATGTATCCCTCCGCATCCGGTGGATTCTGCCTTTTCTCATAAGAGTGAGCGTAAGACATATTAAATGCTCTCTTTGATTCAGAAATGTTATCTCATCGCTCCTCATTGCGCTTTACCATGGGTGGGCATAGTCATGGCAAACAAATGAATATAGGACTTGTTGGGATTTGCTATAGAAATGCTAATTTGCAATAACATGTACCTTGTAGGTCTGAACAGCAAAAATGCCTTTCCAGAGGATGCATGGAATGAATATACAGTGTTTATTTCAGGTGCTGTTTCTGACTTGTTTAAAAGGCCATTGCCACACAAAGTAGACAGAGTAAACAGAGTAAACGCAAACACATGTTTTGGTCTCTTTTTGAATAGCTTTTTTCCTCGAGAAATTATATGTATCAACCTCAACTTATAGGTGGAGCATGTTAAGGAAGCAAATTTAGGTAGCTGTCTGATTAATGAAAACTTCATGAATTATTAAGTTTGACATTAGATTTATTATACATTCAGCCTGGGCACTTTTCTGTTTTAAAGGAAAGAAAAAACTCCAAAACAAATAAAACCAGCAATGTTAGTAGATATTTCTCTAGATCTCACAAATATTGTAAGAGTTTTTTCCTAAAGAACCTGCTCTCACTCCATGCTCATTTCCCGTTTGCATTTTTATGCCAGCTTCATCAATAATGTATCTCAGAAAAAGGGCTGTTGTAAAGTGTGTAGTATTGTAAAGGGAACATTCCTTGCTGTGGGCATAGCGATAACCTGTACGTTGCGAAATGTTAGAAAATAGTGAACATCCAGCTAGTGCTTCTATACACCCAGTTTATAATTTTTGATTTACTGGTTTACTCCTCCACTCTTTGGTCACTACTCCAGAATTAAGCATCCTTTTCTATGGCTGTTCTCCTAAGTCTAAGTTCAAACGTGCTATAAAATTTCATCTCTTGGATTTGGGGTTGTTTCCCCAATATATTCTTAGCGTCAACAGAAACTACTTGGCTGTCTAGAAGAAAAAGATAGTTTGTAAGCTGCCGTATTAGCTTATGGTCTGTTATGCAGTCATCAACAAAAAATGACTTCTAAAAATTAATTACACAGTCCCTGTTTTACTAAAGAAGGATACTTTGGTATAGATGATGGACAAAATAACTTGAGAGTCCCAATACAGTCATACTATCTTCCACTGTATCCACTCCTTTGAGAAAGAGGGCAACTAGAAAATGTAACATAGGATTTTTTCTTTAAATAACAATAGTTTTTCAACGGTTGAAAATTATAATAAAGAAACTTGTGAAAGAAGGGGATTATATAAAAAAATAACAATTAAGGAGAAATACTAGTCAAGTGATCCTCCCACCATCATTCTAGGTGCTTAAGGTCCCTGAGCACTGGTTTAGCAGTATCTTGCAGCATACCGTCAGATTTCTCTAGGGCAGAAGGCTAGCAAGACATTAGGGAATCCGTTTGCTGACTGCAGTCTCAGCCCTTCTAACTGTTCCTTCTTGGCCAGCTGGATGGTAGATTCTACACAGTGCTGCTCCAGATAATTTAATCTGATTTCTTAACATCAACAGGTTCTCTCCAGTACAGCAGTCTACAGATATTTTAACCAGGAGGAGAAAACTGAAAAGAAATGGGCACTTTCTAGCCGCAGTAGCTTAAACATGTGACATGGCAATGATGATATATTTAGAAGTGTTTACTGAAACAAAAACAGATTTGGAAGTCATCCTTTCATAGAGGAGATACAAAATAATTTGATTTGGACAGCATCTTATGACTAATGAAAAGCAGCAAACGTGCCATGAAAAGCAGTGTGAAAAACTTGCAAAAAATTCATAGTATCAAAGGTATTGGTGAAAATGAATGGTTATTTAAAATAAACAATCTCTAAAATCATCTTCTTTCATGATTAGGGGAAACTATTTTTGGCCGAAGGCTATGGAGCACGTAGAAAAAGGTGGCTTATACAGATGTACATATGTTAACTTATTCTCAGCTTTCTGTCCTAGATTTTACTGAAGAAACAACCAACTGGAAATCATGGCTCCACCAGTTCACACCAGTTAACACCGAGAAAGATCATCAGAAATTCAAGGAAAACTGTATTCTCCTTTTCTGGAGATCTCTACTGGCACAGATCTTAGAATCATAGAATAGCTTGGGTTGGAAGGGACCTTTAAAGGTCATCTAGTCCAACACCTTGCAATGAGCAGGGACATCTTCAACTAGATCTGTGTCATTGATGAAGATATTAAAGAGTACTGGTCCCAGTACGGACCCCTGAGGGACACCGCTTGTCACCAATCTCTATCTGCACACTGAGCCATTGACCACTACCCAGATAATTAGGTAAATGTGCTCAGTGGTAAGGCAGGTCACGTTAAGAAGGCTCGGTTCAGTTCCTGTTGACAAGGGGCATGTGTTATCTCTTTTTATACAACAAAGGCCACAGTCCAGGTAGGTGCCATGGATGGTCTGAGAAAGCACTGTCCTCTAAGCCCGTAGGTCTCTGAGCATCCCACGTATCTAAAACTGTAAGCTACTGTGCTACAAGCACTGATACAATCCTATAGCCAATGAGCTACTGTGGATTTCAGAAATGCTTAACTGAAAATCCTACTAAGTCGAACAACTAGGCAAGCACTGTGGAAGAGCAAAGGTCTTCTTGTAGCTAGGGTAGACCTGTGTGTGGTACGTAGGAAACTTGGTTTAGATCCCTGCTCTGTCTGATTGGGTGCTTTCAGTTCAGGTGATTTCAATCCACGCCCTCCGCCCCCCTATATTTTAGGTATAGTCTAACTTTTCAGTTATTTGAGATTAGTGCCTTCCAACCATTTGTATTATTTTTGTTGTACCAAGTGTAGACACTCACCAGAGCAGGAACCTGCAGGGACATTTAAGGTCCACCTCTTCCTTCTGAAATTAAATCTTTGGTAGCTTCAGAAGTTTCTCAGGATCAGTTCCATGATTGCCTAATTCTCTCCCGGGCTGACTGACCTGGAGACAAGAATACCCCTGGTTCAGTGCCCCGAGATGCTGTTCATCTCGGTGTTGTAAGCCTTAAGCTCCTTTAGGGTTTAGCCCTTAATTGGTCTTGTCCATTCATTCCCCACAGACATAACAAAGTTCCTCCTTCAAAGCCACAGGGTGTTCTGAGGAACAATGCATTCTTCGGTGCTTGTGAAGAGGTCGGTTACTGTAATAATGGAGAAAAAAGTGGACAGAGAGGCAGATGTTATATAGCCATCTACCCCAACAGCGCAGGGCACTGTGTACATGTTAAAAGGCACTTTAATTTGAGGGCAAAAGAAGTTGAAACCATAACTACTGAAAATTCTAGCACACTCTCCGAACAGATAGAGCTATTGCAAAGAATCCAGTTTCATATTTGATTAGGTCAGCTTGACATGGTTTCTGGAAATCGGAGAAAAATATATACAGATCAGCTACAATAAAAGATACTTAGGAAGCTCTTAGAAGAAAGTTAGACTGACAAAAACAGCAGCAGGGTATTTGAAATCTCAAAAGTGGATGGTGACGCATTACATTTGTCATGACTGCAAACTTCAGTTAGGAATTTGAAATGCTTAAAAACACCACTAAGAAAAAAATTGTTGTTTGCTGATGAATTAAAAAAGTCTCAAAAGTGGGTTTTTGCATGGATTAGGCTCAGAAATTCAATCCCCTTTCCTTAGAATGGCGATACAGGATTCAAAAATTTGAGCTGTAGACTAAGAATATCTTTAGATAAAGATAAACGTGACAGAACTTGTGCCTCACAGATGTGAAAATGAAGGCAAAATGAAGATCTGGCAGGGTGACTTGATTCTTGACATCAGAGCAACAGGCACCCAAACAAGAATAATTAACTTTATAGGACTTGTAATGATATGAGTGGTTCAGCATGAAAAAATTCTAAAAAAAACTCTGGAAGTTGGTATGGCACCGGTTTTGTTCCTCACCTCTTGTGGAGCACTTCAGAGGGCCTCAATGAAATACAGACAAGCAATCTGCTCTGCAAACTGACTGGCTTGGGCCCAGGTATGACACTGTAATTAAAAAAAAAAAAAACAAACCCCATAAAACACCACACATATGCCATACGGCTGATGAGGTATAGCAACCAGACAGACCAAATCAGAAGCCAGAGAATAAGACCCATTTTTAGCCACCTAAAGCAAAAACACACCTTAACCTGAGATTTCATCAAATTGTTAAAGTACTTAAATGTTCTGAATTCTTATGAAACAATCAAATATAAGGATGTAAAAAAAAGCATAGGTAGTTTTATAATTTCCATGCAGAAAACAACCAGGAAAAGGCAAAAAAGAGCACAGCTGAATAAGTGACCTGTACCTCAACGTGATAAACTGTGATAAACCATGTCTTGGTTCAACACCGGTCTCCATCACACTACTGCAAAAACATGAGGTTGAGTGTAAATAAGGATAATTTAGGTTCCTCGCAGCTTTCAGCGCAGCATTTTTAGGAGTTCATAAACCCTATCATTCTGTCCTGCTGTGGGTGGAGGAGGCAAACATTTTTAAGGTTAAATGCTTCCTTGCAAAATGCATAACAGGCCACAGAAACACAAAGTGACAATGAAAAACTAACTTGTAAAAATATCATTCATTGCTCCTTGGCTTATTGTATTTGACTACTATGAATTATTTTTGGGAAATAACCTCTGAAATTATTGCCAAGTGAACAAAGTGGGTGCCTTATGGATGCTTCAGAAAGATCCTCGGGCTGACTGATGCACAGAGGCACAGTCAGGCAGCAAAAACAGAATGAGGGAAGAATGTGCATTTTAAGGTCAACGGCATTTAATGAGCCACGAATTTAGTTTGATTTCCACATTCTCCTTATGCCTAATGTGATAGAATGCGATGATTTCTAGCATTTTTCTTAGCCTTCAAATAACACTTCCTCTGGAAGGAAAAAAAGATAACGTCTCTGACAAACTGGAATTGGCTGGAAATTTTACCAGGGCACCCCGGCTTTGTCGCGGCGTGCAGCTGCCCATTTCCGTACCGCTGAAAGTGCGGGAGTCACCCCGGTGCTCCCAGCTGAGGGTGCACACTGGCCAGTGCTGGTTTGAGCAATCCTTGATGAAGCGTAGTCTGCTGCCCTCCAGGAGCTGCTGGGATTGCTTTGATCAATATCTATTTCACACAGTAAAACCTAATCATCTGTCATCTTGGAATGCTGCCTCGGTGGCGTAATCTCTTCCCTATGGCGAGTTACCTGGACGTACAGCTTAACACTTCAAACAGGTCATTGATTGTAAGTTAGAGCTGCAGTGTATGCCAGAGATACAGATGAAGAAATGGAAAGTTTCACGGCTTATTCAACAGAAGGAGTTACATTTTTGCGGGGTCCCTCACATTTGACTCGCCACATCGATGTCACACGGCTCACTAGGCAGAGACAATAATACGGTTTTGCTGGCAAATCAGTCACGTAAGCAACACCGCATTACTTGTTTCAGTGAGGGCAAGTCATTTCACTTGGACGCTGGACAAAGCCTCTTGTTATGTCTGATTCCTTGAACAGAAATTCTTAAGGGATCTTCTATTTCATGGTCAGCATTTCAGGTTTCCTGGGTTTTGGAGAATAATTTCTTAGCATGACTGAACTAGTTGGATGGTCTCAGGCTGAACAACTTGAACGTTTTAAAAGAGCTAACCCCAAGGAGATGTTGAAGCTGGCAGTAGAGATACGCACTTTATGTGGGTGACTGAGCCAATTTGTTTTGCAAAGATTCCTACGGGTGTGAAACAGGCACGGGTGAGTGAGAAGAAGGCATGGGTGAATGTGGCACCAGGGACAACTTACATTAAATATGTGGGATCGCTGCTATCCCTCCAGTTCTTCATAACAGGTATTTTTCAGAACCCAACCTGAGGCTATGGAGCCTCAGCCCATGCACTGTGCATGGGTTCGAAATTGTCTTTGTAGCTTGGGTTGTTGGCATGCGAAGGGAGACAGGCAGGCACGCTGCTGTAAAGGGCAAGCGATACCAGCAGGGACCTGGTAAATATGATCAGAGCATTGCCAGCTGTGAGCTGGGGAAGCGGGGCAGGGGGGGTAACCAGCAAATTATTTTAGCCAGTGGAGATTTATTTAAGTGCTGATTTAGTTGTGTTGTTTCTTGTCTGTTTTTTTGCGTAGTCACGCATAAATATATTTCCGCTCCTGTTAGCCGCCTTCTAGTTCTTAAGGCTCCCAGACACAGTTTTAAGACAGACAAGGCTTGTAGAGAGAGGTAATACTTGTACTTAAGCAGTTATCACAGCCTGTAACTACAGACAGGCATTCACTCAAGGTCTCCATCAGGCCTGAGACAGAAGCAGTGACTTTCACACCAATTACGGTTTGGAAACAGTTACTCTGGCTTAAGATGAATTATGTTAATTTTCTGAGTGCTCAGGCAGGCATTACGATTTGTTGTGAAGTGGCAGCTGAAGGTGAGACCGTTTGTTGTCTTAATTCATCTCCCTGGCACAGAAGCAGAGAAAACTCATGGTAAAAGCAACCAGCACCCACAAATAGTGTCAACAATGTGCCACCTGCAGAGGGTTGTTAGCAAAAGAAGCTCCAGTCTCTGGCTGCTTGATCCTCCTTCTGTTCCCCAACTTGCCCCGCTTTTAGAGTTTTACTGGTCTATTTTATTAGGAACTAAACTGGATTGGCAAAACAGAGGTTTGGGGATTCTTTTTTCAGCCAAGTGCAAAGTAAAAGGAGAACCCAGTCTATAAAATATAATGACACAATAAATGTTGTGATGATTCTAAATTAGAAATTATGAAGGGGAAAAAGACATCAGGTAGAAAAATGTGCTGGCAGTGCTGAGTACAACCTAAGTCCATTTTTTAAATGTGCAAGGGATAGAGGAAATCCTAATGTTAATGTTTGTCAGAAAAAGACAATAATGAATAATGCCAAAAAAAAAAAAATTGTGAACACTCAGTAATTATTAAGGTTGGAAAAGACCTTCAAGATCATCAAGTCCAACTGTTAACTCACCACCACCCCTAAACCATGTCCCAGAGTGCCATGTCTACACAATTTTTGAACACTTCCAGTGATGGTGACTCCACCACCTCCCTGGGCAGCCTGTTCCAATGCTTGACCACTTGGTGAAGAAATTTTTCCTAATATCCAACCTAAACCTCCTCCGGTGCAACTTGAGGCCATTTTGTCTCGTTCTGTCACTAGTTAGTTGGGAGAAGAGACCAGCACCCACCTCACCACAACCCCCTTTCAGGTAGTTGTAGAGAGCGATAAGGTCTCCCCTCAGCCTCCACTTCTCCAGACTAAACAACCCCAGTTCCCTCAGCTGCTCCTCATAAGACTTGTGCTCCAGCCTCCTCACCAGCTTCGTTGCCCTTCTCTGGACACGCTCCAGCACCTCAGCATCCTTCTTGTAGTGAGGGGCCCAAAACTGAACACAAATCTCGCTTTGGTCCTGAGAAGAAGCAGCTGTATAGCGTTCTAGATGATAAGGTACTTTCACTTACTGAGGATGATAGAGGATAATATCTGTTAAATTAGCATTAAAATGGTTAGGTGTATGTATTCTTTTGTCTCCACTACTCCAAATGGCAGGTTATTCCAGGTCCTCACTGGTCTTATTATCAGAAGCATTCTTTTAGTTTGAAGACTATAGCTCTCTTTGGTGAATTTATACCTATGCATTCTTGTGCCAACACTGCCATTTAGCTTGGTTTCCCCCAAAACTCTGTTTATGAAAACAATAATATGTTCCCTTGGCCTGTGTTTAATTGTATTAAAAAAATTAATCCTTTCTAGCTTCTGATCTACAAAAGGCTCTCCATTCCCCAGATCAGCTTCATAATCCTTTCCAGTCATGATGAAAATTCAGTTTTCATCCCAGATAACAGTAGTGCCTTGTACACTGGCACACACATTTCAACTGATATTGAAAATTTCTACTTTGTCATATTCTCTAGAATACCATTTGCTTTCTATGCCATCAAAGCACATTAATGAATTAGTAAACTGTGGTTGTGTAATATTCTGAAGTCCCTCCTCTTCCAAACAATGTGGTTCCAGTTCCCAGCAGATTTTTGTGTGCTTGACCTTTTCATGCGCAGCTCTGCATTTTTCTTCTAGTAAATTTTATTCCTGTCCTTAAGGTGCTAATTCATGTATTTACCCTCCTGTATTTTGACAAATCATTCAGGACATTGATAAAAAAGATCCTAAAACAGCTCCTTCAAGAATTTCTCCTTCAGTCCTCCTTAATCTTGCATTTCTGTTTGATGCCCAGTCCATAAAGTTTTCACTTCAGTTAGCTCTTGATCACCTTCTAGTCTGTGATCTGATCTCCACTTTTCCAGATCAGAGCCTGTCTTTGTGACACTGGATCGTCTTGACTTCAGATAACATTACCAAGCGAGCGGATTTTGATGCAGAGGAGATTACAACAGTCTTTTCCCTTTCAATATTTCTTTTGAAGTGTTGACTGGAATAATAAAAAAAACATGATTTCATCAAAGTGAAATCTAGCTGAAATTCTGCTCTTTCAACACATTTTATTTAAGTCACTGTGAAACTGTAGCTTGTGATCTTCTAGCCTGTGAGGGTAAATCAGTCAGGATTCCTCCAGAACAGGGCTGGATCACAAAATTTTTGAGGAATACAAACTAACAAAGTATGGTTTGATAAGAAATGTATTGTTTAGGAATGGTAGCGGGCATAAATCTACCCCCTCTCCAAAGTACTTGTGTCCATATTTAATGTCCATGTTTAATTAAACACAAGAGAGCACAGTGTGATATCGGGGAATAAATTATTATGAACCAAATCATTTTCTGAAAAGGAAATAACAGTAACTCTCCTCCTTACAGCAGTCACAGACCTATGTTGTATACTTTCATTTACAAAATCAAATATTCAGTCACAGAAGACTACTTGAGGAAAACTTTATCAATCAACCAGTCTTTGTAGTTAACCAGCCTCAGCTGGATTGCAGAACCTTTCACAGAATCACAGAATCACAGAATCACTAGGTTGGAAAGGACCTTCAAGATCATCAAGTCCAACCATTAATCCAGCACCACCATGTTCCCTAAACCATGTCCTGAAGTGCCACATCCACATGTTTTTTAAACATTTCCAGAGATGGCGACTCCACCACCTCCCTGGGCAGCCTGTTCCAATGCCTGACCACCCTCTCAGTGAAGAAATATTTCCTAATATCCAATCTAAACCTCCCCTGGCGCAACTTGAGGCCATTTCCTCTCCTCCTTTCGCTGGTTACTTGGGAGAAGAGACCAACACCCTCATCGCCACAACCCCCTTTCAGGTAGTTGTAGAGAGTGATAAGGTCTCCCCTCAGCCTCCTCTTCTCCAGACTGAACAACCCCAGTTCCCTCAGCCGCTCCCCATAAGACTTGTGCTCCAGACCCCTCACCAGCTTCATTGCCCTTCTCTGGACACGCTCCAGCACCTCAACATCCTTCTTGTAGTGAGGGCCCAAAACTGAACACAGGATTCAAGGTGCTGCCTCACCAGTGCCGAGTACAGGGGCACGATCACTTCCCTGCTCCTGCTGGCCACACTATTTCTGATACAGGCCAGGATGCTGTTGGTCTTCTTGGCCACCTGGGCACACTGCCGGCTCATGTTCAGCCGGCTGTCAACCAGCACGCCCAGGTCCCTTTCCGCCGGGCAGCTCTCCAACCACTCCTCCCCAAGCCTGTAGCGTTGCATGGGGTTGTTGTGGCCAAAGTGCAGGACCCTGCACTTGGCCTTATTAAACCTCATACAGTTGACCTCAGCCCATCGATCCAGCCTGTCCAGATCCCTCTGCAGAGCCCTCCTCCCCTCCAGCAGATCAACACTCCCACCCAACTTGGTGTCATCTGCAAACTTACTGAGGGAGCACTCGATTCCCTTATTTAGATCGTCTACAAAGATATTGAACAAGACCAGCCCCAGAACCGAGCCCTGGGGAACACCACTTGTGACCGGCCACCAGCCAGATTTAACGCCGTTCACCACAACTTTCTGGGGTTGGCCGTCCAGCCAGTTCCTCACCCAGCGAAGAGTAAACCTGTCTAAGCCACGAGCCACCAGTTTCTCCAGGAAAATGCTGTGGGAGATGCTGTCAAAGGCTTTACTAAAGTCCAGGTAGACAACGTCCACAGCCTTCCCCTCATCCACTAGGCGAGTCACCTGGTCATAGAAGGAGATCAGGTTGGTCAAGCAGGACCTGCCTTTCATGAACTGATGCTGGCTGGGCCTGAGCCCTTGGTTGTCCTGCACATGCCCTGTGAGCACTCCCAAGATGAACCGCTCCATGATCTTCCCCAGTACAGAGGTCAGGCTGACAGGCCTGTAGTTCCCAGGATCCTCCTTCCGGCCTTTCTTGTAGATGGGTGTCACATTGGCAAGCCTCCAGTCTTCTGGGACCTCCCCTGTTAACCAGGACTGCTGATAAATGATGGAGAGTGGCTTGGCAAGCTCCTCCGCCAGCTCTCTCAGTACTCTTGGGTGGATCCCATCAGGCCCCATAGACTTGTGGGTGTCCAGGTGGTTTAGCATGTCCTTGACTGCTTCCTCCTGGATTATGAGGAGTACATTGTTCTCTCCATCCCCATCTTCCAGCTCAGGGGGCTGAATACTCTGTGGATACCTGGTCTGGCTATTAAAGACTGAGGCAATAAGGCATTAAGTACTTTTTTACTTTAAAACATCTTTCTGAAAGCCTATGAATGAAGAGAACCAGTACAGGCTAGCTTTGATGCATTTTTTAAAATAATATATCGAACTCTGCAGTTCACACACTGTTGGACCGCGATTAAATATATCCTTCTTTAAGCATTTGCCTGGGGCAGGCCAAGGCCCGAATAAAGCCTCTGCCCAGCTGCAGGAGGTGTGGAGACCCCCCGCCCCCCGCAGAGAGGCTTCAGGCGTGATGAGGCACAGCGGGGGATGTCACTCGCGTTATTGATGAGAACATAGTGCAGAGCGTCGTCATCACTTGGCCAAGCACCCCACGCCTCTGAGACAGCCTCACTTCAAGCCCTGCCTGTGGCTTTGCATGCCGGGGGTTTCCCATAGATCCCCCCCTCTCTCTGCTGGAGCCAGAGGGGGAAGGTGGACACCTGCGGGGTGGGGAAAAGGAACGGCTTTAAGCTGCTGCTCAGCTCCGTTTGCCAAAGCCGAGGCTGAGAGGAGCCGCTCGGGGCTGTTGCAGGTCGGGGAGGTGCCCCGGCTGCCCCAGCACAGCTGCTGAAAGCCGTGACCAGAGTTCACGCTGCCGGAGGGGGTCGGAGAGCCCGGGCGACCCTGGTGAGCAGGGGCTGGAGGGAGGCTGACCTTGCACAGAGCAAGCCTTAGGAAAGGCTCCTTTTATTTGGGTTTGTTCCTACTCCTTCAGCACCGACCCAGGGCTAGCTGGGGTCTGTCTCCAACCATTTCTCCACATCGCGCCGTTCCACATCTGCTGTGCAGAAATTATGATGTGGGTAGGCTCTACTCTCATATCAAATACCATGTCCCTTGTGCTCCTATAAAGTTGTTCTCTCTTTAATAATAGAATCTTCAACTGCAGATCCACATGGTCTTTAAAGTCCCTTTTATTAGGCAATAAAATAAAAAATTTATTAGGAAACTGCATACGCAGATTTATTCAAGAGACTGAAGCGCACAGTACATTTCACAAGGAAAATATGGAACACAGTGACCTGAAAAGCTTTGTGTTGGTAGCCAGTAGATCCTCATGGCAAAACATCAGACAGAGTGGGTGTTGTTTTTTTCCTCCATATTGTTAATAGCTTATTACTTATTTTAGTTCCTCTTCCAAGCAATATCAGAAAGACAAAGTGATGAGTCTCAGCAATCTTAAAGTGTCATCCAATTGCTATTTCTGTCAGAATGGTTTCTATTAATCCTCTTCTGTCATTTTTTTTCTTATTTCAAATCGTATTCAAGTCATGCTCGCGTGACCAGTGTTTGTTCCGAGGTTAGGGAAGGCACTGAGCAATAATCTGTGCATAACTGCACAACCCTTCAGGGGCGCTGCCCTCCCCTGCCACCCCGTCCTCACCCCGAAGTGAGTCATGGGGAGGAAAGCAGCAATTTGTTACTGAACGTACCCACTTGTTTAGCCATGATGCTTCAGGGACAGAACTGAAACCGGCTGACACCCCCTTTCCCTTCTGACCAAGGCTGGCAGGAAAGTTTGCTGGCTCTTGTTGCTAATTTTTTGGTGAGTGGTAGAGTGTGTGGTAAGTTCTTGTGGTTTAACAGGGAAAAACCAGGACAGAGGGTTTCTTATCCTCTTTGTCTCTTGTACAGCTGTGTTGTGTACCGCTGTGTTGTCTACATCACACTTTAACCCTGAAGAATTAATCTGCTGCTTTGCAGAGGATGTTCAGAAAGTAAAGTTGGCAAAGAGTAAATGTCAAATGAATTCATCCTACCTACTCATTGAAGCAAGGTCAGAGAAGGATGAGAAAGCGATTAATTTATATGGTCTTGGAAATCTGAGCTGCCACTATAATTCATTGGTTTAATGTGTTATTTTTAATTATATGACTATAAGCACCTTTGCTATGAAAGTAAAGATGATTGTAAATGCAAAGTCAAGGCACCCAAGGAGTCGAATACCTTGATGTATTACGAGCGGAACGCAACGCCTGCGTTTTGACAGAAACCCATCTGTTTGCACAGGGAGATAAGATCTTTTCCTGGTCTCTTTTCCCATTGCCTTTCCAACCACATGATCTATGAAGAGCACATCACTTTGAAAACTGTCTTTTCATTTGACCCTGCTATCCTTTAAATGTACATTACTTACACACTTCTATTAGATTTTCATTATCTCTGGGTAAGTCCATGACTATACTGCATTGTGAATTCATTCCCTAGGGCTGGCTGACAGATTCCCTGGGGGAATTTGTGTTTCTCTCCATAGACAAGACATGGCACTACCACACAGACCTTTTGCAAGATCTTTCAAACCTTCCTCCTGTGCCTCACTTCCCAGTTTGTGAGCCCATCACGCTCCTTTTGGTGTCATACCGTGATGTGCCTGCTGGGCTCAGGAAAGCCCTGCCTTTTGAGACAACACACCTCAGGCTGAGTCCAGAGCGGTCTTGCTACGAGAGGCATTGCACGCAGCTTCCATCCTCACATTTCTCCTTCTTCTGGCAAAACATGGTTTCCTGAGATGTATGCAGCACCCTGACCTCTCACAAGGTACGACTGGAGAACTCACTGTATATCTGGTTTTCACCTCAGAAGTGGATGAACAGGCAATGGCTGCCTTATTTTTGGAAAGAACAGCAGGTTTTGGTTTTGCCCTTTTTTTTTTTCAGTAAAACTTTAATGTCAGTCTTGACTCATCAGCTCTTGGCTACCGACATGTACTTTTGCCTTTTCACTATATTCCATGTAGCTATCAGATTTGCCAGCCTAATGACCTTTAGGGGATCTAAACCTAATTTCTAAATGACTGCTCAGTAAATGCTACTGCACAGGTAGTTAACTGTATCTATAACACAAGATCCATGGGGAATTCAGTTCTGGGAGGCACACCTAACTTCTGAATTTTATGTTTAGTTTTGAAACTTTTTAAGTATTTTAAAACTTAAAAAGAAAAAAGAAAGAATCTTGGGAAGATTTGGAAGGAGAAACTCAGTGGGGTTTTTTTGTTTGTTTGCTTGTTTCTAGATCAGTTTCAGTTAGAATAGGTAAGTACCACAATTTCATTTTCATTAAAGAAAAGAAAAACTCCAACAAAGGAGAAAATATTCATTCATCATTTACATTGATAATAGTTTTCAGCATCTCTTGTAGATGCTTGAAAAATCTTTGAGATTACTGAACACCGAATTTAAGCACAATCATTCTGTTTCTGTTCACTCTGCGCAGCAAAGGTATTAGAAAACACTTTGTCCTTAGCTGGTGCATGTATTTATTTTGATATCTCATAAATTAGAAAATCAGTGAGTCACTTCCACAGATAAAGTGACTTCAGATACACCATCATAATGTGGGATAAAGCAGGTCTATCATTTCTGACTGCTGGGGAAACAGCAAAGGAAAGGGGTGACAGCACAGCTACACTACTCTTAAGATAAGATGACTGTGTTTTAATGTAATTTGGATATGTAGACTGCTGTACCTAAGAACTGAATAAGCTTTTTTTCTGACTTCCACCAGTGTCACTGTCCAGGCCTTTTCATAACGACTTGAAGCTATTCTCGTTCCTCCATGTTTGTGCGTCGGCACTTGCCGGCTTCTGAACTCAGCAGAATCCAGGAATTTGGGCGGATCCCAAGAGAGATCAGCTTTAGCGATTCAAGGAGTCCTGCATATTCAACAGGCTAAGATTGAACCCCCCAAAAATTCATAATACATATGTACCAAGTCATACACATAGGAAAACAACAACAGCGGCACATACTGATACACTCAAATGTTTAAAACAGAAGCCACAGAGGAAATGGATAATCATGTTATTGTACTAGATATCTGCTCAGCAGCTGTCAGAACCATGATAGACTGGAGGGGTTAGCTGGAAATGATGAGACAACAGAGCAGATAGCAGTTATGCTACTGTCTAAACAGTGACTATTCATTTCAGTGTGAGAGGTCAGATAAAGTGTCTGAAAACTAAGCACACAGGTTATACCTCTAAGTTTTAAATGACTTGGTTTTGGAAGGCAGAAATTTGGGCAAAGTCTGTATGTAGTGTTAGTGAAACTGTCGCTGGAGGAGATTACAGTCAGACTGAAAGGTCACACAGGGCTTCACGTTGAAGGCTGACTCATCTCAAAACACATATTTCATAGCTGCCACGCAAAATGTAAATGTATATATTTTATTATTGTTACAATTTTCAAATTTACTCAAGAGTCTGCAAGAGGCAAAGGCAGGGAAGCTTTTGTAAATACACTTTTTATTTTTTAAACTTGTTAAACTAGCAAGAGAAATAAAATAAACCACCTTGTTCTAATCTCCCTAAGCAAAGCAATACATTCATATTAAAAAACAAACAGAAAAACACTTCCAAATAATCACTTAAGAAACACTTAAGAACAAATAGAGTTTAAATTGTAGAAGTATTTTTCCAGTATTGCTTTAATTTGGAAAGCAAGACATAAATGACACAAATGATAACAAGAGCATATGCTTGTAAATACCCCTTAAAAAATCAAACCAAACTGAGGATATGTAGAAACTCCATGAATACCTCCATTCTCTTGTTGTACAGATAAGCTGTATATCTTATTTATAATCAAGCTGAAGATCATACAGCCAATGTCCACATGCTTGAGTGAATTCCGAGGAGGGCCATGAAACCGATGCAAGAATTGAAGAATATAATTTTATTTGGCTTCCTGAAAAGAAGGTTGAGAAATGGTTTGGACTACTCTATAAGTATTTTCCTATGGACTGTGTAGGATTTTTCAACACAATTAATAGAGGCATAACAAAATGCTGTTGCTGTACATCAAAGATAGATAGGAAATTCAGCGTAGAAATACTGAGTAAGACCAAGATGGTGAATTTACCACCACTTACCTTTAAAATAATGTCACATTTTTCTAGAAGACTCTTCTTCTGGAAGAAGTTCTGTGTCTAATGTGCATCCATAAAAGTGTGTGTGCAGGCTACCTGAGGTTAAATAATGCTTGTTAAACTCTGTGTTAAAAACATGTTTCTAAGCTTTGGTCATCGATATAACAACTTATACCGGCTGTTAGGTTTGGGGTTTGAGAAAATTCCTTCTGATCTGAGATCTCAGCGTACTTTTGTTTTCCTCTGTGCTTCATCTGTGATGAGCAAGGCACAGCTTATCTGTCGTTTAGATGCCCCAGATTAGTAGCACCCTACACGCTCATATTGTTGGCCAGTAGCACACAGTTCTTCATCATGGCAACTGCAATTTTACTCTGTGTGAGTCTTTAGAACAGAATGTTTGTACAAAACTTAATGACTTACAATGATATAGGTCAGAGTAGAAGATGCAGTACTCCCTCATGGATGTAAACTGTGTGTAGTGAAACATTTCTATGTGTTGTACTGAACAAGTATCAGGCAGATTTGAGTAAGAAGGTTAAGAAATGGCTTATGGAATATTTTTAAGGGGCAGCATGACATTTATAATTAATGGAATCCAGAAAAAAAATTTTTTTAATTCAATGTACGTTAAGAGAAAACATAAAAATAAATGAGGATGTACTGACCCCACCACGTTGCTATTTTCATTGAATAAGCTACCTTGAAAAAGAACGGGAAGATTTACAAAACCAGCAATACTCATACACCATAGACATCTTAAAACAAGTAGGTATAGCTAATAAATAGCCACTGCGCAGCCTTAAAGTACAGTCTTTGTCATTGTGCCCTAGTTCCAGTAAACCATGTTTAGGCATCACCTATTCTAAACACATTGTTCCTCCACCAAAACATGTTTGCTATCCTGTCTAATCATTAGCCAAGAGCCCTTGCTCTCTCATCAAATATTTTATAAAATATAATAGAATGAGCTAGAAATAATAGGGCAAATGAGAAAGTTTTAAAAACTTTTATTACGCAGAAGGATGTGATTAATTTACAGCATGTACTTTTAAAACAGGCAAAACATTTTTGTATGGCCAAAAAAATCAGTGTAACATTAGCATGAATGGGTGATGGTGCTGTGACTGAATCCACTGTCAGAACTGAGGCTGAAAGAACTCCCTGAGGCTGAATTGGTATTTGACATAATCCCTATTGGAAAAAAGGTCCGTAACAGGAAAGTTTATCCCTCTGTCATGATCCTATTCAGGCACAAAAATCTTATGGATGGCATAAGCTAATGGATTAGGTCTCTGCTCATTCTTTTCTCTTGAGAGAACAGTTCATCTATCAGCCATAAGGTGTCTCCTACAGGAACACCCAATGGGCACACTTTCTGAGTAAACTGAATTACCTCCAATTTATGCTGACCATTTAATCTCCATCATAGAATCATATGATCTTTGAGTTGGAAGGGACCTTTAAAGGTCATCTGGTCCAACCTCCCAGCAGTGAGCAGGGACATCTCCAACTAGATCAGGTTGCTCACAGCCCCGTCCAACCTGACCTGGAATGTTGCCAGGGATGGGGCATCTACCATCTGGCAACCTATGGGAAAAATTTCTTCCTTCTATCTAGTCTAAATCTACCCTTTTTTAGTTTAAAGCTGTTACCCCTTGTCCTGTCGCCTCAGACCCTGATAAAAAGTCTGTCCCCATCTTTCTTGTAAGCTCCCTTTAAGTACTGAAAGGCCACAAGAAGGTCTCCCCTGAGCCTTCTCTTCTCCAGGCTGAACAACCTCAACTCTCTCAGCCTGTCCTCACAGGAGAGGTGTTCCATCCCTCTGATCATTTCTGTGGCCTCCTCTGGACCCATTCCAACAGGTCCACATCCTTCCTGTGCTGAAGGCTCCAGAGCTGGATGCAGCACTGCAGATGGGGTCTCCCCAGAGTGTAGAGGGGCAGAATCACCTCCCTCAACATGCTGGCCATGCTTCTTTGGATGCAGCCCAGGAGACGCTTGGTCTTCTGGGCTGTGAGCGCACATTGCTGACTCATGGCCAGCTTTTCATCCACCAGTACCCCCAAGTCCTTCTCAGCAGGGCTGCTCTCCCTTCATTCCCCAGCCTGTACTGGTACCAGGGGTTGCCCCAACCCAGGTGCAGCACCCTGCACTTGGCCTTGCTGAACCTCATGAGGGTCACACAGGCCCATTCCTTGAGCTTGTCCAGGTCCCTGTGGATGGCATCCCGTCCCTCAGGCATGTCAACCGCACCACTCAGCTTGGTGTCATCTGCAAACTTGCTGAGGGTGCACTCAATCCTGCTATGTCATTGATGAAGTCATTAAAAAGTACTGGTCCCAGTAGGGACCCCTGAGGGACACCGCTCATCACTGATCTCCATCTGGACATTGAGCCATTGACCACTACCCTCTGGGTGCCACCATCCAACCTGTTCCTCATCCACTGAACAGTCCACCCATCAAATCCATGTCTCTCCAACTGAGAGAGAAGGATGATATGGAGGACCATGTCAAAGGCCTTACACAAGCTTAGCCACCTAGTTTCTCTGTATCTTGCATACACCCACATCCTGGTATTTTGATAGCAAAATCAACCCCACCCAAGCAGTTCAGTTAAAGCAGAATCAGTCTTCTTACAACCTCGAAAGGCACCAAAAGAGGTTTGCATAAAATGAATGGTACAGAAAGCTGTTAGGTTTCTGAAGGGTAGAACAGGATGCACAAGGTGTGGGTCAGGCATGACAGAGAAGAATTAACAAACTGATGTTCATGTTAAACTGTGAGCCTCCAAAAATTCAAAGGAAAATTAGTTACCACAATCCAGCAGCTCTTTGCAACAGATTCAACCTGGGATAAGACTATTCATGAGGTGGAAAAGAAACTAAATCTACTGTAAGTCAGCAGTTTGGGCCAGGCTGTACGTAGAGCTGATAATATCAGATTGGTTTGTAAGCTGCTCGGCTCCTTTAATAAAATGACTGACAAATAAACCTGCCTAATTTGATACTGTGGCAGTGATAATGTGAGGACATTTGAATTAATAAACCCCTTAGCTTTCAACAGTGTCAGACTTTGATAATTCCTTAATTTTTCTTTCCTTCTGCATGACTTTCATCACCTGGACTCCATGATGAGGATTACACCACCATTTGGGTTACCCCCATTACAATAATTTAGACATCCTCTCAGTAGCACAGGGACAGCAGTTTTTCTCCCTCAGCTACTCTAGCCCAGATTCTCCAGTACAGTGTCCAGTACATCTTAACTGGACAACATAGCCCTGCATTTACAGGAATTTGCCTAGTGGCCACTGGTTCCACCCTGTGTTTGATTCTTGATACAGAATGATTAATTACGAGAATTACATATATGTTAGGTTGCTTGCCAATCTCTGCCGTTTAGCTCCCACACTGAGAAAAGCTGTTGGTGATAATTCACAGTATGTTTTCCTGGTGATTGTTCAGCACTAACTACAAACACATGGCGTTTTGCCCAGCATTTAAAATATTTTGCCGCTGAGCCACGGATCATCAAGGGATCTTTGCCCTGCTCTGCAGACATATCAGATAGAAGGATGCATAACTAATGGTCCAGCAGGAGAACCTCTCTGGCTTGTGAGTAGCAGAAAGGATGGCCCTGTACACCAGGCAGGCATCTCGCCAGCCGGTGTGGTGAACCTCACTGGGCAGAGGTTGCATGCAGTCCTGACGGCTGCCTGGCTGTCCACCAGCAACACCCATTTCCCACCCCTGGGGCGAGCTGAGCTGTCTACACGACTTCTTTCTAAGCAATAGCTCTTAGTCCCTGAAGGTGGTTTTCTGCCCTGCTTGTCCTGCACGAGAGGCACCGCTCTTGCAAGCCGCCCAACTGCAGAATGCTTGAGTGCTTCCCGCTTTTCACAGAATCACAGAATCACAGAATCACTAGGTTGGAAAGGACCTTCAAGATCATCAAGTCCAACCATTAATCCAGTGCCACCATGTTCCCTAAACCGTGTCTTGAAGTGCCACATCCACACGTTTTTTGAACACTTCCAGAGATGGCGACTCCACCACCTCCCTGGGCAGCCTGTGCCAATGCCTGACCACCCTCTCAGCTGTTCTCTGACTTAGCTTGAAGTAACATGTTTTTTTACAGGGTGTTGCACTTGTTTTGAGCTGAACTATGAAACAAGTTTTTCATAATTTTCTACTTAAATTTAATACAACATTTTTTCAAGTTTTTATGAGGACTTTTATTAAAAACCCTTCACAGGATGGTTTTATGTTGAAAACCCAACAAGTAATGACTCTGTGTCAAGCTGAAAGCACTATGCTCTGACTCGGCAACAGTCAAATCCTCCCTTACGTAATGTTGATGTTTGTCATCATTGTAATTAAACTGCAGTCTTAGCCACTTAGACAATTTTGATATTGATCACTAATCTTCTGCTTGCCTTGTCAATTTTATAACTGTTGCTTTTAGGAAGTATTGGAGAGAACAGCTTATCCAACTGATCTAATGAATTAATATTGCTAATAACGTTAAGCAAAAAGGATATCATTAATAATTTTAGTTTTACCAAGGCTGTAACCAATCAGCCATGCAGACTTACATTTTCCTCAGTCAAATGAATGTTTTTTTTTTCCAGACCTGCAACAACGTGAGTGAATAGTGATATTACTTTAATGTAGCTTTAATGTACCCATATTTAAAACTCACTTTCCCACATTTGGAAACTCCTTAGTTGCTATCCATATTTTCCTTATCTTTGTGTCTAAATTAGTGGGCAGGTTGTGAAACCATTTATACATCTTGCCCTGGGCATCTGTTACTATTGTCTACATGTTGTTCTTTTGATAATAGGTGTATGTGTCTTTGGCACCAAATTTATGAAAAGCTATGTGTTCAGGAGCTTCAGTGGCTCAAGTGTTAGCACTCTTTTGGGTTACAATTTAGCAAGACTGCTAATTATTTAAAGAAAAGCCTTCAAACTAAACCAGGATAATGTAACACAAAGTTTTTTTGTGATTTGAAAGAAAAAAAGGTAATAAAGGCTGCTGAAAAACTTCCAATTTTGTGATTATGAAACAGGCTGCTGTAGAGAAATATTGGTTGCGGTGGAGATATACAAGTCACTTTGAAGAGTGATAGATTATCTTACATTTTTTTCAGACTGGTGATCAAAACTATTCAACGTAGGCTCAACCCACACTCATATTTCCATTCAAGTCAACGGATGTCGCCTCTAAAATCTTTGAAAGTAGAGTATGACTTAATGATAACAATATCTCTTGTTCAGCAGCACTCTTAAACGCTAAACACACACTTATTTCTCTTGTAAGTCAACAGTACTGAAATTCATCCTTAAACATGTGGCTGAATGGGAGCTTACACATCTGATTCTACAATTTCCATTCCTGCAGAGTGGTACTTACAGGGTCAGAACAACTGAAATTATGTCACCTCACCCTTAGCTGAGTACAATTCAAGAACAGATGTATGGGCTTGACAAGATCTTCATCCTTGCTTGGGAGCTACACATCTCCTGGGAAGCTGGCTGGGGTGACAGCTAGGGTGGGCAAACTCGGGCTTCTCAGAGCACTTACAGCATTTCATGGCAACTGAAGATCCACAGTTTTTTCCCAGGTGGTCATTTACACTGTCTGGGAGTCACAAGTGGGTTCAGCACCTTCCACCTCCACTGGTGTAGAAGGGCAGTTAGCATTACGACTTCCATTTTGATTTTCCTGGAACCTAATATGCTTTTCCACTCAAATGCTACTTTAAGAATTGGAGTAGTGTAGATGTCAGAGTGAACTAACAACAAACATTCCAGGCAAATTGCTTTTTGCTGCTCTTGCAAACGCTGCTCTTGCTGCTTTTCTTCTGAGAGAGCTAGCATTGGCCACTGCCAGAGACAGGATACAGGGCTGGATGTATCTTTGACCCAGTACAACTGCTCTTGTGTCCTCACAACATCCTTCCACTGCAGACAGAAATGGGCAGGTACACACTAACAGTCCCCAAATAAATGAAAGTCCCTAGACCATCTGTTGCTGGAATGGTTTCTGCTGTTTCTACAGGACTGAAGCCAACATTTGCAGCTGCTTTATAACTTTCAGTAAACTTGCTGTTGCTATTCTATCACCATGTCAGGTTCTCTTCAGTTTCAAATCTTAAAAGCTGAATTTGGAAAAGTCCAGAAACAATAATTGAGCACTTCCCCCAACCTACATGCACAGACCACGTGTTAAGTTGAAGTCCAACTCATTCACTTTCTGACATTTGTTTTTTAATTTTTATTGGTACTTGTTAATAAAACATACAAAGGTAAGAAAAGAGATGATTAGTTCAAACCTCCTTTGTGCTAGGACTGTTCCCAGGCTTTCATTGCCCAGTGTTGCGTTCTCAGGAAGTCACACGCATTCCCTCTTTCCTTTCCTTTTCCTCTGCCCTGTGAAGCGAGGAGTGTGCTAATCCTGCAAGCCACAGGGTAGAGCAGAGGTGTGTGAGACAGCTTTGCGCAAATCAGCTCATGTACTGGAAGCATTCTTGCTACGGCAGCTCTGAGTTGTGCACAGTTTGACTTGACTTTCTAGTTTTCACTGCAAAGCCTGCCAGAATAATCCTCAGCAGCTAATAGAAAACACTTAACTGCTTCCTAAAAGTGTCAAACAAGTGTTTGAGACAAACATTACATGCACTTTGAAGACTCTGGTTTGCAGAATTTGATCATCAGAGCTAGAGCTGTGGGTACATCTCATCACAAAATTTCTACAGTCACACAGGAACTTGTTAGGATCTTGCATTGGCCTTAAAATGTGTATTGGACTTCATCGCGCTTGAGTTTGGATTAATAGAAAGAATTGAGAGAGCATATTGATTATCAAAATACAAAGTATTCCAACTACAGGAATTTAGTTGTATTAAAATATTAACGCTATAAAAGAAGGGATTCGCAAGATCAATCTAAAAAAAATTTGGTTTGAGACATGATAGTTATTAATCTGTGTCACTAGTCCATCCATAAAATGCAGTGTTTACATACTTGTCAATTATTTTGCTATGCAGTAATCTTCCTCAAACAGAGTTTGGTGTATAGAAGTTAGCTTCAGTTTAAATTAGTTTTACACAGGCATGTGCCACAGCAGTACACTTATAAAGTTGCAATAAGCACAAAAATAATAAAACTGGATTTTCTATACTTGGTGACTAAGTCAGACACCTTTGTTTTTAGATGCTTCAATAAATTATGAGATTATCAGAATTATCAGTGTCTTTCAGTTATTAATGACTTAAACCTTTGGGCACAGGCACATAAAATGGCAGCCTTCGATCTTGTCAGCTTTACTGGAACTACATTATGATTTCTCAGGAATGGCCTTTGGGACAGAAACTTTTTTTTTTTTTTAATTCTACCTATCATTCTCAACGGAGGAGGAAATCAATGGCTGAGAAGAATATCCTTGCTTCTCTTATGACTTCCCAGAAACAAAAAGTAGCTTCACACTGGAGGTAACCTTGGGCATTAAAATCCCTTACATGGCAAGTGTAAATAATAGACTGCTGTAAGCATTGCTTCTGGAGAGTTGCAAGCCAGGATTTCTCTTATAACTTTGCTACAAATATAAAAAATCTAACAAAAGAACTTCCAGATAAGAAATATATTTTTAAGATATGCATAAGAGTTAAACTAAGGCCAGTTCTTACGGAAATACATCAAAGATGATGATGCAAATGTCCAACTCAAGGGAAAGTTGTGTTTGATAGTATAATAATCAGCCTATCTTTTCTGTGTGATTGTGTCAACCATCTACTTCCCTCACTTCCCACTTCCTTGCTACCTAGTCACTGTTCTTTTTATCCACTTCTGTCTTTTCATACTGTTCTTCTGTTCTCTTTTTTTCTCAGAGAATGAACCTATTTCATTTGCCACTTTGCTTTTTTTTCTCACTATTTTTTTCTCTATCTTCTTGTCTTGGCTTATAATTTTTTTTAACTCAGCACACACATTTACCCATTGACTATGCTTCTTCAAGCTATTTCACTGTCACTTTTCCTGAAATACATGGTAGAAGCAAGGCATTACCCCCAGAAGTGAAAGAAGTTCACTGCGTCACTAAGTGATCATCTGCTTTCAGGGCAAAGCAAATGACTGAACCATTCAGACATGCAGAAATATTTAATTGTGCGTTTGAAGCAATCACACAGCAAATAAAACAAAGCAAACAAAAAAAGAGAATGTAGCTGAATGATTAAAAAATATTATCTCCTAATGAAGAAAGAAGACAAATACCTCATTTAGATGGGAAACAACTATATTTGGACTCAATACTTTTCCGGTAAGAGGAAACAAGAGGATAATGTAACTGCCCAGGACCTCAGTGAGATAGTTTAGAGTCCATGACTCTCACAGATCCTCTCTCTCTCCCCCGCAAACTCTCAAGCTCCTTTCATCCAGGAATTCTTCTCCCTCCCTTTCCAGTTGCTTCCTATCTTCCTAGACTTGGTCCAGCTGCTGCAACCACTGTCTGCGCTGGCTGCCACCACAGACCTATGGCCCTTTTGCAGATTCGCTGTTCAGAGCAGCAGCAACTACTTGAGACCTATTGGCATTACGAGAGGGGTGGCTGAGTTAGTTACACTCACGCTCTTCAAAATAAGTGTGTAGGTCACAAAAGTGCTGGTCAGATGCATTATTAAAATATATCTCATTAAAGGAAAATTAGCACAACAGCTATGAATTAATTTATCTTTACAGGGCTCGGCGAAGCCACCAACTGCTATGGAAATGCTATGTATTTTATTATTACTGTGCTAGGCGAAAATTCACCAAAAGTTGTATCCTTACACCACTGGAATGCAGGGGTCACAGACTTCTTCAGAGACACTTCAATTATGCTAGTCAAAATAAAGTAGCATGGTGAGATAGAAATCATTAAAAATACCATGAATACCATGAATACAGTCTTCAGAAAACAGAAATACTGCTGCACAGCATTGCAGCATTGCAGCAGTCCTCTGAAACTTTCTTAAACAGAGCCATGGCTGAGAAACTTCAGCCAAGGCCCAGCCAAGGACAAGACCTATGACTAGGGTTATGGTTAGTGAGAGACAAAGCCTGATGCTCCAGTGAGGGTGAGGCTGCCAGAGGGAGGGGAGGAGCCCAAAAATGTATAATTTCTGGGAACTTTTCCAGGAGCAATATCATGTGGGAGATGGAGTAGTGCACAGTTGAGACCAGAGGCCTCTTGGTCTCAGCTGTGCATTTAGCCCAAGATGCTCAGCACTATAACGTTGAACAAGACGTCAGCAATGATTTCTGTCTTTAGCCCACCCCTTCCCCTGGCAAACCTGCTGCAGCCTCGCACCAACTGGAGCTCTGGGCTTTGTCTCCATATTAACCATAACGCCAACCTAAACCCTAAGCTTAAACTTAATCCTGTGATGTGTCAGTGACTGAGCCTTACCCTGAGGCCCTCAGTCAAGTTCCCAAGAATGATTTCTCTTTGAAGCTCACCCCGTCCTTTGGCAGCCCCTTTGCAGCCCCACTCTACCTATAGCCCTAGGCCCTTACCACACTAGAGTTCTAGGCTTTGGGTTTCTCCTAACTCCAACCCTAAATGTAACCCTAAGCCACCCTTGGTCTTGGCTAAGCTTTAGCTCAAGAACCCCTGACTTCATTGCTTTAATGAAGTTCTAAAAGGACAGGTTTTTGTCACTGCTCACCCCTTCCTTGAGCAGCTCCTTTGCAGCTTCACTCCAGCTGGAGCCCTAGGCTTTGTCTCTCACTTAATCCTAAACCTAACCTTGGCCTTAGCAGAACCTAATCTCAAGACTCCCACCCATGGCACTGTTGAAGAAGTTCCCATAAATTATTTGACTTTGCAATTCATCGCTTTCTTGATCAGCCCCTTTGAAACAACATTCCAGCTGAAGCTATATATGTTGTCCCTCTTGTAATAATAAACCTAAATCAAGGCCACAAGACTTTGATGTTGGCTCAGCCATATCCCAAGATCCCCAGTCATGGCCCTCTTGAACAACTTATCGCTGTAGATTTCTCTTTGGAGAGAAATCTTCTTTGGAGAAGCACCTTTGCAGCCTCACTCCAACTGCAGCCTGAAGCTTTGCCTCTATTCTAACCCTTAGGCTAACTGTAGGTCTTGATCTGGGCTGAACCCTACCCCAACACCATTGCCCTGTTGCACAGCTTCTCTGGGGAGATTGGTTTTGCAGCTCAGCTCTTTCTTTAGCATCCTCTTTACACTGACACTTCGACTGGAGCCCAAGACCTTCTCTGTCATAAACCTGACAGTAAGTATCACCCTACGTCTTGGCCTTTGCTGAATCTTAGTCATGGGCCTCTTCAACAAGGTCTCAGGGGAGATTCCTCCTTCCTTTCAAGCCCTTTTGCAGCTTCTGCTACCGTAACCTTACACATAGACGTAATTCTTGACAACAGCTGAGCCTTAGCACCAACCCTTCAGCCACAGCCCTCATAAACTAGTTCTCAGGGAAGAATCCTTTTTGCAACCCATCTTTTTCTTGTGCAGCTTTTGTTTATGTCAGGGTTAGGGTCAGATTTGGACTAGTGTTAGGGTCACAGTTAGGAGAATGACAAATCCTAGGGCTCCAGTTAGAGTAGGTCTCCAAAGTGGATGACCAAGGGTTGGGCTGCAAGAAGAAATTTTCCCTGAGAACTTGTTCAAGAATGTCATGGCTGGGAACCTGGAGAAGGCTCAGCCAAGGTCAAGACAAAAGCCTGGTGCTAGGCTTGGAGTGAGGAGGGAGACAAAGCCTTGCACTTGTAATGTGCAGAAGTGAAAAGGTTAATGCAGAGAGGAACTGCAATTTTGATGCAGATTGAGAAGTCATGATCCACTGGGTGCCAGTCAAGAGCTGCTCTCGTCAGGTCTGCACCTTACAGAAACAAACCCCATCACATGCTGAACTTCAGCCAGTCAGAGAGGGACACAGTGCCCAAAGAAATGGGCAGCCATGAAGGGCTGCAAACACCCTGCTCAGGACACTCCAGGCCAGGGAGGCAAGGATGTCCTTGAGGGACTGTGGCTCTGTCACCTACAGCCACATGCCAGGGAAAGGACACCCCAGAGGGACTGTGGCTGTGGGTGACCCACGCTGGAGCAGGGACACAACTGCGGTCATAGGTGACCCATGCCAGGCAGGGACATCTGAGGGACTGTGGCCATGGATGATCCTTGGCAGAGCGGGGATACCCCCGAATCTGAATTTATGTAAAAACTTACAACTTCTTACCAAGAAATTTAGTCAATTGGTTTGCCTCTAAAAAGCGTAGTTCCTTGATGACAGTGATAAAATTACCCATTTCTGAAGGTCGGTATTACCAGAACTTTATTTCTCACAAGCAAATTGTTTTGGATCCCCTATCTGGTGACACTCGCGTTGGAGGCGTCACCATGGGAACCTGAGGAGGTCAGCGTGACCGTTGCTAGGCAGCGGGACACCACAGGCAAGGGTCTTCTCTGGTCTCCAGGCGCCCGCAAGCCCCCCTGGACCAGTTGCTCAGGATGCTCAGGCAGCTGCGGCAACCGTGCCTGTGCACGGAGGAGTCAGGAAACAAGGAGAAATTCTGGATGGTGCATTTTTAGATAATTACAGCATAGCTCTGGCAGGTTTATAAGCCCTGAAGCTGACGGTAGTGTGACATCAACCACTTGAGATGTGCAATAACCGTCTAAAGATGGGCTATATGAAAAGCCCTGTTGTGGTTCTAAAATTGAATATTCCCATTTTATTTACAGAGCACTATTAATATAGATGGGAGTGAAATGTATTATATTAATATACTTTGGAAAATAGTGCAAGTAGATGGGAAACGAGTAAGTATTTGCACGTAATTACCGCTTAGGGTGCATGTAATACAAGCAGCCGCCTATAAAAGCAGGCAGCTGGTGGGCAATGGAACTGGGCATTGCCAGCTGTTTTTTCCCCCCTATGAAAGGCTCCACGACATCATTATGTTTCCTCCCAGCCTCCATGGCACTTTATAGGTGACACCTGTGACAGTAAGAGGACACCAGAATCTTCCACCCAGGAAATTTCTCCCTTTCCCACCACCTCCACCTCTAAGAGGCAATGCATGTCTTCTGCAGTTGCTGCCTTGAAGGGGTCACATATCTTGGGGTGGGTGGTCCAGGACAAAACCATCTCACCATGTAGACAGCTCCTACATGCAGAAATAAGTGGAACACGGGGAAAACTTATTTTTCCTCCACAAACCCACTCCTGACCTACCAGTAGGCTCATGCTGCCTGCATACTGTCCAAGTGCCTGATCAGTTCTCAGTGCCTCTCAGACTGAGGCAAGCACAGAAACCAGTGCAGAAAAACAAAAGAGTGTTCCATTGCCTGTCTGCACTGGCTGGTGCCTGGACAATCTCTGTCCCAGCTGAGGAAAAGTATGCACAGGGACCTGTACCTTATAGAGTTGCAAAACCAGAAAGGACCCTTCTCCTACCTTCCTTCCCTCTTTTTCGCATTCTTCCTCCAAGCTGTGCTATGCATTCTCTCTCTCCCAAAGAACTGAGTATGACTGTAAGGCTTAAAGCATTGTTACCTTTGGATTATGACAAACCTATAAAAAAAGCAGAACACAGAGTTTTTAGCAAGTAAGGATGGCAAGAATGATGATAAAAAAATAACACAGCCTGCAGTTGTGTTAAAACCATTATTGGGTATTTTATAAGCAAAACAGTATAAGCCTTTTTAGGACAGGTAATCTAAAGGTTGTAACTGAGTGTTTTTCAAAACAATTTGTTATCTAAACCCATAAATTGTAATAAAAAAATTTTTCAACATAAACTGTACTATTGACCTGATTCAAACCTCATTGGGACTTAAAAGTAGTAAAATTATAGTAGTAAATTATAAAAAAAAAATATATAAATAAATATATAAAAAAAATATAAATAACAAAAAATAAATATATTAAAAAAATATATAAAAAGTAGTAAATTATAGAGTACATTTTTTCTGGTTTGTTCTTCTGCCCAACTGTACATTGTCAACATTCCACTCAGAAACAAATATTTCATTTCTATTTAGTGTGTGGAATTAGGAGATGGCTACAGATCACATTATGATGTGTTTTTAAAGAATATTGGCGTTATAACTCTTTCATGGAAACCAAGCTCACAAGGCAATTCAGTTAAATACAATTTACAGGTACAAGAAATTAAATATATCCAATTGTAATTACAGAATCAGAGAATCACAGAATCATTAAGGTTGGAAAAGACCTTTAAGATCATCAAGTCCAACCATCAACCTAACACCACCGTGCCCACTAAACCATGTCCCAAAGTGCCATGTCTATGCATTTTTTGAACACTTACAGTGCTGGCGATTCCACCACCTCCCTGGGCAGTCTGTTCCAATGCTTGACCACCCTCTCGGTGAAGAAATTTTTCCTAATATCCAATCTAAACCTCCCCTGGCGCAACTTGAGGCCATTTCCTCTTGTCCTATCGCTGGTTGCTTGGGAGAAGAGACCAACACCCCCCTTACCACAACCCCCTTTCAGGTAGTTGTAGAGAGCGATAAGAGCACTCATGCTCTAAAAGTGCTTATTACTCTTCTGTAACCTTCAGCCTCCTCTTCTCCAGGCCAAACAACCCCAGTTCCCTCAGCCGCTCCCCATAAGACTTGTGCTCCAGACCCCTCACCAGCTTCGTTGCCCTTCTCTGGACATGCTCCAGCACCTCAGCATCCTTCTTGTAGTGAGGGGCCCAAAACTGAACACAGGATTCAAGGTGCGGCCTCACCAGTGCTGAGTACAATCACTTCCCTCCTCCTGCTGGCCACACTAGTTCTGATACAGGCCAGGACGCTGTTGGCCTTCTTGGCCACCTGGGCACATTGTTGGCTCATGTTCAGCCGGCTGTCAACCAGCACCCCCAGGTCCTTTTCTGCTGGGCAGCTTTCCAGCTGCTCTTCCCCAAGCCTGTAGCATTGTGACCGAATTGGATAAAATCATTAAACAGTAAACCTTGAGGTATATAAACTTAATTTTATATCTGAAAGCAAACAATTTAAAATAAAGTATCAAATTATCTGAAGAGAAAATATGCAAAAGTTTTTCTCAAAGGCACTACTAAGATTTACATTATCTTCACTGAGAGGCAATGCAAGACATAAGGGGGAGGCTTTTAATGGTGAGACTGTACTGGACAGTTGCATATTCCAAGTCAAGCATGGCAGAAGATTAACCAAAGAGAAAAAAAATACACATGGAATAGTATAGAAAATCATAGCCAAATACTGATAAGGTCACATACATTTCTACTTTGTACAGACCCATGTAAAATCTCTTCTAGAATCCAGGGTGAAAATGAAAAGTAGCAAGAGGAATTACATCTTCAGATCTATAGGTCAAGATTCTTGCAATATGGAGAATAAGAAATTAATTGTGACCATGGTCTGATTCAATGCTTTCACCATTCCCATCTTAAAAAGTGAAGTATTTCCCAACACTTGCAAGAAAGGAGAATCAAATGACATGTGTGGAGTCTGCTGATTAGGCTAGTTAACAGGGAATTAAACATAAGGTCAGCGAAGCTTGGTTTTCCTTCAGGCTTTGGCTCCGATATCCCACATGACTTGGGCAAATCACCTGACCATTCTATGCCTTTGTGTCCCTTCCCGCACTTTATCTGCAAGAACCAGGTATTAGTTTGGGGTCGGATTCATCTCACAACTTCAAATGGCAGCAGTGGAAAAAGGGACACCTGAGCAGACACCCCAGGCTCCCTCCATAACCAACAGAGAGAAGCTGGCACCTTGAGGGGTGATTCAGTTGTCCTGTTTCAGATTAGGACAAGTCCTCTCATCACTACGATGAGAGCACTTATGCTCTAAAAGTGCTTATTACTCTTCTGTAACCATCTGCAAGATTGCAGTGTCAGTAGCTCAGACAAAACTGCCTACGATTTGCTTTTGAACTGGTTAATTCTATCTTGACGTATGTTTGCGGCATTACTCCATCCTCACTTCAGGTTTTGTGGGTTGTAGGCATTGTAGTTGGACAGTTGATATACAAAATTAAAATGAGAAGGTTTCCAGGATTTTCCGAGATTCTTCACTCTGATTTGTAAACTGAGCTCTTTCGGGCAGGATCTGTCTTTTTTCTCTCTTGTACAGCCTTTAGCAAATACTAGTGACTTCTATGAAATTCTCTATAAAAATTGCTTTTGATGGATCATCCTAATCTTACATTTTCTGGACTTGGAAAGTGTCACCAAAGACAAGAGAGGCTGTACGTCTAAAATAAAACTCAAAAAACATCTGGCAGCAAGCAATCATACTGACTGAGTCTTAGAGAAGAGTCTTTTGATGGATGGGAGAGTATGAAAAAATAAATGGGCTTCTGAATTGCCCAACTCTTTGCACTCATCAGACTGTGAGGTAGAGTGATCTCACCTCACAAAACAGCTGCAGGTAACAAAACAGAAGTGAAAATACTTCAAAACTTTTAAGGATGAAAATTTTGTTAAAAGAGAACAACCCTGGTAATACTCAGATATGAATAAGGACGTGTGATGGGGAGGGAGGAAAAAGAAAAGGGGACCTGTGCCTGTAACCTAATTCCGGAATACAGGCAATTACATGTCTGAGAAACAGCTAAGGAGAGAAACTGTAAGACTGATGGTCTGAACAACTTGCAGACACTGAAGCTGCAGTTCTTTACAGGAACAGACAGACAGGCAGACATAAATTTGTCTTTTGGCCGATGGCTTTCTCTGTAGATTGGATTATTTACTCCCAGTAATTGTGCAAACAAAAAATGGCCTGTCTGATACTAGAGCTGAATGTTGTAAGATTATTGGTGATGATACTCAGCTAGGTTTGTAGTTAATATATGCCTCAGGAAAGTGAGTGTTATTGATACCTAGATTAGATCACCATCAAAGTATTGTTATTTTGTAATATTGTTTGAGAATTCAGGATATATTTCATGTAGAAAATATACATAACCAATTTGTTATCAATTTCCTTTTGACTAATGAGAAGAAGAAAAAAAAGACCTTGTTTTTAGCTTTTCCAATCCTGACTCAAATTTGGCTGATAGGCTTAGAATCTCGGTAATTGGAATATGAAATTAAAACGTTTTTGAGGACAGAATTTAATCTTGTATAGATTGATAGAGATTAATCAAGCAGTAGATTTTCCCTGTGTCTTTGTCTTGGCCCAGTCCAGGGAAGAACTGAGCTATCCATTTTTTTGTTTTTACTTCTAGATACCCTTGTAAAATATTGTAAATCAAATCCTCCACATTGTTTTAGGGCTGGCAGAAAAAGAGGTAGCACAGCATGGAGAGCAGTGTCTCCAGCAAGGAAGGGATTTCCAGAAAGACCATGTCATCAGAAGCACCGATTCCTCTTTTCTACCAAGCATATACTCTACCATTTGTGTCCACAGTTGTCAAACATCTCCTGTAATCCTGAGGCACAAGGTATAAATTATTTTAACTTTCAAAGAAAAAGAAAATATTTTTGCACGTTTCAAGCTTTCTCATATATGTACTCTCTCTATGCTCCTATTCTTTTACCCAAAAATATGATTGTCCATATATCTGAACTACTTCTCCACTTTTAGCTAGGAAACCCCTGAAGCAAAAAACTCCATCCCTGTGTTCGTATCTGCACCAAGAAATCACAGAAGAATATTCTACTTTCTGCAAAAATATACTGCAGTTAAATATCCCAGAAAAAAAATGTATTAGTGACTTGTTAAGAGCAACCATTTATAGACCTCAGTGTTTTTGCTACAGGCTGTCATGCACAACAAAAATAATCATTAGTGTATGTGGGTATCATATCTAGAAGATCAGCTGCACTGCCAATGTATGTTTTTGATGAATGTTTAGATTCTGGATTATGATTCTCATTATGTAGTAAATGCTGCCACTGCAGACTGCTGGAACATGTCAGTGATGTTTTATTGCATTCAGTTGCATGTTTCAGAAGAGATTCATCTCTAGTTCATAGTTTTTTGTCATAAAGAGAGAATAGCAAAATCCCAGATTTCTGACTAGAGTAAGGACAGCTGGGCAGAAAGTGATTTAATTTGGCTAAGCCTACTGTACACACATAAAATGCTGGAAGCCATATAAGCAGCAATCAATACTTTATACAGCTAGACTACCCAATTAAGGACTCGGTGAAGGATCACTATCATCCTGCTGCATAAAGCTGTAATCTTACCGCAGTCCTGATGGAGCCTGCAGTCCTGACAAACAGCCTTGCTAGACTCCGGCGTTGGCAGTTAAAAGCAAAACAAGGTGGTAACATTTGTATTTCAGGAATTTACCATGTGTTATAATTGAACTGGTTGCGCACTGAAAAACTGACTGACAGCATGGTGCCAGAAAGTCCACAGATTCGAACTGTGAACCTTTTGGTTTTGATTTTCACTTTTCTTCTCCATGAGCAGTTGATAGAGTGGTACAACGAACAAGCTGGTATAGAGAATAAAATCACCCATAGCATCTTTTAATATATGCTGCTTTAAAAATGTCATCTTATATTGCTGGAAAACTGCATTATGTCATTGATTCTAACTGCTACCAAGGCAGGTGAGTATACATTTACAATTAGGCAGCATTCTCCAAGAAAAACAGTATAAGGGCATGCTACCTTTGTACCCTCTCACTCCAATGTGGGTATGTTAAAATAATGCAACATTGACTTTATTCTATCATTAAAAGGATTACAGTAATGCCCAGACATCTCAAGTAAAATAAGACTTCTCTTGTTGGATACTATACAAACCCAGAACAGACCTTGCTCAAAGACCTACTAATTTTTTGGATATTATTAAAATTATTTACTGTACTGCATGTAATCAATTGTTGCAGAGGCTGCCAGCTGTTAAGTGTTAATCCTGGCGGTTTTAAAAGCAAACTCATTCTAAACAGGACAATTTAATCAACTATAATTAAATTTAATGATTAATTAAGAAGAAAGTAGACATATGCTAATCCTTTCTGACCAATCATTATTTGTTTGAGTAGGCGGTCTTTTGGACAAAATGGTTCTTTCACCATGACCATTGCAAGAAGATGAAATTAACAGAGCACGGCTTAATTGTGATAAAATTTTAATGTTTAGAGAAAAGATATTATGAAACAGAAAAAGGACACTGAAAACAGACATAAGAGAACTGTAATGTCACTCCATTTTCTTATTATTATGGCTATTTATTTAATCTTGTATATTCTAACCTGAGTGTCACTTTATCCCATGGGCACTCAAGTGCCTGTTTTGGTGGATTATTCTATCTTGGAGAAGTAGCCAGGACTTTCCTCCATATTAGGGTATTTTGTGTCAGGAAGATTTACACCTGACAAAGTCAACCACAGCCGACACTTCAGTGTGAGAGTTTTTTGGATAGCTTCTCTGAGGCACCTCTCTCTCCTCCTGGCACTGAACACAGACTTTTCTCCTGGACATGGAATTCTTCTTCAGGGCCAGACACCAAGCAGTTTGGTGTTCAGGCAATAGGAAATCCCTCCAAGTACAGGCATAATTAGTAAAATCCACCCTGGTTTAGGTCCTGTGTCATTTCATGGTTTCATAGGGCAAAATGTGTTCTTAATTATTATTACTAATATTACTATCACTGCTAATCATAATCATAGAATCATAGACTAGTTTGGGTTGGAAGGCACCTTTAAGGTCATCTAGTCCGACCTCCCTGCCGTGAGCAGGGACATCTTCAACTGGATCAGGTTGCTCAGAGCCCCGTCCAACCTGACCTGGAATGTTTCCAGGGATGGGGCATCTACCACCTCTCTGGGCAACCTGTGCCAGTGGTTCACCACCCTCATGGTGAAAAATTTCTTCCTTAGATCTAGCCTGAATCTACCCTCTTTTAGTTTAAAATTGTTACCCCTTGTCCTATTGCAACAGGCCCTGCTAAAATAAACTATTAGCAACAACAATATTATGGGATGATAACATCCTTGCCCCTGAAAACTATAGTGGTTCATCAGTGAGATATGCACTACTTCGCTAACACCACAGGAGTGAGTTTAATGTGACAGGACTAAGGAAATTTTTTGGAAGAGGCACAAATAAAAAGAAAAAAATGTATAAGTCTCTCTGTGCTATTGGTTTTCTTTGCCACATCATTTCTTTTCTGATTCTCTGTCGTTGCCTCTTGGCAATGCCCACTTTTTCCTGTAACACAGAGTTCACAGATGCAGTACTTAAATTATCACACTAAATTCTCCTTTCTAAGAAAAGGAAGGGAGAACAGAGACATTATCTAAAAAGACTAATCAAATGAGATCAAGAAGCACACTTCAGCGTGCTGTGAATCCCAGAGGTTGAGGACATTTTCGGTAATACCGTGCTGTAACAGCTCTGCTGCAGTGCGAATGCCAAAGGACAGCCCTGGGCCAGGATGTGACTTTTACAACCACACGTTAAACCCACCCTCCAGCCAGTCAATCTGAAGTAGAAACGAGCCTGTGAAAACTGATGTTGAATCATCTGATATTTTCCAAGTTCTTTATTTAGCCCCTGCAGAGTAGGCTAGAGTTCAGGCAATGCAAGGCTGCACGTCTAATACAGAACTAGAACGTAGCTTCTGTGAAAGCCACAGGAAATGACCCCAGAACGTGGGGACTGCAACTCAACTCCAGGATCATCAACTGCTGGCTCTTCCAAGGGGGTCACTTGCTCAAGAACTTGGATTCCGTTCTGAAATAACAAAAGGCAAATCAGAAACAGGTCTTTCCTTCAGCTGCACTCCAGTTTTAAGCACTCTCTGATAACAACTCTTAATGCCGATTTCTAGTTCACAAAAGGGAGATCCAATTCACTGACACTGAAGTTACACTTCTGAAAGTAAGGGCAGGGTTTGGGTCAGAAAAACTCTTGGAATGGATCCTCCCCTTTCTCCCATATGTTGCTTTAGTTAAATGGCAGTTTTGGAAATGGGGAGTGCCATGGAAAGAGTTATGGAGTTGGTTTCTCTTGAGTTTGACAACTTCTGAACTTGCTGGTCATCTTAGTAGCTACTATTCCTTGTATATTCTGACGCTCATAGGGAAAGCACACAAGAACGGACTGATATTTTGGAACGGAGATGGGCATATGAGAATGTTTGGATTCTGAGTTTTATGGTTTGGTTGCATTTTGATTCATTGTTTATTCTGTTTTTAATCAGTGGTAAAAAAACCCACATATATAATATTGACTGTTTGCTTTCTTTTTATGAACAGAATAAGTCAGATACATAAATGTAAATACTGAAATTACCAGAAACTGCTAAGAAGCACAAAGGAACCTGGAATGTAGGAATTTAACATTTGAAGTTTTTGTCAGACTAACAAGGGAAAAAAATGAGCAGTATAGAAAATATGACAGGATAATCATTACCACAGCTGTTTTTGTGAAGGGATCCTACAGCTCCATCAAAGGCTTTACTAAAATTGAGGAAAATATGACCTGGGAAGGGAGGTTTATGACAGATGTCTATTAAACAATGAGTGTCATGGAAAGGGGACAGAGATTCACTGGTCATTTTTTTCTTGCAGTACAAGAATAAGAGGGGCATCAAATGAAGCTAGAAGGACCCCCGTTCAAAATGCACAAAAAGTTCTTTATACAAGAAGTAATCGGCCTGCGGAACTTAGGTCAGAAGAGACAGCAGATCATTAAAGTTGATGTAGATTCAAGAAGATACTATCTAAGTTCCTGAAAGAAAAATATATACTATAGATATATATTTAAATATAGCTTAGATGTAGTTAGCATATAAAGAATAAAACTAAAACTGGATTGATGTATATTTGCTGTCACTGTTGGAAATTTCTAGATAAGCATGGAGAAACTCTAAGTGGGATGCTGGAAGAATTTTTAACATAAGCATAACTAAAGCAAAGAGAGAGTTTGATGTATATATCAATACGCTAAGTTGTATGACCTATTAGCTTGTGATCATGAAGTGCTTCTGATCGCTGGATGACCTGAAAAAACCTTCTGCTCCTGTGTTCTGCTCCTAGTGAAATATACACCAGCAACTGTAAGCTACACAGTGTTGCTCAATTCTGTTCAGACCTGAAACTTTAACTTTCTACGTACCTGGCAGCACAGATGAATTAGCACATACTCTTAGATAAAAAGAGAAGCTGAAGGTGAGAGAAGATGACTTGGTCTTTTTCTAGAAAATAATGTTAGGGTTCCAGACAATCTGTAAATTTTTAATGATGCTTTTAGCAATTTCTGAAGTTTCATTTCTGAACTCATCTCAAAAAGAAACAGTTTCCAGTGACTTCAGTGTTCCCTCTGCATGGCACTGTTGTCCAATTACTATGTACAGCTCAATGTAAAAATGTCATTATGAACCACTTCTGGTTTAGTGATGCAAGCAGTTAGTGATAATTACAATAAACCTAAAAAAAACTTCACAAGAAAATTACAATAAGGACAGTTACATTTGCAGAATTTTAACCGAATGACAGTAAACTTCTTTTAAATGACATTTCAGATGATAACAGTGGAGTACTCTCTGGCATATTTCGGGCAGCTATCATAAGAATACGAATTTTGTGCCCATAATTTTTTTTTTTTGAGCACTAATGTCAGCCTGTTTTTAGCGTAAAGAACTATTGTTCCCAACAGAAAAAAAACGTAATGAAAAATTGTTGGAGAAGTCTGAAGTGGCTCTCAGAAATGCCAGCATGACCTCTACAACACAGTAAAAATCCTCAAAATAGGACTGTTCTCCATAACTGCTGGAGAAAAATTCTACTCATTTTCATTCTTCTAAAGTGATAAGATGGAATAGAGAGGGGCTGGGGCTATTATGCTTACAAAGAACCCTTTGTAACAGCTAATATTCTGTAACAGCAAGCAGGGAAGAAAACCTTTCTTCTTTCTTGCCTCTTGACAGTACTTTTTCAGCTTGGTAGGTTTTTATTTGGTCAGAACTATGCATTCTCTTGGCATGGCACAAAAATGTTATTCTGAGACAGCACCTTCTCTCAGATGGGCTGCTCACCGTGGTCCAAGTCCTGCAAGGGTACAAACACAAAAGAACATCGCATCTCACTCTGGCTAAAAATCCTGAAAAATAGTCAGAGAGCTATTTTATTACCATTTTGGGTCCAAATATTTTAACATAACTACTTCAACTGATAAAATCAGCAAGGTGGAATGGTACTAGAAACAATCACGTGACAAGGTAGCAAAATTTAGAAGTCATTGTTCAAGTCATGGGATGAAGGAAGCCCATGGGATGCCCAGTGCTGATGTTCTTTGCTGTTTGGGATGTCTATGTAAGACTGTGCCTACAGACCAAACTCCTGCAAGAGGAAACAGAGATCTTCTTTAAATTCCCTCAGTGACTGAAAGCCTCTAAATCTCCTTTCCCCACTGGGCTTCAGCATAAGAATCAGAGAAGATCTCTGAAGCTGCTCCGTTGGGTATCCATCTGGGGGTCACTTGAGACCGACTCCGCCCTCCTGCAAAATGGAAGTGCAAAAAACACACAGTTTCATTCCCTGTGTCCTGTCAAAGGAAAACAGCTCCACTCACACTCAGGAGGGGAATTCATTTTGGTCAACTGCATATTGACAGGAAATGATGTGTTTACACAGTGTGTCTTCCTACCAGCTGTGTCACTGTCACATCACCCTGAATGTCCTCACACCTCCCAAACATGCTGCTGGGTCATCCAAAAACAAAATAACAAACACAGTTTGAAGTAACCAGATAAATGTAAACCAATAACACCACACACTGTTTTATTAATTTCAGCCCTGCATCTAGCTCTGGTAAATGAAGCAAAATATACCACAGCACGATGCAGGATGGATGTCAGGTGCAGGTACAGCATCAATAACTTAACTCCCATGCTGGTTTCTGGGGCTGGATCTCCTGACTGTGCACAACACGGGATCTCTTTTGGGGTGAACCCCTAGATCCCTGCACTGCAAGATCCAGGGGTGGTTTTAGGGTCACTTCTCTCTGGCTGACAGCGGTTCCCTATCAATAGGGTAGACCAGACTGCTCCAGATTTGGCACTGTCTGCCCCTACAGAGTCCTCCAGCCTTATCCAAACACATCAGACACCCCAGGCCATATTGCAAGGCACGTGACGTGTCCTTGGGCTCAGATTATACCAAGAAACCACTGTCACATCATTATTAAGTACTTTGAACTGTAAAAAACAAGCAAACAAAAATTATGTCTTAGATCCCCTGGCATGCCACTGGAAAGCCACTGGTGCAGGTCAAGTGGCATGCAGTATAGACACAGCTACCTTGTCCTAGTATGGCTATCCCCTAACAGTGTGGACAAGCACCACTTTCCACCTCTTGACCAGAGGCCAAATCTCTAGCTGGAGTGGATGTTTTTACAGTGCAAACAAAGCCTATCGTGCCTGGCCTCGCACTGCAGGCAATCATTTATAACACTAGTTTACAGCCACAGACGATCCATACATGGGGTATCAAATCTGTAGTCCTTCAGACCATCTTCCACAGACAGCAGTTCATCTTCTGGCATGCCAGAACACCAGGGACATGGGACTTACTGATGTGTTCCTCCTTACTCACCCACCAGATGTGATGTTCCCCTTCACTGCAATACTTGTGTTTCCCTGCATATTAAAGAAACCTGGGGAAACAGTCATATATAGTCCAAATTTGAGTCAGTGACGAAGCTGCTAGTGTGGAAGCCTACCATCTTCACTTGAGGATTGTCATTACTTTTTTGTATGTTATACTATGCTTTCCTAATTTTGATAGATCTTGTTTTTCTGATTATTTTTCTCTGATTTTAGGTATGTTGTTACCGCTAGGCTTCCACATACTGCCATAGCATCTGAGTTGTGAATGACTAATGCTCCAGCATGTTATTATTAACAAATTCTAGAAGAGAATGAAACATCTGAGCACACTCTATTCCCTTCCTACTACGCCTGGACCTGGGATTAGTAATTGGACTAAAACACACCAAAAGCAGTAGAAAGAGTTTATTTTTTCTGAATGAATGAAATACGTGCTTATCTCTCTTTCCCAAACCCATTGCATCGATGTGTGCACTTACAGATTGTGTTTTGTGAATCATAGGCAAGAAGAAATGTTCTGATTCTGCTACTGGTTTTTAGATTTTTCCTAAGTAATGAAATAACCATTGAAATTTCCAGACCATCTGAATCACATCAGGCTTAATCATTAAAAGTGATGGAACAAACTGCAGTGGAAAAGCATTCCTTTAGGAGGTTTAATTCCACCTAATTGTGTTAACTTAATCTGCCATTTATATTAAAAATTTGGCTGAAGTAACCCCCAATGTTTTGGGAAAGAAACAGATGTTGTTCAGCTGTAAATTTTAGTTATAATGTCAAAGCAATATGATCCAATTTAAATTTTGTCAAATTTCTCTATTTTCATTAAAACAAAATTGTTAGCTAGTTTTTCTTCCATGTTTCAGCAATGTCATTTATGTACACTTTACATATCTGACAGTTTTTGTTCCCAACTGGAACTAGGTTAAATTTAAAAATACATTAATTACTCCTTAAAAAAAATTCTTTCCATTTCATACAACTCTATTAGCAGTCAAGTAGGGAAGCATCTTTCAAAATGTAGATCTCAGACACACATAGTTTTGAACACTTAAGTAGAGATATGCATGGGCTTTTAATTACTAGTTAGTATTTTCATTAAAATTTTGAAATCCATTCCAGCTCTTTTGCCTTCAGTATAATGCAACTCTACAATGAGTCACTGTTTTGCAGCACTCAACATCTAAGTTTTAAGATAATAATCATCAATTATTACTAATGAACAAATGAAAGGGAAGAGAGAATTTTTGTCTGGATCTGTTTATTAAGAAACTATCAATGTATAAGTAAGGTATATTATACATTAAAGTACAATTTTATCTCTGAAGGGACAAACACAGCAACAGCAATATTCCCAGGTTGTCTCATTGTCAGCTGGTTGGATTTTAGAGTCAAATTAAATGTCTATATAATTCCACTCCCGTAAAACTGCTGAACAGACTAAAATTCTTAACTTCAATTTCAGATATGCTATATGGCTATTATCTTCTGTTTTTAATGTAATTCCTATTACATGCAGTTTTGCAATCAAAACTCCAACAAAAATATTATAAATCCTAGCTTTTAATTAATGAAACTGAATTTTTTTAAGGACTGCCTGTTGGGTTAAGGGGGAGGGAAGAGGGCAGTACCTAGAATGTCACTTGTATTTATTTTAATTCTTTTTTATAAAGGAAAACTGACTAATAATATCAGAAAAATATACATATTACATAAACCCCATAATACAGCACTCTTTAAGGCTTTGCCATTAATGGCAAGGTCAAATGTGGTACTTTTTGCTCCATTGATTCAGCGATTCATGACCCAAGTGAGGTCATTGCTTATGCACAGAGCAGAATTAAATCAAGGTTAGACAAGCAGGATTCTTTAGTACGAGATAGTGTGCAAGCAGATTACATAGTGCTAGGAAATTTGCATTTGAATCATGCTCGATGAAGATTATTTAGTCATTTTCACAAGTGAAAAAACCTGTAATTTTATCACTATCATTAATTCTGTTTATAGAAAACATGTTAGTAACTAAAATGTCAGCCTGAAATCTAAGGGTGATTTTAGATGTAATCCTATAAACAAGAAAACGAACAGAAATTGCTTTGTTCAGTGTTTTACATTTTGTTTACACTCTTTCGAGATAGCTTTTATGTAACAAATGAGTTGGACTAACTTCACAAGCAATGTAAATATTCTTTCTAATCAGGATTCAAATGAAACTTAAAAGTTCGTTTTGCACACTAAAAATTTCCTATCTTAATCCTTCCACAAGCACATAGTGTGCAGGCCTTCACATATACGCTTATATAAATACAAGGCCATAGTTGAAGTATGGCATTTAGAGACTGGAGAAAATTAGTATCATCTGATGTCAGAAAATTACTAATATGTGGTCTATTTTTTCTAACCAAAACAAAATTGATTGTAATTCAAGGCTGATATTTCACTGAGTAAAATAATTAAGTGGAAGCTTTCCACCCGAATTATTTACTGAATGTTGTCAACGTGCTAGTGTGTTTAAGCTCCCAGAAGACTACTAAAGCACAAGGTCCACAGATCAAAGGCATAGTATTCAAACAATGCATGTAGTTTCTTCCAAGTATATTAATGTTTCTTGGTTTGTGAAAAAGCATCATGGAAAAAGCTAGTTTTGAGAAGTGACCTGGAAAAAAAGGAGGAGTATCCATCAAGTACACAAGTGAGGAGGTCAGGGGGAGGATGTAAAGATGTTAGAAACGTGGCCAGATTTGGAGAGAGTTGGACAAGGCACAGGACGAGTATGTGGAAACCCAGGGGTAAATCATGAATGCAAACTGGGGTCACTTCAAGAAGTCAGTAGATTAGGTTAGTTTACACCAAAAGAAAATCCACCCAATGCAGTTTATGTGATACTGAGGCATATTTGTACCTTTTTACAGCATTCTTTGTCATTTACTGTTCCCTGTAATGAAATATTGAGCCAAACATCTGAGGTGTTTGCCAAGGATGGCACGGTCTAGCAACCGTGCTAGATAAAAATCATTTACATTTACTTAAGTATATTGCACTGGATCCCTGAGACCTCATTCTGTGCCTCAGGAACACAGTAATTGCCTGAGAGAGCAGAATACCTGTTCATTGAGTCCAGAATCCCATGTGTGACAATAGTTCCAGCTCTTTGAGAGGGAAATAGAAATTCTTTCCAAACGATGCAGGGCTGAGCTTGCGAATGTCCCTTTGCAGTCTGGATAATAGGATACGATCTGAGCCAGTTTAATTGTGTTGTCTTTTCAGCCTACTTTCATTCAGATTTCTGTTTTACATCTACTACACTACTTAAGCACCTGTATGTCTGAAATTGTCTTGTTCTAAATGGAAAATAAATATTTTGTCAGCTTCATCCTCTTGAACCTACTGCCACTTTCATCTGCTAAGCCACTCCATTTCCTGCCCCTCACCCCGATCGTAGGCCTGGAAGACACTTGGTATTGGCTCCTCTGAAATATTACTACATCCATGCATAGATGAAAAATTTTAACAGTATTGGTGAGATTTCAGAAGAGACTTGTTCTTAGGACCATAGGATAATTCAAGGTGGAAAGGGCCGTAGGAGGTCTCTAGTCCAACCTCCTGCTCAGAGCTGGTTTTTCACTGTATTCAAGTTAGGTTGCTCAGGGCTTTTTCCAGTCAGGTCTTGAAAACATCCAAGGATGCAGACTTCACAGCCTCGCAGGGCAATCTGTTCCAGTGCTTAACTATTCTCGTTGTGAAAGGTTTTCTTTATGCCCAGTCTGTACCTCTCCTGCCTGCGTTAAGAACATTGTCTCTTGTTCCCCCGCTGTATATCTGAGTAAAGAGGCTGGCTCTGTCTTCTTGGTAATCTCTTCTATGGTATTGTCAGGGTGCTGTTAGGTGGTCCCCAAAGCCATCTCTGCTCCAGCCTGACCAAGCCCAGCTGTCCCAGTGTCTCCTCACAGGGCAGGTGCTCCAGCCCCACCATCTCAGTGGCCTCCCCTGAACACCCCAAAGTTTCTAGAGCTGTTCCCAGAAGTTCTCCAAGGTCCCAGAGGTTGTTTCCAGAAGACTAAGAAGATGTAGCAGCAGTGTCCTGACCGCTGAAGAAACTGCAAGCTCCAACAGTGAACAGCAGCCCAAGCCCAGACCCCCTGCACGTGCCCTGCCGTATGAACTGCCCTGTTGTCTGCCAGGACCCTGTTCGCAGTCCCCTAGATGACTGCACTCCCTAAGGGTCCATTATACAGCAAATGAAAGCCAGACATTGTACCTCTGCACTAGGCTTGTCCCTACCACCAGGTCCCTTCTTATAAGACTAGGATGCCCCTCAGATGTCTCCAGGCCATGGTTCACCTATCTCATGGGTGCCACCACCATCTCTGCCCAGCCACTCTCTTATCTCTTTTACTGACTTCTTCTGATAACAACCTAGAGCAGGTCTGCAGTGATTTACACTTCTGCATGAAGGGTTTGTAGGCTCTCATTCAGAGTACTGCACAGAAGTACAGGCTGTCACTTTTTTATTTTGTCATCAATATATTGATCAGCAATGGTGCTCAAAGACTTGATATTGAATATTGGAGGGTTACAAACTACATTAGTGTGAAAGAAGTCCTGAATACTCATTCTACCACAGAAATTAAGCATTCTCATTTGCTTATATTAGCCTCTGTTAATCAGACTCCACCTCAAAATGTCCAGTTTAAATAGGCTGGTGACACTTAAACAACAAACTATTTTAAATTGACTAGGTGATTTCCCAAAATAATAACATAAAAGAATATCCTTCTCTTTTTGTTTGTTTGTTTGTGGTTTTTTCCTACTTATAAATCACACCAAAACTCTAGGATATTAATCAGAAAGAATAAGGAGAAGGAATTGGCAGTTTTGAACACTCTTGAAACCTGCATTTAACAGATTGGCCTTAAGATCTTCTTTGTTTTATACGAGTAACATCGCTCTTTGGTTTAATTCATGCTGATGTGATTCAGTTGATTCACAAAACTGATCAGGACACTTGCTATGTTTTGTGACGTATATGTACAACTGCTGTAAGGCAAAGCACATAAAATGACCACATAAATATAGAATACTCAAAACTTTAAAACAATAATAATAAAAATTAGTGTATTATGAATTCTTCCTAGGGTCTTGCTTTAGTGTGATAATGGAAAAAAATTAGGATAAAAAATTTCAGTGTTGCTCTGTGCGCTTAAATTTGCAGAATATTTCCCTACCTTGCTGGCTGAAGGCTGTTTTACTACTCTGTTGTTATATATGTAATAAACAGCCAAGGCCAAGGTAATGAAAGTAGGTATGCAGATGTTATTGTCCTGTGAAAATATAAAAACAATGACTATGAATAGAGGCCTAAGTTGATTATACGTTGACACTTACCACAAATAATAATTAAATATTAATAACAGCTTGCAATTCAATAGCCCATTTCCCACAAACTCTTGCAATTGATAAATATACATTTCCCCTACCTGCAGCCCTCTTCGGGCTGGTATTTTTTGCATTCTGGAATGAGTGAACAAAAGTTATGTAACTATGTCTAGCTCACAAAAAAATAGTAACTATAAGAGCTAGTCATAGATTCAAAGATTCAAATAGATGCCCAATGTACTTTTGAAAATTAACCAAGTTTTCTTCAATGCTGCTATGGTTTAGTGGGGAGTGTCCCCGTTCTTTTTAAAAATGTTAGCACTACACCCACCCTATTGCTGAACGAGGAAATACAAGTTTATGAAAATGCTACAGCATTTTATAATCTGTTCTTTCAGAGCCAGAAGAAGTTAGCAAACACTATTCTTAAAGCCGTGTTGACATTATCAGTGTTGTTAGTGCATAAACAAGCCCAGAAATGAAACAAAGCCAGCTTGGCCAGTGCTTCAGTTTACTCTTCTGCCAAGTGGAAAAGTACACAAGTGATAGAGACCAAACGTTGTATTCAGGCTTCTGAGCAGACAGCAGAGTACTGCTGGCCATGGGGACAGTGTCAGTGTAGAGTTTGCATTTATCTTCACTCTGGGTGTTATTTTGGAATTCCCTCACCCTCTGAAAAATGACAGCATCAGCTAGGCACAAGATGTCACCTGGATGGCACCAGATAAAAACAATGGGTTTATATTTAGTGCGTTGCAAAATGCCTGTTACCACCAATCTGTGGACAAGGTTGATGATAAAAGCAGGAAAAGACTTTTTAGAATAACATTTGCTTCTATAGAAAGTGATCTGATATTTTTGCATGTGTATGTAGTAACAGTTGTCAGCTTTTCCTCTGTTCCTGGTGGGTGCCAGGAGCCAGGCCACGCGTAACTCACGTTGCTCCAGCGTGTGCATGCAAGACAGTCCCATTCATGTCAGTAGCCAGTAGTAGGGATGTAGCACTTCTTTTCATATTATTGATAAAATAACACATATATTCAGGCTAGATACAAGGAGGAAATTTTTTGAAATGAGGGTGGTGAAACCCTGGCCCAGGTTGCCCAGAGAGGTGGTAGATGCCCCATCCCTGGAAACATTCCAGGTCAGGTTGGACGGGGCTCTAAGCAACCTGCTCTAGTTGAAGATGTCCCTGCTCACTGCAGAGGGGTTGGACTAGATGACCTTAAACAGTCCCTTCCAACCCAAACTATTCTATGAGTCTATGATTCTATGCTAACAAGTAACATTCATGCTATCACCATCTGCTTACGTTACAACACTAGTTGGAATAATATGTGATCGCAGTTATGAAATGGAGAAAATTGTGAAGTGTGAGCAGTGTGTATAACCCTCATGTTTATGTGCAGACATAACCCCAAAAGGGCGTATGCCAAGGACTGACCTGAAAGGAAAAAGATATATAGAAGAGGCAGATAGCAGCATATCTACCAATATTAGGCAACAAAAACCTTCCAGTTTTTACCTTGGTCCATATGTGTTGGAAAAAAAAGAAAAAAAGAACATTTCCTGTCTTTAAGAGAATCCAGAGCCCAGTCAGATTTATGATCCACCTTCTCAAATACTTTTCCCACATACTTCCCTTATCATTTCCTGCTCAGAATACCTGAGGTTTTGGAAATCACTATCACCGTCTGAAAAATTCCACTAAATCCAAAGGCAGTCAGGGATAGCTGCTAATTGCTGCTGCAAAGGGCTGGCTATCTGGGTGGGAAAAGCACTGGCCAGAAGATCAGGTAAAAGAGAAAGAAGGACAGGAAAAAAATACTTTTTCACCCACTCAGAAGAAGGTAGCAGGAGGCAAAAACTATAGCGACCACAATAAACTTGCCTATAGCAGGAGTTTTCTGTCTTTGACAGGTACTACCATTAATAGCAAAAAGCTACTTGCAAACCTCTCCTGTCCATGTTTTCCTTTGCTACAAAATTCAGCCATGATTTCACATTCTCCAAACGTGAAATGTCAGTTTATGAAAACCAGTATGTAAAGGTGCTAATTGTTACTGCTCTTTATGGGAGCAGTATTTTCACTGGAGCAGTTAATGAGGAGAGGAAAACTTTTTCTAAGGTCACAGGAAGCCTGAACAGTGAAACAAAGAAAGAGCAACAATAAATAAAATACAATTGCTTGTCTGCAAGAGATGGCAGATGGCATAGGACTTATTTGTCACCAGAAAACAACGCACAAAACAACAAATGCACTGCATGAAGTAAGAAAACATATGAGGAAGCCCTTCTCAATTTCAAAGAGATAGCTGAAGGCAAATTTGTCTAAAATGAGACTGAATCAGTCATAAGCACAGACAATTTGGTCCCTCTCAGGACCAGATGCCCTGCTCAGGCCAACACTAGAAAGGAAAGAAAACAAGTACAAGACACCCCAACAGCTCAAATGAGGATATTAGGGCAACTCTTCAATAGGAGTTACGGAGGCAGCCTGACATGGAGGTGTTCACAAAAGGGGGATGTTGCACAGCAGTGTGTGATGATGGAGTCTGTACATGAACCTAATACATTTGTAACTGTTTGGGCTTTTAGTATGCTTTTTGGGACGCTTTCAGATAAAAGCACTACTTACATTTGAGAAATGTATTCTGATGCTACTAAATATTTTGGTCATACGGGTCTAAGCGGAGCATCAGAATGATACCGATATTCTGGCAGAGAGATGAAGGCATGACCTCGTTTACAGCAATAATATTGTTTTGTTTCATTCTGTTTCTCAAAATGGAGTGAAAATATAAGTGACCTGGACTGATTGGTGCAAAAATAGTAAAGTGGGGATGGGTGATTTGATTTCTATCTGTGCAACGCTCCATTAAGAAAACAGAATGTTTCATTGTATGTGTATTGCCTACCCGGCTTCCAAAGCAGTCAGCATTGCTCTTACTCGCAAATATGTGCCTTGCAAATATTTATAACTTCATTTCCTACTTAGCTGTCGTATTCAATCTCTCAGTTAATGTTATCAGATCCAAACAGTTTGGCAGACTAAGTTGCCATCAAGAACAGTGAAGACAGCAGCTCTAATACAGCGGCTGAAAGTACACCATATCTTTTGAGCTAAAAAGTACCTCACACCTTTCGATGAATAAGGGTTCCCCAGAAAAGCCCAATCTCCAAAATCACAAAATATAGCCTGCCAAGCTCTCCAAATCCTCAGCGTAACTATACTTAAACATTTGTTTCCCCTCACGTATGAATAAGACAGCAGCACATTGTTTTTCTGATTGGCGAAAATGAACAAGGGCATCTACCCATGCTTTGTGTATATGTTCATACTGCGTATATGCTTATGGAGGTATCACTACATCTTGTGCAGGTGAAGTCAAAATAGCAAAACCTATCCAGCTTGTGTCAATAATGCTGAAGACAAGACAGTAACGGCTGCCAAGATGGCCAAGGTTAGTTTACTAGATGCTGTTGAGTATGCTAGGTCTTTACTACGATGTTTGTATGTTGTTTACACTCAGGAGAATGAGATGGAGCTTTTTTTTTACAGTGTAGTCCTAATTGCTGTGTGGACTCACACATGGCCTGGCAGTGGTCTGAGGGATCAAAACATAGGAGCAGACAGGCCAGAGCTTTTCCAGTTAATGCTACTGTGACCCAGGAGAGAAGGTTGTCTACCTGTGTTGAAACCTATGTCCCTGTCCCTTGGCTCTGATAGTCTCCCATCTTTTCCACTCAGTTGCCAAACCTGTAATTCCTGTGTGGGGCCAGGTAAGTCCTGGCAGGGCTTCTGACCTTGGGCTTCATGCTGGTGGAACTGGTGGTACTCCTACAGAACCAGGTTGCTCCAGGAGGCAGAGAATTGCATTCTCTTGGTATTCCACCTCTGCCCTTGCCCATAGATAACAAGCGAGCTGAGCATCCCATCCTCAGAAGATCTAATGGATGGCTGTATAGCATTGTAGCTGTAGCTCACAGCATGCTGCACAACATGCAAAGACTAATGACATATTTAAAAATTAAGAAAGTAAAAGCAAAAGATCAACCTTAAATAACAAACCTAAATCAATATAAAGAAAAAGAAATAACAAAGCAGGGACATATTATTTCAATCATAAAGAGTGTGTCTTTGGCATACTTGAATCTTACTTTTATGATTAAGGAGAGAGGAGAGCAAGAACACATAGACTTTTTTTGCCACATGGAAGTCTTTTTAAGATTTGAGCCCATGCAATAAGAGACCTACTAACCAGGATCTTGTCACTTATCAGATGAGAGGATATGAGTCAGATGAGACTTATGGAAAAAGACGCTGAAAGAAGCAGATCCTTAATTTGGTCAGATGTACAAATGGAAAAAAATAATAACTCTTAATGACTCCCAACCTACCTTTCTCAGATTCACTTGACAGGCTCATTTTATCTTCTCAGTGTTCCAAACACCTACGTCTTCTCATAATTACACACATTCAGGGAGACTGCAAACCCGGCTATGGTTAGCATTGAACTGATGACTTCCACAGCTTCTACTGTGAGCATAATTTAGTTTGTTTGTTTTATTATTTTAGCCTACAGTCTAACCAGGTTATTTTTCAGGTGGCTAACAGAATGAAGGGAATAGCAGATTGCAAAAGCATTTAATCTCTAAGCTTCGGAAGGTCTTACTGTTCAGAAGAGAAATATGTGACCACGGAATTTTGGAAGACAATGTGCATTAGCTGATATTGCATGTTCTGGAATCTTGAAGAGCAGACAGAATTTGACACATTACTTTAGAGTGTATTTTATGCAAATCTTAGCAATAATAGATCTTTTTGGCTTCATGGGAGCCGAGGCACAGACAGTAGCTCTCAGAACTAAGCTGTCTTATGGACACAACTGAAGCGAAGCAGTTTGCATAAAACTTAATACTCCCCTTTTCTTTACTGTCAGCACTTAAGTCCTTACAGATAACTCAAGATTTTATAAAGGGAAAAAAAAATCCTGTTCGGTAATATGTCTACTGATCTTCTATATGTGCACTCTCAGTCTGTGAAAAAAATATTTTTTCTGGTGGCTTCTGTCATGTGCTCTTGCAAGCTAAAAGAACCTCAGTTCTCTACTGTACAATTTGACTTCGAGAAGTGTGCAACAGCAAAATCAGGTCATCTCTATGAAGAAGAAGCAAAAGAAGAAAAATATTCCAGCTATTTCCTTTGGCAAAAGAAGGGAAAGGAGAACTAAACTGCCTGTTAAGGCACAAAAGACTCTTTAATATAAGTATTAAAAAGGAAAAGATGTATACAATATTTCTTCAATTTGGGAAGTAACTTATAAATAACAAATGAAAGATGCAATAATCATTAACAATGTCAGAGAACCTATTTCTGCAGAAGTTTTATTATTTAGCAGTACTGTTATATCCTTTGCCCAATATTCTATTTCTCAATCTAATCTCTCAATCAAATATTTAAGAGACCTTTTTAATGGTTCGCTCTTGGAATTGTCTTTAAATTTACTTGTCTGTAAACTTACTTTTTAAAAAGGAAAACAATAATGAAATATTAATATGAGGAAGAACACCCAGTATGATTTATAGTCATAAATAATTCTGCAAACGCCAAGGTTCATCAATCACTATTGTTGTTATTTAATTTGGTGTCTCAGTTCTTCCCAGGACCTTAATTACTGAATTTTAATTTCTTATTTTCCCAGTGCTTTTCCATTCTGGAAAAGGGAAGAGGTATGAACTTTTCTCCCAGTCCATATCAAAGGTTGCTGAGCCTTTTATTATTCAACAAGACAGTAGAAAACAGCTCCGCTAATATTATCATTTGGCCTAATTCTCCCAGAACAAGCATCTTCAACATCTGGGTGGCTCACAGATTCTGAACAATACAGAGTGAAACCAGACCATTTGGTTTCACCTGAATAACCAGATACAGCCAGCAGAACTTAACTAAGCACCATTCATTTTGATGTCAGAAAGAATGGGATCTTTCTGGTTATACATTGATAGATCTCTTTCCTTTTGACATCTTGAGTTCTAACTTCCCTCTCCTTTGTGTTCCTCTGTTAGATATACCTCTACGCTTACATTTTGTTTCTGGACAGAAAATAGAATATTGCATTTTCTAGCAAAACATATACAACATGTATTGTTGAAAATGGATTTCTAATTCCATTTTTTACTTGGAGATGTTTTTAAAATCAAGAGAAGCACTTGGTATTTCTTACTTTTTCAGGGATGAGAGAATGAAAGGAGCTGGCTCTTATGGCCACTGGCTAGCTTCAGAGACACAAAAGCAAATAATAATTTAGCACCTACAAATGTATCTAAATGCTGTGGCACATTTTGGAGAGATAATTAGGTGAGAATCATTGAGTATAGATTCAATGAAGGATGCACTAGGATAATTCAGGACAGACAGAATGACAAATAATAAGGCTGGACCAGCAGATGTTAATGTGAAAATATTGGGAATAGTTTCCTATGTTAGAACTCTGCCCCATTATTAAATCTAACATAAGCACCCTAATAAAACTTCAAAGTGAAATAAAGTTTCCGGGGTTATTTTCCATCTTCTCACAATTTCCTTCAGTCCCAAAATCACCAGGAAACCCAGGCATGACTTTAGTCATGGAAGTCTGTTAATGCTGTCTTAGACCGGGCCGTTCTGCCACTTGTACCCAGGTTCCCTGCACTGTACCAAAACTGCAGGGCAGATGTGTGCCACGGTACGGCTCCCAGCCCTAGAGTCTGAATCGTACTGTGGCTCCCTCTCTGCTCACATTCCTGTTTCTTTCCAGCAGAAAAAAGGTGAGTCGTGGTACATGGTCTCATCCTGACATGAACTCAGGATGTCTCTAGGGTGCACAAAAGAAGCTGGAAGATTATTCTGGACCCCACAGGTTAGGTGTATCTTGGTTAATCAGCTGATCAACCTCTCACCAGAGCCTGATCCACCTCACTCTATCTGGTAACTGGGATGCTATGCTATCTATGCTGTGGACTTGACACAGAAATCCTTCAGGTGAAATGACAGACATATGGCGGCATTAGACTCATTTTACATAGTGAAGAGCAAGAAATTCTCCATCAGAGTGGCAATTGCTTTTGTAATGTATTGCAATTCTACCTATCCTAGAATATATATCTGTAGCCTAAATATATGTATTATATGCTCATATATATAAACTGTGTAAATATGCTATAAATATACACAGTATAATCTCTTTAAATAAACACAAGCTTTAATTTCTCTCCATTCAAGTGTTTCTAGTAGCCATTCCCACCCATTAGGTGCTAGGTCAGTCACAGAACCACAGAATCATAGAATAATTTAGGTTGGAAGGCACATCTGGAAATCACCTAATCCAAGCCCCTCAACTTTTCCAGTTGAGTTTTGAACAACTCAAGGACGGGGATCCTACAGCCTCTCAGAGCAAACTATTCCGGTATTTAAAAATTAAAAAGACTAACTGGAGTACCCACGTTCTAGTTTGTGTCTGTAGCCACTCTTTCTATTGTCATACACTTCCAAGAAGAGTGTGACTCTGTCTTCTTGATATCCTCTGATCAGGCAATTGTAGACAGCAATAAGGTTTCCCCTTTGCTTTCTCTTTTCCAGGCTGAACAATCACAGCTTGCTCAGTTTCTTCTTGTATGTTCTGTGCTCCAGCCCCCTGATAAGGTTGGTGGCCTCCACTGGACTCATTCCAGCACATCAATGTCCTACTTGTCTTGGGGAGCCCAGAATGGGACACAGCACTCCAGATGTATCCCACCAGGGCAGGGGAAAGGATGACTTCTCTATACCTGCTGGCTACACTCTCATACAGCCCAAGATGATGTTGGCCTTCTTTGCTTTAAGGGCACATTGCTGGCTCCTGTTGAATTTATTGTTCAGCAGGACCCCAGGTCCTTTTTGCAGAGCTCCTTCCCAGACAGACAGCCCCCAGGCTGACTTGTTGCATGGGGTTATTCCTCACAAGGTCAGGTCCATGTCAGGACCTGTCCCATATTTTCCCGTCGGTTAGGGGACACCTTCTTGTGCACACCTTGATCTGATTCTGGCTGGACTGCTTGTGTGTCTGTGTGAGCATATGTTCTTTTTGTTTTCTACTCATCCTGAAATTAAAGATTCATCAAAATACAAACCCTTAAGGCAGGGCATCCTTATGATGTCTCCCATGAGGACAGTGCCATTCACAATTCTTTTAATGAGGTAGCCTTGTTTTTCATTTTAATTAATCAATGCATCTTCCTGGCTTTTTATCAAATATTTATCCCAGCCCAGGTGAAATGAAATTACACACGAGTTCTGATGAGGCATTCATCTTTTCTGATGAAGAGAGCTGTATTAGGTTTTCATGGCAAGGTTTTGGTAGCCGGGGGGTGCAGGGGTGGCTTCTGAGAGAAGCTGCTAGAAGCTTCCCCTGTGTCTGACAGAGCCAATGCAGCCGGCTACAAGATGGACCCACCACTGGCCAAGGCCGAGACCATCAGGGACAGTGGCAGCACCTCTGGGGTAATGGAGTGCAGGACGGGAAAAAACCCCAGCACACAGTAACTGCAGTCAGAAGAGAGGAGTGAGAACATGCGAGAGGAGCAGCCCTGCAGCCCCCAGCCCGGAGCAGGAGGGGCAGGAGGGCTCCAAGCGCTGGAGCAGAGGTTTCCCGGCAGCCCCTGGGGAAGCCCACGGGAGGCCGGCTGTGCCCCTGCGGCCATGGAGCTCCACGGGGGAGCAGATCTGCACCCGCCCCCGGGGAGGGCCCCACGCCGGAGCAGGGGAAGCCCGAAAGAGGCCGTGACCCCGTGGGCAGCCCGCGCTGGGGCCGGCTCCTGGCAGGGCCTGTGGCCCCGTGGGGAGAGAGAGGAGCCCCGGCTGGAGCAGGTTTGCTGGCAGGACCTGGGACCCCGCAGGGGCCAGGCTGGAGCAGCCTGTTCCTGAAGGACGGCACCCGTGGGGGACCCAGGCTGGAGCAGCTTGTTCCTGAAGGACGGCACCCGTGGGGGGACCCAGGCTGGAGCAGCTCATGAAGAACTGCAGCCTGTGGGAAGGACCCACATTGGAGAAGTCTGTGGAGGACTGTCTGCCGTGGGAGGGACCCCAGGCTGGAGCAGGGCAGAGGGTGAGGAGTCCTCCCCCTGAGGAGGAAGGAGCGGCAGAGACCAGGTGTGATGAACTGACCACAACCCCCATTCCCCGTCCCCCTGCGCCGCTCGGGGGGAGGAGGGAGAGAAATGGGGAGTGAAGTTCAGCCCGGGAAGAAGGGAGGGGTGGGGGGAAGGGGTTTTAAGAGTTGGTTTTAGTTCTCACTACCCTACTCTGATTTGATTATCAGTAAATTAATTTCCCCAAGTCGAGTCTGTTTTGCCCCTGACAGTAACTGGTGACTGATCTCTCCCTGCCCTTATCTCAACCCACGAGCTTCTCATTACATTTTCTCTCCCCTGCCCAGCTGAGGAGGGCAGTGACAGAGCGGCTTTGGTGGACACCTGGCATAATAGTCAAGGTCAACCCACCACAACAGCAAAGACATTTAGAAAATTCTCCAGTTTGTTCAGGACATTGGCAAAAAAAGGAAACAAAGAGAATACACTTCTACTTATTTCAGCAAATATATCTTACTTAATGAATATTCCTGGTTCTGTGATTTGTGAAGGAGTTTCCTGGAGCTCAGTCTGCATCCTCAGCACGCAGTATGCTTTTCTAAAACATTCCAGACCTGCTACAAGTTTGGATAGATCTCCTTTTTCTTTTCTTCTCTTTTCTTTCTTTTCTTCTCTTTTCTTTCTTTTCTTCTCTTTTCTTTTTCTGATCAATAAAACTTACATACTCTTTAAGACAGTAATCCACCCAGGCAGACAATCAAAAAGGAAGAAACATCACTTACATTACAGTACATGTATTATTTGAACATGTATTGTGATCCCTGCCGCATCATCATTGCTCTATGAGTTCCATGAACAGCAGGCTGCTTTCCCACACCTCAAAGTGGGTGAGATGTAACAAAGGCTTTACACCACAAACCATTTAAAACAAAGAAGGAAAGTATGGCATCCAACAAAGGTTTGGGTGGTTGTGTTCAGATCAACCTTGAGCAATCATCTTCAATGAGAAAGTGCAGTTTCTAGTCAGATCAATTTCTCGTCTTTTTAAAATAACAAGGTCAGCCTAAGGAAAAACTCTTGTCACTTCGCAATTGCCACAAACTGTCACAAATTCAAAACACAGACCATGGTCTGAACTACCACTAGACTGAAAGGAAAACAAGGAAAAACTTCTAGTCTGCTCTCTTTGCTACATTTCCTTGCTGTTATGATAGACTAAATTACCTCTTGATTACTTGCTCCTCGTCCTCATAATTCTGCATTCTTGCTTGTACATGGCCTGACAGTGATAAATATATGAAAAAACAACTTCAAGCCTTAATTATTATTTTCAATTTTCTCCTTAAAAATTATTTTTCATTCTCCTGTCCAACTCCCTCCTGCACAGTGCACATATCTACTGAGTCATATCTTTAATATCAGTCACCATTTAAAAAAACCCAACAACTACTGCTTTTGCATGGGTCAGGACAGCAGTTCTAGTGCTGTGACCTGGTTCTTGTTTGGGTAATTGCATTCTGTACTATTTGAAAGCTTTTTAACATTCTGATGAAATGGAACATCCTTCATACCCTTTCTGGACAACTGCTAATGCTTTGGAACATTTACTAACTGAGGTTTATACCAGAGATAGAAACCTTTTCTGACGGGCAAAGCCCCGCATTAGTAACAGAGAGCACGCTAAACCTATCAGTGTGTGAGAGGCATCTTAATATATCATTTTCTGTTTTAAAACTGATTTTATATTTATGCTTTGTTTTCTCAAAAACTGCTTTTGCTTTGATTTCATAATGATGACCAAAGCACAGAGCTGTGGCTCTAATTCAGATTTCCTTTTGGATCAGACATGGAGACTTTGGTCATGTTCATTTTTTCCCTTATGCTTGTAAAAGGATGAATATAACTAGCCACATGACAAATAAAGAGTTTTGCAAACAAAATCATATATTATCCTGGAAATCCCAGTAGTTCATTTTCCAGAATATAGATGCCTTTCAGGTAACTGTCATATCGAACACATCAGCTTCTCATTATACTTTTTATTTTCCACCTGTTGTGATTGAGCACCTTCACACAAATACAGTGTTGACCACTCTTCATTGCTTAAAGATCAGGACTGATCATTGTGTTTTGAAAGACCAGAGAAAAAGGAGCGAGCTCAGAAAGTAAACATGCTAAAAAGATTGGGAAAATTAACTCATGACAGAATGGTCATGCAACGTATTTGGTCTTGGGTTAAAGACTAAAGGACAAGATGCCATTTACTCATAAGAAAAATGTACAAATATAAGAACAGATCTGAAGTAAAAAAATAAAAGCTTGGTTTATATTTTTTAACCTTAAGTGTTCCCTGTTTTGCTAGTAGATTTTAAGGTACCCAGCTGGTGTATATTGCTCATGTATTTTGAATTTGGGATTTGGGACTAGGAGGGATGTTTTCTCCTAGCTCAGAGAGGAATGATACAGTTTGGACATTATTGGGTAGAGTCAGGGTAGTAATAGCATTCCTTAAATCCAAAATAATAATTTGGGGGAGTTAATACAGTTATGTAATTTACATAAAATTACATATTATATAAGACACACCTTTATATAATTCCTAAAATAATATAAAATTTAAGGAAATTTTAATATTAAAATTATTTATCCCCCTCCACTTTTTTCTGGTGACTTCCAATAGTGCAGAACAAGTGTCCTATTCATTTATTGATTTGTATTCTCTTAGGAATTGAGCTTACATCCTATGTCAGACAGAATTAATATCTAATTTGTTTTTTCGGATTCATATACTAAAATTAGCACATATTTGGTGGACTATTTATTGGAAATGTTGCAGAAATCTAGCCGTTCTGGCTTAATGTGAGATTTATTGTGAATTAAGTGATGAAGAAGAATAGGACAAATAGACTAAGACAAAGCAAAGCCAGCCAGGCTTCTGTCTCTGCAGCAGAGCCTCCCACTGGTGCCCAGAATGTAATCATGGCATTGGTGCCACTGCCAGGCCTTCTCCTTTCTATTCATTGCCTCCTTTATCCCTCCGGCCACCCACTGCCACCAGTCCGGAGATACCTCAGGTCACCTAGCTCCTACCTCATTAATCTATTTTTCCACGACCAGCGATAAACTTTTTTAAATTTTATGGCAAAGAGCACCACAGATAGCACCTCACTAAGCAATTCTTTGTCATTACATTTCCCTGTGAGTGCACTCAAAGTGAAAATGTAGCTATTATTTTTTAGCCTAAGGCAGCAACAAGATGGCAGAAGAAGCCATGAGAAAATCACAGCCTCCAATATCCCTGTAAAGATGCTTTATGGCTGGAATTTCAAAGCCAGCATATCTGGAGATTAATTTCAGGGCAGAGTGATTAACAGCTGTAGCAGGCTTCTGGGGCTGTGATTAAATGAACATCTTCCTCATGTGTATCTACATTTCTACAACAAACTACACCATCATCTTAACATTTAACCCACATCCAACTTAGTGCCTAGCAGGCTTGTGGCTTAACTCTGGCTCATTTTTAATTGAATAGTGAGTAATAAATTAAAATCTCCTGAGGTTTAAATTGAATGTTTGCATGGCAAATCTCCACTTCTGGGTTCCTTGACCATCTTTTTGTTGCTCTCAATTCGGAGTCATGGTCCCTTTCCTAAGAATTTGGAATAACTTAGCCCTTTTTGATCAGCCAAATGTGAAACTGTTTTTTTCCAACACCTTGAGAGCAGTTTACTATTGAGACAAGTATCCAGACCCAAAGGTACAAATGTGAGAGTCTTCTGGGCTTCTTGGGAAACAATGACCTGGCATTTATTTTAAATAAATAAAATAAAAATAAATAAATAAATAAAAAATATAAAAACCTGACAGTTTTTAAGTTGAATTCCTTCACTGGATCTAATGCAGCCATGCTGACTTATGGAATCCAAGTATCTGATGCAAAATGCAGAGTCCAGTATTTCAGTTCGTTAATGCTTGGCCAATTCATGGCCACCAAAACTGCTACCATGGACTCCCAGAGGGCAGACTTTGGCCTGTTCAGGTCACTGGTTGAGAGAGTCCCTTGGGAGACAGTCCTGAAGGACAAAGGGGTCCAGGAAGGCTGGACAGTTTTCAAGAAGGAAATCTTAAAGGCGCAGGAGCAGGCGGTCCCCATGTGCCGTAAGAAGAGCTGGCGGGGAAGGCGACCGGTCTGGCTGAACAGGGAGATTTTGCTGGGACTCAGAGAAAAGAGGAGAGTTTATGACCTCTGGAAGAAAGGGCGGGCAACTCAAGAAGAGTACAAGGATATCGTTAGGTCAAGCAGGGACAAAATTAGAAAGGCAAAAGCCGAGCTAGAGCTCAATCTGGCCACGGTTGTAAGGGATAACAAAAAATGCTTCTACAAATATATTAACAACAAAAAGAGAGCCAAGGAGAACCTCCATCCCTTACTGGATATGGTGGGGAACATTGTCTCCAAGGATGACGACAAGGCTGAGGAACTTAATGCCTTCTTTGCCTCAGTCTTTAATAGCCAGTCCAGGTATCCTCAGGGTATTCAGCCCCCTGAGCTGGAAGATGGGGATGGAGAACACAATAACCTGCCCATAATCAAGGAGGAAGCAGTTAAGGACCTGTTAAGTCACCTGGACACCCACAAGTCTATGGGGCCTGATGGGATCCACCCAAGAGTACTGAGGGAGCTGGTGGAGGACCTTGCCAAGGCCCCCTCCATCAATATCTTTATTGATGATCTGGATGAGGGGATCAAGTGCTCCCTCAGTAAGTCTGCAGATGACACCAAGTTGGGTGGGAGTGTTGATCTGCTGGAGGGTAGGAGGGCTCTGCAGAGGGATCTGGACAGGCTGGATCGATGGGCAGAGGCCAACTGTATAAGGTTTAATAAGGCCAACTGCAGGGTCGTGCACTTTGGCCACAACAACCCCATGCAACGCTACACACTTGGGGAGGAGTGGCTGGAGAGCTACTCGGGAGAAAAGGACCTGGGCGTGTTGGTTGACAGCCAGCTGAACATGAGCCGGCAGTGTGCCCAGGTGGCCAAGAAGGCCAACAGCGTCCTGGCCTGTATCAGAAATAGTGTGGCCAGCAGGAGTAGGGAAGTGATTGTGCCCCTGTACTCGGCACTGGTGAGGCCGCACCTTGAATACTGCGTTCAGTTTTGGGCCCCTCACTACAAGAAGGATGTTGAGGTTCTCGAGTGTGTCCAAAGAAGGGCAACAAAACTGGTGAGGGGTCTGGAGCACAAGTCTTATGGGGAGCGGCTGAGGGAACTGGGGTTGTTTAGTCTGGAGAAGGGGAGGCTGAGGGGAGACCTTATCGCTCTCTACAACTACCTGAAAGGGGGTTGTGGCAATGAGGGTGTTGGCCTCTTCTCCCAAGTAACTAGTGATAGGACAAGAGGAAATGGCCTCAAGTTATGCCAGGGGAGGTTTAGATTGGATATCAGGAAAAAATTCTTCACCGAGAGGGTGGTCAAGCATTGGAACAGGCTGCCCAGGGAGGTGGTGGAGTCGCCATCTCTGGAAGTGTTCAAAAAACATGTGGATGTGGCGTTTCAAGGCATGGTTTAGGGAACATGGTGGCGCTGGATTAATGGTTGGACTTGAGGATCTTGAAGGTCCTTTCCAACCTTAGTGATTCTGTAATTCTGTGATTTATCAGCAGTCCTGGTTAACAGGGGAGGTCCCAGAAGACTGGAGGCTTGCCAATGTGACACCCATCTACAAGAAAGGCCGGAAGGAGGATCCTGGGAACTACAGGCCTGTCAGCCTGACCTCCGTACCGGGGAAGATTATGGAGCGGTTGGTCTTGAGAGTGCTCACAGGGCATCTGCAGGACAACCAAGTGATCAGGCCCAGCCAGCATGGGTTCATGAAAGGCAGGTCCTGCTTGACCAACCTGATCTCCTTCTATGACCAGGTGACTCGCTTAGTGGATGAGGGGAAGGCTGTGGATGTTGTCTACCTGGACTTTAGTAAAGCCTTTGACAGCGTCTCCCACAGCATTCTCCTGGAGAAACTGGCAGCTTGTGGTTTGGGTGAGGAACTGGCTGGGTGGCCGAGCCCAGAGAGTTGTGGTGAATGGCGTTAAATCTGGCTGGCGGCCAGTCACAAGTGGTGTTCCCCAGGGCTCGGTTCTGGGGCCGGTCTTGTTCAATATATTCAATATAGGGTGGTCAGGCATTGGAACAGGCTGTTCAGGGAGGTGGTGGAGTCATCATCTCTAGAAGTGTTCAAAAAATGTGTGGATGTGGCGCTTCAGGGCATGGTTTAGGGGACATGGTGGCATTGGGTTAATGGTTGGACTTGATGATCTTGAAGGTCCTTTCCAACCTTAGTGATTCTGTGATTCTGTGATTCTGTGAATTCAGAAACAACTGGCAATACTTTGATTATGTAGCAATACTAATTTTATTGTTATACACCGTCTAGATTGAACTGCACCTTTCAAAAGGTGAAGGACTTCTGCCGTGCTCTTTGCTTAATTTTAATATTGCTGGCCACCGTCCTTCGCATCTTAGCATTTCTAGGGCAGAACTGCCTAACTCACGGACACTGTCACAGCTAATCCTCATACATTGCACCCCATTCTTCACCACACAGCTAAATTTGTCACACACACATCTGTCTTATTCTCTACAAATTACGGAAAAATGCTGCCTTGCCACACCATGAGATGGTAGTTTGCTTTTAATTTAACCAAGTAACTCAGCCATTTTCAACAGTACACTTTCCAAGACCTCCTGCCTTGCTCCTTAGATTCCCCTTATATCACACTCCCAGTGACGAAGATTGAGGAGGTTTAACCATGAACAAACAAACTTAATTTCTGGAAACATTAATTGAAGACAAACATTGTTTTGCCTAAAATTCTTAAAATTAGAAAACAGGCAAACTAAATCTTCTTCTTGATAACTGTTTTCCTCAAATGGCACTGTATAAATCAAAAGTTATTACTTAAAAGAATCTTATCCAGTGAGAAAATTAAATATCCATTAAATATAAAGACAAAGAACACTGTAAGACATGATCTGCAAAGCTCAGCCAAGAATGTCAACACACAGCAGAGGGAAAGATAAGAGTTGTTTCAACACTGACAAAAAATTGAAGAACTATTTTGCTACAGCACCCTATTTTATGATGACACAAAAAGACCAAAAGGACGTTTAGATGAAAGCCTGATCACAATGTAAAGTTATATATATGGTTGAAACTAGAAAATTACTATCCACCCATAAAAGGTTCCATATTTGCACATGCAGTTTTTTATAATTGTTTAAGAAAATGGATTTTTCACAGACATACATGTTTTCAACAAGCAAATTGTTCATGCATAGATAAGATATTAACTGTTACACAATACAAATTCCTTATATTCTATCTTAACTAATTTAAGTTCTCATAGTAATGAGTATAGCACAATTTGATTTAGCTGCTGTTTGATTCCCTGTACTTTAACCAACTGAATTGGTGAATTCATCAAAGAAAATACTGTGAGAAATCAACACCTGTTTGTGAAGGAGACATGGAGAAAAACTGGGTAATTTCTGATGTTAAAGAATTGAATGATGATGAATAATTCTGTAAGATTTAAGAGTTTTTCTTTAGATTCTGGGCTCAAATTTAAGATAACAATATGTCCTAGAAAAAGCAAATAAAAGTTAAGTGGACATTAGTGTTACAACAGGAAGTTTAAATAAGCACCATATTGATATCTGATGTGTGCTAAGGAGAGCCTATATAGGCAGCAAGTATGGCAGATACAATGCAGAGTCCAGAGCCTAACTCCTGTTGTTGATGTAGCCCCATGTTCTCACAGCAGAAGTTTAATTAATGCAGCTCATTCATGTACAGAAAGTAGCTTGGTCTGACCTTTAAGTAGGCAGGACGACAAACAAAAATCCCTAATTCTTTAAACTAAGCAATTTTGATGTAGAAGCTGTTAAAGATGAGCAGACATGGAAAATATTTATGCCATTTTAAAATTTACATATTCGTGTGGAACCTTTTTCTCATTTAGGAGACTGAGCAGACTCTCATCTAATGCAACAAAACTTCACAGCTGAGGTATAATATGGTGTAACTTATCAGACGAAGAATGCCTGGAAGGAAACATTTGCACATCTCTCTTTCCCAGATTATATGACAGACTATTATTTTGTTACAAAATTGGATTTTGCAGAATGCTAGAGCAATTTTTGAGATTTATTCTATTACATTGATTGTGTAGGTTATACCATGTCAAAGGGACATATGTATTTTGGAAAAGTAAAGTTACATATTGGAAGCTTTGAATAATTTTATTGCTGAGCTCTAATCAGGAAATAAAATTATAAACGACATAATTAAAAGAAGAACCCAAGAACTTTCTTATTCAAACAAAAACAAAAGAAAGAGAAGGAAGACTTGGAACTCAGGTGACATCAGTGCAAAGCACTGCCCTTTTTTCCTGTAAGTAGTATTACGGTTATTGACTTCACATGATTTGTGTAATACAAAAGTTTAACACAGCTTTTGGTTTTGAACCCTCTTTTGTCACCTGAGTAATTTAACTGAAGTCAGTTCATCTGCAGAAATGTGAAAAAAACAACGTGCCCACACCTGGGCACCCAGACCACTTAAATTCCAGCTAAGGCTGAATCTGGCAAATGTTGGCACTCAAATCTCCGCAAGTGCTTTGACCAGCCCACTATACTATAGGAGTGTAACCTACCCCTGCCTGTGCCACTCTTTTCCGACAGAAAGTTTATTATTCCCTGCCTCCTGCTGCACAAACGCTTGTGCAAGAAGCACGCAGCTCGGTTCGGGTACATTGGGCTTCTCTGCTTTCCTAGAGTACATCTGCAGAAAGCTGCACGGTTTGTCAGGCAGACATAGACAGAGCTGGACCCAGAACAACCCAAAACTCTCTGGAAATTTGTTATGCAGCAGATGGAGTTTTAAGCAATGTTGTAGTCTTTATCTAGCAATGATGGGACACAGTGAGATAATAAACTCAGATTTTTTACATGCTTGATATGATGCTATTTAGCCATTTCAAATTAATTTCGTGATAGTTAAGTATGATGCAACTTATTAATACTGTATTCCATACACAAATGAATCTATGCCTTTAACCTGAGATTATGAAAGGAAACTGGTAATTCAGAGAAGTTTGTGAATACTCTAAGGCTGAAGAGTCAACTTTGAGACTTCATGGGACAACCAAGTCCCTGGTGGGAAATTAGACTGTGAAAAGAAACAGGAAGAAAAACTTGGGAAATATAATAAGTAGATGCAAGATTAACCCTTGCTAAGACAATTTGAATTTGCATAGGAAGGATGTCTCTTATGAAATTAAAGTTGGCAGCAAAGGCTACACAAAAGTAGAAGAAAATCATGCCTACTTCCACTTACGGTGCAGCTCAACTCCAAGGTCAGCTCTACTTCATCCAGCTTATGAACTCTTAAGTGTCATAGTTAGGTTCAACCCTTGTTTTATCTTTGTGTTGAATAGTATTTTCACATCAATTTGGATCTCCGAATTTACTTATAAATCTCCTGAGGTTATATCCAGTTTTTCTGTGATTATTTAGGACTCACAATTTAATCAGAATATTAGTTTTAATACTTCTGAAGAATTATTGACTACTACTTTCTGAATTTCAGAGATGCTAACATCTGTTTAGTACCACTGGTTGCAACTTTCTACTCTTCAGCCAGCAAACAAGACTTGTTGCAATAAATTCACTATGATGAATGTTGAACTGCTGGGAGTCATCTGATTCCACCTAGCAGCACTGGGTTCAATTGTCTGTATACAGCCACTTTACATATTTATATGAAATATGTGTTTCATATACACAGATAATTTAATACCATATTTTATACAAAGCAACCTTTATTTCTTTGTCCTGAGGCTAGACAATATGGCAACAAAGCCACCTTGAGGTAGATGGTGGGTTTGGGTAAAGGTCTCCTAGCTAGGCCTCCAGGGACGCATAGCGTATGCCCTTTGACACCTCGAGGTGATGCATTCACTGAAAGCCACAGGACAAAATGTTCAAGAAAGTCTTTGAGGATGTCATTCAGCAAGCAATGACATTCTCTGTAGAGCATAAAACCAGAAAGCATCTCTCTTCTCCTCTTTTTTTCTCACTTCTTATGCTCCTGCTTATTTTCTCAGCTCCAAGCATATTCTGTTCTGCAGTTCAGTAAGCATTACCAAAGTATAAACAGACAAAGAACAATAAAGAAAATATACGACTTCTGACCCAGGAGCCGCTATCACTTTCATGAATATAACTCCATACCCTTCTATTTCCCCGCTTTGGACAATTTATAAAAATAAAAGTGTCTCAGAGCCCACTTCACCTCCTGTATCAATATTATCCCTGTTGCAACTTTAGCACCTGAGAGCAAGAAATAATGTAATGTGCACTGTGATTAGTTTCCTTTCCCTCATCTCCTTTTATAACTCTATTGCTTACTTTCTTTGTCACATACCTTGCTGTTTGCAGATCTCTTTTGCATTTACATTTGTTTCAAGACACCCTTGTATTTAGTAAGCCAACAATTTTGACAGCTTTTTTTTTAATCTGATGGTTTAACTCAAGTTAACAAAACATCTGATAACAGAGCACAGAGATTAACTATGCTGTGGCATACTCTTGCTTATGGAAAAAGAAAGTGTGCTTGCAGTGCAGTTTCCAAAACTATGATTCTAAGAATATTTTAATCATTGTTGTAGAGTACATTGAAACTGCATTTTAAAGATTTAGGACCCTATTCAGACCTCTACTTTAGGCATTGATCTTAGACATTGCACTGCCAAAAAAATCATGGCTTTTTAATCAGAGTGCTTCAGATCACAGAACCCCTTTGTATCTCTAATAAGACGACATTAAGTGTCTGAAGAGCTCCAGAAGGCGAATTGAACCATCTCCACAGATATCTATGACTCTTAACCTGACTATAGAAGCCTAATCACCTGGCTCAGATGTGAACATTTATGAACAGACCACGTCCCTAGTGTTCAGCCTTTTCATGACTTAGCTTTGACTCACTTTAAAGTGATGATGTCTGAGAAATGCAAATTTAATGTCTGCTGGCATCCTAATTTAAATGAAATTTAGCATATTAACTAGAAGTCTAAATATTTATGGAATAGGGATGCAACCACAGAAGTACATATGAAGAAAGGCTGGGATAGTTGGGGTTCTTCAGCCTGGAGCAGAGAAGCCTCCAGGGAAACCTTATTGCAGCCTTCCAGTACTTAAAGGGGGCTTTTAAGAAAGATGGGGACAGGTTTTTAGCAGGGCCTGTAGCGATAGCACAAGGGGTAATGGTTTTAAACTAAAAGAGGGTAGATTCAGGCTAGATAAAAGGAAGAAATTTTTCCCAATGAGGGTGGCGAAAGACTGTCACAGGTTGCCCAGAGAGGTGGTAGATGCCCCATCCCTGGCAACATCCAAGGTCAGGTTGGACTGGGCTCTGAGCAACCTGACCTAGTTGAAGATGCTCATTGCAGGGGGGTTGGACTACCTGACCTTCAAAAGTCCCTTCCAACCCAAACTGTTCTATGATTCTATATTTCTTATATTTCTATTATATCTTAAAATAATTTTGAAGCATGGCTTTAAGAAAAGGTGGTTAGAGAAAAGGTTTGTGATTTTAATATTTGTAATGTTTGAGGAGGCTCAACTTGTCTTGCTTCTCATACAGTATTTTTTCTTTTTATTTAAATCAATAACATTAGAAATATTTTGAAGGGTCTACCAAAAATTTTTACTGCTTAGAGGTGTACAGCTGAATCTTTGAATGGTCAAACAAATGTTCAGGAACTGCTTAAAAAATTAGATGTAAAACTTCAGTATACAATGAGAGTTCTCAATACAATTCTATTACTATTCCTCTTGACATTTTATACAGGACTTGTGCTGCAAAGAAAGACAGATGAGAAGTTGTGTTAAGCTTTTATTCATCCACAGTTTTTGAATAGAGCAAGGAAATGGACACAAAAATATTCTGAGCTCTCAAATAAAATTTGCAAGTTCTGGTTGAATTTCAAAAAATGCAATAGTGACACTCCAGTACTCCAATATTTTACTGCTTCATTCAAAATAGGTCTATTCTGAAGTACAAATCTATTTATACTGATTGCTTTTTGAAATTTTTATATTTGGTAAAAGCTTACTGAATGTCATTTTTAAATCTGAGTTGAAAATGTCACTTCCAATTTTAATGGCTTGTAAATTAAATTTAGCTGGGGAAATACCCTAAGAAAACCTGTTTTTCTGTAATAGTGATTACCACAACAACAAAAGGAATAAATGACAACAACACTCGAATGTCAATAAATTTGATAGGGCATACTTTGAAGTGTTCTTATTGAAAAAACTTGTGATACCATAGCAGTATCAGGGAAAGCATCCAAATGATGTGAGAAAATCCAACAGCAAAAGCAAACGAATGGATCACAGAATTGTAGAATAGTTTGGGTTGGAAAAGACCTTTAAAGATCACCTAGTCCAACCCCCCCTGCTGTGGGTAGGGACATCTTACACCAGATTAGGTTGCTCAAAGCCCCATCCAACCTGTCCTTGAACACTTCTAGGGATGGAGCATGAAGGTTATGGACAGAATAACATGAAGAAAATAATAAAAGTTTCCAGTGAAAGTTCATAGAAATTATGTGAAGCCAATGTAAGTCAAAGTCCAGTAAATGTCCTAAAGAAGCCAAAATGTTTTCCTTAAACAATGACAATTCAGCATAATTATCGTTGCCATTAAAGAACTGAGTATATTTGGAAGGTCATAAAAATAAAATTAGGAAGGGCAATAGAAAACCTGGACAATATTTAACTGCTAACATTTAGACAAATAATGCAAGTAGTGAATATTTATATTTCTGGTGAATTTTCAGGTATTTACAGTCACATGGCCTCACCAGTGTAGAATTTTAGCAGACAAGTCATTTGCAGCAGAGAGTTGGTCTTGTGGAAAGTACTTGGTACTGCTCTCCTTTCAGGAGCCCCTTATTCCTGCCATCTGTGGCTCTTGACCTCTCCTAGTCCTGATGCAGTAGTAAGGAGGAGAGTCACTGTAAGGGAACAAGTCTTTGGAGCACATTTCTGTAAAGATGCAGGCCATAAATGTTGCGTGCATTTGGGGAAGTGGAAATGAGAAAGCAAGACAGTGGCAAGAAACAGGCATGACAAGTAGCTGACTAAGCATGAAAACATCAGGGGAAAACCAGAACGAGCATGGAGATGAACGGTGCTGGAGATGAACTTCTGTCTCTTCTGAGAAAAGGAAGACTTGGAAAAAGAGAGAAATACTGTAGCGTGAAAAACAGAAACTTGGTAGCCAGCGAAGCACTTCAAATTACTTGTTTTAATGTCATGTCATAGGAGAACTGTATAGCACCTTTTGAAAGCATTCTTTTAACACTGATAGGTTTTGCGAAAACATCTTCTGTTCTTGCCACTTGCTGTTCAAACAGTTCTTTCTCCCGCAATATTAACAGTCTGAGACACTGCTGTTCAAGAAATATTCCTATACGTAACAAGTCTACGTTGGTGTGTATCATTCTGTTGAACCTCCTGAAGGTATACAGAGGTGCCTACGTGACATGTAAGTTTTAAAAAGTTAGCTATTGTCACAACACCATAATTCTGTTTTTAAAAAATGAAAAAATAAAGATGTTCTCCTATTTCTTGAAGGAATAAAAGGCTGACTCCCAAAGCAGTCTATAATCCAGTAGTATTTTGCCAAGAATAGCATAGAAAGTACACAACACATCGAATAAGGTTTATGTGAAGCCACTGCTTCTATAAACTTGCCCTGTATGATATCTGATGTTAGCTTTCAGTACACTGAAATAATTGAAAAAAAGTTATGTTTTTCTCCCTGAGAAGCTGTCTTTTTCAGTCTAAAATCTTTTGAAAGTAAAATAACAAAAGCAACTATTTCATGGTAACCAGAGTTTTTTCAAAAAGTTGTGTTTTCTGAAAAGTGCCTTATACTTACAGAGCATAAACAAGCATGTAACAGAGCATATTTCTTTATGAATCAAAAATACACCGATTCTACTCAAAGTCATGAAGACTACTCCTACGCTAATTTATTCTTTGTATCTTTCAACACAAGTTTCTTTTCTGAGACTGTTGTATAATTGCCAATTATATTAAGGGCTGGTTTTTTCCCCCCCAATTATGTGTATCTAGTCACTGCGAAGAAGCAAAGCTTGGCTTGCTCTCTGCGCTCCAGAACAGCGACCTACCCAACCTGCTCGTAGCCTCTGCCCAGTCCAGAGCTGCACTTCTCGGACGGTGACGTGTGAGGCCGGGGCACCCGCACCGGAGCGGGAGAAAGGGATGAGAGGGCAGCAGAGCCGGGCGGCGGGGGTGGGCGGGCGGGCGGCGCCGACCGGAGGCACGGGGAGGCGGGGGCCGAGGGAGAGGGATGCGGACACGGCGAGCGATGGGAGGGCCGGGCCGGGCGGAGCGGAGGAGGAGCCGGTGGAAAAGCTGCCGGGGGAGCCGCGGAGCCCAGGACCGGCTGCCCCGCGGAGGCAGAGCGGAGCGGCGGCAGGCGGAGAGCGGGGGGGGGAGCCAGGAGGCGCGAGCTCGTGCCCCGCAGCGGCAGCGCAGCCCCTCGGTAAGGGCACGGAGCGGCGGGCGAGGGGGCGTGGAGCCGGCGGCCCGCGAGCCCGGGCCGAGCGGGGACGGCGGGAAGCAGCCGAGGGAAGAGCGGAGCCGGGGGGGCAGCGAGCTCAGCCGCCCTCGCGAAGGCAGCGCCATGTGAGCGGGACCCGCGCCGCCGCCTCAGCGGGCACGTCCAGGATGTGAAGAGCCGCCCGGCCGCCTGCGCCCCGCCGCTGCCCGGCCGCCCCCCGTCCCGGAGACTCACCGGCGTCCAGCCCTGCCCCGGGCCAGCATGACCGAGGTGAAGGCCAAGGAGCCCCGAGCGCCTCCGCCTGCCAGAGACGGGGCGGTCCTGCTGCAGGGCCAGCCCGGCCGAGAGCCTTTCGGCAGGGAAGCGGAGGCCATCGACATCTCCCTGGACGGGCTGCTCTACCCCAAGAGCAGCGACGAGGAGGAGGACGAGGAGGAGGAGGAGGAAGAGCCGCAGCAGCAGCCGGGGGAGGAGGACCGGGACTCCGTCTCCTGCCGGCCGGGGAGCGACTCCCTCTCGGACAAGGACTCCCTGGACACCGTCCTGGACACCCTCCTGGCGCCCACGGCTCATGCCAGCTTCGCCGTGGCCGCGGCGCCCTGGTCCTTCTTCGGGGCGGAAGCGGCGGAGGCGCCCGCCGCCCCGATGAGCCGCTGTCCCCCGCAGAAGGCGGGCGAAGCCGCCCCGGGGGCGCCCGGCCCCTCGCAGCCCCCGCCGCGGCCGGGCCCGCTCTGGCCGGCCGGCGACGCCCTGACCGCCGCCGCTAAACCGCGGCCGGCGGGCTCGGGGGGCGGCGCGGAGGGTCCGGCCGCGGGCCCCAAGGGCGAGGCCCCCGGGCCGGCGGCGCTGCCCGGCGGGGAGCGCGGCTTGGCCGGCGGCGGGGGCCGGCCGGGGGCGGGGGTGGCGGGGCAGGAGTGCCTGCACGTGCCCCTGCTGCCGCTCAACTCTGCCTACCTGGCCTCGCGCACGCGGCAGCTGCTGGACGTGGCGGAGTACGAGGGCGGCGGCGGCGCGGGGCCGCGCCCCTCGCCCCCCACCCCGGACCTGGCGGGCTACGTGTACCCGCCGGCGGAGGCCAAGGAGGGGCACTTCGCCTACGGCGACTTCCAGCCCGCTCTGAAGATCAAGGAGGAGGGTCTCGGCCTCCCCACCCCTTTCCCAGGCGGCAGGGCCACCCCCGCGGCGGGCTGCGCCGACTACCCGCAGCCCCCGCGGGCCGGGCAGGAGCCCCCGCTGGAGTGCGTCCTTTACAAGACGGAGCCCACCCTCCTGGCCGGGGCCTACGGCCCGCCGGCGGCGGCGGCGCCCGACAGCCTGCCCTCCACCTCGGCCGCGCCGCCGGGCCTCTACCCGCCCCTGGGTCTCAACGGGCACCAGCCCCTGGGCTTCCCGGCGGCCGTGCTGAAGGAGGGCTTGCCCCAGCTGTGCCCGCCCTACCTCGGCTACGTTCGGTAAGGGAGGGCGGTGGGAGGCGGCGGGCCCGTTGCCACGGGTGCCCGCGCTGAGGGGACGGGCCGAGGGGTCGCGCTGCTCGACGGAGAGCTCCGCGCCGTCTCCTGTGCCGCGGGGTGGGGGGCTGGCACCCCACGGGGCTCTGGGGAGGTGCCGGGGGAAAGGCGGGCCAGGTTCACTCGGCGAAGCCCCGTTTGAGTGCTCAGACAGTAACCGCAGCCGCGTTTCCAGTTTTCTGTGTGGTCTGTGCACGCCGGTGTGTCCCGGCTGCCGGCGGGACCAGCACAGCGCTACCTCTGCGGCTGGCGCCCCGCGGATCTGCCTGGCACGGTAACGCCCGGGGGGGAGTGAACGTTCTGGCCGCTACGGTGGGTCAGTGCCGTCTGAGGTCTGAGCAAGTGGCCGGCTCCGGAGCGGGGAAGCGGGTGTTCTCCAGCCCGGCCTCACTTGACAGCGAGCCAACATCCATAAATACCTACGTATTCTCCAAAGCGTTATCCCCGATTTGGAGAAAAAAACGAGTTAATTTCACACAAAAAAGCAAAACTGAAACACTTGTGTATCGATTTGTTAGAGTGGAATGGCTTACTATGATGCCAAGATGTTGTGTATTACCTAGAAATGTATGCAAAAATACGTACATACGATGTTACAGTTTCAACGGAAATCCTTGGGTTTTGCAAACATAATGATTAAGCAGCTTAGCCTGCTTTGTTTATTGGAGAGAAGTTGGGAAGTACTTTCCTCAGTGTGCCCATCATAGTTAGTTATTGATGAGAATGCCGCAGCTGAATGGGAGGAGACATACATTAAACACTTCTAGCTGAGATGAAACTTTGTTATTTCCCGTGTGAAAGGGACTTTTGAAGTTCAGTTGGTTTCTATTTGATTCTGTCTCCGTACCAGAAAAAAGGGTATGTATGGGAAAAAAGGGCATCCATTAGGGTGACCTTACTCGCAAGAGTTGCTGATCTGAGGAAGAGTTCCTAGATTGTACCTTTTTTAGCTAAAACGCATTAAAATACTACTTTTTGCCCCCACTTTTCTCTTTAATGACTAGGCAGATGTTACAAATGTGCCTTTTGCCCTAGTATAGAAAACCCCCTGAGCAGAAAGGCAGTCATTCCTTATTTTTTTCTTGCCCTTCTGTAGCTTGATTACAAATGTAAAAAGAAAGTTTATAGCATAAACCCAATTAATACAGGTAAGTAGTTAATTGTGGCAAAACCTGGGTATTTCATTTGTCTTAATCCTGTTTTCTTTTGAAGGCCAGATACAGAAACCAGCCAAAGTTCTCAGTATGGTTTTGAATCGCTACCCCAGAAGATTTGTCTCATCTGCGGTGATGAGGCTTCTGGTTGCCACTATGGAGTACTTACCTGTGGAAGTTGTAAAGTCTTCTTTAAAAGAGCAATGGAAGGTACTATATGATGCCATTGTTCTTAGTTAACTGAGATACATCTTTTTAGGAACTGCTAAGGACATACCTTTTATTTATTGCTGATGTTTAAAAATGTTATGACTGTCATAATGTTTTTTTGTTTTGGCAACTTCATTTAAATATTCCAGCGAATACTAACTAAATTCTTTCTTAATTGATTTTGCTAGTATTGTTTGTGTTACTTTCATTATTTGCTATTTATTATTTACTGTTTATCAGTTAGTCTTTCCGAGTAGGTAGAGCTTCATAAGTATCTTGTGTATTACAGAATTTGTTTTAAAAAGTATAAATGCAATGCAAAGTAAGATTTTGTGGGTATGAACTAATGATAGGAAGATAAGAATTTATTTTGGCTTAATTTTGTTTTTGAAGTCATGGAATTTTTCTTGCTTGCAAGATGCAGATTTTGGCTTCCTGAGATTTATGGAAGTATTTCAAGTTTCACTGAACTATTTCAAATCATAATAATAATAAATGGATTTGACTTTTGTTCCAAATAGCCACTAAATTACAAAGTCAAGCTGCAGGCTTAATAAATCAGTAGCAATGCCAACATTTATTTTTTCCTTTTGGATTATATTATATGCTTTGTCCATAAATACCCACTGAGATTTTAAATATGAATACAAGAGCAGATTGCTTTATATAGTTCAACTGATGAAGACGTAAAACAAATTGTTCTACATTTTACATTTTGTCTCCTTTTCTGATTTTTATCTGAGCCTGTCAGAACTGGGATATTCAAATTTCTACTCCATATACTTTAAAAAATTATTTTTTGATATATAGGATTCCTTAAAATAAAAAAAAAATTGCATCATGTATTTTCTTGTGATACATAGTTTATTCAACTTTATAGAGTTTATTGCTCTTCAGATGAAAAGGGAAATATTGGAAAATTAAAAGCTTAGCAAAATAATGTAGTTAGATTTTTTGTTTCAGTGTGCTGTTACTTTCTACTTTAAGTGTATGCTCTTGCTCTTCCTTTAACATACTAGGTACTTGCAAAGTGATAACACTAGACTAGGTGGGCTAGATGAACTCTGGAGCTAGTGCCTCATTTTCTCTCATACATTTAATGGCATTCATGAGGAAGCCATTAGAAACGTATGTGTTACATTGCAAGGAAAACACTTAGAGGAATACATTTAAGTTTCACCGATTGTGTTAACTGGTCTCTTGGTTTGGCTTCACATTTTTTGCTTTGGTTGTTTTGGTAAATTAGCCATATAATTTTAAAAAAGACAGGGAGCTGAATTTTTAAGAAGGAATGTAGTGTATTTATAAGTGTTATTATTCACATTTCACCTATTCAGTAGTATTGTAATTTTTTATTTGAAATTGATTCCATCACATTTGAATTTAATCTCTTTTCTAAACTAGTATACAGTTGTGTTTGTGCAGTAGGTGAACCTGCTCAGAAACATCTTATTACTGTTCAGCATAAATATTTTAATGGTAAATGTTAAGAAGGCGTATACATTGGTAGTAGGAATATCTTAAGGTTGTTTTTACTGGCTATTTAATCAATTTCTGTATTTGCAGAATCTTATCAGGTTAAGAATATAGATGTACAGATAAAGAAGAGGTCAACACAGTTACATAGACAAAATGCTTATGTTTTACATTGCAACTTCATATTTTCAATTTTTGATGTGTCAGTCCCCAAAGACTGAGAGTATGGTGCGGAAGTGTGTTTAGGTTTTTTAGCAAGAGTGTTCAAAGACTGGACAGCTACCTCAGACTACCTGTCTGTAATAAGAAAAAATAGAGGTTATTGAGTCTTATGGGGAAGAACGACAGCCATGAGCAGTGTGGGCATGAGCAAGATGAACAAATACAGCTACCTGCTTTTGTGTAGGAAGTGCAAGTCTCCAGAGAGTTCCCTAAAGAGATGGACTTCTTATTTTAATGGAGGCGTAGGATATAATTAAAAGCATTGAAATAATCCCATTTATGGGTAGATAATTGATTTCATTTAGGCTTGAAATACTTTTTTGTTTATTCTTATCAGAAATAAAGGTGACAAATTACTGTAAGAAGAAATAGAATATTTTTGTTGTAAATGCAGTAGAAAATAGTGTTTAAAAATTCACAGTGGCAACTGTATAAATTTGAGACATTTTTCTTATGTAAAATGTCCCCCTGCCCATGATTTCTTGTAAGTAGGAATGCATTATTTACCTTTTTAAATTTTTAGTACTACTACAGATGTGGGTTTTTAAAAAATAATAATTCATGCAGTTAAGATCTTAAACTTTGTGAGTGCGAATTCACAATCAAAACTCTAGTTTTCTTATACTTTCTGTAAAGTACTGATCAATATGAGAAATTAAGACATGATTGGAAATAGATGGCTTTTGCTACTTCTTGGATTTTCTGTATTTTGAGATCTTTTTTGTATGTTATGAGATTTTCAAGCATGTAGATAACAAGGTACATAATATAGTGGTATTAAATCTGTTGGAAAATGTCAGTTTTCTATTTTAATTATTTCTGTAGTCTCAGATATGTTGACTGTTTCAAATGTAATAGCCTATGCAATTTTTTTCACAGAAATTGTCCTATTCATACACCATTTATTTCACTCTCCCCTATTGCATAGAAAATACTGTATTAGTTAAATGCTTCATTTGGGATAAAATGGACCATTATGTTATCCAGAAAACTCAGTTTTTCATCTCTAATATTTTTAAAATAAAACCAGAGCTTATTTAAAATACTCAAGCCAAACAATCATTTAAAACTGTATAGGTAAACCTAGAAATGTTTCTATACTAAGTATGTTTTAATCACACATTTGAATATAACTAGCAGATACAGAACAGCTTAACAGAACCGTATGAGGATCACTAAGATGAAAGTGTAGATTTAGAATTAAATTATTTTAGAGTGTATGGTGGCAATGAATTCTTAAATATATATGATTTGGTAGGTATTTTGTGTCTTTTGGGTTTCTTGGCTCCCCATGTGTGCCGATATATGTAAAGAAATTGATGGTGTTAATACAATGTTTTACTTCTGGTTAACCAAAAATGCAAGTATTTTTTGGGGGGATCTATAGTATAGCAGATACTAAAAAACTTAGTGCTGGAAGTAGGGAGGAGAAAATGTAGCTAAGGGACAAAAATACTGATTTTTTTTTTTTTTTTTAGAAAGATTTATTTGCATTTAGTGGTTGTATATTTTCTGTTCGTCCCTCACAAAGAACTGATTGACTAGTCTGTTGATTCACTTACTGTACAAACAAATTACAAGGCTTTTTAAAAATGCTTTAAAGATCTCCTTTGGGTATAATGAAAATAACAAAAGTTACTGTTACTTCTATTTGGTTAAGAAAATTGGATTCAGTATATGCTCATGCGGTAGTACCGTTCCTGCAGTAAGCTCAGAGTGACGGGCAGTTTAGTGTTACCAATAAAAAACATTTCAGAAATAATATTAAAATGCTTTCAAATATGTAGAATTACTACATTTGCCAAGTAATTTGCTGTTGATGATCAAGCGGTTTTTAACTGCTACCGATATATCTAGTTGATGGTAACAAAAATTAGGTGTAATATTTCTGATGGGACTTTAGGAGAATGAAGATTAAGAAATGAACTCTTACTTTTTTTAGCACTAAATTGTCAAAATGGTCATTAATGATGTCTTATAAAGATACCATCATGTAAAACAATGCAGGACCTGTATACAGGTCCCACTTCTAATTTTTGTTCTATATTTATATAAAGCATTTATCTTCCTTTGCACTTGTTTGTATTATTGACATCTAATGAAAAGTAGTTGCCCAAACCTGAAGAGTTTTAGGCCAACATAAATACATGATATTACAGCAGATGGGTCAGAAACTAATTCTTGGTTTGTTTTAATACCTGGGACCCTATTGCAAAATTGATTTAATGATTATATAGCAGATTTGTCTAGTTTTAATATGAGCTTCAAGCTGAGAGTAACAGCGCCGTGTGGGAAGTAGCATCAGAGAACAAGCTCAACCCTATGTAGTAACTGACACTTAACTGACAAAGTGTGAACTTCTCTCTGTGACCTGAATTTGGCAAACTTGACCTGACAGAAAGTAGGGTTTCCACAAGTTAAGTGTATTTCCAAATTCAAATGTACAAAGTTACTTCATCGAGGGCCCTAAAACTAAAGTTTCCCAAAATGCCACTTTTGTGAGAACAAAGAGTTTGCATCACGGAAAGGGAATGAGGAAAGTCTGTACCGATACATAATTGTATATCTTCATCATGTTTCTGACTTCAAAAGTATTTGCTGTTCAGCCATTTGACAAACACTAATTTGATGAATTGATTTGCATGAGGCACAACAACTGAGTGAGCTAAGATTGCATTCGCTCCGGTACTTTGGCTGTTGTGCTAATGCTGGGCTTCCTACTGCTCTCATATTACTGGTTTCCTGATAGACGTGGCTTAGAACATAATCGTCTTCAGAAATGTGAATTACTAAAATTTTTGGCTTAACTTTATAAAGTATTTTAGAAACAGTATCGAATATTATGTTAAACATCTTTCAAGTGTAATAGAAGCTATTTCAGGTAGTGTAAAACTGCATGCTTTAAAGAGCACCAGCAACTGACTGCCCCATGTTGCTGGGTACTCCTCTTCTAACTTTAGATGTGCACAACGTGAGCAACCTAAGCTGCTCATGTGAAGTTCACTTTACAGTGAATGGAGAGAAACAGCAACTTCTCTGAAGTAATTCACTGACTTATTTTAGATATCTACTTGGGGTGAAAATAACAGTACTCTAACAGTAACTATTTCTCAGCACTGATTATAAAGGAGTGTCAGGTGAGGATGTACACTCCATTTGGTGGTATGAATCCCACCTATATCACCAAGGGAGCTAATACATTTCTGTAGCATATAAAATAAATATAATAAGTATGCAAAATACTTATTTCATATTATTTAAGTATTATTTAAAAATAATATATAAAAGTAATATATATATAAATAATACCTATTGTAAGTATGAAAATACTTAGAGATTATGTAACATAAGTATATGCAATTTAAGTATTTATAGTCAAAGTGTAATCTGCTAAAAATAGATATATAAAATCATAGAATAGTTTGGGTTGGAAGGGACCTTTAAAGGTCATCTAGTCCAACCCCCCTGCAGTGAGCAGGGACACCTTCAGCTAGACCAGGTTGATTTGATGGTGTCAATCTCCTTAAGCTGTGTATCTGTTCCACAGAAGTGATGGTGTACTAGTAAGAGGTGGTTCTTCAGGAACTGCTGAATGGAAAGACTTAACAAACAGTCATTTGTATGTTACAGTCTGCCATTATGTGTAGTGTTATATCTCTGCACTGCAGAGTTTTTCTGATTAATACCTAGTCACAACTCCTGCATTTTCACAAGTGGCTGTTGCTTAATATCAGTCAACATCTGAGCGCATTTTAACAACCTGGAGTCTTTTGTACTTACAACGTAGGAAGAGTTACATGCAGGCATTGAGATCCAGGAGAATATTACCCTATTCTTGTCCAATTGTTATCTTTCCTTATCCTCAAAGACAATATTTTATGTGTCACTTGTTGCACCACGCTGTAGGCATTTACAATGTGGACATCCATATTTCGGCCAATTACTTTAGATGTGCAGTAGGCTATTAAAGAACCAAAATGCAGACGTCTACTCAAGATAAATTACATCCTAAAGTGCCTGGTTTTCTCTCATGCCTAAGAAGGGAGTTACGTTACTTAGTTTGCTGGATGTCCACACTTTAGAATCGAGTTGGTGAAATGAATCCCTTCTTTATGTTTTTTTAGCAGTTTGTTGTCCATTGGGTGTTTTGATCAACAGGCAGCCCATTGCCTTTTTCTGCTACTAATATTTCTGTTTTTTCTACTCTTTATTACTCTTAGAGTGAATGAGGGACCCTTTCCCACCAGTTCAGTTGTAGGACAAGTGAAAGAATAAGAACAAAATATATATGAAAAGACTTACCATAGCAATGTGACATAACAGTTTCACTAAAATCAGAATGGTGGGATGACTGAACTACAAATATAATGCTGCTTATGTTGGTAGAAGAATACAGCACTCGGGGATAAGGAAAAGAATAAATGGTACTTTAATTACGTATACCTGTGAAATATTTGGAGTGCTTAACAGCAAGTTTTGTGTTCAAATCCCATCTTCTATAAGAAATAGACTCCCTACTGACAAAAAAGCTGACAGTTCCACCATTTTACATATTTATACCACTGATGTAGTTAATTACTTTAAAGTGGTGACCAAGGAGCAACTGTGACACAGTGCCATAAAAAGAACTGGAAATGCTGAGTTCTGGAAGCCAGCATCTCCTTCTGGAAGGTACTAGCTGTGGAAATTTTTTACTGCTGTCAGTTCCCTTATTTAGACTCAAAGACTTTATGCCTTTCAAGATGTTGCAGAGGTAAATAATCTAAGCAAACCAACTGAAAATCAATATGAAATAGTAATCCCAATTTTGCAGTTCATGATAGTTTCTGTAAAATAGGACTTAATTTTTCTTCATTTTGTTTTTCTGTTTGTTTGGTCTTTTTCTCATTGGAAATGATGGAACAGATAGGGAAATTAAAAGTTACACGATTGTAACTTTTAGCTCTGTCCAGAAATGAATGAAGAAAGAATAGCTACATTTGATTGTTCTGTTTTGTAGATATCATAAAAACAATGTGCTCAGGTTGCTGGCTGGGGAAGTGATTTTGGAAGGAAAAAGACAATGGTGTTGCAGGATTCACAGTAAAAAGGCAGGAAGATTTTGAGATCAGGATACAAGAGAAGGAAGCAGTTGAGTCGAGGATGTTGCAAACATTGGAAGTGGTTTGTTGAAGAGAAGGAAAGCAGTGCAAGATATATAGAATCATAGAATCATTAAGGCTGGGAAAGACCTTTAAGATCATCAAGTTCAACCACTAGCCCAACACCATCATGCTCACTAAACCGTGGTTTGAAAATGCTGCTTCCCTTCTAGAGAAACCAATTTTCTTTGGTACACTTGACAGAGGACTGTAAGATTGCATGCTTACAACTAGCAGACAATGGAGTGAAGGAATACCAAAAGTTTGTTGTAAGTAGAATTATGTCAAAAATTACTTGTAAATCTGTTGACCAAAGCAAAATGCACTATAAAAAAATATTAGTTTTGACTTAGGAATGGACATTTTATGGATTTATATTCTTTTTAAACAAAACATTTTTACTGAACCCTTTTTTTTTATCACATGTAATTAAGGCAAAGGAATGAAAGACTAGCTTCACAAAGATGAAGGAATTACTAGTACCTGTTGTAAGCACAAACCCCATCAGTGAGTACATAGACAAGGTAAGGCAATCACCCAGGATACGAGAGCTATGCTCATGATCTCCAATGTGTGAAGGGAGTCAAACACACCTTTCCCTCCTCGCAGCCATGATCACCAGGATGTTGGATGATTTGGGATTCAGTCATTCTTTGTTGTTTTCACTTTGAACTATATTACTATGAAGAAAGGAATTCCACGTTATTTCAGCTAGAAGAAGATTCCAGGATGGAACATATTCGCAGGTTACTCTGCTATCCACTATTTGTCCTCTTTGGTCCATTGAATCTTAAATTTTTTGCTGTGAGTCAAATTTGCAGCAGTAGCAGGTCTTTATACCAGTATAGACTACAGAGTAGTAGTCAGGACACCTTCTTAAGAGTTGGGAAATGAGAATTTTATTTCAATGGGAAAAGAGGGAAAATGAAAGCGAGTCCTCCACTAGCTACTAGGCTTCTTATAAAAAGATTATATATGGTAAGATCAGTGGGGGATGTGTTTTTTTGCTGAGTGGTTAGAGTCTTAAATCTCACTTCATGGACTTTTTTATTTTTAGAGAAAATGTTAGCACAGAAATGAAATCGGTATTAAATAATTAAAAAACATTTGAGTTGTGTGGAATCTCGGAGATTGTAATGGCCTGTAATGGCAAACAGGGCCACGAAGGGCGTGTTTTCAGTATTACAAACTGTGTGCTACAGTTTCCTAGTTCTCCAAGACTGAAGCTCATAAAGCCACATAACGAGAATATTAAAATTCATAAATGTGCTGTTTGGCACATTGAAACAGTGTAAACAGAAGAGTGGTTGATTTAGATCAAAGCAAAAGTCAAGTTAGCTGTGTTTCCCATTTCTGATGATGAACTAGGCTAGACTGTTTTCCTAGTTATGGAAAACCCGTCAGAGCAAGTACGGAGTAATCCTTACCCTAGTATATTGTCGTAGCTTTCAGAACTCAGAGTTTTACTCAAAAGCTACATCTGCACCATTACGTTTAGTATAGGCATACAGGTGAACCTATTTTCCATTTTGTTTCTTTTGAAACCATGTTTATTACCACCTCCCACAAGAACCCCTGACAAGGAGTTCCAAATGTAGTTATGCTAAAAGAGTAATTCCTTTTGTTTTTTAAATGTATTGTTTTAACTGGTGCTTTTGAAAAATATTAGAAGAGGTAAAGCATATTGGTAGTAAATTACTGAGCAAAACTTGGAGGCTAGCTCTCAGGCAGCAAAACGTTGACATTGTGAGACATTTGGTAATAAAATAATTTACAAAGAGATGCAATAGATATCTGCAGTTTTTAGACAGAAATCTAAAACTAGACTAAATAAAACAGTGTGATGTGTTTTGCAAGTAACAATCCTCCAGTGGTGGGCAGAGAATGATTTTACAAGAAATCATTGCCAGTTAAGAGTGATACAGGGAGGCAGAATCACGTATAGGAGAGAGAAAAAAGATTGGAAAAAATACTTTTATTTGCAGACAGGAGGAACTGGGAGTTTGCAAACAACTGCTTTGCTTTTGCGCAGTGTGGCAGTAGTTCAGCGCAGATGCACTTACACAAATAATGGATCGCTGGCATCTGATACCCCTGGTGCAGATAAAACCTTATGTTTTCCATATTTTGCACATCTGCAAAATCTCTGCAACTCATTAGTTTACTCGAGTGATTTTAGGTGACTTACAGCATGTCAGTGAGTTAATAGTGCAGTTTTTAAAGACATCGTGCATGCTACTTCCAGAAGTATTTAGATTAAAATTTCTGAGTGCTGGAGTATGACCTGTGCAGCTTTACTGATAGCAAAACCTGTGATCGTATTTGTGTGTGTGCCGTTGGCATTTTGATCACTTTCTGATATAAACCTGCCACTATAGCAATAGTCATTACAGTACTTAAAATTGTAGTTGCCTGTTTGCATTAGGACTGCCACCTTTGCTAACACAAATGGACTTTGATGGAGGTTGAGAAAAATACTATCCTATGAGAATCTGGAACATATGAGTAAGAGATGAAATAATCTCTGTATTTTCTCCATATTCTCAACCAAATCTAGGTCACAAGCTGATATGTTGATATGTTAAGAGAGAGTTACAATGTGCACTTTCACAAAGGAGTGAAAAGTAAACATATATAGGGAACTTAACATTGGGTGAAGACTTCCGAGAAAGTGGCGGTTGCCAGAAAGTTGCCAGATTCATATTTTTGTAAGAAACACAAATATCAATCTTTACTCTCTGTTCTAGTGGTTAGACGACTATCCATTTTTTCTGTTTTGTTTTGGTTTTTTTTTTGGTGGTTATAGTGACAGTAGTCATATAAAAGATACTGAATGACAAGCTACCAACTAAACAGGAATTTTATTTTGACAGTGTTCTTTGATTACTTCATTACTACATGCATTTAACATAACTGCAATGCTCACATACTGAAGGCAACCAGTGAAAATATAGATGATCCTAAAGACTCAGGTACAATAAATGTATTTTCAAATAAATGTTTTAGCATTGCATGAAAACATTCCAAGCAGCTTCATCTAACTAAATATTGTCCTGTAATTCTGAAATTTACCAAATATCTGGCATGTTGTCCATTTGTGACACAACCTGTCCATCACATGGTTGCTGCTACTTATATATTAATGTCAAGCAAGTAGCAGTGTCTCAGAACCCAGCTCTGCACAACGATAGGAATGATTTCGGATGAGAACATTGACTCATATTTATCTATAGATCTGAGATCCAGTCAGATTATTGAGATGATAAAAAAAATTCCTGACAGATGAGACTATGAAAAATACTATATAATTGAACCTTATGTGTTTTCCAAATAAGTTGCAGCTGAATCAGAATGAATGGAATATACTTTGGGACGGGAGGTGTTGAGGAGAGATTGGATAGAGGTGAGCGGAGTGAAAAACTCACATGAAGGTGCAATTCAAGCTCAGGATATGACTGTGGCTTTTTTGTGATCTTGAAAACAAGGAAGTGGTTGACAGTTAGACTCAAGAAGTGCCTGAGATTTTATCACCATAATCTCATGGGAGGGTTGGGTTGGCAGGGTTTTGGCTTTTTCTTCCTTTTTTTTTATGCTAGTATTGTGGAGGCTTTATGGAAGAAATAAACTAGGCGAAGATATAATAAAGATTAGGTCATCGGTCATTATTTGAATTTTAAATAGAATTTATGAAATAAATAGGAATTAAATAATATTCACTTTTTGAAGATGAAAGCAAATTCTTACTGTGCCTAGATTCCAATAACAGACTTAATTTCTTTCATGGTGTGCACTGGACAGAGACATTATTTAATCCTGTCTAATCTTAAACTCTAGAACATGTGAACATTGAAGAGTAGTTTTCATAATTGTGATTAATTTACAGTTTGTTTTGCAAATGTGAAAAATTTTGTTCAATCTTGGATTTATAATCAGTTTGTGAGTTTTTATGTAATTGAAGTGGAAGTTGGATCTTCTGATAACTGCTAAGTTATGAAGAGGTTTTTAAGAGCTGTAGCTAAACTTAAATGTGTTAACTGTAAATTTAAAATTTTACAGTGTGTTGCACCCTTGATTTGTAATGCTTAATCTTAGATGCATGATATATAAGCAGTTTTATAGAAATAATACAGGCTAATTAAATGTTTATCAGTAAAAATCAAGTGATTAACTTCAGTTTTTCCAGATAATTTCCTGTTCAGCAGGAACAGTGTTGCCATTGCTGCTTGTACCCAAACTCCTTAGCCTCCTTTAGCAGTTAGAGCACTCACTTGGGTGTTGAGTATTCAAATCACATATTGATATCAAGAGCAAATGCTAAATACTGACATCATTCAGTGTTCTCTGGGTGCTTGAAGGCTAATATTTCACAATATGGCATTGGCTTTAGTAGATCAGCATTTTTTTGTCATTATAGGGGAAAAGTACAAATTGAATGCCTATAGCAATGTGAGCTGCTTGTGAGCATTTACTGCCATACTGGAAATATATAGCCTGTTTTTTGGTCTTGCAATGGATGTGGATTATATGGACTCAGACCATGTTTCGTAGACTCAGAGGATCCCCTAGAAAAGAGGTCCAGAAGAGATGCCTTTTAGGGGACCAAAAAACCTCAAAACCGAGACACCTACAAATAAAACTTAACCTATGCTTAAGCCTTCCCTTGTAAATTAACTACACGTTAAAGTATCAGAATGCCACGGTGCAGAGAGAATCTGGTGCTTCGTAGATTTTATTTAAACTAACAGTTTTAAAACTGTTGTTGCTTATCAAAAGACTGAATGCATTTGTAGCTAATAAAGGCAAAGCAAGACGAGGAAAAACTGCAAGCTATCCCAAAGAAGATGTGTTAAAAATAAGTGTTTTTCTTCCTGGTCTGCTGCCAAAAGCAAGGAAGATTTTTACTCATTCAGCTACTTTTGGTAACGTTTCCTGTAAGAAGGAATCCAGGGTTAGAATTAAGAAAAATAAAATTAGAAAGTAAATGTGACTTTCTTCTGAGGTACTGCATTACTAAATACTTACAAAATGCCAGGCAATATGTGAGACAACTGTTTTTATTTACCTGTTGTTTTCTTAAAAAAAGCAACTGTTATAAAAATGAATTTCAGACAATCAGGTTTCTTTCACTAAAAGCAAACAAGTTGTTCTTAAAAGTATGGGTAAGAAGTAAGTTAATTATCTAAAAAAATGTTACCATAAATGCGTTGTTTCACACGGTCTAGCCCTAGCTCTTTTCTTTTGGTAGAATAGAATGTTCTTCTTTCTCCTGCATTTTTGTCTGAGGATTCGTTTTCTGTTTGCCTGTCTTCTGTGGAGAAAAGTTATTTGTGAACAGTTGCTCATTTTACCATGTGCAGAGAAAGGACAGAATAGTGTTATAAAGAAAGCTGAATAACAGCATCTGAGTAGAATAATCATCTCAGCTTTGTTTGCTGCTGGTGACATCAGATGGCTAACAGAGTAATACTGATCTAGAAATCAGTGAAAACTTTAAAATTTAAAAATATAAAATGTCTCTTATGTTTGGAGGTCCACATCCACAATATTCCATGAAGGAAGTATCCATGATATCGGTACTTCTGTAGTTTGTCCATACTTTTTTGATCCGTTTTGTTGCTCTCGAAAATTTTTTTTGTTTTGTTTTCATGCTTTCATGCTAGGTATTGGTAAGAAACTGAAAATACAGAAATCAATGGAAGATGATGTGCAGAAACAGTCAGGATTTTAAAGTTAAACCTTATAGTGTAAAGCTGGGTTTAAATTGAAAGGATATGTGAAAATTAGCTTTCATTTCTTCTTACTTATGTACTTACTTAGCTGTATTTATTCAGAATTAAAATAAATCACAGAAATTATCACTATTATACTAAAGCATAGAAGTATAATTTTTTCATTCTGTTCAAGTGAAATTTGGAAATATCACTGAAGTTTGTGTTCAAAAGAATGTCAGGATATCAACTGAATTTAATTTTTTGCGCTGCTGGAAGAAAATTTCATTAAAAACATTCTATTTTAATGCAGTAATGAGGCTTTTCCTAACTGACTCCTTCAGAATTAAACAATAAGACGTAACCTAAACCAAAAAGTTACAGCTGCCTTCTGTTAGTCCTTTTTGTCTGTGTTGGCTGCGTCTGTTCATCTGGTCTAGTACAAAACTGCTTCTCCATCAGAGGTAATTTACTCTGCTTGTAGGACTCTTTTTTGCACTGACCCAACTACTTCATTCAGTTTTCTGTTGGAAACTCCACATCAATCCAAGCAAATTTACTTAGGTTGTTTAAAATCAGCAACAATAACTTAAAAAGAAGTTTGAAAGAAACAAATCAGTCTGTCCTCATGCTTGGTTTACTTAAGAAATGTTGATAGCACAATGATTTAAGCAGTTCATACTGTCTGCTAATTATTTTGGAATTTTGTAGATGGGGAGTTTCACTCTTAAACAGGCCAAATAAACTATTATATTTATATAGTAAAATGATTATTTGAAAGTTAGCATAAAATGAAGGAGTCCTTTAATGGTTCAAATGTACTTTTTTGAATCCTCTGTTGATTTGGGAACATTTATACACAGAAATAATTTTTTCATGTTAGAAAACATGGTATTAATCCCATTTTTCTCTTGTCTACAGGGCAGCACAACTATTTATGTGCTGGAAGAAATGACTGCATAGTCGATAAAATTCGTAGGAAGAACTGTCCAGCCTGTCGCTTGAGGAAGTGTTGTCAAGCCGGTATGGTCCTTGGAGGTGAGCTGCTTTTCAAATCTGATTCAGAAAAATAGGCAGTCAAGAACACTATGTTCTATTTGTCGAGTTTAAGCAACATTACTTTGATACTGTAAAGGAAAGAACCACATTAAAATGTTCTTTTTGGAAAAATTACCTGATGTTTTAAAATGCCTTCTAATTTTTTTTTAATGAGTCTGGAAATCCTGAAACAAAAATTTTCTGTAGGAATCTCTCTTTCCTACTGTGTATCCTTACACTCATTTTCTTATAAGGGCAGGAATTGTGTCTTTGGTGTGTAGTTATTAATAATTTGGGATCAGAAAATTTGATTTAGGTAAGAAGAAAATGCAGATTGACACTAAAATCAGGAATTAGTATTATCCCCTTCTCTTTTCTGTTGTGCTCTCCATCATCACTTTGAGTACGTCAACAAAATTATATCCTTCTGTTCCACCGAAGAGGGCCAGGCAGTGGTTGCATCAACACTACAGAATTCGCATACTAGATGCTGGGAGTATTCCCATCTTTCTATTAGTACTTGCTGTAACAGATTTGATTTTTTTTTATGTAACATTAATAAAAATTGAGAACTATGCCTTTGAAAACCTACAGGGAGACAATGGTGTAGGATCAGGTAGTCACATGGCAAGTTTTGCTATGCTAACGTGAAGGAATGATGCATATTTTTCCTGTAATTTTTTCATATTTTTCATGAGAACTTTAGCTCTACAAAATTTTGGATCAGCACAAAGCTTGAAAATACATGGGTAAGACTATAAGAAAATGGCTATATAAAGATGAAAAAAAGAATATATTCTCAAAGGGAATTAAAAAAAAGGAAGGACAAAATCCTGATTTCTTTCTAATATAATTTATTTTAGTGCATCAAACATCCTCTCCCTGCATTTTATGTATTGCTTTTTATCCCTGAAGGAAGAACTGGCATTATATACTGTGCGTAGTTTCGTTAGCTTGCTAATCTGTGTTCAATCATAAGTTAAAATGTGTGTATGTAGTTTTCAGACTGACATTTTGATTGCACATCTGTATGCTTGCAGCTCCTGCAATGCTGTATGGAGTTGGAGTATTCTGCACACCTGGCCATTGTGTCATTCATACATTTTATGCTTGTATCGGTGATATAAACCAGCAGTTCCCAGCCGGTGAGGAGCTGTTGGTGGCTCTCGGCACTTCATCTTGCATGAGCAGCAGCGCTGCAGCCCCAGGGAACAGCCAGCGGGGTGAGAGGAGGGAGAGGCGATGCTGCCGTGTGGGCTGTGCGCTGCGTTGTACCCCTCAGCCTCCATAGACCTTCAGCGCCACCTCTCCCTTGAGTCGTCTTCTCCGAACTGCATCTCCCTCACCCCACAGCACTGGAGGTAGAGTAACGAGGGCCATCAGTCTGGCTGGCGTTACTGTCCCTCCCTCCCGCACCTTGGCCAGTCAGCGCTGCCTCTCGTAAAAAATGGAGCTGACAAGCATGTTGGTGGCAGTGGACTGGGTAAGAAGGACGAAATGAAGAGAACGTGTACTTTGGACCCTTCTCAGAGAGAAGCAGTGTTTTGGAGCAGGGGTAGGAACGCATTAGAGAAATAATATTACTACAGAGACACGCTTTGAACCTGAAGGATTGTTTGCCCAGGTGACAGAAGAGTCCCCCAGGTTTGGAAGGGGAGAAAGCCAAGGAGGCAGGGGTCCCGAGTGGTCTGTGGAAAATGTGTGGTAAGAATGGAGACTCGGGAAAGGAGGAGGTGGCAGATACAATGTCTCTCTTGTAAAGTTTGGGACAACTTGTAAGGTTGTCTTGTGAGGTTTGAGCAACTTGATGTATGAAAGATGCCCTTGCCCATGGCAGTGGGGTTGGACTAGGTGAATTTTAAAGCTCCCTTCCAACTGAAACCATTCTATGATTCTAACTGGTGTAAATTAATATGTTAAAAATTCATTCCTGGCTATGAGTTTTGCACAGCCAAGAGTTTGATGATGATCTAACCTGACTTTTCATGTATGACAGCCTGGATAACACCAATAACTAAACCCCAGGTATTTTAACAGCACAAGCAGCACTGTTTAAACAAGCAGAAGAGTGTGTGATGACTCACTAGCATCATCTAGCCCTTTTGCTTCAGCATTGCTCTGCATAGTAACTCTACATAGGAAAAGCAGCCACAACACTTGACTACGTTCTACATTTTGCATACATTTATGAATGCTAGTTTTCCTAGTGTCCCTTAATATATACATTTTGCTCTGGGTGTAGGTACCTAAAACGGAAAAAGTTGGATGCTTTTGCTAGCAGCATTTATGAGACGGTATGTCCTCATTATAGTATGTCCTCGTATGAGGATGTTATGTCCTCATACTTGAAACCAAAACCTGAGTTTAAAGCTGTCGACTCTTAGTTCTTTACCTTCATGTATGAAGACAGTAAAAACCTTCTCTGGATCATCTTTTTTCTCAGCTAGAACGAAGCAAGTGTGAATAGTTTCTTTGTATTTAGACTGTTCTGGTCTGGCTCCTCTACCTCTCACAGGGGCATGGGATTTCATCAGATCTCTGCCCTGATACATACCTCATCTTCTGGAAAGAAGTGATCTGGCAGGAAATAGGAAGAAGAAGAAAACATTGAGGCAATGGAAAAAAGGAAGTGGCATCACTCATTTTTTCTTAGCTGCATCAGGTTGAGTGTAGTATTGCAGGTGCTCTTAGTGATGTCAACAGTTCTAGGAGGGGGTATTAGGAAGCTAATTATTCTTTGCAGATTGAAATGGAGTGCTTAATACTGAAATGGGAAGAAAAGACAAATGTAGGCAAAAAGAAGAGGAAAACTTGAGATTGTATTATTTGTAAATAGGGATTTAAAATTCAAAACAACAAAAAGACTCAAGATAGACTGTTTAATCACAATGCTTTCTGCTGTTATTGTCATCTTTCTTACTTTTGCTCTTCTGCCTTTTCTTATACTTCCTTTATTGCATCACATGAGCAACATTTCCTACCCATGACTTGCCGCGCTGATAACACAGTATGATTCATATATGGGGTGCTACCGAGCTTAGATAATTCTCCCCAGGACTTAAGTGTCCGTAAGCAAATTTCCAAATTGAGAAACAAATTGCATACTTGGATACATCCTTGAATATTTTTAACAAATGAGAATTGTCAATGCGCTAAATCTTTTCCTATGTATTTTAAGACTTTTTGTGCATTTTCTGGTTTCTGACATTCAGAACTTATATAGACATACTTTTGTTCTTTTATTCCTGCTACTTAGTTCCTTAATGCTAGCCTTCAGTTACTAAACTCAGACCTCCAATATTGCTTAATCAAGGTGAGAAAGATTAAGATTTTAAGGATATTAACTATAAATTATACAGACTCTTATTGCAGAAATTAAATTAAGCTTAACTGCTGGGAGAAGTACAGTTATCTTCCACTGAATGTTACGAAGTGGCAACCATATAGACAGAGAATAATATTACATTACATATACAACAGTTCCATTTTCTGACCCTAATTTCAAAGCAATTAAATGAACCTGAATTGTTTTAAAATAAATTGTAGTCAGTGGTAAGTAAATTATAGGATAGCAACAAATAGCTTTAGTAACTGATTTTACTATATGGATTGTTTCTTCTTTCTTAATATATACAAAGAAAGTATCAATGAAGACATATATTTCATAATTCCTTAATTATCATTCTCTGTGGAAGTGTTAAATGTCTTTGAGTTTTATCATCTCATAACTGGACACATTAATTCTAATCTTCTAGTTAATAGGATAGCAGGTAGCTGTGTCACATCCTGGAATAAACACATACCTAGTTTTTTTATTTCCCATCAGTGAATCTAATTTTCCCAGGCTGATTATCACAGGTTCCTTATTCTGCTGTATTGGTAAATTATCACTTTCTTCGTTGTTTCAGTCAGCTTTCAGTCCATATTGCAATGATTATATGGAGACAAATTTGAATTAATTTTCCAGGTAATATTTTTCTGAGGTAGCATCAAAGGGTTTATTAAATCAAGATGTATGCTTTGCTGCTTTGTTCCTTTATTTTGTATATGCGCTCCTAAGTTGTACATAGCTTGTTCTCCTACACAAACATAAGAGCATAGTGACCTTAAAGTCGGAGCCATAGTGCTCTGTCAAAAACAGTAAATCATTGACATTTTTCATCTGATTACAGGGTATGGAGAAGGATAGTGAAATGTTAGACTTTTAGTAGAAACCCAGCCATTTTAATATGAAATGCCTACCATCAGTAATGTCTGATTTGCAGTATTATGAGACTAAATAGATTTAATTTTAAAAATTTCTGTATATTTTCTGGGTATGGGTAGTACACAAACACTATACACATGCTATTTATAGTAATAGAGGGTAAGGAAGGGAACTGTGAGTACTAAGAAACTGCTTGAGTGCTTGGCTATCCTAAAACAAATTAATGAAAATGTTACGAAGTAAAAGGTGTGCTGTCTACGTATGCACAGATGGGTTTTAATATTAAGGTGAATAGTTACCAGAGCGGATCAGTATTCTTTACACATCATAGGACTATGTGGAGACATGTGTTTATCTTACAGCAGGAAATTATCTGGATATTTCTGTAAGCAGAAATTGAAAAACTAAGCTATTGTCACATCTCTCTTGTTTTCCATGTCTTTAAGAGTTTTCAGTAATTCCACATGGTGTCTTTGTGGTAGATGGGAAAGTTTACCGTGAGATAGTAGCAGTCGCCTCTCCAGTAGATGGGTAACAGGTGGAGTTGCTTTACTGGTGGCTGTTAAGCAACATAATTAGAAATAAACACATGAGCAATTCTGCAAGCCAGTGTGACATTAATTCTGATACATTTAATCACTTGGAAACATGGGTACTTATTAACTACTAACATTTCCATGTGATAAACATTCTGTTTGGTTTCTTTCTTTACTTGTTCTCTGAACTGTGAAAGTATCTGAAGCCATTATTTCAGAAAATACCTGAAATCATTATTTATGAACTATCAAATGCATTGTTCCTTCTTTTCCTTCAAGCCTAAACAATAGTCAGCGGGAAATTCCCAGCATGTTTAGGACTATGTATAGCTTTGTTGTGATAGAAATTGGCCCTAGTTTTCTTGTCATAATATATCGTCTATTCTTTTGGGGGTTTTTTTTGTTCACCTTCAGTAGGTGTAAGTTTGTGTTTCGTTCTTTACTAAGGAGTCGCTAATCAGAAATATTTGTATTCTTACAACAAGTGATAAAATGAGCATAAGATTGTTGGGGCACTTAAGTTACTGGGAGTATGACCCCTGACCTCACTGGATGATGAGTGTTACTGAAGAGCCCATCACTCATATTTATACTATCAATAAAGTGTGTTTCTTGAAATTTTGTTTTTAGTATATTCCCATTGGATTTTAAATACTTTTTAATTTTAATTTGAAGTTTTGCAGTTTTGTGTACAACTTACTTTTTTGTCTGTGAAATGCGTAAACATGCATATTTAAGATGGGATAACAATTTTTTTTTTTCAAAAGCAGATTTTGGCTTTTTAGGTTGTGTTCATCTGCTCAATCCTGTCTGGTTCACAAACAGTATTGATTCTGCCTCCAGTTATGCCAGTGTACATCAAGAATAATTAATTTAAGTAACAGAATATATTTTGTATAAAATACTTAGAAATAACATAAGAAATCTTTCCATGTTTGATATATTAATCTCGCTAGAAGTTCTACTACCCATATACTAATTGAGGTTTTGAAAAGGGCAATTTAATTCTCTGAAGTGTACATCCTAGGTCTCCCAAAATGGAGACACTGGATTTTCATAAAATTTGCTATCCTCTATGATAAAGGAGCACTTGAAGAAAATGGAATAGGCATGTTCCTAAGTAAAGCCATTTTTGTCAAACCTTTCTGTTTTAGTGTGTAATTTGGAAGACAGGGACTTTCCGAGGAAGAAAGTAATAGATGAGTCTATGCTAGCATCTCTCGATTCCTTCCATTAATAGTTGAGAAAGGATTCAGAGCATGTGCTGCAATTTAGGTGTGCCTCTTTGGTGCACTGGTTGCAGTCTGACAGCACGGCACTACTTTTATCTTGAATAAAAAGAAGGCACTAAAAGACAAAGAAGTCTTTGTCTCCTTCCTTTGGGATGTCATAAGTTCCCTTGTCTAACCTTTCACTTGTAAATAAAAGTACCGTTTTTCAAAAGACAATTTGATATGCATGTTATAAACTGTATTTTAATTCAGTGAAATAGATGCGTAATGTTATGCTTCTATTGCCTTTCACCTCCTGTACTTGCAGAGTGGTTTTTGCATGTTGCAGTTTGTAATTCTGTGTCTCAGTGGTTCAGCAATCTGATAAGCATGGTTTTTTTTTTCATCCAGTGACATTTGGTGCATCTCTTTTTCTGTTATGGTTAAAGTGTGCAACTCCTCAACAACTAAAAATATTTATGTGATTTCTGTGGTTTTTTTGGAGTAGAACCTTCTTACTGTTTCCTTTAGGGTTGAAACATGTAAACTTTTTATATTTATTTGCTGGCAGAATGATTTGCCCTTTGTTTGCAGTCACACTGCATCTCTCTTACTGTCCCACTGTCATCTAAATCAGACCATAAATACCAATATCTGTATTGTATTTTTTATTTGTTATGACACCTTTTTTTCGCTGAGCAAAACTTGTTTGGCAGAACTGAGGAACTTGAAGATCCAACAAGGTTTTCATCACCTTTGAGGGTCTATTTATAGTGCATGTGTTCCATGCAGCCACCTCTACATGGATTTGCCTTTTTATTGAAGTGTGTAATATGGTCAGATGTTACTTGAGGGTTATTGTCTTTCAGCCTCTGAAGGTTTGATTTTCTGTGTCTATATGGTGCACCTCCAGACTGTTTCTATGAGAGAAATTTGAAGACTTGCTACCCAGAGCTCTGTATGCTTACATGGCCATACCAGATGTAGTATCTGTGCTTATTTTGGGAAGGCAGTTCAGCTAATTTTTTTTTTTTTAATGTTCTTCAAACCACTGCAGTAGGGAAATAAGAACTGCAAATACTGAGAAAGAGAAATTATTCTCTAGAAAGTGAAGAGTTTTGTAACTGTTGACATGTGGTTTTACAGTATTTATTGGCTTTTCATTCATGAATTTTGTTTTCTTTCTGGTAAACAGAAGGAAAATATTACATTACAGATCATCAAAATAGAATTTAGCCATGAGACTGAAATGCCTTTGTGGAACTGGAGGAAAAGAATTTCTGTGTGTAGTAATTAATTACTAGCATTTTTGTTTCTATTCTATAACTTGAATATTAAGGCAAAAAAGAAACAGTATCCTTAATTAACATTGAATAGAAACTGGATTGAACAGCCAGCTGGCTTAGCTGACGGCATATGATAGAACAGTGGGAACTGAACCAGAAAACACTTTATGAGGTTGCTGTAACCTAGAATTCATAGCAATAATTTTAATGGGTGGGTGCCATTCATCTTTTGGTGAAGGGAGGAGGATATGGAGGAAGAAGTATTAATACATGGTTCCGTGGCTGGTGTTACCACCACAGTTTTGGGTTTTTCGATAATGGGGTGGCCTTCCCAGCACCTGGCTTGCTGGTGTCAGGTGGGCTTCACCTTTCTTAAAGGGAGAGGAGGGTCTTTTCTCACAAGCTAGTGGGGCTTATTCACAGGGCTTTAAACTAGACTTGAAGGGGGAGGGTGATAATACAAGGCTTGCTCATAACAACCTGTGGGATGACACATCAAGGTTAGAGGGACGCGGTGCTAGCAAGGGCGCTCAGCCTGTTGCTCTGAGACGTGCTGGCACACAAGTCTTACAGAGATGAGCCAGGGGCTCCTGAGGTAATAGGAGCCAACAGGGAAACACCAGTGAAATACCCCAAAGGAATTAAAGAATGTTTCTCTAAGAAGGTGACACGGCCAACAGCCCAGCTGAAGTGCCTCTACACCAATGCACACAGCATGGGCAACAAACAGGAGGAGTTGGAAGCCACTGTGCTGCTAGAAAACTATGACCTAGTTGCCACTACTGAAATTTGGTGGGATGAATCCCATGGCTGGAGTGCAGCTATCAATGGCTACACGGTGTTCAGAAGGGACAGGTGGGGAAGGAAGGGCAGAGATACTGTCCTCTACATCAAGGAATGGATAGAGTGTGAAGAGCTGTCTCTGAAGAACAGCCACCAGCAGGTCAAAAGCTTATGGGTAAGAATCAAAGACGGAGGCAACAGAGGGAAACTTGTGATTGGTGTCTACTACAGGCCGCCTTATCAAGGGGAGCCTATTGATGAAGCCCTCTTACTCCAGCTACAGGAGGCATCGTGCTTGCAGGCATCTTGTCCTGCCGGGGGACTTCAGCCACCCTGACATCTGCTGGAAAAGTAGCACAGCGAGCTGTAGGCAATCCAGAAGACTCCTAGAGTGCATGGAGGATAACTTCCTATGCCAGGTGATAGACAGCCCTACCAGAGGGGATGTGATACTGGACTGTGATACTGTTGGTGACCAACGCATGTGAGCTACTTTGTGATGTCAAGATTGGAGGCAGCCTGGGCTGCAGTGACCATGCACTGGTGGTGTTTGCGGTCCTGAGGGTATGGGGCAGGCAAAGAGTAAAGTCAGGACCCTGAATTTTAGGAAAGCAAACTTCGAGCTCTTCAAGGAATTAGCCAGTAAGACTCCCTGGGAAACTGCCCTCGGGGACAAGGGAGCAGAACAGAGCTGGCAGATCTTTAAGGACGTTTTCCATAGACCACAAGAACTCTTGATCCCCAAGTGTAAGAAATCAGGAAAGGAAGACAAGAGGCCAGCATGGCTGAGTCAAAACCTGATGGTCAAACTAAAGGGCAAGAAGGAAATGCACAGGCAGTGGAAGCAGGGACAGGTATCCTGGGAAGAGTACAGGGACATTGCTTGGTTGTGTAGGGATGGGGTCAGGAGGGCCAAGGCATGGCTGGAGGTGAACTTGGCAAGGGATGCAAAGAATAATAAGGGCTTCTATAGGTACATCAGCCAGAAAACGAAGGTCAAAGCCCATCAACCACTCCTTGATGAGCAAGACTGGCAGACTGGTAACAATGGATGAGGAGAAGACTGAGATACTCAACAACTTCTTTGCCTCAGTCTTCACTGGCACACACCTCTCGAAGGGACGGACTGCAAGACAGGGACTGGAAGAGCAAAGTTCCTCCCACTGCAAGAGAAGATCAGGTTCGAGACTACCTGAGGAAGCTGAACATGCACGAGTCTATGGGACCTGACGAGATGCATCCCAGAGTCCTGAGGGAACTGGATGATGTAGTTGCCAAGCCACTCTCCGTGATATTTGAAAAGTCCTGGCAGTCAGGTGAAGTCCCTGGAGACTGGAAAAAGAGAAACATTGCACCCATTTTTAAAAGGGTAGCAAGGAGGACCCTGGGAACTACTGACCTATCAGCATTACCTCTGTGCCGGGGAAGATCATGGAACAGATCCTCCCAGAAGCTATGCTAAGGTACATGGAGGACAGGGAGGTGATTTGAGACAGCCATCATGGCTTCACCAAAGGCAACTCCTGCCTGACCAGCCTAGCGGCCTTCTGTGATGAAGTGACCACATCAGTGGACAAGGGAAGAGCTAGGGATGTCATCTATCTGGACTTCTGTAGGGCCTTTGACAAGGTCCCCCACAACATCCTTCTCTCTAAATTGGAGAGATAGGGATTTGATGGGGAGACTGCTGGGTGGATGAGCAACTGGTTGGATGGTGGCCTCCAGAGGGTAGTGGTCAAGGGCTCAATGTCCAGATGGAGATCAGTGATGAGTGGTGTCCCTCAGGGGTCCATACTGGGACCAGTACTCTTTAATGTCTTCATCAATGACATAGTGGGATTGAGTGCACCCTCAGCAAGTTTCCAGATGACACCAAGCTGAGTGGTGGGCTTGACACACCAGACGGATGGGATGCCATCCAGAGGGACCTGGACAAACTCAAGGAATGGGCCTCTGTGAACCTCATGAGGTTCAACAAGGCCAAGTGCAGGGTCCTGCACCTGGCTTAGGGCAACCTCTGGTATCAGTACAGGCTGAGGGATGAAGGGATTGAGAGGTACTGAGGACCAGCAGGTCGAGGGAGGTGATTCTGCCCCTTTACTCAGCTCTGGTGAGATCCCACCTGGAGCCATGCGTCCAGCTCTGGAGCCCTCAGCACAGGCAAGACACGGACCTGCTGGAGTATGTCTAGAGGAGGGCCACCAAAATGATGAGAGGGCTGGAGCACCTCTCCTGTGAGGACAGGCTGAGAGAGTTGGAGTTGTTCAGTCTGGAGAAGAGAAGGCTCCAGGGACACCTTACTGTGTCCTTCCAGTACTTAAAGGGGGCTTTTAAGAAAGATGGGGATAGGCTTTTTGGGAGGGCCTGTAGCAACAGAACAGGGGGTAATGGTTTTAACTGAAAGAGGGTAGATTTAGACTAGATCTAGGGAAGAAATTTTTGCCAATGAGGGTGGTGAACCACTGGCCCAGGTTGCCCAGAGAGGTGGTAGATGCCCTATCCCTGGAAACATTCCAGGTCAGGTTGGACGGGGCTCTGAGAAACTTGATTTAGTTGATGATGTCCCTGCTCATGGAAGGGGATTTGGACTAGATGACCTTTAAAGGTCCCTTCCAACCCAAACTATTCTATGATTCTATGAGAAACTGCTAAGAATTTTCTGTTATAGTTTCTTAATTATATAAATGGTCAAAAATAGAAAACTTACTCTGAAGGCAGTTCTAATTTCCTTTTATAGATTAAACATTTAATCCTGCAGTACTGGAAAGTATTAATGTTTCTGGTTAATTCTTTTTAACAGTTTAACAATTTTCTTTTTCAGGTCGAAAGTTAAAAAAACTGAACAAAATTAAGGTTGTGAGAACATTAGATGTCGCACTCCAGCAGCCAGCAAGCCTTCAAGATGAAAGCCAATCTCTAACCCAAAGGCTGTCCTTTTCTCCAAATCAAGAAATACAGTTTGTTCCCCCAATGATAAGTGTTCTACGAGGCATTGAGCCAGAAGTTGTCTATGCTGGTTATGACAATACAAAACCTGAAACACCAAGTTCCTTGCTGACCAGTCTAAATCATCTTTGTGAGAGGCAACTTCTTTGTGTAGTCAAGTGGTCAAAATTGTTACCAGGTAATAGCACTTCTTATATGTAGTGAATTCTAGGCTAGCAATTATGTCATGGGATGAGCAGTCAAAAGAGAATATTCTTGTCTGCCTGTTAATTAATTCTTAACAAATTCTAAAATTATTAGCCTTCCACTTCATGCACCAATCAAGTACATTTTAATAGGCGGACGCTCTTAAAGGAATGCGTCTAAATACTTAGACTCACTCCAAAAAACAACAGAAGCCCAGAGAGTTCATTATAGCAGCCTTTCCACCCTAACCTCTCCTACTCTATTATTCATTCTTTTGCTATGAAAAACCGTTTCTATTTCTGTGTATCCCTTTATTCTTATTAAAAAGAATTTTTGAAAGGAACAGAGAAAAATTGTAATAAATATTACCAGTTAGGACTAAGCAGCTCACAAATAGACTGGTAATGAGAAGTAACTGAATTTATGAAGATCTGAGACAGGGTTAAAAAAAAAAATCCATGTTATGTATGTACATGTGCTGTATGGTCATAGGAGCCCAATCCTGGGATATATAAAAATCAATATATAGACCAGAAATCCTGGAAATACAGTTTCATGAGAGCTCAATTTGACATTTCACTGCTGCAGGAAAGGGTAGTCCCTGTCACTGCTCTTTCCCATTGCTGCTTGCACTTGTCAGACCTCTTGGTTGAACAGATTCATCTCATTAAGTGAGAAGGAAACAACCCTTTGGTTTTTTACCCTCTGTAGTTTTCTGTTGGCTTCATGAGGTGAACCAGTTCACTGAGGGGTGGCATGAATCCCAGAGCTTGCCTGAAGGAGGTAACAGGACCATGTAATGAATAACAGGACCACTGCTTTCAGTGACAGGAAGCTGTTAGATTGACTCAAATACTTCCTAGCAAACTTCAAAGTTATCAAAGAGCAAAAGTTATCGAAGGCAAACACACCACTGAATACACTCCTCGTTAGTAAAATGCAAGAAAGTTACTCATATGTGGATGTTTATTGTATTGCAAATGTATCTCTTGTTAAGACTAAAGTCCAAGCTAGCTATGTTAAATAAGAGGTGGTTACAGTGATCATGTTACAAACTGTCATATTTTTACCAAAGGAAAATGAGATGCATTCCTATTTCCTGGAATAGTCACTTCTGACTGCTAAAGTTAACTTTGGTTTGATTGTTTCAAAATATTGGATCAGAACAAAAAGACAAGAGGTTAACTGTCAAAGTGAGATAGCCAGTTATTATGCAAACTTCACAAAGAGAGCTACATCCCCAAAAGCACTTGTCTTTCTAGGTGTTCTCAGTTTCATAGCTCACAGTCGTAATCTCAGAACACCGACTGAGCTGTTGTCTAAATGAGAATTATAAAGTATTTTAACTTTTAATTTCATTTCCAGGATTTCGGAATTTACATATTGATGATCAGATAACCCTCATCCAGTATTCCTGGATGAGTCTAATGGTTTTTGCAATGGGATGGAGATCATACAAACATGTCAGTGGTCAGATGTTATATTTTGCACCAGATCTGATTCTAAATGAGTAAGTAGACTGCTGTTGCATAATATGAATGACATTTTGAATTTATTTGTGTCAATGAAAAAGTTACTTCATTGAGGCCAAAATTTCATTCATTATTTGTTCTGTTTCAAAATTAACAGCATATGAAAGTCCTCTGCTCATATTAAAGATCGCTAACTTTGGGAAGGGTTTAGTGGGAATCCCAAATATTCTGTTGACATGGCCAAACAAAAGGAGTTCAAATAATATTTTAATTATCTAAGAGAAAAATAAAGGAAAAGAATGATGCTGTCAGAAGATTTGCCTGAATTCATCTGAGTAAGACATGAGTTAATGCTTAATAAATGGAACTAAGTAGGATTTTCTTTGATCATTGTTGTTTGGGTGGTTTTTGCAAACAGTTTATCTCTATTAGTATATAGTTTTGACACTTTCTGATAAAACTCTGCTTTTCTAAAGTACATTTATTGTTAGAAAATTGTAATAATTTAGCAAGAAGGAATTTTAATATCAAGGATAAAATATGAGAGACTGCTATTTTCTGGTTGGGGGGAGGATTGTTGACTTAGATTTTCCTTCACTATGCTGATGAATTCAGATAATCTTCATTTCAGTCTTTGTCAGTTTTTCAGCTCTGCAAATTAATATTATCAAAGTGATAATTTTAGATACTTTGGTAATAATACATAAGTGGCTTCCAAGGAACAGTAAAACATAATTTAATCTCCCTATTTATTTTTCCTTAACACATTTTTCTTAGTTATTTTTGCTCAAAATCCTAAAAGAACTACTATGAAGTGAGATGAAAGTTAAACAGGTTATCTTGTAAGACGTATCTATTTAAGGATTAAGAGGTGGATTTGCAGAAGATCTAGGCACCTGAATTTAAAATCTATAGACATGCAGGTTCTTGCCAGTGAAGTTCTCTACAGAAGATATTCTGTGGAGCTGGCCTTGTATCTCCTGACCTTTTCTCTTCCAGATGACTGTAAATCACTGTGAGATCATAGAGTAATGAATTCTTTCCTCTCCCATGTGTATTAATTATGCTGTACAAATTTAAATACTTTGCAGGGATGAGTTTGAGACAACTTCTGACTGTATTCTTTCCCACCATAGTCTGTGATATATCTTATGGTTACATTCAGAAGAAACAGAGTGAGATGGCTTTAGGCAGTAATGTCATGTCTTGGGGTTTACCATGTATGTGGACCACTGCTGCCACCTTCTGAAGAGGACTTTCTTCAAGAATAGGGTTGAGATTTATGAATCCTGATTATAATCAGGAGAGACAGCTTCTTGTTTGTAGCGTAAGACCTTCTACATTGAGAAAGAGGTAGACTGACAACATACCCTTCTCTTGGTTGTAGAAGATCTCAGGGTCATGTTAGAAACTTTATAAACAAAGAGTTAGACATGAAAATTTATTGGCACACTAAATCATCTGCAACTATTTATTGGGAAATAAGTCAGCTTTTAGATGAGTAAAATGTCTACAATGACGTCTAAGATTGTACTTTCATGATCACTTTAAGCAAAGATAAGTGCTGAACAGAGACAAAAAAGTCAACTCCAGCTGCCCCCCTGCCCTGGCCATGCATCCCCAGGCTTTCACTTAAACTGGATCAAACGCTATCTGGCTGCACTGTCAAATGGATAAGGAAATTATATGCTTGAGAAATACCCCAGCAAAAGGCATTAATTAGCAGATGGAGGTGATCCCTGATGTGACTCACCATGTGGACATGCAGGCACCGATGCCAGAACAGCAGGAGTGCACGCCTAGGGGTGGAAAAAGATAATGGAAATTCCTTCTACAGGGGCAACACACACTTGAGTTGTTTCAAAATGACCATGAAACCACAATCAAAAGATTGTTTAACAGCTAACCTGTCATCTAGTGAACTGAGTTGTAGTGCTCCTTGGGAATGACTTGTTGGTAGCATCAATTTCAGACCAATAAAACCAGAAGTGTTAATTTGACAATGATTTCATGAATTACAATTAAAACCCTACAAAGACTTACTGTTATACTTTGCAGTGTCTGAAAACATGACTAAGAAAAATATTTAAGCGTACCCTGAAAGCTGCTGTCACCCTTCATAGTTACCACATAGGAACAGAGACTAACAGAAAGGAACAGGCAGGGAGACTTAAAGTGGCTATAGGAAGTAACCAGTTCTTTCATATCTAACACATTAAGTTTCTATGTTTAAGTCACTTAAGAGCTGGTGTGAGATACCAGATGTTGAACAAAGCTGAAATAATTCTCATTTAAAATAACAGTAACACTTTAAATAACAGAAGAAAAAAACCTCAGTGCATTGAGAAAAGTCCTTTGTTCACAAAAAATATCTTCTGTTTTCATTGTTGATGGTACTATTTGCAGTCAGATTGGAACACTGATCTGAACGTTGTAAAGGGTATGGGCACAATTTAATCTTCTTGTTGTTGTACCTAATTCATCTGGATCTGGATGCAGCTTTGTAAAATAAGTCCATGATGCTGGATCTGCACATTAATGTACAATGAATTCAGTTTAGTTTACAATCTTTGAAATGCTATTGTTGCAGTAATTTCAGTTGAAAATTGCCTTCCCAATAAATACATGCAATAAAATATACTCAGTATACCAAAGTCTCAAAGGGAAAAGTAAGATTGAAGTGCTCCAAAAAACCACACAGTTTTATATATTTCCTTGTGTGATTTGACCTATTTACTTCTGCAGGAGTTTACATAAGGCTGTATTAATGTCTATGTTTGCTTAAATACTTTTTGTATATATTTATATTTAACATTTTTGACTGTTTCTTTAATGGCATAAAATGCAACAAAATAGTATCTTGGCTGCTAGCTGTACAGCATTAGACTTGCAACAAGGTATTGTGATGCAGACCTTTTTGGCAAACCTAAGAACAAGCTTTCTAAACTTCCAAGTTCATCTTCAATTTTATGCCTTGAAATCTGTTCAGAGAATGTAAAAAACTATCAACCTCTAAAAGAAAAAGAAAGTACTTCACATTAATTATTAGGGTGTTTATGGTTAATAAAAAAACTTTTTTTTCTGTGGTTAGCATTCAGCTTTGATAGTCTCCAGGTCTTTCTTCTGGGCAGCAGTAACAGATTCAACATCCAAAATAATAGCACACTCATTACGATTAAAAAACTAGTGTATGTACAAAAAATTCAGAAAATTGTTTATGTGTATAACCTCTTTCTTTGATTTCTGTAATGTGGTAGTTAAACTGCTAACAAGGCTGTTCCTTCAAGCAAGTAGTACTGGATCTCTTCTTTATTTTCATGTCTTTTTATTTTTTTTTTTTACCTTTTCTGGGTGTAAGACAGAGGATGAAAGAATCATCATTCTATTCCCTGTGTCTATCCATGTGGCAACTCCCACAGGAATTTGTCAGACTTCAAGTTAGCCAAGAAGAGTTCCTATGCATGAAAGCACTGTTACTTCTCAACACAAGTAGGTTCTTTTATTTCTTTGTAACATATCACTAGTAAAAGGGTTTTGAGCCATGTTGTTTAACTTGACAATTGCTAAGCTGTCTGGCTTAACAAATGGAAACTTCTTTAGGAGGAATGTTAGTATTCCAAGACCTAAAAATATTTTTTCTAGTGTTTATAAGGAACAAACACTTTGTGATTCATGGTTGGTTTTATTCTGTAAAAAGGCACTGGGGAAATGTTGGATCCCTTTTGATATATAGCTATACTGTATTACACATCTTCAAATCAAGTGTGCAGTATTTCTGCCTGGAAGCTCTTCAGCTTAAATGACTCTACACAGATGAAAAAAGATGTACAAGCATTAGAATTATATTTTAAAATATTTAATAAATTGTCAGGACTGAGGGCTTTATCTTGGCCAAGAACTTAAAGCATGCTTACTCAAAAGAATTAGGGAGGTGGACATGGCAAACAATACTAACATTTATTCAACTTTTTATAGTTATAGTATGGATATAAACAAATGGAAGTGTTTTTCTTTGGTTTGTTTTTCTAGAACAAAATTCGTGGTCACTTTTAGTCATATGCATCTTTTAAAGAATCCAGCATACAGCTGCATTCCACTTTAAATGGGAAGTGTGGTAGTTGATGAAGTTATCTTCCAAAAACTTTTCTAAAATACTAAAACGTACATCTGTTGAGGCCATAATTGTTAGTTATGAATCCACAAATAGAAAGTTTTTAAATGGTACAGGTGCTATTAGAAATGAGAATAAGCATCTCCGAGAAATGTAATTGGAAGAATGTTGAAGTTTGATTCTCTGCACACTTACAGAGTCAGAGGAGAGATGTGCAAATCCTGTATAACCCGCTTGTTGGTTGTACAAACTTTCAGTAAAAGACAAGGAACTAAAATTTATTCCCTCTTAAGCTGTACTTGGCTGGTATTTGCATAAGTTCATGCTTAAAAAAAACTTGGTCTCAGCAAAGCATAAGCAGTAAAGACTGAATTTAGCTCATATCAACATAAAAATTGCTAACCTGATAGCAAAATGCCATACAATCTGCTAAAGCAATGAAAATAATGTGGACTAAAATCCCTCTCTGATACGACTCTGGTTGTTTTGTTGGAATTTGAATGCGATTGAATTCATCAAATGAATGTCGATTTTAAATGTTTTCCACCTCATTTTAATCACAAAATGAACTCCCTTGTATATCTGAACCTTAGAGGGAAGTTTTACATTTCAGTGAAATTTAGATACATCTGTGATATTGCAGCTCTCCATAGATGTCCCATGAAGTTCAAATCAAATTCAAACAAACATTGCAATGGTCCAATCCCTCTCATTTACGAGTGCATCAGTTTAACAGTATTCATCAGGCTACCATTCTTTATCAACTGCATTGCCCTCAGAAACCCATTTTTAAGATGGCATGTTTATATATATGCAAAAAATTAGTTTAAAAAAAAAAGTAAGTATTTCTACCTGTGATGATGAGTTTTGCTTTTTGTTCTCTCCTACACTTATTGTCTTATAGGAAAAAACAATTTGTCAGATCTTTGGGAAAAGGAACACACCTAACCGTTGTTGCTGAGACATTTAGTAAATGTTTGGTACTGTATAAATATAATTCCACAAAACTATTTTCAAAAAACCATATAACCTTATTGTAGCTATAAAGTATTTTTTAAGACTACTTTTATTTTAGTCATGATATCATCTTAATCCTCTTCAAATGTGAAAGTATGGCCATTTGAAACTTTCATGTACTAACAGTAAATCAAGTCTGAGTTCAGTCTTTCAGGTTAGTCTCTCATTCTGTCTTCTGTTTGACCTATTATTTAGACGAACGGTTTTTTACTTTCAATATCATTTCAAAGAAACAGTAATTTGCATTAAACATGTCAGTCTCAATACATTTCTAATTCTGAATGGAAACCCCAGCCTAAGTTTTAACGTCATTTTTGATTTTATAGTTTTTCCATTGAGTTTGCTGTCACTTAGATGTTTTCTTTATATTGTACTTGTGACAGTTTTAAAGCTGTCTTGAAAGCAGAATGAGTTTTTGCAAAAAGTGGACCAACATTTTTATTTTCTGCAATTATTTCCATTTTACAGGTCCTTATTTACGATATGTTGTGTTGTAGTAATGCCTCAGAAGTTCAAAATAGGTCTTCATCTTGCAGAGGCTGCATATATGTAGGAAGTAATACTATGAATAGTTCAGAAAGACTATGATTTAAGAAATTATACCTATGTCAAAAAAGAGAGAAATAAGCATACAGCAAGTTCAGTTCTAGCTCTAACACTTTCCAGACTTTTGATTTAGAGCAATTGCAAAATCTTGTTGCATAAGATTTTGGCTGGGTTCTTGTGACTGAATAAAAGCATCCGCATTCTTTACATACGTTCAGGGGAAGGAACATTTGAGCTACCTGTGTTTAAATTGTATTTGTGCATGTAAGACATTGCAATTCTTCACTCAAATAAATAGCTTAGTGGAACTTTTTGTGATTAGACGGGAACGTGACTGCTTTTGCAGAATTCTGAGAAACAGGCCATGCATTGCTGGAAGAGATCTTTTTACTTAATTCCCAAGAGAAATGTAAGGACTTAACTGCTGTTTTAGAGACGTAAGTCAAAGAAAGCACCCACCTAACCCTAAGTTCCATCAGAATGTCACTTTATATGAAAAAGATTTCACAGGTGGCTGTAATTCTGCTGTTAGACATACCAAGAACCATCCCGTCTGAAAATTTAGCAATTCTTTTTCCATGACATAACTTCTCCCCACTGTATTACTCCTAAGCACATTGCATTCTGCACAAAAAACCAGAATCATTAAGGTTGGAAAAGACCTTTAAGATCATCAAGTCCAACCATCAACCCAACACCACCATGCCCACTAAACCATGTCCTGAAGTGCCACGTCCACACGTTTTTTGAACGCTTCCAGTGATGGTGACTCCACCACCTCCCTGGGCAGCCTGTTCCGATGTTTGACCACTCTCTCAGTAAAGAAATTTTCCCTCATATCTAGTCTAAACAGAACTCTTCTGTTCCATTCAGACCCTTGACGAGATGTGACAGGCACACGTTTAGATATCTGCTTTGTCTGGACTTGAGAGGCTGTATTGAGTCAAACCAGAAGTCCACCTCATCCAGCATTTTATCTCCATCAGCTGCCAAAGAAATCTAACATGGCATCCCTAAAAGCTGGACTATTATTAAATATGGTGTTACAAACGTACTTTCTGTGGAAGTGAATTCTGGTTTAGTTAAGAGTCAGACCCTGACTTCTATAGCCATCTCAGTGCTTAGACACTTGTCTTTAAAGTTAACTTGCTGTTTTCTGTATGTGAGTTTCCCTCCTTCCCCCAGACATTCAGTTGTCTGAGGAGACAGAGACCACACACACGTCCTTGGCAAACTGGATCCTTTCCTCTCTTGGACAGTCTCCTATGAAATAGGAGACTTCTGCTTAGCTCAAGTAGAGCAGAGATTTGAACTTCTGCTTTGTTATCTCTCTGTGGGCTGGAGGTGAGGGACATTTAATCTGTTTACCTGCAGTGTCTCCTTCCCCCTTACCTTATTCTAAAGAACCAGGCATTGCTTAGGCTTAGACTTCAGAACAGGGTTTATGATTTCCAAGTGGAGAGCAGTGCTTCTCTCAGTGCAGGCTTTGATACCTAATTCTCTTTTAGGGCATGGGTTTAGGTCCAACCCCTGTGCAGCCATCTGCTTTTTAGCTGGCTTCTATTTTAAGAATTCCATTCTTAGGTATCTAGCAATACAGTGCATTGTACAGAGAGACAGCACATGCATATATTTATGTTTTAATTCCAGAAAGTGACAAATCACTTGGAAGTTAGGTGTTAGAGTGTCTAATAAGTTAATGTCATTATGAACCAAGATTGATTTTTTTTTTTTTTTATAAAGAAATGCAAATGAAATCTGTTGTGGCCTGATACTAGTTGTGGTCTGATACCAGACTGAAGATGTACTAGATGATACCTAGATAACTAGCATGCTACTTATTTAACTATGTGAGCTAGTCCCCATGACATTCTTTTAGAGTCCGTGGAGACAAATAAACATCTCTGCAGCGTAATTTATCTCTTTCTAAAGCTACTTCTAAAATGGTGAACATGCCTTGTGCCCAAGACTTGCCTGATTTTTCCCACTAAAACTACAGCAAGCTGTGGTAACTTGCCCAGATGGAGATGCCTATACTGTAACATGTCTAAAGTTTGGTGAGGTGAATCCTTCCTCTCATGCTTGCTGTCAGAATACGAAATGTTGAATGTGATGTTTCAGTGTGAAATGTCATTGGCAAGAGAGAAAGGAAAGGGGAAGAAATTTAACAGCTCTTTCAAAAACAGTATGTTTGAAACAAGACCACGTCTTAATGTATGATTATTATAGCGACAGAAGGATTTAGATTTGATTGCCAGATGGGAATAGTTTTTCAAGTTTCATTTCTTCAAGTTTTTAATTTCTTAGTTGTCTTTGGCAACATAAATTGTAAGACACTTGTATTACGCTCTGCCACATCAAGGAAAGGAGAGTCTAGAGCTTACACCTGTTTCCTTGTAATGCTACCAACATTTATCATCAGTGATCAAACGTGGTCTTATCACCAGCAGTCATCAACAGGTTCATTTCTCAGTGTTCTCTCTGTGTCCTCATTTTGGTCCTCACAGATGACCATTAAGAGAAGAGTAAGTAAGTAAGTTCAACAATTTCCTGCTCTCTGCTAATTTCTCTAAAAGCTGTTCACATTTAAGACTTTGATAGTGCATCTATTCTGTTAAGTGAAAGAGGTCCAAACAGGAGGCTTGAGCCCTGGACACTTTGTTGTCTATGCTACTTAGGAGCTGCTAGTTCATTCCTTGACTCCATTTTGAAGCACTCCAGCTAGATTTCTCTAACATAAATCTACTGTGAAGCAGGCTGACCCTTAGCAGTGTAAACATGAGCCAGTCCGTAACATCTTTCCTCAAGGACAGGAGTGGTTCTTTTGTCCATCTTCTTTTCAGCAGACAGGTGTAGCTGAAGCTTAAGACTATTTCTAGGCACCAGCAATTAGCACAATTGACTGATTGTTGCTGGTATATCCTTTAGCTAATTGTATCGCTTTTTCAAGAGTAACTGTTGAACGGGAAGAAGTACCTGGCGTATAATAATGAATCGCACTGCACAGCGTGAAATACTGTAAATTGTTCCTGTACTTTAAATTTCTCTCATTTCCTCTAGAATAAATTGCAACACCAATGTTACTTTCTTTTTAGTACCCTTGGAAGGTCTAAGAAGTCAAAGCCAATTTGATGAGATGAGAACGAGTTACATTAGAGAACTAGTGAAGGCAATTGGTTTGCGCCAGAAAGGCGTTGTGGCCAACTCGCAACGTTTCTATCAACTTACGAAACTGATGGATTCCATGCATGATGTAAGTTTACTCGTTAATGTGTTTTGCTTTTTATGTAAGAAGGGACTAGTATTTCTTCAAACTAATTTTATGGAAAGTGGCTAGTCAGCATGTCTAAGCAACAAAAGAAAAACCCCTACATTTGTCCTTTAGTGTGCATATTTGTGTGAATAGATAGCTATATATTCAGCATCAATATATATTATGTGTTATGCAAGATTTAAGTATTTGGGAAACATGCATTTGATTGCTACCATTTTGTTTCATTATTTCTGTAACATAACTAGTTCATTTACGGTTTTTGGTAGGGGTGGCGTGTCTGTGTCTGCGCGTGTATACATCTTCAGGAAAATATTTAAATAATGCAAAGAACAGGCAATTGAAGTTGCAAAGTCAGTCTACTAAGAATTAGAGAAAGACAACTGAGACTGGTTTTGCAACCTTAATTCAACTACTTTTATGTGTGTATTCTATGCCATTTTTTCCATATCTGTCTATATTTGGGAACTGAGGAATCTTAGAGAACTCTACTGGTGATATCATAGAGATTCATAAGTGTCTTAAAAGATGCAGCTGAATCCTTTCTACACCTCTGACAATCCAGCCTGTATCCTGTTGGCTTATCATCCATTAAAACTGAGGAATGACATTTCATATACACCTTTGCCCATGTGAATATTGTTTTGTAATGGCTTGTGTATCTCTGCAAGAGAGGCAAAAAGCAGAGGTACAGGGCCATACCTGTCGCTTATAGCAAGGGCTGGGGAAGTGGCACTAAGATAGTTTAGGAAAAGTGCTTTTGAGTTCTTAGAATCATAGAATAGTTTGGGTTGGAAGGGACTGTTAAAGGTCATCTCTAGTCCAACCCCCTGCAGTGAGCAGGGACATCTTCAACTAGATCAGGTTGCTCAGGGCCCCGTCCAACCTGACTTTGCAACAGCTGAACCAGCAGTTCAGTGCTGGTTGTGAGGAGCTCACAGGGAGTTCAGGGAAGGATGGGGTCTTTGCATGTTTGTATTCTTCTGCACTCAGCAAATCTGCATTTTATTTTAATTATTCTTGAATAAATGCATTTATTCGTCTAAAAACTTTCATTGTCACTAATTCACCCTTCTGAAGGGGAAAAAAACAACCTTTGAGGGTCCCATTTATGGGAGTTAAGAGAGGTAACAATATTGATAATTATGTGGTTCACCAGGTGGTCTGGAGTCTTTTGATCCACTGCACAAACCTCACCATCAGCTTATGCTAATCTACAGAACTCACATTCATCATTTAGCTATTACATCATCTCAGATACCAGCAAAAGAAGAACAAGACAAGTACGAAAAGCATCCTTGCAGGTGAAGGTAGACAATAGAAAATTCTGAAAGGAGAATATAGAGCTTAAAGTATTTACTGGTAGGGAGACTGCAGTCGTCACTTGGGACTGTCGGTGCTAAACCCTTCCCTGGAGTTCAGTCAGCCACCTTTTACTTGCAAAAACAAGTCTGGGCCAGTATACTGCTCACGGCTGCCCTGTGCTCAAGGAACCTGTTTGGATCAGTCTTGCTTGGGATAAAAGGTCTTCTTGCCTTACCTGTAGTAATAATTTGCAATCTGAGTGTCACAACATCCAGAAGAAAACTCTTTTGAGTACTGGTCAGTAGAGTCAATCTCTTAATTTCAAATACTTAAAGTAAAATAGCCACAGTGGAAGTGAGTGAGTGAGGCTTGCTGCAAAATACCCAGCGAAGTGATGGTTAGGGTTGTGTTTCATCTGTAGAGTATCTTCGTTCAAGTCCCTATTTCAGCTCAGGCCAATAAAGTCATGGGAGATAGAAGAAAAAGATAATCACACTGGAGAGACTGTGTGTTGTTAAGGCCTAAAGTAGCAGAAATAGTATGATATTTGATAACATAAAGGTCACAAGTCTCAACAAAAGCCTTCTATAAAATTGGAACTTCTCAGAGAAGATAGAAGAGGTGAAATAGTCACATATATTGAGCAGTTGCTTTCAGGGGATGAGGACCTATGGAGTTTAATGTTTGCGGCATACTCAGATATGATCCTAATCAGACCCATGGAAGGTTCTGATTATGGAAATAGTAAGGAAATATACCAGGAAATAGTAAATGCTGATCCTCGGAGCAGTGTTTGAATAGCATATAGTAAACAAGGCATTCAGACGTGTGTTGAATGTGAGGATAAAGTGAAAGATTGGATACTCGTTTAGTAATTGCCGTTGTTCATGGTGCATGCCGTGAGTGAGGATGATAACACTTTATAATATTAGTGAGGCACTGGTTTTATATGACATACCATTTAGTGATATTTATGGCTTTTTGCTGTGGGAGGATATTTGAATACAGAATGACAAGTACCCATATTATTGATTCAAGGGATGACAGAGGAAGGTATATAATGATGCCAGCTGAGGGATGTGTGAGATAAGTGATTGACAGCATGTTTATCTGGCTGTATGACTGTTAGCCTGATTTATCATGTTTGTATTTTATTAAATCCAGCTAGTGAAACAGCTTCATCTCTTCTGTCTGAACACATTTCTCCAGTCCCGTGCGCTGAGTGTTGAATTCCCCGAGATGATGTCAGAGGTGATTGCTGCCCAGCTACCCAAGATTCTGGCAGGGATGGTGAAACCTCTTCTCTTTCACAAAAAGTGAAGTGTCTTTTCTCTTATCATAGAGATGATTTCTGGGTCATTTTTTGTTTGTTTATTTTGGTCAAGATTTTGCAATGTCAGGACTTCAGTATATTTGTCATACTTACCCTGCCTACTGCTTTATACTTGTAACATACACAAGCCATTTAAGCTTGATGTACATAGTGTGAGTTCCTGATTCCTTAACTGCAAAAATCACAACAGTCATAAGAAATGGTTTTGTAAACTTGGCTAGGTTGCTTTTTAGATACGCATAAGAATGACAATGAGTAGAGTTTTCAGATTTCTAAGAGCAGTTATCTTATACATTTTTCTTATATTCATATTACATGCTCTCAAATTTCTGATATGACATGGTGTAAACTTTTTACTTTAGTACATTGTGTGCATGGGTACATGTGGGCATGTGCGTAAAACAAGATTTTGGAGGAATTAGAATAAACATTGCCCACATTTTTCTCATAGATATTTCACTTTTTATTAATTAATCTGCCTCACAGAAACATCCTTTCAAAGTCGGCTGTCCAGGATTAAGTAGACATCACTGCAATACCTTCATGAGTAAATAAAGCGCTAGGCACAAAATACACATTCATATTCTTGTCTGTGCTTGTACTGCATTGAAGCTCTGAGTTCAGGGTACTGAACTGTACTGCACCACTCAGTGCAGCTTTCCTTCGAAAACTGGAAAGCTTAGGAAAATTTCACTGTATATTACACCAGAAGTAATGTGTGTGTAAACCCACTCAGCTTTGATTTGTGTTATTTTCCTTAAAAGTTCAGCACTTAGTAAAGCTAAATCACTCAGCTATAATCTTAAATTCATTGACTTTAACATTCTGTATTTCAGAAGCTTTAAATGGAGATGTTTTGACTGGCTACAACTCTTAATGTTTTGAATTGCAATGCTTGAATAATCGAACAGCCATTAACATCAAATTATGGCGAGATTAAATGCAAAAAGAAATGGAAAATATGACTACAAACATTTTGATACACATCATTTCACTACTATTTAGTGGAGCTACATATTTTATATTTTAAAGGCATGCCATTATAATTGGGGTAACTAAAAGAGGAATTGGACTAAATTAGCTTTATATGTTCAAGAAGAATGTCGTGTTTTATCATGGAAATGAAATATTTGACTGAAAAATTCTAATGTGGTGGTGTTTGTTCCTTTGATGTGAATATGAAGCTACTCATGCATTTAAGGCAGTAAATTGTTGATATATTCAAACAACAGCGAAATGGATAAAGACCAAGGAAAATTTATGAGTCTATTAAGATATGACAAAGTTTGCCAGTCACCAAAAATGATACTCAGATTCTCTAACAATGTAGGAAGTGGTGAATCTTACTTGGGTACTTGCTGGCCATAAGCTTTTGCTCTTCCCCATTACATCACGTGATAACATACTGCTGATGGTGTAACTTCATCTGTATCCTTGTCATGTGAACAAAGGCTCGCTGGACATAAGTTCAGTACCCCTGGTTAAATTAGGTTGCCCCTCATTAAAAGTATAACTGATGTTACTTGTTCATAACAATTGCATCCTGATTCTTGAAACATATGTGGACAACTAAAGACAGGTCTAAATTTCCTGTAGACATAGATAAAAAAGAAATCTAGAATTTCCTAAAGCCAATCAGGAAGAAGCTACGTTACGATTGGGGATAAAAACATTTTTGAGATTCCCACATAGCAGTACAAAACCCACTAGAGTTAGTGCAAAGATGCACACTTCTGTGTTAGTTGACTAGATTCATCATTTCTAACTGCCCAGAGACAAGTAATTTCTTTCACATTCAATACAGTCTGACTTTTAACTGTGATCCTTAAAGCAATTATGTTTTAATAAATAACACAAAATTCTTTATTTCTACATATTGAAGTTTTGTTTTCTTTATTTTTCTTTGTATTTGCATTGAGTAATTGTGGAGCTTAGTAAAGAAGTCCATTTCAACCATTCCACTTTTGTGTAACAACAATATTTTCATGCATTCTTTGGGAATTTAAGCATTGCCACATGATTTACCATTGAATAAACAGACTGTCTATGTTACTGTTTAGATTAAACTGTTAACAGAAACTTTCCACACTAAAAATTATTCCTTGACAACCTAATTCTGAAATTGGAAAACAGAGCAGGCAGTATGCTTGCCTTAGGAATGCCCCAGATCAGCCTACATCTGCCTTTTACTCAGTCCCTAAAATTTGTTGAAGTGTCTGCCATGTCACCGTGTCCCATAAATATGGCAGATTAGTCTGAAGTGCTCTGTATTTGTCTCAAAGGCATAATCAAAAAGGAAGAACAGATGTCTTTTGGGAATAGATAACAAAGGTTAAAAACATTTTCAACTTGTGTTTCTTTAAGATCTCTAACTCACAAAAAAAATTCCCAGAACTTCATGGGTCATGATAAATGCACTACCATAAGACAGAACAAATTTGGCTAAATGTGGCTGCTATATTAATTTGAAAGTCCTGATTATCTGAGGTTAGAACAAAACTGTTTTAATTTGAGAACTTCCAGCTTTGAGCCCAGTTTATAAAATTGCCTTTAGTCTCCATTTTGATACTTGCATTTGCTCCTGATAACAGAGACACCATGAACATGATCAAAACACAAGATTGCTTCCTTCCCTATAGAAGTCTCTTGCACTGTGACTTTTCAACACTGCGGCAATGTCCAGAGAGCCACCAGCAAACTGTTTTTTTCTTTAAGTTTTTTAGAGAGGCTGAGGCTTTTTAGTTGTATGTATTTTTTAGTTGTATGTATTTCTCTGCATTAATATTTGTTTAAAGATGAAGGTATTTTTTGACCTGAGCTTTACAAATAAATAGGTCCAAATAAAACATCTTTTAGTGCTTCTCAATGTAGTGAACAAGGCATAACAATGCTGGATCTTTTTAAGTTGCATTTTGCATACTAGGAATAAGAGGTTTCGGCAGATGGACTTCTTTGTTTTCTGACATTGATGATGTGCCTTTGAAGGTATGAGACCTCTTGTGCTAATTAGAATGCTTCCCATCTTCTGCAGATTGCAGACATAGTTCTTCATCTTACACTAAATAATGCAAGCTATGCCTGAAGCTAAGCCTCTCGTATTCTGTACAGTTTAGGTATTTTTGACCTAAGGTTTTTAGCATTGCCTTCTGCTAGTACTTCAGTGAAGCAAACAAAATCATGAAGTCAGCCGTTTCCTTTGAGCTCTACTGTTACTGAGCTTTGTAGAGGTGCCACATTTGTAGTTTTTAAGGACTATTTTGAAGGTTGATGTGGCTGGCTGTGGCAGCCCAGCTGTGTTTGGAGAGCTGTGACAATGCAGGGCAGGCAAGAGGAGACCTCCAGCCCCCGCAAGCCGTCCTGCTCTTTCTTTCACACCACGTTGCTTCACAGTTGTACACGCTGTCCTCGAAGAAACACAAAAGGTCAAACACTTGGCTCATGTTTTCAAAGGTCTTAGCTGGATCAACAGTTTTGACCAGCCTTTAGGGAAAGGGAAATGTGTGTTTATTAACACCTAGTCTGTGACAGAGGGAAATGTAATCTTGAGAAACTCTCAATCGATTTCATGGCATTTTGGAATGGTCTAGTTGTACGTGTGCATGATAAACTGAAACTTAGGTATTTCTGAACTCCAACTGTTCCCTCAGTTGCCCTGCAGTTATGTTTTCTTGTGTTATATCTACAGTAGAGTAGCCGAGAGTTCAGTTTGTGTTTTGTGACCAGGCAATGCTTCATTAGTACTCTAGTTCTTTTTTCTTTCTTTTAAAGTACAGTAATATGTCTCCCTCAGTTATCTTTATTGGGAAGGTCAGCTGCTTTCCTGTGTTCCTGTCTAAAACCAAATATTTCTCTCAGTTATCACGAACGTATTGGTAGGATGAACAGTAATACCTGTAGGGATCCTTCCTTCCCGTACTCTCCTACCTGCACAAACTTAAGGTTAGTTTATCCCCAGAGCACGAGAGGATGGGGCTGCACTCTACCCATGCAGCAGCGCAACTCAAGTAGACATTTCTTGCCTGATGCGCCGTTTGTGGCACGCTGACCTTTCTTTCCTTCCGATAAGTCAGCTTGCAGCCACAGAGCCAATATCCAAAGCCCTCCCAACTTTCCGTGGCTCAAAAGCCTGTGTGCATGCTGCCAGGCTAGACTGTCAGCATTGCTGGATTTATTGGTTTGTACTGCTTCGTGTCATGATGACCTGACTTGAACAGAGGGTTTGCTTTTAATTTAATTCTCTTTTCCCCCTTGGAAAATAAAAGGGAAAAAAAGTCATAATTTAGGTGTTTTTTATCTTAAAATTTATGATTTTTTTTTTCACAATGAATGCTATTCATTTAATAGATTGATGTTGTTTGCATGCGGGATGGTGCTGTAGCTTTTCAGATGCTTGAACAGAAACATGCAATAAAAGGTGACTGCATGGATAATAATAACTAAGTTAAAATTTAGCTGGCTGTTTACCTTAAAGAGAAAATAATCCTCAGAAAATAATCCTTCAGTGCTGTTGGAACTGATGCAGCAGTTGCATAAGTTCAAGTACATGAGCAGTGCTGCTCCCTTGATGTATTTTTTCACTAACATTTAGGCATTTTTTTCCTGGGTTGGGCTCGGAGTGCTCTGTACAAGGTATTTACAGAATATAAAGAGCATCAAGGAGTGGTGAGCTTTCATTTAATTCTAGTTTATCATTATAAACTGGCAACATTTCAGTTTCTTGCCAGTGTGGGGTGTGCTTATTATAAAAATGCTATCACAAGTCTTTTAGCCATAGATCCTGTTTTTCTGACCATGAAAACTAAATTACCCTTTCACCTCTACAGGTATAATAGTTCCACCAATTTAGCACTCGGGCATATCGGTGAGGAAGTTCTCACAGTGTCATTTCAATAGTCTCACTCTATTGCGTTTTCCCACAGCTCAGTTTAAATATCCACCCAGCCAGTTCTTTTTGCTATATTGGGGGAAAAGAAATATGTAATTTACAGGAATCCAGAGCTCTGTGTCAGTGAACTCCACAACCGCATACTTTCAGACAAGGGGCTACGTTGGATGAAAATGTGGCTCCTCACTACAAGAAGGACATTGAGGTGCTGGAGCATGTCCAGAGAAGGGCAACGAAGCTGGTGAGGGGGCTGGAGCACAAGTCTTATGGGGAGCGGCTGAGGGAACTGGAGTTGTTCAGTCTGGAGAAGAGGAGGCTGAGGGGAGACCTTATCGCTCTCTACAACTACCTGAAAGGGGGTTGTGGTGAGGTGGATGTTGGTCTCTTCTTCCAAGTAACTAGCGATAGGACCAGAGGAAATGGCCCCAAGTTGCACCAGGGGAGGTTTAGATTGGAAATTAGGAAAAATTTCTTTACTGAGAAACACTTGGAGGTGTTGAAAAAACTTGTGGACGTGGCACTTTGGGACATGGTTTAGTGGGCATGGTGGTGCTGGGTTAACGGTTGGACTTGATGATCTTAAAGGTCTTTTCCAACCTTAACGATTCTGTGATTCTGTGAAAAGCAACTAGTGGGTGTAATGTCTTTGCCATCAAGTCAGAAATAACTGGGCAGACCAGTACAGAGACATTTGTGTTATACAGGTAAGATTTTTCTGAACATCACTGTAAGTAAGTTGCTCATTCCATCTTGGACGTACAGTTTTCACACATGCCTATTTTTCATAAACTAGATAAAAATAGAGTAATGCTTTTACACTTCATACCCTGTATTGTTGGTTTATGTCCAGTCTGAGGCTGTAATCTGCAATATCTCCAGTTGAGACCAACGTTCTCATCATAGTGCCGTTCAAAAAAAGTGATTTATTCCAGCAGGTCCATTGTGGCTATATGGAGCGTGCATAAGAGCGCACCAGACAGACAGACATCTACGTGGCGGTGTGCATTCAGAAAGATGTGTAAATGCTTTTAGTTAGAGGACTTGAAAAAGAAACACCCAGCAATCTGCAATCACTATGCAGTTTCAAAAGTAAATTTTGTTTCAAAGGAGTATATGATTATATTATATAGTGCCTGAATAAGGCTGATGATTGATTGTATACTAAAATTTAATGGAATCTCTAATTTGGTTCCAAAAAAGGGAAGCTCCAAGGAATCTTACATAATCTTTGAAAACCATAAATCCATAAACTTTATAAATTCCCCAAAATGGCCACATCTATTTAACAGGCAGTTGATTGCAGCTATTACTAAACGTATGTAAATGTAAGGTTAAAGCCATCACTACGAATAATAGTCTTTCACACAGTGCTTTTTCCGAGAGCTAAGGAACACCGAGTGTGCGTAGCTGAAATCCCTGGTTTAAGATTACACGCATGCAGGCACACGTACAGAAACGCACACGGATGCTGTTATACCAGTAGCCTTGCGTCCAGCTCGAGCCAGTGTGTGTGTGCATGCGCATGTGTGTGACGACAGCTTAGTATGTGTCCTTTGTATAAATGCATTTATAAAAATGTCATCATACTTCATTTTATGCATCATCGTGAATCAAAAGCACTTTGAGTGGAAGAAGTTTTTCATGTGTAGCTCAGAAGAAGTTAGGATCACGACTTAAACATTCAGTGAAACGTCAGACTAGTGAGTGGCAGTCTGTTACAAGTAGGAATCTTCCTTTTGTTAGAAATATTTGAAATAAATAGAAAAATTTGAAAAAATTAGAAATATGTGTCTGAAACGTGGTATTGCGTTTCAAAACAGTGACAAAGACTACAGTAGAGCAATGAATATGTTCCCAACCACTTTCCCAGATTCCAGCAACATTTGTAAACAGTAAAATGTGGATTTTGCTGTTCCACATAAGCATATTCTTCTGTAGACAAAGTAAAACACACTTCCTAGAAATGATACACTATGAAATAGAAGAAATGTGCCATCAGAATCTGATGAAGTTTCACACTATTGAAATGCCCAAGGAGTCGGGGTGTTGGCCGTGGGTTGAGGTCTATCATGATGGGATGACAGGCCTTTCAGTTACAGATTTAATTGGAAGTTTTGTATCCCAAAGCTCAGCCTGCAATATAATCATATTGTGCGCTGGCCAGTTCACTTCCTTCTTACAATAATTTTACACAAAGGCGTTGGCATTGGGTTTGCTGTTATATGCAGTTTATAGTGATGGCTACAGCCAGCTCACATCTTACTGAGAGACAGAAACCACCATCTTTTCTCAAGGTTTGTGATACAGGTCGTGTCTATTTGTCTGCTCACAAAGCAAGGTTATAAACATCTGACATTATAAAAAACCCAACAAACCTCTGAATTCTGAAAATATTACTTTAGGAAGATTTTTATTTAAAGTATCCTTCAAGCCTTCCCTGAAGACAGCCATTAATTTTAAGAAAAACGACATGATAGAGAAAAGCACAACCTAAGGGTTAACAGACTCTTGGAGCACACGATCTCTTGCAGTTTCTGAATTTCACACAAACTTTACATCCCAGTTCCCGTATTTGTACAATGTTTATTCTCTCCTCCCTCCCCTGCCCTCAACACACTTTCTTTCCCAGGGATTACTTGGGTGTGTAAGGCATGAGCACTTCGTAGAGGCTTTGTATTCCTCAATGGAAAATTCTGTAGAAAGCCAAAGAATCCTTAACTTTGAGACATATTTGGACTGATGTTAGTATTTCTCTGTATTTAACATTCAACATCATGATGGACATAATTTACCATTTGTTACTATTGCTTTTATTTTTTTTAAAAAGAGATTTGTATAAGATTTCTGTATTTTTGGGTGAAGAGGAACTTGCATCTCTATATTTGTACATCTGAAATAATGGCTTTCAAGTATTTTTGTAAAGGTGGTGTCTAGTGACATTGTGTCATGTCCAATAAATTGGAGATGTGCTTACTTTGTATGAATAGAAGTGCTTAAGTCTGCAGTTACTACTAGATGGAAAGTGAAGCTACAAAACAGCACCGTGCTGTAACTGGACATGGATCTGCGGTCGCCAGTACCAGGCTGGTGGAGCCACTCATGCTTGCAGTCCTATGGAGCAGCAGCCGGGAGGCTAACTTCAGTTTGATTACTTTGGCAGCTCCATGTTAGGGACAACACACACTGCTTGTTTACTGAATTGAAACCTATATGGGGAGGGGAGAAGCATTTTCCATTCTCTTTCCAAATTCTCTACAAGTCTCAAAGAATGGGAGACAACCATCTTTTGCAGAGGTTGGAGACAACCATCTTTTACAGCACTCTGCTGCGTCTGTATCAGAAGAAAGATATCTGAGACAAGACACAACTAGCACAGCAACCTACACATTAAGTAATGATTTATTACGTATATTTTATAGCCAGGATTTGAGAGTAACTTGTTCCTAGACTTTACAGAGGCTGTCCGTGAGCTCACTGCAGCGTCCATACCAAGAACTGTAGTTCTCTGCTGCCAGAAGCGCTCGCTGCCAGATCCGACTCCCGAGGTGTAAGCGGCAGCGCGCTGTGGGATGCTCTCCACCTTGCCATCGCTAGTCACGGGGGAGAAGGCTCTTGCCCTGTTGCCAACGCACAGAGGAGCCACTGACTTGGGCTGGCGCAACCTCTTCTCGGCTGCACCGAGGGAACATCATCTCTGGCTTTTGAGGAGCTGACTCCAGCACTCCAGGTGATCCTTTCCTCATCCTTAACCCGTCCTGCTTCCCACCCCGCCGCCTTCTGACGTGGTGTGCAAAGGGCAAGGAGTGGGACTCGCACCCCGGCGAGGGCCACGGGCACCAGGCAGAACGGCCGGGCAGTGTGATGTGGTCGTCTTCTGCAGGAGAAACCATCTCTCTCCCCTCTCATTTTAAGGGACCACTGGTAATCGAGGTCTGGACCGGTGGTTTGGGTGTCACCCCTTGCTAAGGATGCACTGTAATGTTAATCATGGATAACGTGCTCTCAGAGAAGCATTAACTGTGCCAACAACGACGATACTTTTCCACTTTATTTCCACAGAACACAGTACATCTTGAAAGTGATGTTTCAGTTTCATTTCTGAGTGTCCTCATTCTTGTGAACTGATCTCTCAGACATTATCAGTACTCCGCGTGCACATCATGAACAGTTTGACAGGGCTGGCATTTACCACATAGATGATTTTTTCCGAATAATATAGTTTTAAAACATTCCATGCAGTATTAAACAATAGCGGAAGGCATTTGGTCAATACAAAAATATACATATACGTGGAAGTCTTATTACCACCTAGCACACAGAAGAAAATAAACAGTTTTTGAGACACTGAAGAAATACAAGGTGTCAAAGTTTAAGTCTGCTCCTCCCTAAATATGCATTCAGTTGAGGACACCTGCACCAGTACCTTTATTTAGTCCCCAGTTATTTATTTATGCAATTATGTTCCTCTGGATTGAGCAGAATGACTTTATATGTGTATGCTACGTCCGAATTTGGTCTGAATGCATACCTCTATTGCTCAAAAATGGTTTTGGGTTTCGTTTTTTTAACAGGCATGGTAATGGCAGTGTATAAAGAGTGAAATAATGTTACTCATTATTTGAATGAGGTGTTTAAGCCCTTTGGGGTAGAAGCCTTTGCTTTAACCATTAGCTAATAACAGCCTGCCTAAACGAGATGTTTCTTCCTTTGTAACACCTCAAACTCCGTCGTGTTACAGATGCTATGGAGACTGACTTATCTGAGAGCGCAGGTGAACTTCCCCTTAACCGTACTAATGAATTAATGCAATAATCACCTGCTGCTCACAGGGAAAAGAGCCCTGCTCCTTTGTGCTACCTAAGTGAAAGAAGTGGCGTCACAGACCCTGCCATGCAGTAATTCAGATGAAACCATCGTTTCCTTTCGTGTCAGTAACGAAGATGCTGCCGTGCCGGCGAAGGCAGCGAACCGAGCTGAGGCCAAGGCAGCGCTATGAGGAGCTCCACTGTCCTAAATCACCCGCTCCGCGCCGATGGGTTTTGTGCTACCGCTGCTTTACTCAAGTGTGATGCGTCCTGCAGGGGAAGGCTGACCCCAACGAGTTCCTTGGAAACTGAAAAGCGAAGAGCTGTGCTTGCTTCTGCTGCACCGAGGAGATGAGCTGGAGATGCACACAAATAACATCCATGAAGAAACACCCTTTCTTGATTTTCCCTCTGGATAAAAACTCTCCAGCAAAGCTAATTGCCTTACCTAAAGAACCACAACAATATTCACCTGAGTTTCTCATGCTGATGCACTTACAGATATCTGGACATTTGGCTTTCCAGTTCATTTAGTCAGGAAATGTTTCAAGGGATCATTAAAATGAAGATGAGAAAAATTTATTAAGAAAAGTCTTCAGCGGTGGCAGAACCTGAACATCTTTGTACAGCTTGGTTCAGCATTGCTCCTGAGGTAAAATTAATTGTGCTTGCTTGTTTTGCATTGTCTGAACTACAGTGGGATAGGGAGGGTGAAAGAGAAGGACCCGTTCTAAAACAAAACGGTGTTGCAAATCACAGCTGGAAGGTGGGTGAAACACTCGTACGGCATTCACTCCAGATTTCTCAAGGAAGGGTCTGGGGAGATGCCTCATACTGAGCCTGTAACAGCGGAGGCAGGACATTGTGCAGAATGACCATTTTTCCCATCCAAGGCAGGCACAATTTGTCATAATTACAGAAAAGAAACAGCATTTTTCAGGAACAAACATAAGCATCCCTCAACCAACAGCAACAGCAGGAAATAACAACGTGATTGCTTAAGCTGTGGTTCTATGTAAGGATGTATTTGCATCACCACTGCCCAGCGCAATTTGTTTGCACCTAAATCTCTCTCCGGTCTTCTGCTGTCTACCTGCCTCCTTCAGATGTCCATGGAGGGTGCTGCCAGAGCCCCCAGATGCGGGGCTTGTTTGGTGGATTTTCCCTGTGCATAGGCGTCCTGCTTGTTTCGTGGTAATTCAGAACTCAGAATCGGCACTGCTTTCACAACCTCCATTTCCAGCGCTTTGTGCTCAGTTTCCCAGCTCAGGCACACCGAAACCTGAATCTCGGCTATCTTCTTGTGAGGTCCTTGCAAACAGCATGTTTCATTCTAGGAACCAGTTGTATCCTGTACACCAGTTAATTTATTTGGAGGAACACTGTATAGATTGATCAAGCTCAGGTTTCTTATCTTTCTTCCTCCCGGGTTTGTGAATTGTCCTTTGAAAGGTTTCTCATGGGGCTTCCACCATGCAGCATGCTCGCCTGCTTACAGGGTGTGCTGACGTTTCCCCAGCAATGCCATGAGCATATGGTCACGTCTGGCTTATAGAGCCCCCAGATGAGCGTGGCTGGAGCCCGTGTCTCCTGCTCCCAGCCGTGCTGTGCTGGGACACGCTGCACGCCCTCCATCCACCCCCCCGAGGCCACCGAGGGCTGAGCCCACCACCCTTCCTCAGCCCCTGCCTGCTGGTGGGGACGGAGCTCGTCGCCGTCACAGCGTAAAGCTATTTGAAATCTTGGTTTGAAAATACCTGCAGTCCAGCCCCATCTTTCCCTTTGGATGTGTTTTATTTGTAAGAAGACAAAAGCTATGACCATCAACAAAAATAAATCGCTGATGTTTTTCACTCAGACGGGACTCTAATCCCTTCTAAGGGCGCCCGAGAGCCATTAACAGTAATTTTAAACGAAATACACCCGTGCTAAGTCTGACTAATCAGCTCCTCAATTATAGTGGCAGAAAGATGTATTCCAGTTACCAAAGTACTTTCAAGTGAATTAAGACTCCTTTCTGTACGGGCTGTGGAGGTCACTCAGTGTTCCCATGAGGCCCTGCATGTTTACATTAAAAAAGGACACCATGATCTTTGGCAAAGGCACTTGCTCTAGGTTAGTTCAGCTTTTGAGCTTGTTGCCATAAATACAATAGAAAGCAGCCAACCGTTGCAAAAGAAGCCAAGAATATCTTTCAATACTTTCTTTCCGTACCTGTGATTAATCCAAATTACACAGGAAAAGCTTTACAAATGTGAAATAAAATTTGAAAAGATGAAAGTGCAAATACTTTACCATGTTTAATAAGCATAGTGTTCGTGTTCGAAAGGCAGGTAGGTTTTGAAGGAATGCCCAATTAAGGAGGAAACATTCCCAACTGGGACCTGAACTGACTTTGTAGCCTGCTCAGGCTACACCTACACCAATTCCTCGGATGACTGAACTTTCTCCTCGCTGCGGGTGCGGGAGGCACGGCCAGCGCGGCTGCAGACCCCCACTCGCATCCCGCTTCCCCTCGGCCGCGCGCTGCAGGGGCTACGCGCCGCCGTGGCTCACACGAGCATCCATTTTATACCATAACGATTCCACAAGTCCACGTCATAGGCTTACCAAGCAATAAAGCCTGCAGAGCAGGAGATCCACTTTTCCAACCAGAGGTGAACCGTGTGCTGTAAGGTGCCGTAATGCAACCAAATAATGAAGTCCCTCTTCACTGCTTCTGCTAAGAAACACTCTCATCCCTTGGGAGTTTTCAATGCAGTGATATTAACACAGTAACACTGAGTTAGTTTAACAGGAATTTACGTCTTTTTACATTTAAAGGCTCACTGAAATGTCAAAAATATAGGAAGCCAGAACACTTGTTTCCCAGAAATAGAGAAAAATCTTGGTTATCCCACAATGCCAAATAAAATGGGCCTACAGACACTGGGAAAATGAGTGATGAGATCTATTTTAGGGCTTAGTCTAGACCCCAAACTAGTCTGTGTTCACTCATGCAGAATAGAGGGCCTGAGAGCCAAGGAGCCTGCATCCCCATGGGAAAGGGCAGAAAGCTCTAATAGAAAACCCAACCATTTTATTTCAGATTTTTAACATCAAACCAGTGATGAGCTATCGTATTTGGTGAACTACCAAAAAGCACGTATTCTTCATTTCCTTTGTTTTCCTCACTATGCAGACCTGGGCATCGGCAGGAGCTCTTACCACACGTGTTTTCATGGTCCTCAACAGGAGCCAAGATGAATCAAGCCCTGCGTATGGGTCCCAGCCCGAGCTGTCACAGTGCCAGCCGACACGGCTACGGGCGCAGGCTGAGAGGTCGCTCCCCGCTGCCGGGCAGAGGAGAGCAGGAGGGCCAGTCAGGTGTCTCCTGGCATCCGCACGCAGCGGCGCTGCCGCCCTCGGATTTACTTTCTTTCCAAAGTCCCCGTGGTGCCGGGGAGCATTTCAGGGAACGAGTGGTGACAGGGTCAGTCACAGACGCTTCCTCGGGGTGGCAGCTTAGATCGTAATTGTTACACCTTGGGTGTAGTTCAGCAGCTTTCAGTAAGGGCAGTAGCTACAGCTCCGCTCTGACCACCCTTGCTGCAGCCCCTCTCCTTCTCGGGCTTTTCCAGCAGAGCCAATACAGCCCGAAGCGGCTTCGCCAGCCCAGGTGCGTCCCTCGGTCCCTGGCAAGGGGAGCCCTTCCTCCTCCCTAGACCCTGCTGCGTGGGATGCGAGGACCTCAGCAAGGTGCAGGTCGCGCTTGGTGGCCACAGGCTGTAGGTGACTTTTTGATTCCTGGAAGCAGAGTCCTTATCTCTGAAATCTTCAAGCGGGGAGAGCTGCGAAGGGGCAGTTTCCCTCAGGAGAGGTTGTTAGAAAGCAACGCAAGGGAAAGGCTGTTTCTCCACCCCGTCCGTGTTGTTTTGCTTCTCCACCTAACTCATTCTTCATTTACGGCCGTGGTACCTCTCTCTTGTTTTCAGTTGTACCTGACGTCCCCCGAGCAGGTGCAGCGCCCGGTGCAAGGCAGACATCCATGGGCGAGGCAGCAGCCCGGCAAGGCTCGGGCAAGCCCAGGGCCTGCAGGCAGGAGAGGTGCCGGCAGGAGCCACGGCAGCCCAGAGCCGGCAGCGGCAGCTGGCACCAGGCCTGCGGGAGCAGCACCCACCTTCCCCGGGCCCGACGCAGCGCTTCTCTGCGCTTTCCAAGCCTAACCACGCAGTGAACAGGGAAGGAGCTCATCAGCTGGCTGGTTTGCTGTTCCTTGTTTAAGAAATGTAGTTATTTTTAGTTAATCTCCTAACAAAGCCTGAATGTTTCAAGGGTATAAAAGCCTCTTGGGCGTTTGGAGTCTCTTCAGGAGAAGGGCGAGGTAGGCCAGCTCACAGCTCCCCTTGCCTCAGGCCCAGCCGGCATGGAAGGAACTCCCTCCTGAGGACTAGAAAAGCTGCAGGTCCCCAAGGCAAAATGTCTTGGAGAAATGCTGGGGAAGGGACGCAAGGGAACTCACAGAAACCCCTCCCCTCACGGGCAGTGTTGCTGGAGTCAGGCCACCAAACCCCCCAACCGCAGGCTGCCCACCTGCAAATTTTCAGAGGCAATGATCTCATCAATGACGTTTTCATATACTAGGGTTGCGCTTCTTGTTACCCAACATACACAGTTACAATTTTATTTTCTTCAAAAGCCGCATCTTTGGAGACTTCCACGTGACCAGGACAGCAGGTGACATCCTACTGTCTAGTATTCATACACATGCCCGTTGCTCAACGTTAGGAGCAATGTCCTCTACGTAAAGCATCCTATGGGTGAAACTTCATTGAAAAATGCAGGTATGGATGGAAGTAGCACAAAAGTGTTATTGCCTGGAAAAAAGAAAAGGCTGAACTAGAGCCCAAATTTAAAAATAATGAAGAAACCAGTTTGCGTAGAAAGGCTTTTTATTTTGAAAAATATTTTTTCAAATTTTTGAAATACAGTGTAAAGTACAACATAGAATTATGCCTGCAAGTCAGCTTACGCACGTCATGCCAGTTATTTACATGTAGATATATACAGAGTGCAGATAATTATTGAAACCACACTACAAAATAAACAGAGAGTTCAATAAGATAATTTAGTAGGACTTTATTAAATATATATAGTTATTGATTGTATATACTTTCCTATTAAAATACCATATAGTATCTAAAGTAACCCCTATAAACTTGAATACCTCTGAAATTGTCATAAATATGATTGAAAATTGAAACTATCCACGTGTCCTGTTCAGCTGCTTTGCCCTTTGCTATAACAGAAACTCTTGTAGTGCTGAGATCATGGTGCTATCTTCAGAGCCAGAACTTTAACAACAATTCCCAATAAAACAATTGCAAAAAGCTCAGATGCAGAATAGCTTTCAGCTGAGACATCTAAGGGTTGAAGCACCATTCCCTATACTTAAAATAACAAGGATAATCCAACAACCTATTAAATACTGCCACATACAGGATGAGAAAAACAATGCTATGCTCATCAGTGACTGAATAACAACACTGCATTAGTAGCTGTTTGGATACCAAGTACCTTATTAAAACAAAACAAAGCAAACTCCCAAAGCCCATGCAAAATCTTATCCAAAAAGAGAGACCTTCCAACTTGTAGTGAAACAGCCCGATCAACAGTCTGACTTTTCCATGAGCAGTAACTGCAAGGGCCGCCCACGGCAGCAGCGGCTGGCAGGGCTGCGTGACCATAAAGAGCGAGACTGAACTTCGCCTATAGATTCACCTCTCGTCATTGAATGATTTACATAGGGCGCTCTGCTGAAAGAAAAGATAATGGCAAGCCTTATCATATGTTACCCCATTAACAGAATATTCCATTTACTTTCTTTTTGGCCAGCAAACCCTCACTACAAATTGCCAAAGGTCTGTGTTTGACTTCACTAGAGCTTTGCGAGTTTCCATCAGTGGAGAAGATCCACCCCAGTCTGGAGGATGTGCTCTCCTACTGGGATTTCCCTTCTTGCTGCTCAATCCAAAATCGCACACACTGCTGCCTGAGGAAAAGAAGTATAAAGAACAACATGCTTTTTCATTTCAGTATTTATTCTGAAGCAATCTTAAGTAGAAAATAGACCAGTGGAGGAATGTAACAAAACAAATCCAATTACTGCCATACAATGCTTTTTTTTGTTGTTGTTGTAATTATTGTTCTGAACTGCTGAATTTTGCAACTTTTCCTCTCCTAACATGTCTTTTCCTAAAGGCACATTATAATTCAATCCAATTACAGGCAAAGAAGAGAGATTAGCACCAGAAAATATATAAAAGGAAAATAAGTTACTATTACTATCATAGAATATCGTTGGTCAGCAACTCTGTGCACAATTTTTTTCTAGAAATAATAAAACAATGAATTCATAGATTAGTTAAGGACATAAGTGACAGCTATGGTTTAATTTAAGAGTTTTGTTACATAGAACTCTAAATGCCAAAATATGGCTAGGACATTTTAATACTGAACTCATAGGAATTACACCAAAAATATTTTTCATCTTCATCATCATTAATAAAAAGTGTGAATATAAAATATTAATATACTTTACATATTTACCATACAATATATCAGTCCTTCACACTATTAATTTGATTCATGTTGTGCTGCAACATGTATCAAAAGGTTTAACACAGAAAAAATATGGCTTATTATCTAAGTTGTGGGTACAGACGTTATTTCCACAAGACAAACAGCAGTCACAATGTGTCATCTACCTTGAGTTCTACAGTGATATTTGTACAAAAACACTGCACCCTTTCAGGAAGGATAATAATAATTAAAGTTAAAAAAATTGCGCAACCTTTGCTTGTAGAGTAAATCTGACTTTCATAAAAAACAGTAGGTCAATACTATGAACTAATTTAGTTCAGGTTGCCTAATTTTCTGGTAAGGCACTACCAAGATATTGTATCTTCCTTTAAATGTTTTATGGATTTATGATCCTTTGCAAATATCAGAAGGAATTTTTGGTCAGGCCTGAGAGTATCATCATTAGACAAGCTGTGGTACTGCCCTCTTCCCCACTTCAGTCTTTCAACACCTAGTTACTTAACTTTCCAGTTCATTGTACATCTTCTTGTAAGGATAAACTCCCTCCTGGAAAGTCAGGAAAGAGCTGGGGCATCCACAACCCAGCACTGAGATTATACAGAAAGTGTTTGTTATGTACCGCGGAATAGAGGAACAGGAAAAAAAAAATAAAATGTTTCAAAAAATGAATAACCCTACTCATCCCACTGAGAGTGAGTGGTTAACTGTAATTATGAATGGGCATAACCTTTTTCAGATGGCAATGCCATTTTAAAGCTAAGCTACTTGAAAATTATTTATATGATCGTCATGGCTGGTTCAGAAGAAGGGCATGAAAAAGTAGAGTCTTACAGAAGAAAATACAGATTCGTTTTGTGAGCAGCAGAATCAATGGGATCCAGTTTCTTATAAAGTTGTCGTCTGCAATTCAGTTTTGTGTCTAATGTGAGATGAATGCATAGGAATAGACAGAACACCTCTCCTTCACAGGGATTCTTCCAGGTCTTTCTACAACCTTTCTCTCAACATTTACAGACTCCACTTACTTAATCTGTAACTGAACTTTGCATTTTTACAAAATTTTTAATGAACCCACTATCTTGCACTCAGATCAACTGGTTTTAAAACATAGTATCAGAGAATATCCAGACATATACACAGGCTGTGAGATTACCTAAGGTTATCTTTTTTCCCCCCCTTCTTTGTAAATCAAGCTAAAGCAAAGCAAATAAGAGCAAGCATTTTCTCTTTCACCATTCCTCAAGAATTTCACAACAATTAAATGCCTCCTAAGAGGTATAAGAGGTCATCAAAGGATGTTCCAACACAGGTCTCTGCCACTGACTCCACTGCAATAGATAGAAGAAGTGTTTCTTTTTCCCCAGACCACTGCATTCCTCTGCCTCATGAGATGTGTGCTGGGCCTCCAACCTGTGCTCAAAGCCCTGCCTCCCTTTCTGCTCCTTTTTACCTGCAGCAGCACTCCTGGGAAGGTCACCAGAGGTAAGCCTTTTGACATCCTGCAATTTCTGGATTGCAAAATACAGCAAAAATGCAACAAAAACCATGTTGATCTTCTCTGGGCAATGGCAGTTTCAGGCATAGCTTACTATGTAGGCATAGCTTACTATGTAGGCATAGCTTTCTATAGAGCTAAGAAATCTTGGCTTGACTTAAAAATAAGAAAGGCTCAATCTGATGAGAAAAGACCTTCACTTCCTTTCACATCTGCTCTGGGCAAATTAGATGAGCGCACTTGTGTCTGCCTTCACTGCCAGTAACAATGTCTGGAACAACCCTTCATCACAATGCACTGCACACAGTCTGGTCTTAAGGTGAAGTGAAATATGACTTGAGACTTAAATGAAACTGTTCAGAGTGAAGAAAGAACCCAGATCACTCAGTCACTAATTCAAGGGGTCTGTCCTCAACTGCCTGCAGTCAGTCTTACCCAGACTCCCCCTCTGAAAAGCTAGACCATTTTTGGAGAGGATGCTCTTGCAGACTCTCTCCTTCCCTGATCACTGCTTCATACTTTAATTAGCAAGGAGGATCCTGCACGCTTTTACCAGAAGCCTGAATTCCAACACAGAATTGCTCTGCAGAAATCATGCACTACGTACAAGTAAAGAAGGTTCTAATGTGCTTCTTTATGTTGGCAATAAACCTTATTTTCTAATTTAAAAAAGAAAAAGGCTATGGAAAGAAAAAAGAAGCAATTAAAAGATTACTGATGGTTTTAGTCCTAACAGAAGTTCTTCTTTAAGCTTTCTGGAAGTAGTGTACAACTTGGAAACCAACAGAAGATTTATATATTGATTTCTGTTACTGAAGAAAGAACTAAGCCTTGATAGGTCTATGAAACTAAGCCTAGATATTAAACACTGAATTCTTCTTGTAGCACTAATGCTGAAGAATTACTAATATGGGGCTTAAATATCTTGTTTTTCAGTCGGGCATGGTGAAGTAGCCAAGCAAGCAGTGCATGTTTTCCCCCAAGATGTGCAAGAGATGTTCAGATTTAGGAAGCTGCTTATGTGGTGGTGGTGTTTTTTTGTTTCAGTCCTACCAGGAGCAATCAATGGGTCTTTATAAAACCTTTGAAAAGTAAGGCTTTTTTATTCTGTAAAAGGGGAGAAATCTTTGTCAAATAGTTTAGCAGAGGTCAGGAGAAATAATACTAAATACTTTTATTGCTACATGGAGCTTTCGGCATTCATAGCTTATAAAATTAGCTACTTCACAGGCCATTTATCTTATTTGCAATGGGAAAAGTTGGAAAAGGACTCAGTTATAATTTATCTCAGGTTTCAAAGCATACTGCTGTTTTTCACTGCTCACTTCACATTACTACCAATCATTCCAGATTCAGCATCTCCTTGTTTTCTACAGATGTTGTTCTGAGATACACTGAGAATATCATCTTGATGACTGGTACCATAGAAATAAAAGTTGTTAATATTATCTATACTGATAGAAAGGAGGAAATAAATCTAAGTAGTACTTGAATGAAACATTCATTAACCATATCACATTATGAATGAGCACTTACTGCTCAGGCAGTGTATAAACCAATTTCATTATCAGCTGCATAAATTCTGTAACATATTGTAATCTCAACGACTAACGAAGTTCAAATTTCCAATTTATGGAAAATTCATTTCTTATTTGAAATGATTAGGACTAATTTTAGAATCAAGTTTTCTAAGGGAGAATTCAGATCACAATAGAAGCATTACTTACATTATGAAAAAAAATACCATTTTCCTTATTAAAAGCTATAGATTGCAAGAAATGTCACAGAGCGCATTGCCTCTAAATTTCACACGTCTGTGAACAACATCCTAGGACCTGAAGGTCTGCGGCTAAATGGCAACTTTTTTGATTTTATTGCTCTACTGTTCCTTACCCATAAAAGAAGAACAGAACAACCTTTTGCAAACAATGGAAGTTATTTAAACAGAGTACCGTCTTCAGTACAGAAACTGTTAACTGTTTCATTACATTCTGTTCCGTTGATAGGGAGCTGTGTAACCTGCAGCTGCAGTATCTGAAGGAAATCTACCACTCAGCTAACGGGCTGATCCCATATCTGTGTCAGATAAAAATCATAGTGCTTATTACTTGTTACCATGGATACCATGAAGATATTGCTGTCCACTAAAGATTACTAGAGGAAGACAACGTAATTCTCAGGAACGAGTCCTGTTTTGCCTTCGTACGTTGCTTTTAACCAGCCTGGTTCCACTGATGGATACACTGCAAAAACAACAGCCAGACAAAAAAAAAAAAATTATAATAAATTAACACTCTTAAAAGATCCTATATATGGTTCATATATTTATTGAGGCAGTATTTATTCAAGAGCAATTGAAAAATCAGGGCAAAAACTAAGAGTTGAAAATGGAATTATGCTCTGTTATCTTGTGGATACAGTTCAATTTTTTATAGCTTTTTTAAGTAAAAAGAGAATGTAAAAGATATCTTACCATTGGAAAATATTGCCCCCTGTGGGAAAGACAGCTCATGACTATGCTCAGCCTTACATGAATACATGGCTTTTGCTTGTCTGAAAGAAAAAAATACAATAAATGAGATAACAAGGAAAAACATATAAAGAACTGAAATTAAAATCTGGGAAGAGTAGGAATAGTCAGTTGCACAAATACAGGATGGTAATGACTAGTTACACAGTAGTTCAGAGGAGCAGAATTACAGCAGACAATAACTGCAAGCTTACTGAAGTTAACAAGCATGTTATTGCAGAAAAGAGACCAACAACCTACTTTTTAAAGTTTAAAGAAGTATATAATATATAAATTTCAAAAGGATTCTTTCATTCCAGTTGAAATTGTCATTCAAATGAGTACTGAATTGAGCATATTGCTTGCGGCAAGTGATGGACTGCCTGGAGACAATTCAGAAGTGATCATTAAAGGTCTAAACCCATGACTTCTAAGAACATATAGTTGTCAGTCTGCAGAAGAAAATAATACATAGAAGGTAAATAAGAGACAAAAAAGGAGAAATTTGTCCTCCAGGCTGACTTCAAAAAGGACTTAAACAGACTTAAGCTGCAGCAAGGGAGATTTAAATTAGCTGTCTGGCATGGTGTATTGGGTTTGTGTGGCAAGGTGTGGGTAGTGGGGGGGCTGCAGGGGAGGCTTGTGTTAGAAGCTGCTAGAAGCTTCCCCTGTGTCCGGTAGAGCCAATGCAGCCTACAGATGCAGCTACAAGATGGACCCATCGCTGGCCAAGGCCGAGCCCATCAGCGAAGGTGGCAGCACCTCTGGGGTAACAGATTTAAGAAGAGGGAAAAAAAACCTGCACAACTTAGTCAGAAGAGAGGAGTGAGAAGATGTGAGAGGAACAGTCCTGCAGACAGCAGGGTCAGTGCAGCAGGAGGGTCAGGAGGGGCTCCAGGTGCCGGAGCAGAGGTTCCCTGGCAGCCCCTGGGGGAGACCATGGTGAAGCCATGGAGAGAGGAGCCCCAGCTGGAGTAGGTTTGCTGGCAGGACTTGTGACCCCGCGGGGGACCCAGGCTGGAGCAGCCTGTTCCTGAAGGACGGCACCCGTGGAGGGACCCAGGCTGGAGCAGCCCGTGAAGAACTGCAGCCCATGGGAAGGACCCACATTGGAGAAGTCCGTGGAGGACTGTCTGCCGTGGGAGGGACCCCAGGCTGGAGCAGGGCAGAGGGTGAGGAGTTCTCCCCGAGGAGGAAGGAGCGGCAGAGACCAGGTGTGATGAACTGACCACAACCCCCATTCCCCGTCCCCCTGCGCCGCTCGGGGGGAGGAGGGAGAGAAATGGGGAGTGAAGTTGAGCCCAGGAAGAAGGGAGGGGTGGAGGGAAGGGGTTTTAAGATTAGGTTTTAGTTCTCATTATCCTACCCTGATTTGGTTGGTAATAAATTAAACTTACTTTTTTCCCCAAGTCGAGTCTGTTTTGCCCGTGACAGTAACTGGTGACTGATCTCTCCCTGCCCTTATCATGATCCATGAGCCTTTTGTTATATTTTCTCTCCCCCGTCCAGCTGAGGAGGGCAGTGACAGAGCATCTTTGGTGGGCACCTGGCATCCAGCCAGGGTCAACCCACCACAGGTGGGTTTCAGCTTCAACCACCTAAATTTAGGTGTCTGGAAATAACCTACATGCCTAGCTCCACAGACCCTACAGGCCTGGTTTCTCCCACAGTAGATGCTACTTGAGAGTGCAACAAATGGCTCACCAGGCTCCACTGCCTGTAGCGAAACCTTCAGCGAAATACTTCCTTAAATAATACCTGACATGAAGACACCTACAGGTAGGTAGCTAATTTTATTTCTCTCAATCTGTAGCTGGAAAACCCCTCTATTGGTTAGAGTAGTGAAGCACTGGAACTGCCAAGAATTGGAGAATCCCAAATTGAAGAATTGCCATTACTAAAAATTAATTAAAAAAAAAAAAAAATTGAAAAAAGTCACTGCACAGATATCTGTAAAAGAACTATTTAGATATATAATGATTCTATCCCAGAGAAGGAGGACAGATTGGGTCACCTCTTGATATGGCTTCTAGCACTATGATTCTGCAAAACACCAAATGAAGGATTGAACACGAAGATGGAAATTAGGAGTTCTCTCTAGATTGCTGTGCTTTACCTAATACCTTTCCTTTAATTTATATACTCAAAGCAATTTTTACATGATCCATTAGTTTTCTTGAGTTTCCTTACACTTATCGGAAACCCATATTCTACCAAATGAAGATGAACTTCTTGATTATTTCACCTGTGTAAGATGTGATAGGGCATTACTGATTCAATCTTCCTTCCAGCCAGGATTTATCTCAGTGACCCAGTATGTGACCTGTGGTGAAGTTTAAAATTTCTAGCATACTTTTTGAGAGGGTGTATATGCAAGTGGAATGTAATCTATTTTGTCTTTCCTCCCAAAATAGTGAGATAACAGAGTCATACGTTAGATTAATAATAGTGCAACATCATAAGCATTAGCATAAGAAGTCTTACTTTATTTTGCGTTCTGCCAGTGGGGCCCATGGCACATCACCTTTGGAGTTCCACATGTCCCTGGTGAGGTTAAGCAGGGACAGACTGCCTAAAGGGAGCAGAGAGCATCCCTCTACCCTGGCCTCATACTCTGATGCGAATCAGTACTAGCACATCATCATTCATATGAATCTCTAAAAGGGTATGAGTGGATGGACATATTCCCAAGTTTGTACGCGTGAACTTTCCAGAAATGATTCCTCCCTCTGAATAAAAAGGTCTGAAGTGGATTTATGACTAGACCAAGTGGCGTGTTTTGCCTTCATCTTAAGTGAACAACTGAATCACCAAGGGTTAGACCGTCAGGCTGAGATTTCCAGAAGAGGTCAAGAATTTTGAGTCGTGCCCTTGACATCCAAGGGCATCTTATTTTCAGGATGCTGAACACATTTCTAACTCTCAGTACTGTCATTCTGGATACATCCCCACTGCTAACGAAAACACCATGAGCACTGGACCCCTGTTTATCTACTTTGTTTAAATGTTAGCTTGCTTTCTGGTTGGTGTAGACTGCTCTATTTAGCATTTTTCCAAGACAACTCCTTGGTTGGTCTACTGTTATGCCATCTACAGTCACTAAGATGGGTGTGAAGCTTCATTACTGCACATAATACATGCAAATTTATATATAATAATCTACATTAGAAATATTAAAATATACAGAGGGAGATTAGATGACTTTACCGAAGGTCACACATAAACTAGAATTGAATTCTTTAATCTCAAGGTCATTTTTCCTCAAAGTCAATATAACAAAGATTACTATAGATGTTCTAATTATCTAACCCAGATCGGCATGTCTGACAAAACAGCTATTTCCTATGTAGCATAATCATGGATTTTACACATATAAAACAGCAGACTAACTGTTAATAATGATTATAGTTGCAAGGAATATAAAATAATTGGTAATGAATTTACTAAAGCACAGACATTATTTCAATCCTGATTTTACTAAACAGCATGACTATGAAGCCAGTTTCCCATGTTAAGAATGGGACATCTGAGTAATACTGTGACAAGAGACATTTAAGACAATAATAAAACAGAACAGCAATATTTAAATGTGAGGCAGAATTATTTAAGTTATGTTTGAAATATGACACGTTGTTTTTTTAGTGCCCTTAGAAAAAATTAAGACAAAAAAACGCAATTTTCTTCTATACTCTCTTATGTCTACTAAACTATTCTGTTTTCAGCTACTAATTTTACCTGATCCGAGTATGTTTACTTTCAAAATAAAAAGAAGATAAGAAAACATGGACTCTGACTTGCTCAGTTCTGGAAAGATAAAGCTTCACAACATTTGACATTTAGACAGATACAAAAACATAAGGTACAAAGAAGTCAGTTTCTCAGAAGCTCATGAATTACAGAATTCTTCCCACCACCTCGCTCCTGACACACAGTAATTACACCTCAATGTTATCTACAAACTGTGTGTGATGGTATGATGAGAGACAGATTCTATGAATATTTACTCATAATTCTGGAGCAATATTCAAGCCCTTCGTTATTGCCTCCACACTTGATTTGATTATTTAGGTTCTCTTATTAGTTATGACTCACTTCAACCCTATCCAGTTAGAAGCATTAGCAATGAAAACGTCATGCAGGTTCTTGGGCATTTTTGTCGTGTTCGATTATGGAAATGGACATTCTTACTTATGGTGTTAATGCTCTCTCCCTACAAACAAGGTTGTTCGTTAAAAAGCATCACCATCATCTATTATGGTTCTCTAAAGATTATGCTAATAATCTGAGAAAAGTGTGATTCATGTGGTTTAGTGCAGAGAAAAAAAACAACTTCAGAAAATGGTAGCCACATTTCTTAGTTCCTTCTTTCCATGACTTTACTGGATAGACTCCAGATGAGAAAAAAATGCATCTTCCCTTTCCCTACTTTTTATTACGTTTGTTTTGAGCCCATAACAATAAACTGATATTAACAGTCAAAGGGTCTGTACCCATCAGATCATAAACTATTTTGCTTGACTACACACCGTCAACAACGCCTGAGGCCTTTTAAATAATGATGATGATGATAATAATAATACTAATAGTAACAACAACAACAATAATTATTTTAAAAGTTATAAATAAACTTTAAAACTATGTTCCCGCCATAATGAGTTTTCAGTCTAGCAAGACAAAGACAGAAGCTAGAAGAGGAGTGAATGAGGGAAAACACATGAATGTCTCTCAGACGACTCATCAGTTAATATTATCCTACAGGAAGAATAAAGGTTTATAGACTCCTGAAGATGGAAGACTTACAGCCAAGCTTGACTGAGTAGAAAACACGGGTCTGGGCTGATCAAGGCAGTCCAGGTGTTTAAGGAAATGCAAAACACAGCATGAAAATAAAAACAGAAGAATGACTGAGAAAGGATATTTAATCATATGGTTGGGAGGGGAGCATGGGTCTATGGGGCTTCATACTGTCAGCCTACTCCTATTAAAGTCTCAGCCCAGCACCTAGAGATCTTGCTGCCAAGACAGAGCTGTTTGCTGTCACCAGCTCCTCCTTCCCATTTTTCTAGGTATTCTTTTCTAATGAAAATCCTTCCTCTTATGATGCAGTTTCTCACTTTATATGAGAAACTTATTGACTTTCTGTGTACCTCTACATAGAGTCAGGGATTACATGTTGGTGCGTTTTTGTACAGAAGCTGCAATAAAGACACTTCAGGCCTTACTAAGACTGTTGAATAATTGCAATATTTGTGAAAGCAGTAAGAAAACTCCACCTCTTTCAAGTGCATACTAGATTAGCAATAGGGGTTGGTCTCAGCATACACAGTGGCTGAGAGCACAAAGCCACTCAAAGCACAACCTTTATTATAAAAGTCAAGAGGGAAGGAATGGGAAGACTGAGAAGCCAAAGTAATTCTGGAATTGGAAAAAGAGAGCACAGGTTGGACAGGGCATAACATTTTGGTCTTCCTCGTCCAAACCTAAAACATGTACATGTACTGTGGCCTCTCATTCTCTTTCTGACTAAAATAAATCTGTTCAGACTGGTAGTGCTATGGGGGCATGTACGCACGTATACAAGGAGAGAAAACAGCCACGTCAAATAACGTCAATTATAACAGCATTAAAAAAACCAAAGGGGGTACACACACACTCATATCAGAGGTACTGCATTATATAAAGTCAGAAAGCAGCAAAGATTAATTGGGAGAAGGAATTAAGACCAGACCACTGTGGTGGTAAAGCATCTAGTACAAAATTATCTGCTGGAGTACAGATGACAACATGAGACTGCAAAGCCATATAGGTACTTTTGATCCATCACATACAAATGACCACAACATGCAACAGATGCTTCAAGTAGGAATGAAGCTACTTAGATACTATAATATACAGGTAAGCTGTAGCTTAAAATTTCAAAACTAGTTATTTTTTGCAGTGTAAATTACCCCTGCACAGAGTTCAACACTATCTTGACTTGAGTATTTTTGGTATCAAACCAGACATCTTAAAAATAGTTTCTCTGTCTTACACTCTGTACTGCGTATACCCATTGGATAGTTAGAGGTATGAACTCAGAGGCCTTTCTAATGGGTGGATCAAGATGTAATTACCATGATTTCTAGACATTTCAGAGCAAAAGACGACTATCCTAAAGTTTTAAATCAGCCTTCACATTCATAACATGCATGAGAGGTAAATGACATGGTTCTGAATTGCAAAATCTTACTCAGACTTGAGCAGCACTATAAAAACAGCTGAGCTACTTTTTTATTTCTTCCTCATTTTGCCTGCTGACCTCTCGTTTTCCATTCTCCTTGTTACTGTTGCTCTTCTGCTTTCTTATGAAGGCTGAATTAGAGTGGCTATTAAGCTTTTCAGCATTTTTGTCTTTGTTGTCTGCTCTCCATATCCATTATCAAAATGCTACATTCTTCCTTTGTCACATTTTTGCTTCTTACATCTTTTTTATATACAGATACATGTGGCACAGGCTCTGAGGGAACAACAGGGGAGAGTTTACAAGAAGGGAGCAATACAAAATAAGAGAAAGAATAGTGGTGGAGGTGAAATGATGCAGGACTGGTGATGCTTCGGGCTCACTGGTTTAGGGCACTGGCTCAAGAGCATTCTAGTCTCATTTATATTTTTCTTCCTTAAATTAATGCCCTGCTGTTTTCATCTCCCTTTCCCCCCTGCCACCCTCTTTTTTGGTCACCTGACAGTTCATGTACTACACAAAACAAGACCAGCCTTGATTCATGCAAGCTGATTCTCTTGAACAAAATCAGTGGCCTTTGCAGGTCAGCTTTCTCCTTCTCACCCCTGCTAGATCTGTCAGAGAGGACAGCCGTATTCCACTGCTGCACATCACAGCACACATTGGCATCTTCATTTACAGCTGTGCTACTTTAGATTACTACTTTTGGATTTATGGGTTAACATTTTATTTACTTATTTTTTTGATTGCTTGACAGTTCCTAGTATCAGTGAGTAAAGTGATGGACAAAAGGGTATGTTCTGTCTCAAAGAACTTGAAATGCAGGGACAGTGAAAACAGAGACAGACTTTTTCACACATCCATTTATTTGACTATCTGCCTTAGCCTATTAAATGTGGGCTGGTTAGTAATGTATGGAAGATACTGCTTCCTAGACAAACACTTATCAGAACATTAATGTAAGTACGAATCAAATCCACTAAATAAATGCATGCAATTGTAAAGAAAATGTAAATAATTCCTGCTGCACACTACCAAGAAGAAAGGGGAACAATTTCTCCAGACAAATACTGAGGCATGGAAAGTGTGATGGGAAAGACAGAAATCCTGAGCAAGTTAATCCTGAGCTTTCTAAAGCAGCTGTTGATCAGGACTAGCCTACATGACTGAATTACCATAAACTAGCATGTTTACTACTCTGTTGAAAGCATGTATATACAAACAGCTGTATGGAATAAGTATAGCACCCTTATCCTAATTTAAATCCTTTTAATTTACTTTTGTAGCTGTGTCTTCTATCAGATCACTAACCCAAGCATGTCTCAGTACAATTGCCCCAGGTGACAGAATAGCCAGACAGGCTGAGAGATATGGGTGGACTACCTGGTGGATGAGGAACTGGTTGGATGGTGGCGTCCAGAGGGTAGTGGTCAGTGGCTCAATGTCCAGATGGAGATAATGATGAGTGGTGTCCCTCAGGGGTCCATATTGGGACCAGTACTCTTTAATATCTTTATCGATGACAGAGAGAGTGGAATTGAGTGCACCCTCAGCAAGTTTGCAGATGACAACAAGCTGAGTAGTGTGGTTGACACACCTGAGGGACGGGATATCGTCCAGAGGGACCTGGACAAGCTTGAGGAATGGGGCCATGTGAACTTCATGAGGTTCAACAAGTCCAAGTTCAGGGTCCTGCACCTGGGTTGGGGTAACCCCCGGTATCAGTACAGGTTGGGGGATAAGGGATTGAGAGCAGCCCTGCTAAGAAGGACTTGGGGGTACTGGTGGAGGAAAAGCTGGACAGGAGCTGCCAATGTGCACCTGCAGCCCAGAAGGCCAATCGTTTCCTGGGCTGCATCCAAAGCAGCGTGGCCAGCAGGTCAAGGGAGGGGATTCTGCCCCTCTACTCTGCTCTGGTGAGATCCGACCTGGAGTACTACGTCCAGCTCTGGAGCTCTCAGCACAGGAAAGACGTGGACCTGTTGGAGCAGGTCCATAGGAGGGCCACAGAAATGCTCAGAGGGCTGGAACACCTCTCCTGCGAGGACAGGCTGAGAGAGTTGGGGTTATTGAGCCTGGAGAAGAGAAGGCTCAGGGGAGACCTTATTGCAGCCTTCCAGTACTTAAAAGGGGCTTATAAGAAAGATAGGGACAGGCTGTTTAGCAGGGCCTGTAGTAATAGGACAAGAGGTAATGGTTTTAAACTAAAAGAGGGTAAATTCAGACTAGATCTAAGGAAGAAATTTTTGACAATGAGGGTGGTGAATGCCCCATCCCTGGCAACATTCAGGGTCAGGTTGGACGGGGCTCTGAGCAACCTGCTCTAGTTGAAGATGTCTCTGCTCATTGCAGGGGGGTTGGACTAGCTGACTTTTAAAGGTCCATTCTACCCTAAACTATTCTATGATTCTCTATTAGATTTAGTTTTCTTCTGGAGCAAGGGTGAGCTTAAAAAAACACAAAAATTCTGCATGCCACATGATGCTGTCCAAAAGACACAGAACAAAGCTCCAATACTTCTATTTCAATCTTCAAAGCCAGCAAAACAGAAAGGATTTTACAAATTGTTAAATACTATGAAGCACTTACCGTCCTGAAGAAAGTTGCTTAAGTGAACCAGCACTTTCAAACAACTGGGCTCTTGCAGCCACTCTGAAAATAAAGCACCACCTTGTTTTATACTTTGCCCATTAATAAAACACAGAGACTAACTTCAGTTTTAATTATCTAAAGACATGGACACATTTTTAAAAATTGTTTTAGTTATTCATTTAGAGAATAATTAAATAATAAAATTATTTCCTCATTTGAAGGAAATTAAAAAGCTGAATTCAAGCCCCTATTCATCAGAATTCTTAAGGGCATAACCTAATTTGGGCTTGACTTCCACATACTCTAGTGCCCTGCTGAATGAGCAAGGGAAATCTCAACACCCTATATTTAAAATTCTGTTCATGGATGGCCAATAGATATATTGGAAATGCTTTTACTGCCAGTCTGTCACTATCATGCTGGAACTCTGACCTGTGGAGGATTCACCTTTTAAGTGCAGATACTTGCAGAATATTTTAATTTCAGGTGTGTAGAAGCTGCGTGACTGGTTGATCACTGTACAGAACTACAGAATCTCAAGTTTCTTAGTGTCATACAGAATTGATGCACATTTAATTCTGAACAGTTTAGTTAGACATTAAGATTACCTGTGCTCTGTTTGGTAGCATCATTTCCCTCTCCTTGATTTGAACACATGGAGGACAGTTAAAAAAAGATTAACATATCCTATATGAATATATCCTATATTCATTTTCATATTATATGTGTACTTGAATCCCTGGAAACATTCAAGGTCAGGTTGGACGGGGCTCTGAGCAACCGGATCTAGTTGAAGATGTCCCTGCTTATTGTCGGGAGGTTGGACTAGATGACCTTTAAAGCTGCCTTCTACCCCAAACTATGCTATGATTCTCTGTTTAAGACACAGCAGTCTGTGAAATGACTACAGTGATCCCTTCCAGTTTAAATTTAAGTGGAGAGGTTGAATGGAGTCCTGCAATTATTTGGGGAACTTGGTGCTCTGCAGATCCGGAAACAAGATCTGATGATCTTCTTGACATAACAGCATGGACAGTAAGTAGCATTTATGCTCCCTGAAACATGAAATTCCAGAAGAACCAGAGATAATAATACTAACCACTTTCCAAAGATACATTTCTTCATTATAGACCTTATCTGTAGTCTAATGAAGTTAACGGGAGTCTTTCTACTGACTTCAACAGACTTTGTGCAGTGTCTCCTTTGTTTACAATTTTAATGAAGCTAGGTAAATAATTCACAAATACAGAAATATTAAAATAAAGTATTCACGCATGCTTCTTCAACCACTTATGTAGTTCTCTGAGAATACTTTATAGTAGACAATACTGTAACAACACAAATCTCCAAAGGGCCTTGATGACTTACACAGATCCTGGTCTTTGATAGCCATTACTTGATGCAGTATCTAATCTTAATCTCCTGCACATTTTGGGAGGCAAATCAGGGTTTGGTGGAGCCTTTGGTGTATCTTTGGTATCTGTTGAAGATAAGCTCTGTATAGATCCACTGCAGCTTTTGTTACCTAAAGAAAACAACCAAATTATAGGGAATATTAAAGCTAATTTGAAGTTGTTTCATAACATGTGTTATATACAAAGCAAAGTTTTTGGTTTTGGTTGTTTTTTTTTTTGTTGTAGTTGTTCTAAGAGGCAAAATAGGTAGAAAAAGTACTTACTGAAACAGAGAAGAAACAGCCTTTCAGGAAGAAAGCCAGGAGAAAAGGACCAACAGCAAGAATGAAGAAATTGTGAAGGATAAAAAATTACATTGTACTTAAATCGTTAGACAATACATTCACTAAAAAGTGACAGTAAACCCAACATTTATAAAGTAGTACACTGCATAGAATTGTAGAAAAAATTCATGTTGGAAGGGATCTCAGGAAGTCATCTAGTCCAAACTGCTGCTCAAAGAAGCATCCCATGTTAATTTTTAAGAATTAATATTTAAGTATCCACAAAAACTTCATGCAGTTTAACAAACATACTTAGGAATTAATGGGTTGCTACTGTAACTTGATAAAATGAATCTATACCTGTACAGACTGTACTGCACCCAAAAAATGTCATTTTAATGACTACAAGGTGTGGCCACATGTGTCCTTTAAGCTGTTCTGTTTGTGGACTACTGCCTTGTTTGCATATATATTTTGCAAGATAGTAACTGCATGTACTTCTCTCTTTCTTTATTTCCAAGAACAAAAGATGCTTAATAATGCTTTAAAAGCTGTCATAATACAAAGAGATCCCAAAATATAAATACAATACTTACATTTTTAATATTGTTATTCTATAGAATTATTCTATAATAACTGTCTAAATTAAGAAGCTGTATTTTTAAGATTCTCTGTCTTGTAAGGACCCTTGTCTACAGGCTTATTTGGAACATAGGCTCAACTTAGGTGTTCTGAGGGTGCTCTTCGAAGCAGCATCTTTCTTTGACTGAACAGGAAGACTAGCATCCTAACTTGTGCACTGAAATTGGATTCCTAAAGTTGGATTTGCAAACTTGTGGTTGTTCTTGCACATCATGTCCATATACAGGACCATTCAGCCGTAACCTTGTGTTAAAGCTAATCTACTTGCAGTACTGGATAACAAACCATGCAGAATGAAGCAGCCATTCCATCGGCAGGGCTTCAGACATACATTTCATGCCAGAGATTACCTTTTTTCCCCATCTGTCCAGTCCTATCTCAACTAAAGGCACTGACTGTACAACAATAACTTTAAAAAAAAAACCAAACCAAAAACCCCCCACCTTTCCTTCAATCACCTATTTCAGGCAATTGAAGACATGCAGTTGTCAAAAAAAAAAAAAAAGGGGCAAAAAAAAAAGCAGGCACATCAGCAAGGAGTGACAAAACTATTACTTACTAGATATGTTAAGCCTAGTGCTTTTTAAATATAAATTCTAGCTTTGATCAGTATCAATCATGTTGCAACAAATCTCTCCTTTGACACAGTGATAAACCATAGCTACCAACTCTTCTTATAAACCAGCAATCTCCTTATAAGTCAGTGGTCTCGGTGAGGCACAGCTGGACAGAGTACTCTAAATTCTGAGAAACACTGATGGCTTTTAAGCTCTGTAAACTGTACTGGTAACAAACACTGGAAATATGTCAGAAGCAGTTTGAAAACTGAAAGAACATGCCACAAAAATTAAAAAATAAACATAAAAGATTAATGGATACAATTAGCTTTCAGATGCAGCTCTTACTTTCTGATGCCTCACAGTAAACACTGATGACCTAAAAGACCTTCAAAATTACCTTCACCTGATGGAATTGATCTGAGGGAAGATGCTGAAGACCTTTTCAGTCCAGACAGATTGTAAGAACTCTTTTTGGTCAGTTCTGTTGGTGGAGAGGCATTCTCTGGTCCAGTGACAGAAGCTACACTTTGGCAGTCTGACTCCACATCTGTTTTGGTTGCATCCTCCTTTGATGAGGATTCTGGACTTGTAGTCCAGAGGCTTGAACTCTTCTGGCCATTAGAAGAAGGGGGAGAGGCAATCCATGGAATCCCTCCTGATTTCTCCCTGGGCTGTGAGGGCACGCATTTGGTAGTGCTGTTCTGCTCGGAGGAGTGAGAAGAGAGAGATTCAATGCTGCCCATGGGGGTGCTGTCTGGGCTACTGCTGTACGAGTCACCTAGGGAGGAGTGAGGGGAGGGGAGAGAGAGAGGGAAGCAAAAGAAAAAAAATTAAATTTTCTAATCATGTGCTTTTCTCTCAAGCAACCTTGAGCCCCTTGTACCTTACCTGTCATCAAATTCATAAATCTATGGTTTCAGAGGCAGTGATTCTTAAGACAAAATATCTATTTAGTTACTCTAAGTTTTGCACATATTCTGATCTTTAACCTGGAAGAGCTGCATTTTGTGGATATTTCTTCAGAGCTGACAAACGTAATGGGCTACAAGCTAAGCTATTTTGCATAGAAGTTTGCATTTTCAAAGAACTGTTTGCAATATAAATATCCTTAGGAAATTCAACAGTTACAATGCTGCAATATTTTTTGGGTGAGCATCTTGCTGGATTTCCATGATAAGGCAAATGTGATACTTGTCACATCTATGTTCTTAAATGCATGATTGCATCGCCTGCACGCACAAGAATTAAATTTCAATTTGGTTACCAAGCTGCTGAGGATCTCTGCAGTCTAAGACTAGTCTGTAAGTCTATCTATAGATACCCTATTTTCTGAATCGTCATACCTATCATAAAATATCTATCCTGCAGAAGGACAATTCATTCCTTACAACTTGAACATTTGATGAATTTCTTTAATTAGACTGATATTACAGAAATTTACCTACCTACACAACAATCTTTGTACTGATCTTATTTCCTATAATCTTTTGCAACAAAAAGTGGGAATATCCTAACGAAATTATCTAATGATATAAAGGTAGGAACTCTCATCAGAACTAAGGAAGGACTAGCCTATAATACAGTGAGGGCTGAATTATCTTGAGGACTGGATTCAGTCTAGTGAGTCATACCTTGGTTTCTAGTAGGATTAGTTCCCAAAAGCTAAGAGATATAATTAACAAATTTCACAAGAAGCAGAGAATATATATTCTTCAACCACACAGTGGTTATAAGATACCAACGTGATACAGCTGCTTTTGCCTCCACGTTTCAATATCCTTGGCAACAAGTGACCATAACCACACACAGTACTACACATAAGATCACAAATACCAGTGCCTTGTATAGTGGATCTGACAACAGCAGTGCCACTGGTACAATAATCTGAAATATTCTGCCGAATTCTGGCCAAAATTCTGGTACTTCAGATTAGATTGTCCCCCATCTTGCCCCTTTACAAACCATTAGTCCCTTGAGAATTGCAAGACTGGCTGAAGCCTAAATTTGCCAGATACATTTTCTATCATTCCCCACAGTTTGAAACCTGTATCTCATTTTGTCATGCCATCCAGAATTCTTTAATTTCCAACAATATAGTTAAGTGTCAGGGTTTCCTTTAAATGATGACTTAAAATCACCTAGTACTTCAGAATTTGCTTGCCAGAAGCCAAGGCTCTCTCTTGCCTGTCTCCGGCCACAATTAGAGATATTTGGCAACAAGAATACCTCTGCTTCTGCCTCGACCTTCCAGACAAAAGCGAGATCTTAACTGGAACTTGTCAAGTGCTGAGCTTGAGCTAATAAGCACAGCAGAAGTGGGGAGCCTCTGGGTCAGGCCTGTATCAGAAACAACGTGGCCAGCAGGAGTAGGGAAGTGATCGTGCCCCTGTACTCAGCACTGGTGAGGCCGCACCTCAAACACTGTGTTCAGTTTTGGGTCCCTCATTACAAGAAGGACATTTTGGTGCTGCAGCGTGTCCAGAGAGGGCAATGAAGCTGGTGAGGGGTCTGGAGAACAAGTCTGATGAGGAGCGGCTGAGAAAACTGTTGTTGTTTAGTTTTGAGAAGAGAAGGCTGAGGGGAGACCTCATTGCTCTCTACCACTACCTGAAAGGGGGTTGTGGCAATGTGGGTGTTGGTCTCTTCTCCCAAGTAACTAGTGATAGAAAAAGAGGAAATGGCCTCAAGTTGTGCCGGGGAGGTTTAGACTAGATATTAGGAAAAATGTCTTTACTGAGAGAGTGGTCAAACATTGGAACAGGCTGCCCAGGGAGGTGGTGAAGTCACCACCACTGGAGGTGTTCAAAGAACGTGTGGACGTGGCACTTCAGGACATGATTTACTGGGCATGGTGGTGTTAGGTTGATGGTTAGACTCGACGATCTTAAAGGTCTTTTCCAGCCTTAGTGATCCTGTGATTCTGTGACCTAGTTTCAATACAGCCACCAGCACAAGACGCGTCTGAATGAAGAAGTGTGAGCTTGCACATGCTTTGCAAAATACTTGCACAGAAATGCCCCTTTTTTATGCTGGCCTCTATTCATTGCAGTTGCACAGCAAAAACCAGTTGAAACTCACCTAGTTTCTCATCTGGTGAATGTAACTAACAGTTCCTCTGTAACTTCTTACTTGGGATCCCATGCCATTCACACTGGCAATCAATGTGTAGGCAGCTTTTGCTCTATTAGTATTTAAACTCTCACTGGCCGTAATCATGTAATATAAACCTATGGAAAATGCAGCACCTGCACAAGAGTCCACTGCAGATACATTTCCTAACATTACAGACTACAGAATTACTACAGATCCTCAAGAACAGATGCATCTTAACTGTGGATTAATTTACTGTACCAGTTTCATGTAAATCTCCTTGAGGAACCAAGGGACACTGAAGTTCTTTGGGAAGTCTGCTGCAGCAGTGGAACTGTTAACTTAATTTTTACCACAGTTTCAGTACTTCTCAATGGTACAGCCAGTAAGTAAAAAAGTGATGGCCCACTAGATGAAAATGAATGAAGCAAAACTTTTTAATAGTTACATTTACATGAAAATGAATAAGCATTCTGAGAAGCAATTTATTACATAACTCCTTGCTGCTAAACAGTAAGCTATATGGTAAGTATACTGTTTCTCTCCAAAATATTACAGGTTGTTTCTATTCCAGAAAAACTAAGAAAGTTTCCTAGGTTTTGGCAAACCTAGGTAGTGGCTGATTTTGAACCACAGTTTCATGCATGTGAAAAAAGCCAAGTAATGGTTTTGATCTCCTGACCTTGACTAAATTACATTCATTACAGGATCAGAGGAAAGATTCTTTCTGTTTACAATTTCCCAACCTTAACAATCCGCTTACAAGCAAACTCCTCAGAGTTTCAAAGCAGACTACATTTAGATTAGAATATAAAGCCTACTATAAAAGATTTTTGAACACTGTATGCAATACCAGCCTTGCCTAAAACCAAACATCCTTCCTCATGTCCAAGAATCAAGGAATTCAGTCACTCAACAGTGTGCTGTGACTCACAGAGGTTAAAAAGCTGACAAAACCCCATCCATTACACTTGTAATTATTGGAATACAATACTTAGTGGATATTATTCAGGAAAGTTAGAAAACATAAAAAGGAAGATAATGAGTCAACAAGGACAAACTTACTGTCAGGATCTGCTAAACACGGTGTATACCTTCCTTTGGGTTTACGTGAACCTGTTGAGAGACATATTGCTCTTGTCCTTCTTGAACCTGATCGGGACTGAGGTTGGGGAAGAGGAATATTGGGGTCTGGTGCAGTGTGAAATATCTGTATGATAAAAAAAAAAAAAGTGAAAATGAATGACAAACAATACAGGCACTCTTACACTTCCATTATTAATCCATTTGTTTTCCTCATCATTGCACCTGTAATTAATGCTGTCATAATCCCACACATTACAAAAGAGTAAATTCACAGAATATAAGCTTTGCTCTGATCTCATTTTACAATCCAAGTACCGCAATACTGAGCTGTACTTAAAATTTATAATTATATAAAAATATTTGTTTAAATATTTTTATTTTCTAGCCCTTGTTAAGAAGTGCGTAATAGTCTAAATAGTGAAACATACAGTACGTGCTTACAACTAACTCCTGCCCAAGAAGCAATACATTTTTTAAACATTATGAAAATATTGAATTTTTTCTCTGTGTTCCTGTGAAAGCTTTTGGATGTCACAGAAATTTGTTACAGTCATAACTTAGTACAATCCAGTTTGTATTTCAGAAAACCACTTTATTTTGCGAAACATGTCAAATTTGAAGTGGAACATCTTTATGTTTGGAGCATCTCCTGATTTTTACCTTTTACATACCACTGCAAAAGGTCAATTTTGCCCTTCATTATTGCAGGAAAAACTAAAATTTGGAGGGTATCTGACTACTGCGATTTGACACAGGTACACAATGAGGTTTTAAAGAACTCTTCGCTGATAAGCATGGCAAGCTTGCCAGCACAGACAATACAGAAAGCCCAGTAATTTGTGTGACTTTCATTTGTGTCACCTGTTCTGCAGTATCTAAGACATGTGCAGTAGAGGTCTTGAAAGACCCTAAAACCCCTCTTGGATACCTCTAGTAAAAATGATAATTGCCTTGGAGGATGACCAAAGCAAAGAATATAACCAAAAGGTTTGCATGTTTTTCTTCTAGATGTCCTTCTCACCTATTCCTCCTAGTGTAGACTGTAAACTCTACTGAGTATCCCTTGTGGCATTCTGTGGAAGGAAGTGGGATTAATTCTGTGGAATGGAGAAGAGGTTTTACAGACAAAGATTGGCTATTCAGTCAAGCTACTGAAGGAATCAGAAGTGTCCAACCTCCATAGCGTAGAGAGGGCCAAGTGTCGTAGGTTAAATACCATGCAATGCCAAAATACATCTCTGCAAGGATTTCTGGATCCCCTATCAACAGGGCACTCACCGAAGAGTATGAAGCGAGCAATGAAAAGATACCTCCATGCCACTCACGGAAGTGGAAGAAAGCAAATATACTTCTATGGCAGAAAATACTTTAATGGATGTCTTGAGATGCTCTTGAAGTACATTCATACTTGTATAATAGTATTAATTATATGTACTGATTATATGTACTAATTATTAATATTAGTACATATTAATTATATGTACTAATGCATGTATTAGGCATTAATGAGTGGCACATCAATATAAAAGTATGTCTGTAGACAGAGAAATAGAGCAAGGGTGATTTTGGTTGTGCAGCCATGATCTTTGTATTCAGTGAGCTTGTAATTTTCTGGAGAGGAAATTCAGTGTTGGAAACATGTAACATATATGTTTTGGAGTTACAAGCAAGGAGGCTGTCAGTATCATACCAATTTTGAGGAGTGCCTATGAAATATAATTGATGATACCAAGCAGTACTGTCAGTACTTACTGACCAACCAGTGCAGGGGATCCTGGTACTGACTGGGAACTGCCCCTTAGCTGAGTAACCCAAATGGAAGAAACCCAAAGTTTTTTCACTTTGTTTTGTTAGACATGAGAGAAGGTGATACATATCAACGAAAGATCCCAAAAGTAAAATTTCTTTTGATGACTGAGTAAAGGAAGTCTTGACTGTTCTGCTGAGTTCTGAAATCAAATAGTTTAAAATACAATACAATAAAATCTGAGGAGGCTTTTCAGTGAAGTTGATAGCTGCAATGGTAGTGACTGAAAGTAAGTGTTTAAGATTTCATAGATTTTCCTTCTTAAGCCCTGAAACAGTTCTTATTCAATGTTCCAGGATAGAGTTTGAGATGGACCTTTGCTGTCATTGGTCTCTTTGGGGTAAACAAAATAAACCACACACAGACATGCCTTTCTTCAAAGCAAAAGAAGTACCTTGAGAAGTTTGTATGTTCCAAAGTATTCAAGAACTTTTAAATCACAAAGACATGATGTGCTTAAAACCTGTAACTAGGAATAAAACCCCATCAAAGATACATTATTTTTTTCTTTTTGCTTTTTAACTTTTGATCTAGCACCTACACACATGAAAAATGACACAGCACACAGAAATGGGGGATTGTGCGGGGGATCCACATTGATACTGCTTATGAAAAGAGAAACTGAAGGATGGTTGGGGTTTCATGACTTTAGGTGGGATTAGATCTCCACTGTGCAGCTAGAGTATCCCCAAAGGACAGCAATGGTCAGACTCTAACCTGATGCACTCAGAGGAGAATCCATGCATTCACCCAGAGCGAACCTCCACACACTGCTAGCATGAGAGAGATGGAGGAGCAGGGAGCTCCTTATGACCTTCTCATTTTGTTTCTAGATATATATCTTCAGAAAGCACCTGAAGATTCAGAGCAATCCCTTCAAAGCATGGGAGGTAATGCCTTGGATCTGTACCTTGCACGGCCACAAAAGACTTGCTAGGAATACATATCCATAGCAACGGGGTGGGAAGAAGGTACTCTATCAATGACCTTCTACAAATGCTACTTTTCTTATTCTTAAGGACTTAAGGATGGAAATGAAAATGAGATCTTAGTTCCACTTTACCACAAAACAGTCAGATGTCTTTCTACCTTTTCATAATGCTCTATCAGAATTTCAACGACGATATTCTGAAACTTAATGTTCATCATAGCAGCCACGGTTTCTTCTTGGGCTCTCATGAGAGTTGGTCCAAAGATAACACCAAGGTTGGATACAGTCATTAGATTTTGCTGACTGTGTAATGATACCCTTTAAATGAACACAAACAATATGCAATTAAATAGTTGTGCTAAACTACAATTCCAACAGGCAATGAATGTTGATGAATGTTTAATGAAACCTGTTAAGACTATTTCTTTAACAAGATCCCAAGTTCATGCCTCCCCTTTAAAAACATTATTTAAATTTTCACTTTTACTAGAGACAAAATGCAGTATAGTACAACTACTGTATTTCCATTAAAGGCTCCCATCCTGCAATAATTTAATGGATAATGAGCACATCTTTCTATGGTAAGCATTTAAGCTCCTGACATAATTGACAGGGAAAAGCAACTATCTTTGAAGCTCTCCACAGGAAGACTCAGACCATCTAAAGTTTAGAAGTCTTAGGTTAGGTACCTATCTCTCTCCAATGGTTATACAGGAACTTAAATACTTGATGTTGGATTGACTGAAAATACTATGATATAACAGAGGTCAACCATATACCTTAGCTTTTATGTAAAGGAAAGAAATTCAGTTACTGAAAACACATTGCAATAGGATCTCTTTATTAATGTGTTGAAAACATGGGATCAACGGAGTCAGTGAAATCATTGTTGCTGTGGTATAGATAAAACTAGATGATCACAATGATATCTTCCAGCTTTAAAATATATTAACCTTTTACTTCTGTATATTCTGTTATTGCTTACTGTACCTTTTCTGTCATTTTTCTTCTTAATGTAGAATTTAGAAACTCAGTTTTCCCAATAATTTATCAGATAGTAAAATGAAAACTGTCAATCAGTAATCCTCAATGCTCCTTTTCTCTCCTTACGAATAAGATTTGCCAAATAAAAACTGTATCATCATAAATCCTTTGAAATAACTGCCAGTGATTCCCCAGTCACAGCTGCCCTATTGCCTCTGTCTGAGACATATCATGCCAAGTAAAGGTTTCATAATTGCCTTAATGCTTAATTTTACTGAATCTGCTACCAAATAGAATCGGTTGAGACACTTGTTCACATTTTCCTCTTCTTTCTCACTGCTATCTGCTACCACTGTCAAGCTGAGCATTTTTAGCCATTTTCTACAAAATTAAAATAATGCTTGCACCTTTTACAATTAAGAAACAGTAAAATCTATAAAATGCTGGAAGACTAGCAGGTAGGAGCAAACTTTATCTTCTGGTCTTCTCTGACAGCCTTCATTAATCAGGTTTATGGATACATCTGCTACATTTTCCTTCCAATAATATTTTCAGATAGCTTGATTTGTTCTTAAAATGTTATAGAAATATTAGCAAAATGATCTATCCGATTTCAGAGTTTGGTAGAAAATAACAAAGATACTATCCCCTTACAAAGATTAAAAACACAGTGACAAAAAGACTGCGAGATTTTCCCAAGGCTACTGGGGGATTTTGTTAGGATCAGGATCAAACACATGTCTGGACTCACACATTACCCTTTGTCTCCCTATGGAGTAGGCACTAATGATACACAGAATGAGTAGAATAGTAGAATTATCTTGGTATAGAGGTGAAATAGACTGTACAATTACTTCTATAATGAAGTAATACTCCCCTCATATTTGGAACAGGAAATTCTGAGCACCCCATTTACATCGAGAAGCAGGAGAAATATGGGAAAGGGCTTTTGTATTGGAGACAATATGATTATAAACTGCAGGAAAATAAATGCCTATCTTCTTACGTGTCCTATGTTGCTTCATTAAGTTATGCCAAAAAGATTTTAAAAAATTTTACTTCAGACAGACACACTGGCAGAGATCGTTATTTGGAAGCCCTGTCATGGAAGCGATTACCTTGTTAAAGTACATTTTTAGCCAATTATCTTAATCTAATTTTCTCTGTAACAGATCTTATGTTTGGCTTAGGTGACTGAGGGGTGTTTGGGAAGTCTACTAGTATTTTAATGAAAATGGAATTCTGAATTACTCAGCGCTAGGTTTGTAAGAAAAACCTAAAAAAAATAACCCTTTGTAATGTTACCCTGCTTTGCGCTGCACAGTAACTGTTAAGGTCTCTTACACAAACATTATAGTCTTATAGCATAAGACAGAAAATAGTGTTTGTTCTGTGTTTGGGTTTCCTTGGTTACAAGTTTAGTAGCTTGTTTAATAAAAGGAAAGGTGAATTTAATAGTATTGTAACCAGAAAGGACTTTCTACAAAGCATTTCAAAGGCTGACTTTCTCGCAAAAGAGAAAAAACCCAGGCCTGTAAATGGATCATTTTGATAACCAATTTCCCCTGACCTAGCCCTACTGTTGCTGGGCTACTGATTAGATACAGGCCAAGGTAATCATGCATTTCAGGTAGCTGTAAGGCATTCATTAAGGTGCAGTTGCTTTCTCTTCAAAATCTCTTTCTTTGATATATCACCAGTAAATCTTTGATACTGCCAGATTGCAGACTCCTGACTATCGACCTTAGAAAACTATGGTGTTATTAAATCATACCAAAGAATGATTTATTCTTTAAAGTTGACAGGTAATTTGACTAGAAAGGTTTAAAAACAAAAAATGAGTTATGTGAAAATAATACCAAACTTCCCGTGTTTGCCTAGCTGCTGAATATCACCTCAGATATCATATAGCATCATCTCTCTGCAGGGTGCTTTTCAGGATTTGCTAGTATTTGTTTTTTTATTTGTTTTTAGTATGATCTACATCCCACGACATCTAGATCATATATAATTTTGCAGTGACACAAAAGTCAAGGTAGGCAGAGATATAAAGACCTTAAGACCTAAACCAAGAAAAAATAATATTATCCTTATTTTATAACCCACAGTTAGAGGTATACTATTTTCACGTAGACACAAAAGCATACATAAAGGAGCTGAACAGCTAAAAGAAATAAGGGAAAGGATGCACATTTTGAAATTGGATTTTAAACAAAAGAATGAACCAACAGGAGGTTGGGGTTTTTTCATATTTTTCCATTCACATAAAATTAGACGCTTTATCTGCCATTTTTTCCTTGAAAAATCTCCACACAGTGGCAGAAAAAAGATGAAGAATGAAGATAACTAATACACTCAAGAGACTAATTTTGAATTCAGTCTCATTAGTATTGCTAGCATAAACAACAGCTGACAAATTATCTGAGAAATTAGAAGGGGTGAATTGAATGTTGGAAAGAAAAGAACTGAAAGTTTTCAGTATAAAACCACAGGATTAAATTTATCAGAAATGAGGATTGCATCAAAGATGTGATAGGCAACAGTTAAAGAGAACAATTAAAGAAGGGAATACTGCAGGCATGCTTTTCTTTGGGAACGCATCTGAGGTCATCATATTGAGAATAAAGAGGCCAGGAGAAGTGGTAAAGAAAGAAATGCTTGCCTATAACTAATTCTGCCTAGAAATAAGTCAGTTCCTATGTATATATATATTTCTAGTTCTGGGGCTTCCAGATTAGCTTTTACAAAATCATTAATCTCTCACTACATTTTTTAACTATGTAGAGGGTTAGAAAGCAGTAGATACATTTTTTAGCTCATCAAACCACTCTGTGAGTAAGGAAACTTAGGAAACTTGCTTTCTCTGGGTTACCCCATGTAATGAGCTGCAAGGCCTGCCTAATCAGTTTTTGCAATGGAAGCATTCACAGCATCTCCTTATCATGTTAGTTCTCCAGGGGCTAATGACATGAAGGGCTAAAAATCATTTGCTAAGGCTAAATAATTTCCTGTCAAAGAAATTTTCAAAGTTCTCACATCTATAAGAGGAAGAAAAACTGCATTAGGCTCCACTGTAGACAGCTTACTGCAGGCTGTGTCTCAAGCTGTGATCAAAAAAGCAAAATAGCTGGGATGCAATGAATGGAATGAAAACAATATGGACTCCTCTGTCTTCTACATATCTCAGTCATGTGGGCCTTCTGTGAACAACTGCTGTTTCAGTATTCACATTCCCAGATCATTGATAAATGTACTAAAAAGTGTACAGCATCCTAAATTAGGAAGAATAATACATATTAAAAAGTATTCAGCAAATACCAGTGTCAGCTGACCAAAGATTTAGTACAACTTACATGAATAATGTTTGATGAAGATACAGGACAAAATATAATGTAATGGTATGTAATCATAGCTAGTGATATAGAGAGACATAAGAGAATAAAAACTTGTCTTTTGTCTCACAGCCCATGCTAAGTGTAATTCAGTGAAGACAAAAGGTCATCAGTTCAAAGAAAAACAAATCTTTTCCATTCGATATTTAATTAATACTTAGAGAAGCTGATGAAACAAGAGAGATTCAAAAATGGGTTTGGACATTTATATAGATATCAAAACTGTAACTAATAATGCTTCAAGTTAGCGTTTTCAAATGATACTACACTTCAGAGCTGTTAGAAAAATAAGATCAAACATGAAGGACAAGTAGTATCATATTAGTCTACTCTCCATTTCTGAAACAGTGTGGGACCTCGAGTCAGATTCAAAACAGCATTTTCTATCAACCTTAGCATAGTTTTAGATATTTCTTAAATTTAATTAGTACCAATTCCTGTAGTAAGTAGGAACGTGAACGAAAACATTGAGTGGGTTTATTTTATAAATATAGTTGGTCATCTTGGTGACTCTTTATGGTGTTATTTTTTATTTTGTTTCTACAGTGAGTATTCTTCAGCTACATTGAGAACAGCGTTTTAGAAATTAAATGCAATTTCGAGTGGCATTGTTTCAAAACAGAGAATGGATTAAGCAACACTGACAAATTTAAAGTGGAAATAATCACATCTTACAATAATACCAAAGAGAAAAATTCAAAAATAATTACTTGACCAAGTGCTTGATAAGGATGTCCAGCATCTCTCTGTTCTTCTCTGGTAACTTATGCACAAGCGCATGCACTGCCTCAACTCTGTAGTTCTGATCATCTGACTCTATTAGACAGCAAACAAATATCGTTGATAAATTGGAACATATGCTAAGATGCATCTACAAATGGCACCAATGCCTGTACACTAATACACACATGCATTACAAGAAGCCAAACAGAATTAGCCTTTAAAATGATAAGGACAGTTTGATTATATTTATTACAACATTCTAAAATCTGTATTTAAGTAACTTGCCAAAAGCAGTTACCACTTATACTGTAACCAATGAAATTTGTGGCAATTTTGACTGATGCGCCACTTCAGTGAAATCCAAGATTTTACTCCTTGATATTGAAAATATCTAAAATTCTTCAGTGTCTTTTATTCTTATGAAGGCAACAGGAAATGGGGATGAGAGGGATGAATGCTTCGAAAGAATTATCAGCCCATATAACACAAACATATAAATCAAGGTTCAAAATTTCATGCAGAAGGCAGTCACACAGAAAAGATCGGAACAAACCACTGAACAGCTTCATCTAGTGTGAGTTCTCTGTTTTGAGGGCTTTCATGTTGCACTGTGCTGTCACATACAGTGACATGGAAGAACTCAGATCCATGGCTGGATCACTGAATAATAGACCAAGGAGAAAAATAAGGATAGCAACTGAGGAGATTAAGGGTTAGAAATAATATGACTTTCATGAAAGTGTATTTATTATTTTACTTACTAACAGCGACAATGAAATCTTTGTGCAGCTTGAAAGTCATCAGTGGTTCTGAAAGACACCTGGTTGTAAAAAAATATTAAAAAGAATATTAAAAACCACACCTTACTTGAAGTCTTTTTGTGATAGCCCTCAACATCTGCATAATGTATATTGGTAAGTTGTAGGAAACCCAATTCAGTGATGACTGATTGCAAGTAGTATACAACTCAATCACATACATAGTCTGAAAATCTCCTTGAGTTTAATCTGGTGTCACCATGTAAACTAGTAAGCGAAATACTACTGGCACTGACTTCAGCACAGAGAATCACTGTTTTCTGGCTTTCATACTGTAGCACAGGAATAAATACAACTGCAGAACATGGGACAAGTGGGCTGCAGAAGCAATCTTTTGCCCAAGAAAGGCAAAAATGAAATGAAATGAAATAAAATTTGGGACCAAAATTCTGATCTGAGAGATCCTAGAAGAGTCACCCTCTGAAAGACAGAGTGTGAATTGTTTTCTAGACACAAACACACAGCTCCTGCTAGCTCATGTTCCCATTTCACAAATATAGTACCTACAATGATTTGTGCTTCTGAAGATTTACTATAAATTTCTTCAACCAAAGCCAGTCTTTTCAATGAAGTTTACATGAGCATTACACTATAACTCCTAGGCTTACTTTCCAGAGTGAATAGGGATTCCTGATGCTACCCTTTGTCAGGTGACCGGTTTAGGAAATCTAGGTTTTTAGAAGGCATAGAACACCCACCAACTGAATTTGACGCTTTTCATTATGTTTCTTTTGAACGTTATATATTGAGACCCAAAAAAGACTGATCTCAGAAGTACCATTCTTGAAAATTCTGTCTCTTATTAGCAAAAACTTTAAGAGAAAATGATAGTGTGGGAGGGATATGGTGTTTGTGAAGACACCAACAGCATAGGATAAAAACCTATGCTTTTGCAGAAATTTTTATTCTGCTCCAACAATGATGCCATGAAGCCTCATGGTACACAGCTTAAGGGATTCAGAAAAGAAAGACTGAGCACAACATATTTTGTGGTTAATGTAAAAGTCTTTAAATAAAACCATGCAATTAATTAAATTCTGACAAATTTAGGGCTATATATATGGCATGACTATCTTAATAAGGCAGAAAGTGTGTGACAGATTTTAGATTTATTATTACACATAATCACAGGGATATTAGGCAAGATAATAATATACTCAATTATTACCATGCTAACGGATACAAGAAATGTAATAGGATATTAATAAGGAAAAGATTAATGGGCCAGAAAAGGAATACTGAGATTTGTCTAGCATCATACTTACCTGAGGTAGTTTTTTAGTCCACTTGTTATTGTTTTATTGTCCCAAAGTTCCATATCAATATCCATATCAGGAGGAGATTTAGGGGCTGGTAGAAAATTGAATTTGTGTTATAGATTGACTAACACACTAACTAGCAAAGCTAATAGATTAGTCATTTAGCTCATGTAATTACTTACTAGCCAGATTAACTACCAATCTGATAAATTTAAATCTTTTAATCTCTGCCAAAGTATTAATAAAAATGAATTCAGCACTCATATTTAGTACCTGTAAACATTAACTATAAGCACTGTATCAAAGTGTAAAGTAAACCCTAATCAACAGAGAATTACTAACGTATTTGGCTTAGACATTCACAGGCATCAGAGCACCAAATTAGCATGAAAAGTGAAAGACTAAACCAACTGTTTATTTAACAGAGATATGCTGTGTTACCGAACTAAGCTTCAGACCACTTCTGAAATATGCCAAACAGATACCAATAAATAGAACTTTAAAGCTAAAAGAAGAAATGCATTTTATCAGTAATTTGCTCATGTTTATCAATGATTGCACGCAGAAATTGAATACTAATGCACACAAGAAACTAGTTAGATGGATCACTCATTTTAAGACTGGAAACTAAATTTAAGTAATTGCATGTACAAAATTGTAAATACTATGACATGATCTTCTGAGCACAGCAGTTAAGGCAAAAGGGACCACAGCACACATGCCGCACACTGACAAAGGTTCACTTCAGATACTTACAAAATATGGTATTCATCAGCTTTTGCACCTTGGAGTTTACACCACCTATTCTATACAGTCCCAGGATTGTAATACCTACAGTGGGAAAACAAGCACATTGAAAATAATGAAAATATGGTTATTCCGAAACATGCTGATGGAACCTTGGTGTATGTTTTCAAACCATCTAAATGTATTTATGGAAAATTGTACAATTACATTCTTGAGTACTGCTTTGATCTACTGAATTCTCTTCTGGGATGTTAACAAATGCATTCCACTGAATCACCGCACTATACAACAACCCTTTTGCACAGAAATGACCCATAAGAGCAAACAACAAGATGGCTGTGAAAAGTGAAAAATAACACCCAAAAGCAGTCTTAAAACACATTACACGTTAACAAGTTAGCTAGACTTCAGTGGAATTACTACGCATCTATATTTGCTTAGACCATCATCTCTTCCAGTTAAGAACTGATTGACGTTTATAGGAGAAATAACCCAAAATAAAAACATATACTGTATACTGTTGCAACACTGCAGCTGAGAATTTATATGTTATGCATGGATCCCCATGCAAAATAGAGACAGTGAAGTCCCAATTTACCCAGAAGTTTCAACTGTTAGGTTTTTTTTAATAGCATAGATACTAATAAAAAATGTTTGAAGTGTGACATTCACAACACAGTATTTCAGGATTGCAGTTATGATAATTTTATTGTTTTTAACTGCCTTTTAAAATCAGCAGGATTTAAAAGTCTTTTCTCCACTTCAGGTTTTACCATTTAAAAATTGTCCACCTTTCCTTTGAAAACAACATTCCAAAGTCTCATGTCACTTAGATAACTTAGGTGTTTTGTTTTAACCCCTTCCATTTTATTTCCCCCAGAAAAAAAATGCAAGCTCTGAGTCAGCAGTGTTTCAAAAGCTACATTAACATTGTCACCTGAGAAACTGAAATCATGTTAAGCTCAATGTTGCACAGAGAGACCAGACAGCTTCTGGATTAGAAGAGAGTTGCATACTGGTGGTTCAGGGCGTGGCCACTAAAAGGTTACCTCTTTTTGTGGAAGATGATATAGCCATAATCTTCATTTGAAAGGGGTTAATTAAAAACGTGCTGTGAGTTGCAAGATGTCATCTCATCGGGCAAGTGACTATTATTTTCTTTTTGTACATTCCCACTACTAAAAATGAGTTTCTAAACATTTAAAAAATGGGTAAACCACGCACAAAATGAGTGAATAAAATGACAGGAGTTATGCTCTGCAAAAAAGATGTTCCAGCAGAGAGTATTCATGCCACCTGTTGGTCTTCAGGTTTCATGCCAGAAACCAAAGTTGGGAGCTGAGGCTCCCTAACAGTTTTACGATGAGAAAGCACAATTTGGTGCACACAGATTAAACACTAAAGATGTGTGCAACTCTGTACTAAGCTAAGTAACATGAAATTACAGAAAACGTTTAAAAAACCTACTTAAATGATATGTTAAGAACAGTTGTTGGAACACGTGGCAACAGTTTTAAGTGTAAAGTACAAGATAAAACGCAAAAAGCACAAACCAAATGATGGACACATACCAAAGCACAGCTGTAAAACATGCAGAATTAATCAAAGTAATATTTGATAAAAATGCTCATAATAATCTAATACATAATTTGTGATTTAATACACACCTCTTGTTTCTACAGCATGAATACATTTCCTCACAAAGTTGAAACCTGCTTCATTTAAGAACACTATAAGAAGAAGAAAAAAGGTAATTCTTTTCTAACATCAGTATACAAAATCTCCGTGTTTAGCTACATTCACGTGTTAGTCAAGAAGGACTGACACACATCTATCCATGAGATTATGATACCTACTCTGTAATAGTATTCTTGTAGATACATCCTTAGCACTCAAAATCCAACCTTTTAATCATTACTATATGATTAGGAGCAGAATATTCTACTGTCTTTCTCAGAAATCAGTAGCCCCTATATGCATACAGCTGAAAGCTTGTAGCTTGAAAAGGAGATTACTGTACATTACGAACAGAATATATTCATTGGTTTTAATACGACATTCTTCCTTGCACATGCACATAAACACTTATAAAATGGTAACATAGGAAAACAATCTTTGTTATTGACTTCAATTAGTGAGCTTATTTGAAGTGAAAGTATTTCTCATTAATTTTTGTATCTTCAATGCTCAGTGCTCTAACTAGCTAAATAAAGATCTGATAGCAGCATTTTTATCACCATTAAAATAAACATCGTCACATAAAAAACATAGTGGCTTAAATTTTAGATTTCCAGAATCTCAAATATACCTCCTATGAAGATGTATGTTCATATCTGACACATTGCTTGCTCTCTCTGAGAGACATATACCCACACATATATTTAAATTATTTTTACATATTTCTGTTAATATGTTAATAAGACATATGTGTTAATATAATGTTAATTATAATGTTAATAAATCTCATAGTATCTTTAAATATACTTGTATTATTACTCAGTGTATGTATAATAGATGCATATACACCTAAAATCACAAAGATGTGATGGGCCGAGGCCAGCTATAAGACATTCAACGAGGCCAAGTGCCAGGTCCTGCACTTGGGTCACAACAACCCCATGCAACGCTACAGGCTTGGGGAGGAGTGGCTGGAGCGCTGCCCGGCGGAAAGTGACCTGGGGGTGCTGGTTGACAGCCAGCTGAACATGAGCTGGCAGTGTGCCCAGGTGGCCAAGAAGGCCAACAGAGTCTTGGCCTGTACCAGCAATAGTGTGGCCAGCAGGAGTAGGGAAGTGATTGTGCCCCTGTACTTGGCCGTGGTGAGGCCGCACCTTGAATACTGTGTTCAGTTTTGGGCCCCTCACTACAAGGACATTTTGGTGCTGCAGCGTGTCCAGAGAAGGGCAACAAAGCTGGTGAGGGGTCTGCAGAACAAGTCTTATGAGGAGCAGCTGAGGGAACTGGGGTTGTTTAGTCTGGAGGAGGCTGAGGGGAGACCTTATCGCTCTCTGCAACTACCTGAAAGGGGGTTGTGGTGAGGTGGGTATTGGTCTCTTCTCCCAAGTAACTAGTGATAGAATGAGAGGAAATGGCCTCAAGTTGTGCCAGGGGAGGTTTAGACTGGGTATTAGGAAGAACTTCTTCACTGAAAAGGTTGTTCAAGCATTGGAACAGGCTGCCCAGGGAAGTGGTTGAGTCACCATCCCTGGAGGTATTTAAAAGATGTTGTGCTTAGGGACATGGTTTAGTGGGACTTGGCAGTGTTAGGTTTACAGTTGGATTTGATGATCTTAAAGGTCTTTTCCAACCTTAATGACTCTATGATTCTGTATAGGGATATTATTTCAACACACTGGCATATATTTACATTTAGGTATGCAGACTCCCTTTTAGAGATTTATTAACTATATTGTAGCTTTGGAGCCAATGAATTTTTCTTCTAATTTATGTTTGATAGTTATACAAAAGTTGAAGGCTTTCTCGCAGTTTACATAGCTTAGTATATGTTTTTGTATAACCCAATCATCTAATCCAACAAACAGTTATTTCATAGCAACAGAAAGAAAATGTAAAGTAATTAATCTCTCACACACACACATCTAGAAACCAGGACATTAAAGAAATCTAGCTATATTTGGTAACTCTACATAAATAAAAAGCTTACTTTCTTCCTTCTTGCTAATAATGGCTGGCAGTGTGTAGATCTGTAAAAAAAAGGGCAAGAGGTCAACGTTTGTGCTTTAAATGCTTTATTGCCAGGTTTGTTGGTATTTTTTAAGCTAGCTGCAACATGCTGTGTATTAGCTTGCTGCTAGGGGAAAGGCAACCTTGCCTTCCACCTTTCCCTTGATGTTTACACCCACAGCACTCACCCAGGTTATCAGCCCTGGGCTAGGATCTGAGCAGGTGGAGAGGGCAACAAGCCACTGTTTTGGTTGTGTTTGCAATTTTACAAAGCTGATCACCTTCACCTCTGGGGAGAAGGCAGAGGGCCAGTGGGATGTGTCCTAGAAATCTATTCAGGCCAGCCTTGAGATTATGGATTGACTAGGGATTTAATAGCATTAAATTTATAGGCACCTAAAATGTGTTGTAAGTCAGATTTGCAGACTCCAAATGGGTTAAATTTCAGTACTGTTTCAGTCAAGCAAGAAGCTTGTAAAAACACTAATCTATCTCATAAAATTGATCAACCATTTTTTTCCCCTTGGACACAGGTCTGGCATCACTCTCATTCAGTGACTATTTTAAGAGCAGATTAATAGTGGGAAGAAATCTCAGACAAGCCTGTCTCTTAGTAGCTTTCAACACATTTTTATGCTCTCTGCGGTGCCTTTCAAGATGGTGCTAATTGCTTACTCCACGATGCTGCCCAAAAGCTAGTTTTTCTTTACCAGTGTAAAAACTACCACTTCCCAAATGTTACCTGAACCATGAATCCTATTAGACAATATGCTAGCATATTACTTAAACATTAAATATCCTAACATAAAATGAGGCCTACAGCTAGTGGTTTTCCCCAGGGGTCAGTACTGGGTCTGGTTTTGTTCGTCATCTTCATCAATGACCTAAATGAAGGGTTGGAACGTGTCCTCATCAAGTTTGCTGATGATACAAATCTGGGAGGAGTGGCTGATACACCAGGAGGCTGTGCTGCCATTCAACGGGACCTGAACAGACTGGAGAGTTGGGCGGAGGGGAACCTCATGAAATTTAACAAGGACAAGTGTAGAGTTCTGCACCTGGTTAGGAACAACCCCACACACCAGTACTGGTTAGGGGGTGCCCTGCTGGAAAGCAGCTCCTTGGAGTCCTGGTAGACAATAAAGTATCCATGGGACAGCAATGTGCCCTGGTGGCCAAGAGGGCCACACAGAGAAGAGTGTGACCAGCAGGTCAAGAGAGGTTTTCTTCCCCCTCTGCTCTGCGCTGGTGAGGCCTTATCTGGAGTATTGTGTCCGGTTCTGGGCTCTCCAGTTCAAGAGAGACAAGGAACTTTTGGAGAGAGTCCAGTGGAGGGCTCTGAGGATGATTAAGGGACTGGAACATCTCTCGTACGAGGAAAGGCTGAGAGACCTGGGGCTGTTTAGTGTGGAGAAGAGAAGGCTGGGAGGCGACCTTATCCATGTCTATAGATATCTGAAGGGTGGCTGTCAGGAGGATGGAGCCAGTCTCTTTTCAGCAGTGCCCAGTGACAGGACGAGGGGCGATGGGCATAAACTGCAGCACAGGAAGTTCCACCTCAACATGAGGAAAAACTTCTTTACTGTGAGGGTGACGGAGCACTGGAACAGGCTGCCCAGAGAGGTTGTGGAGTCTCCTTCTCTGGAGACCTTCAAAACCTGACTGGACACGTTCCTGTGCAACCTGCCCTAGGTGATCCTGCCCTGGCAGGGGGGTTGGACCAGATGACCTTCAGAGGTCCCATCCAACCTCTACCATTCTGTGATTGTCTGTGAATAATATATAAATAAAGGCTTAAATTCACTGATAGTTCTGCTTTTCTACTTTGTACCTACCTTCACTGTATGCTTCCAATAGTGTCTCACAAAGAACAGAACTGTATTTGCCTGTACAGGCTATCTGAAATGCACACTAGCTTCTTTCTTAAATACATGTGCCACAAAACTGTAAAAAGGAAATGAAAAAATATCCTTACCGGTTCCTTTCCATCCATAGCTTCGAGCCAAAGTTTTCGGTTGGATTCTGAAAAAGCTTGCAGAGTGATGATTCCTGGTCTGTCAAAAACACACATATACTGAAGTTACTAATTTCTTTTTCTCAAACAGTATCCAAAGTCAGAATCCAAACGCATATTGACATGAAGTGAATACATAAAAGACAGAAAGAAGTTAAGGAAGTTGATGGCTTCTGACATAACACAATAATGTTGAGCTAGATTTAAAAACAGGTCTGTTTTTTTAGAAGTTTGGTACTGCAATATGTACTTTTGGATGCCTAGTCCTAAGTGCTACAAGCCTCTCGTAAGTATTAGGCACATCTGTATTCCAAGATGAGTTATAGACCTGCAAATGGATTCCAATACAACCCATTTTTCAGTGGGGAGATGCTTAGGGTGGAAAACTTAAGGGCAAGATACATCACCTCAATTTGACTAAATATGTCTATGCCTGATCTGGTTATCTACATTCCTTTCATAGCAAATGAAGAGAATAGGTACATTTAATCTAAAAGTCATTAAAACCCAAAATAGATATCCAAAGTCGGCCAAAAGAAATGTGCCCTAAAACGGTTGCCTAAAAAGTGGGCTTTGAGATAGTATCTCAAGTATGGAGATGTAAAGCCAATTGAGCTGAGTACTGGTCATGGTGCAGGAATTTTTTATTTGAGAGGATTCAAAAAACCGCTGTTATTTCTGCTGGCTGTGCTCTAACCGCTACAACAGAAGTTAAAAAAGTGGCATATCCTCTCTGTTGATGAAGCTTTGACATTGCATAGGAAAAGAGTCATGGGAACTAGTGAAGTGGTGAGGGAACCAATTTCAATCTTTGTTCCTGGAATGATATGAAAAAATGTGTAAATACAAGGAATTAGTCTCTATTTGTGATCATAGGCAAATGAGCTCTTTAAGAAATGCTTTGAAATGAATTCACTGATTTGCCAACATAGAAGGCCCAAGAGACAGCCCATTTTAAAAAGTCCTGCTTCCACACCAGCGTAGTGTATCTCTGCTCAAAACTCTCAACAGACTGTCCAAAATTGTGATTTTTCTATGGCAGGTTCACAAATAAAGGACATGGTAGTTTTTACTAGGTATTCATCTTCCACTATAAAAATAACCAAAAAACCACCATCCCCTCCTACCTTCTCCAAAAGGCCTACATTGTCACCTTGTTTTTAAAAAGCATGCAAGAAAGCAACTGGACAATACAAAATATCAAAATGTGTGTTCACACACATACACCAAACCATTCGAGGAGCAGGCCCTGCCTTTTTACCTAAAAAGGCAAGTTGAGTATTTTGTTTTCTATCTACCACCACAAGTGTAAAAAGATACAGTTAATCCAGATTAAGATGTATAATTTTTTTTCTCTTTTCATAAAGTCTAAATTTACCTATGTTTTAATATTCCATCTTACCACCTACCCACAGATTCTTACCTAGAACTTTTCCTCTCAAAAATACTTTAGAAATAGAAACAGACTTTTTTTTTCCTTTTTTCTATTGTGACTACTGCTTAATATTTCAGTTGGAAAATTGCATTTATACTTACAGCCCCTTGGATAGCATGTACAGAAAGAACAGAAATTTCTGAGTGTCATTTTACTTCAAGCTTAGAGATACCTGCTTTTAGCTCTGTGTTTCTGATATAATCTGTTGGCCAAGTTTGCAGTCATAGTATGGCATCTTTTAATACTCAAATATCTAACACTATCATCTCCAAATACTAGTTTTCTTGAGGGGAAAAAAAAAAAAAGCCCAAACCAATTTCAATACATTTTGAACTAACTTCCTCTCTAGTTACTGAAATAGTTGGTAATTTCTCACAAATAAATATTACATTCAAGGTGAAACACATTTTTTTATATCACTCCAATACAAATCAGACGGTGTAACCTCTAGAATAGTTTTTAAAAGAAGTCTGCGCTGAATGTAGGTGTGAAAAACACCTAAGTAAATTTGTAATTAATTATGTCAATTAGAAGGACTCACAGTGTGTGTTCTCCATTAGTTGTTCACAAGTGTTTCTTTCAGTTAACATGGTTCTTCAGTAAAATGAGATTCGCACATAAGTCTGCACGGTTTTCCAATGTTTTAATGAGATATTATTTCATATAATGCTTCATATAATGTTGCATATAATAATGCAAGGAGAGAATTAGCTCTGTGGGATAAGGTGTTTGGAGACAGAAGTTCCCCATAAAATCTTGCAACAAAATTTTGAAGACTGGTGTAGCTGCACGTTTTTAAAAAAGAGTTCTTTCATGATGAAAAGTCATACCCTCATGTTACGAAAGAAATTTATCTTTTACTAATGTCAATTACTTGTAAAGATTTCTGTATTTTGCAGGTGATGTCCAACATTTTAATCCAAGTAAACAATATTAAATCTTGAATTTAAAATTAGTTCCAATGTAATCATTACCACACAGTATTGCAGCACTGTGTTTATATGAACTCGCTCACATTCTTAGTCATTAGTGACATCAGTAACAGCCACTGCATCTTCTCTTTCTTAGAGCAAACCCATGTTTTACCAACATGACATTCAGAAGGTATTAATGTTGCCCTTGTATATGAACTCCCACCAAATATTTCTAGGTATTTTGTTGTCTATCTATTGCCTCTGCTGACTTGAAAAAAATTCACTACTTCCCTGCTAAATACCAAATCCATCAGAAAAGTGAACTTTCTATCAGCCTGTGAAAGTTACATCCTTACAGTAATGACCAAGTAACTTTGTATTCTACTCCCCTTTCAATCTCCTGTCCAAGTTCACAGAATGGCTTTAACTTATAGGCCATGCCCATCTGTAATCAATCAAAATGTCCAAAAGGCATAAACAGTATGTAAAAAGTGCCTGTAACTATCTCTTTGGTGAGAACGTGAGGAACTGCAGATAGAACTAATTGTTCTATGCAGTTTTGTTGAACTGTGGAAGTTCTAGCAGAGAGAAGGGACAACACTTACTTGTGAGTACATTACAGTGGTACTGCCACAGTAATTGGCCATATATTGCAATAAATGCAATTCTACTTAGAAAGAAACAACTACCAATTTCAAACTCAACCTGTCAATTCAAGCTTAGGAGCTTTCAAGAGACCAATTAGACACAACATTTGTTCATATCAAATTTCTCTTTCTTACACCTGAACACACTCAAGTTTAGAAAACATTTTGTATTGTGTATAATAATGTACTGTGTATAATAATGTATTATATTTGAAAGTACCAAAGTAGCCCCAAAATCATCATGTAAATACAACGGTTCTGAAAGGAATTTAAAATGACAGCAACAGTCATAAAATATTTCTTCAGAGAATGATTACAAAAGTCAGTCTATTTATAATATTTTAAGGGGAAAAATTAATTCAATATTCCTCTTAATACCCAAGCTTGAAAAAAAACTTTTACGAAGTAATGTGTACATACACTTAAAATACAGACAAGCTGTTTTCATCTATCTTATATAATTGTAATATCCAGGAATAAATGAAAAAAAAAATATTGTAGAAGTAATTTTCAAAAAAGAAGAATGATGTGCTATCATACATTTCTGAAAGAAATAAGAGACTGATACAGAATATGCCTCTTAGTAAGCATCTATAAAAATATTTATGAACTCTTCCTAAAAGAGGGTAGTCAGTTGTGCTACAGGTTCCGTAAGAATCCATCTTGCATCTGCATGCAAAGGTAATGTAGTTAAGACAACACATATGCAGTGTAGTGAATTTTGTTAGGAAAACAGCTTTGAACAAGTAAGTACTAAGTCTTGAAAGCCTAGTTTGTCTGGATACAAGCATACTGAGAAATACATGTTCCTGTTACAGGAGTAATTATTATATATTGGTTGCAAGTGCTTCTATTTTTAACTATTTTCAATTTGTTAACACAATGAAAAAAAATCAAACCTCTCAAATACTTCAATATCAAAACAGAAACGTTTGTCAATTGAATCTGTCTTTCTCCTGATGCAAGATTTTAGCTTGAATATTTCTGGTGAGCTTGTGACAAGGCCATTCTATAAAACAAAACAAAACAAAACAAAATTAGCACAGGCAGTATGCTGATATATCTTGGCTTCGTATCTTAAATTTAACTGTAATGAACAGTCCAAAGAACATGCCTTAACATGGGCATTAAAATTATTTAGGAACATATAAAATAATTTCTCTGTATATAAAATAAGACTACAGTTAATAGCTTTCTGTCACGTTTGTTATTTAATCATTGTATTCCAGAAAACTCCCTAAATTGAAAACTTTACAAACATCTGCATATATAACATATGTCACATGTTACAACAAATATCATATAATTCTGTCAACTCTTACACATAGACAAAAAGATTTCTAAAGAATAAAGCTGACTAACTCCTAGTTCTGGCCACCATCATTGTGAGGTCACTCTCTATAATGTTGGAAAGGCTGATGCAATCAGGGGAGTTCCTGAGGAATGGGAGAAAGCAAATGTCACTCCTGTCTTCATGAAGAGTAAGGAGAAGAATATAGAATCATAGAATCATGGAGTCATATAGGTTGGAAAAGACCTTTAAGATCATTGAGTCCAACCGTTAACCTAACACTGCCAAGTCCACCACTAAACCATGACCCTAAGTGGCACATCTACGTGTCTTTTAAATACCTCCAGGGATGGTGACTCAACCACTTCCCTGGGCAGCCTGTTCCAATGCTTGACAACCCTTTAGGTGAAGAAATTTTTCCTAATAACCAATCTAAACCACTCCTGGTGCAACTTCAGGCCATTTCCTCTTGTCCTACAGGGGACTACAGATCAGTCTGCATCACCGTGATCCCTGTGAAGGGATCCTGGAAAGCATTTCCAAACATATTAGGGAGAGAAAGGCGACTGGAAGTAGTCAGCATGGATTTAATGAATGGGAGATCATGCAGGATCAACTTGATAGCCCTCTACAATGTGATGGATGGCTCAGTGGATGATGGAAGAACAAAGAATATTGTTTATCTCAACTTTAGCCAGGCTTTCGACACTACATCCTACTACAGTAGGATACTTCCTACTACATTCTCACATAGACAGTCTATATAGTCACATAGACAAACTGGTGAAGTACAGGCTAGATAAGCAGATGGTGAGGTGGACTGAAAACTGGCTGAACTGCTGAGCTCACAGCAGAAGTCCAGCTGCAGCCAGCCACTAGTGCTATGCCCAAGGGGTCAGCATGTTACGCATGAATAGGAATAAACCCAGGCACGAGGACAGGCTGGGGCTGACAGGATGGAAAACAGCTTGGCAGAAAAGGACCTGCAAGTCCTGGTGGGCACCAAGTTGACCAGGAGCCAGCAATGTGCCCTTGCCAAAGAAGGCCAACAGCCCCCTGTGCTGCATCAGGCAGAGCACTGAGAGCAGGTCAGTGGAGGTGATCCTCCCGGTCTGTTCAGCACCGGTAAGACACATCTGGAGTGCTGTGTCCAGTGCTGGGCTCCCCAGTGCAACAGAGAGAATGTGATGTACTGAAGCAAGTCCAGCTAAGGGCTACCAAGGTGATTACGGACATGGAGCATCTGTCATATGAGGAGAGGCTGAGAGAGCTGGTAATATTCAGCCTGGAGAAGGGGGATCATATCTATTCATAGATAAATACCTGATGGGAAGGAGTAAAAAAGGAGTCAAATTCTTCTCACTGGTGCCCAGTGAAAGGGCAAGAGGCAATGGGCACAAACTGAAATACAGGTAATTTCATTTGAACTTAAGAAAAAGCTTTTCTACGAGTCAAATGCTGAAACAGGTTGCCCACAGAAGTTGTGGGGTCTCCATCCTTGGAGATATCTAAAACCTGTCTGGACACAAGCCTTGCTGACCTGCTCTGGTTGACCCTACATTGAGCATGGAGATTAAACTAGATGACCTCCAGAGCTCCCTTCCAAATCTCATCCATTCTATGATTCTGTGCAAATATGATTGATTTCCTATGCATTTGCGACCACCACATTAGAGAAGTTATTAACTATGTGGCTTATATAGGTTATAAAAGAAATATTTTTACTTAAATATTTATCTATGCTATATAAAACATGCATTCCTTCATGTATGGAAACAGCCTTATACTTTCTTCACCACATTTTTTTCTTTTAACAGTTCCTGAATGCTTAATGTAAAAAATGGAATATACAGTTCATATATGTGTTCATGCACATGCAACTCACCACTTTTCCACCAGATTTTGTTTCAGCTGTACTCATTGTAAATGTTTTTGTTCCTTTATCATAAGTGCAGTAATGTTTTACCCATGTAAATCCAAGAGGTCCTAGATTAAAGAAAGATAGTATTAAAAATAATTATTTTGGCATTTTATCACTATTTTAGTTGGAGTTACATGGAGTAGAGAAATGAAACATAACAGCATCCACATGTAGCCTACAAAATCAAAAACTCCACCATTTTTTAGTTTGAACATGTTGTTCAGGTACAATTTTCAAATATTGCAGCTTGCTGAGGTTGCTCAACAAAATTCCAGCAGACTGATTTTCTTTGGCAACCGGATAGGTAACAGCACTTTACTAGGGTAGATAAGCAGGAGACAGGCAAGATCCTGAGGATTTTTCTGCCTAGGAAATACAGTTGAAGATTTTATCAACCCAAGTGAAGCATAAGGATTCAGTATTACATGCTTTCTCTGAGGGAAACCTTGAAGTCTGGTATTAGATCCAGAAAATTGGACAAAGTCCTAAAGTCAGAGTACATTTCCCTTTACTTTCAGAGTTCTTGTCAAAGGCAAAAAATACTTTTGGTAGTATCATAGGAACTCTATTCTTCTACCTCTTACCTTAAGGGAATGGGTAAAATGGCACTGGGTCAGAGAAAGATTTAATCTTGCGTAGTTGAACACCGGAGGGTGATTTCATTATGGAAAAGGAAAGGAAGGAAAGGAACAGTGAACTCTAAAACAACAGTGGTTTAGAGATGAGGGTTAAAATGCTGGATGGCAGAGGTGGCGCCTTCAGCAGGAAATGATGGCCTTTTATGCCTTGGGAGGGGGTCTGCTGGGGAAGAGGTGGCTGTAACAGTGGCACAAAACTGACAAAGTCCACAAACTGACAATTGCACACACTCACAAGACCAAAGTATAATGTACTTATGGATTTACTAGTCTTTGATTTAGATAGCCATACATGAAATCCACAGTGATCCCCAAATAAATGGATATATGCCTTATCCTGGAGAGGTCACACCACACTACTACTTAATCCTACTGCAAGGTATAGGTTTTCTGATGCAGAAAGATGTTTTCACTCCTGGATTACCTCAAGCTTTGCTCAGGCATTGTTGTGAACCTTTATTCACTGATCTAAATACAAAACCCTCTTGATCTTAAGCTCAATGGCATTTTAAACTTCAGCCGCTAACCTAGCTTATATACAGGTACTTATAATGTGTTCTTTGCTGTGAGGACACATAGTAAATCCTCCTTACCATTTCCATAATTCTCTCCACATCCTAGAAGTACAACTAAGATATCTCAGAATTTTCTGGGGAAAAAAAAAGTTTACTATAGCACAGAGAACAAGATAAGCTCCCAAGATTCTTACAGATACATCTGGAGGGGTAGTGCACTGCAGAGGACAGGATAATTCAGGTTTTTGCAGTGTGACTGCTCCCCCTTGGGCCAGAACATTATGGCTATAACTGCACCGGTTAACAAACAGTGCTGGCAGCACCCACGCTTGCTAGGTAACACATAGCTAGTAGAGAACTTGGACAAAGCTGCTTGATTTTTGAGGATGGGAAATTTAGCATAGATGGTGTAACAGTCTGTGCAAGCTAGTCTCCCTGGCAGAGTACAGCCCCATTTATTTTACTAGCATTGACAGAGCTTCTGTGTACTCAGTCGCAGACAGCAAACACAATGGCTGTGTGTGAAGAGGTACCAAGAAAGAAAAGTGTTTCTTTCCTCTTGGACAGCATTATGCTTCAGAGCCTGGCATTCAAACATGGTCCCTCTCTGCAGAGCCATCACAAATGTAGGTGCCAAAGTAAAATACATATATATAATGCAGTATTTGAACTACTGTGCAAAGTCAGAATAGGAAACGACTAGATGATACTTTCAACCCACATGTGATTTTCCAATTCATTTCAATGGGAGTTACTAATGGGGAAAAAAAATTATACTGATTTTTCAAAGTACAGTATATCTGCACCTTTTAGTTCTTTTTAAAATGAAAGTGCTCAGAGTTTAAAAAAAAGAAGTATTTAGGGATTTTGTGTTTGCTTTTAAAAAAAAATGTAAACAGTTAATTAAAAATGGAAGGTTTTAAAACCAAACCTAGTAGTTTGGTATAGATACAATGACTTTGCCTTCTAAATGTAGCCTTCCACAAAGGTGGTGGATATACGGGAGGCTGCATCAGTCATGTAAGTCAGATGTCTGGCAATCCACAAAGGGAGATGTGGAAATTTATACCATCTGTAACGGCAACTCGGAGAAAGTTCTCCCATTGCCTGTATTTTGCAGGAAAGTAATGTCATGAATTGGCAAGTCAACTGGGTACCCAGCCTCAGAAATTAGCTGTTCTGGTCTTATATTGTAACTTACTTTCACTTAGCAAAACAAAATCTATAATAATGTTAAATCAATTTTTCCTCTGATGGCATTTCACTAACTCTTTTAGCATATATAAGAAGGATGAACACTCTCAAAGCTGTTTTAGATGAGTTTAAAAGTCACCTGCTTTTCAATAAAAATTGTGGCCAGAAACCTACATTGCAACTTCAGGCCTGTTACTCTGACCATCCATCTGAATAAAAACAATTTATGGCCTCCTGACATTTAAAAAAACCCACTATTTACTATTATGCATAACACTAATAAATATATAAGGGATTTAGTTTTACTCTCAAGAATAGCAAGTATTTAACCCAATTGTCCAAAATTTGACACAAGTCTATGGAATGATGGTTGTAGGAAAATAAACCTGCATGACAAGGAAATACACAACTAGTACCTTCCCCACTGACAGAGATTACAGACCCTGTTACTCTTACTCCAGAATAAACTAATGAACGAATTTCTTTTCAGTAAGAGGATGTCAAGTTGGCCTCTCTCTGTTTAATAAAGCACAGAATGTGCCCAATGCTTCACTCCTTTTCTCCCTCCCGCATTAGCAGGGCTCAGTGTAATTTCCACTTAACACTGGTTTCTTTTATCACCATTACTCAATTAAAACATAAAGGGTCTTCTTAAAACTTTCAGTGCTACTGAGGGTAAAAGTGGCTGAGGTTAACTATGATAAGCATTGAGGCTTCTTTCTTTTAGCTCACATGTGGAATAAAGATTAATTTCATTATGTTATTTGGAAAACCAATTATCTACAACTCCATGTAGTCTCTTGAGTTATTATCTAAAAGAAGATATCTTCAAAACTGAGGCTGTCTGAGGTCAAGTCTGACACGGAGATTTTATATCCAGATGCCTTCTATTTATTTTTAGATTGAGAAATTAGGTGCAAAGTTCTATTTTGTAATTTTTGCATGAACATCAAACTTGCACAAGCATGTACACACTACCTCAAAACATTGCTATATACTTTTCTAGGGTTAGGCTGATTCCACAGCAAATAGAAAGATGAGGATTTTGCATGATCCTGTGTAATGCAGCTAGTTTGGGCTTGGTTTTCTGTACTGGTTAGAGTGTAAAACAGTGGAAGTTGACACTTCAGGTGACCTATGGCTTTGAATTGTCTCATTTGACTTTTCACATATTTCCTGGTTCTGTTTTCATTCATAACATGATGTATTGCTAGGCTCTTCCAAGTAGTTTCAGACACTTATGACAACTTCAGTTCTATTCCTTCATTTAGTTCATCACTTCATTGTCATGTCTCATGAAGTGAATAAAACATAGGATAGATTTGCAGCTATTTTGAAGTTGACAGACTGTATTTAGGTGACTTTTCTTCTTCTTACACCTTTGTTTTCCATCATGTGCATTTACTCTTAAGGTGGCTGGGTCAGTGGAGATCCCTGGTACAGGTGGAAGTTGCTCCTGCTAGGTGAACTATGGGGGGTCCTGTTCAGGCGGAGAAAGTACAGGAGACAGCAAGGTTTGGCAGACAGAGCCAAAACAGAATGCTGGGAGCTTGCAGCTTCTGCAGCAAGGTGTAGGGCAGTCAGCCAGAGCAGACCTTGCTACCAGTCAGCCACTGGGGTGGCCAATAGCAGGGACCTACCCACAAGGACCCAGGGAGCAGGAGTTGAGTTGCTTACAAGTGTTTCGATCACCATTCCATCTGACTGTAGTGACTCTGAGTGCTTTTTGAAAAGTTAAACACTTATTTTTCTTTCAAACCTCTCAATCACTTGGAAAGCAACCACAGCTGAAGTCTGCAGACATTCAAACACAAAGGTATTGTGTGTCCTTGCATTTGTTGCTGTGCTTTTCAAATTAAAAAGTACATCCGTTTTACTCACGTTTCTCCTGCACATAGAGATAGCCTTCCATTGTCCATTGGCTTGGTGGTCTGTAATCCTGGTTGGCTGATTTCATTCTTTGCATGAGTCTCTCCACTTCCTGCCTAGTGCTTTCAAAGTTATTCCGGGTCTAGTACCCAGAAAAAAGAAACAAACAAAAACCCACATTATCTCCTGCAAGTACTAAAAAACAATGAAGAACTAATCACTAATAATGCCAAGGAGACTGTATTGCAGATAAACAGAAGCATTTGCTAGAGACATAAAAGGGGAAAAAAAAAAGCAATGAAGAATACTACTCTCTCTTGCTCTAGAAACCTAGGAAAAACAGAGCAATGAAGAATTCAACTTAAGCACACAAGTGTAAAGAAAACATAGTTGAGAATAGTAACATTCCTCTTTCTGCAAGTCACTAACCTCAGAAAGGAGGTATTTTCCTATCTTTAGGTATGCTCACACAGTATTTAGCAAACAGATGCAGGCTTTCTCTCCGTGTACTCTAGGATACATAGACAGAAGGCAGGCTGAACAAGAAGTTGCTGATAGCATAGCACCAAGACTGGAGTAAGTCCCACTGAACCACTTGAAGTACAGTGCAGAAAACATTAGTTTGGGTTAATGCCAGGCTAATTTCTCCATACAGCTGTGGTCTCTCCAGACGTGGAAGAGACAAATGTACTGTGTATCCATCTCTGCAGTACTACCACAGCTGCTGATACCCAGAATCGTCAGGTTACCAGCACTGCCACGAACATTTTTTTGACAGGATTATGCAAACACCATAGTTAAGGATAACATAAATATACTAAGTAAGAAACAGGTTACAAGGGGCAGAACTGTGCCAAAAGCATGCAAGGACTGTGTCTGTCCTAAATATCACATGTGTAACCAGGCATCTGGCCAAGGAAGCAATTAGGTACAAAGATGGGTTATTCATATTTGTTAGTATCTATATGCATGTAAATGGGCATTTTTTCCTATTGAATTCAGTGGTGCCAGGATTTCCCTCCACACACCTAGCATGGTATAGTAGAGGATAATTATTATGAGCTGCCAGAGGTTTGACAGGGTGCTACTAATATACCATATGTTGAACACTTTGTTCCTACAGGTCATAGAATAAAGATTTTTGTAATGTTTCTGCAAAGTCTTACGGACTCTAATCCTGACTAGTCAGAAAGATACTCTCAGGACTTTATACACTGGTGAATACTTTCCCCTTTTTGTGGGCCATTCATGGAGTTGCATAGTAGTATAATAATACATATGTTAAATCTTCTTCTTGAAGATAAACATTATTATTATAGAGGGAGGTAAAATTCTTCTCTGAACTCTTCAGATGATATCCTTAGAGTGAAGTTATCAGTTCAGACCAAACTTGACAGAGGTCACTGTGAGACCTTCAAGAGGGACATGCCATTAAAGGGGGGAATGTCTCTATTTTGAGAACTTATCTCTGTTTGTCTACTAAGTTTTTAATTACTACTTTTAAGCAGCCAAGAGTTTGAAACAAATTACAGAAAACAAAGCCAAATGGACATACAAAGTACACCACTGGCCAGCTGAAACAGTGAAAGTGGCAACAGGTCATGTTAGGACATGGTGACCTGTTAAGAGCTGTTGGTCTGCCACTCTCTGCTACTCCTATGTCTGCTCCTGCTCCTGCTCTAACCTATAGGACAATTTTAAGAACAGAAACAGCAGTTCAGATCAGCTATTCTCCCAGACCTTAACACACAATGCAATGGACAGGAATACTTTTGACAGCTACAACAGAAAGGTTGAACACAATTTTCATTGGACACCGTCCTCAGCTTGTCTTTCCCTACCATCTGAGGTTGGTTGATGGTCTGAATGAAAAGTCAGTAGATAGCCCAGCTGGCAAAAGGAAGCTGTGGATCTAGATCTGGAGCCAGAATTCAAACTTCTGTGTGACAGCAGTGAATGATGTAGTGTATCCCACTATATCTTCATGTACGTGTTTCTTTGATATATAAATATAGTAAAAAATAATACCATAATATATTGTTCCTTCTGCCTAACTTTACATCTCCCTCTACCTCTGTAGTCTATTTACAACTTCAAGTTGTACTTATATAATATTTGAGAAGAGATTACATTTACCTATTTCTTAATTAACATTGAAATTTAAAAAATCCTTTAATAATTCTGTTTCTATAGATATGCGCATAGAAGATACTAACATATTCTGACTTACAATGCCAGTTTTGGTCTGTGCTGTGGGCTCATGCTCCTCTCAGAACTTGCCATATTAAAGTAAATAAATCTCCGGACTAAAGCACATTTTCACCCTTTCACTGAAGCTGTGCTGTGCAACAACACTGACCCCTTGTGCCTTTATCTGGAAGAGTCTTAGTAGCAAACCAAAAGTAGCAAATACATAATTTGAAAGGAGAAGGCTGATTTGCTCTACAGACAGAGGACATCTGCATTTCGAAAAGGAAAAGGTTAATCATCTAGGAGGTTTTGCCTTATTTCCCTAAGCAGCATTTTAAATGGCATCTATACCTACATATGAACAACAGACATAAAGGGGGAGGGGGCTATGGAGGTGTGCTGCACATGTTTAACTGCAGCAAAACCTGGAAGAGTGCAGTACGCCTAAGAATGTATATCTACATTATCAGTGCTAAGGCAATGCCATCTTCCAAGTTTGAGCCAACATACGCCTCTCTAATAGCAAGATGCAACAGGGAAAATGTCAGTGTTTTATTTTCACAGGGAAAAACAGTTGAGCATAGTAAGGTGCTCTTGTACTCCCAGACGTGTTTCATGTTTCCTAAGTTCACTGGCCAAGGCAGTATCCACAAAAGCTGATGATCTTCTAAACTGTTGTGGCTTCTTTGACTCTAGTGGAGCTACAAAAATTACTGCTGGGTGAATATCTTTTATTGCAGGAATGAAATGGAAAAGAAATGAAGTCACCCCAAAGATACAGCATTTGGAGCAAATGATAGAATTCCTTCACTTTTTTTTTAATTTGTTCTGTATTTTGATGTTACTTGTCAAGAAAAATGTAGGTCTAGCCCAATATTAAGACGTTGAACTTCACTTTTTGTCTTAAAAGCAAATGATAGTGGTTCTAATGCAAATCGGGTATAAAGATACTGTGTATCTACTTACTTGTATGCCCTGGAAGTGTAACATCTGAGTTACACAGTGAAATAAATATATGCTTGTATACAGCAGTTATGATGAGTGGAAAATTATATTGATTCAATGCATTTTTGTTATTTCTGAAAGCTATGGAATTTTTGGGCACAGTTAATCTCGTCTGGCTCTTACCACCAAATTCAGACCAGTACACAGCAAAAGATCCATCTGCTCAATTGAGAGTAACTACATAAATAACTGATCCTTTCTTTTGATGGAACTTAATGCTTGTGAGAGCTGCTTACTGTGGAAGAAGGCCCCACCATCTCTTCGTGCCCAGAGCACAGCCAGAGAACTGCTTCCCAAGTATACTTTAAATACAGTGGGAAGCTAGCAGACAGCAGGACAAGCTTTTTGTGGCAATCTGTGATCTTAAAGAAACAAACTGCATCATTCTATACCAACTGGAGCAGTTTTGGGATACCCACTTACTCCAGAAGACAGGCCCCACTCTCAAGAAAGCACTTACACATGTTTAAACCTATCTGGACTACTGTGTTTGCTGATCAAAACTTGGCTGCTGTCCTGCTTTTCTGGTTCTTGCTCCCAAAATTTTGACTTGGAAATCACAAATTGACTATCTGAAGATTATTTTTTCCAAAGTTATTTTTGACAGGAATCTTAATTACATTAACCTTACCAAAAATAACTTTTACTTATTCATATATTAATTTAATTTCATCTTACTAAAACATTGTGAGATTTAGAGTTCCAATAAAGTGCTACAAGTCTACTTTAAGATCCTGAAATTAAATTAGCAAACAAAATGGTGTAAATACAAATCATCCTTACGTTCTGCAAATTGAACTGTAGTTGCTGCTTGTATGGTGCAAACTCCTGAGCCAATTCATACCCTTCATGGTAAAATGTAAATAATCCTTGAAGAAAGGCCAAGAGCTGAAAAGGTAAAATTGAGAAGCATTATACATTTTTAACACATGCTTTTAATGCTCTATACCACAAACAGAACATACTCTAACTTATAAGGAATAGGTATTGTCTGCAATAGTGAAAAAGTAGTTCTTAGCAATTGCTATGTACTTTTTCTATTCAGGTGAATATTAGAAAGCAAAAGCTAAGGACACTTGATTTTCTATCAGTTTTCAGCAGCAAAATATGGCAAACAATCAGCCAAAAACATTCTGTGTCTTAGCTCCTGGAACACTCTAAGCTTTCATTACTCACAACAGCAAAGCTTTGCTGGGCAAGGAATGCATGGTCAGACCTTAAGAGAGAGAGGTGTTAAACAGGCTTTTGTGTCATGAGGTTGTCATTTTCCTAATAATTTAATTCACCGTCCTAGTAATTTTGTCCAGTATTTTAGCTGGAGTTTTTGATGGTGTGCATCTTCCTAGTTCATACTTTCAGAGTTCAAGTTCTTTTTCTTCAAAATATTTTTTCACTTTCTTCATAGCAATTGCTTCAGCTATGACCTATTTTCTACAAATGAGACTCTTGAAAGTATGTTTTGGACAGCTTAATACAACACAAGAAATCCAGACTATTTCTTCCTGCTCTGAAGAAAATGCAAACTCTATCTGGTATGCCTGTAACTGACTCCAACAGTACAGTTGAAGGCTGTACATACCCAGTTGAAAATTCTTTTTAAAATTTGCTTTAAAATGATGTTTAAGTAGTAAAAAGTGCAACTAGATTTTCTGAATGCTTATTTTAGCTGTTGAATTAATGCATTCCTACCACATATTAGCTTTAAAAGCCTTCTAAACTTATTCAGTTCTAAATTTAAAAAATATTTTGACATTGCTGTAAGTCTTCTTACCTGCTATTAAATAACAGGCATTTAATTTTTTATTATGGACTGTTTTCTTTGTATATATAATTTCACTTACATACAACCAAGTAAAGAAAACAACAAAAAAAGAGATATTAACTTCATGTACAATAACAAAAGTTATAACAACAGGACAGATTTATCTTAGTATATTACAGCCATTGAAAAGCTCATCATCTAGGCTAAGTAACTGGCTGTCCAGCTGCCTCCTAACTCAGTAAAAAAACCACAGGTATTCAAGAGCATAATTCTTTTCTCTTTTTCAGACCTCTCTTTCAGGATCAGATGCATGATCCAATAGAAACATTTAACTCTCTTCATTGATATTGAAGTAGCCTAGACTCAGGCAACAAAAATGCCATCATTTGTATTTAATGCACTTTTCTTTGTGTTACCAGTCCCATATATTATTGTAAGTGAAACAGCTTAAAAATGTAGCTTTTACTGTGCTTATATTTTCTTTAAATTTACACTCAGCCCTACTTGAAGAAATGTATTTAAATTTTTCTGCCTCCCTCTTTCCTATTGCTCACTAAGAGACTACTGCACCAAGGTGACACATATTTCAGGGGAATAGCTAAAACAATATTTTGCAATTTTAGAGCCCCCTCTATTCCATCATTGCAAGACATTCCACACATTTAATGTGCAAACTTCTGCAGCTTGACAGATGAGAGCAAGATCAAGGATGCAGCTCTCTGGGCAGGGGAGCTAACATGATGACTTGCTGCTACCAGACTGCGTCTTGCTCTCCCCTTCCCGTTCCTCCTCCCTTTCGCCATGCAGCTTTGTCATGCATCCCACACATCCTCGTGCCAGCTCTGACATCACGAAGCCCTTCGGTGAGCATCTCTGCCTCGGAAAGCCTGCTGTTTTGCTGCATTAGCAAGTTAAAGCAGTCTGAGGTTAACAGACTATCAGTGCTGGCACAAAGAGAAGCACGAAGGCATGGCTGGGAGGACTTCCCCCTTGTTTTTTACTGGTATTGCAGGATCAGCTGAAACCCTGGCCTTGGGCAGAGGTACCTGCCCAGGTCATGGAGCCTGAAGAACTGAGAAGATACTTGGACATAAAAGCCACTATTTGTGAGGCCTCTACAATGGGTGTGAATTCCTGAACTGCATCCCACCACCAAACAAACAATGAAGGCAACACAGTCAAGTGAAGGTCTTCACAGCTTCTGTAAACTCTCTCGGCTTTACATGATCATCTGCCCAGCTAAAACCATTATCTCAGCTAAGGACCTGGCCCTGAAAGTCTCTTACTGGTTATTCAAGTTGTTCTGAGGAAGGTCCAAATAAAACAATTTATCTTAAAATCTCCAATTATGTAAACAGCTAGAAAAAGTTCTACAATTTTAAGGTTTATAATGTAATTCTAGAAAGAATTACATAAAAGAAAAGAAAGAAAACTAATCTTCCTTTTTTATGAATAAAGTACAAAATAAGTAACTAAATTATAGCCAAGACTCTGCTCCAGCTGTACAAAGCCCCTGCCAGCAGTCTAGATCCAGTTACTCATTTGCCTCCCCAACTACAGCTCCTTCAGATAACAGCCGCATAAGGACTCCTGTGCTTACCCTGACTTGTTTCAGTCGAAAGGATGTGGATTAACTTAACCTGTAAGTAGGAACCTGCTGGTAAACCCACCCCTTTCAGCTAAAGCAGCACTGAGGGAGCAATATGGGTGCTCAGCAAAACTGCAGCCAGAGCAGAATGTTGGAGCACACCAAAATTACAATAAAGGAACTAGTGGGAGAAAGTTTCAGTATGTCAGTTTATGCCTGAACTTTAAAGATCAGTTTAAAGAGCACTTCTGGAGAATGTACTATAAACTGTTTAAATTTCAGCTTCAATACTTAAAGAAAACCATTTTCCACCATACAAAATGCTTTTATGGAGTACACGGAGAAATACTGAAGAGGAAAATATTTAACACAAGATGGCAGCAAAGCTGAATTTATCAGAAAGCAAAAAAACGGCAGAAAAAAACCTTCAGAAAAATCTGAATGCATTTTAGTTAAAGTACTGCTCAGGCATTTTGGCAGTTGTGCATTGCAGAGGATCTGGCCTTGAGGTTCTCTTGGTCAAATACTCTCTGAGCACTTAGAAAAATAGGAATAAAAGAAAAGCAAAACTTAATTAGTGCTTATTTTATGCAAGTCCTAGACCAGCTTGTTCAAATTCTGTGTTGAAACAACTAACACCGAGGATGGTATTTGCTTCTATGTACGTGTCACTAGTGGTGGAAGAACAGGGATCAGAAAATGCCCTGTACCCAATGGGCCTGTGCTGTTAAGGCATCTTCATAATCAGGACAGGTACAGTCACAGCATTGCATGGAGGAGATCTAAAAGCCAAGGACTTTTGCCCTAGGCTTATGCTCACAGTGGGGTTTTCCTGTTGCTGGTGTTACAAGTGGCACTGCTGCTAAAGGCAGGCTCATAATTCTAAAGAGATTTATACTAAATAATAAAGAAAAGAAAAACAGCCCTTTTTTCTTTCAAAAAAGGTTTTCAGAATGTACTTTGAGGTGGTCTTCACAAGTGCAGCGGTGAACTGCTTCACCAAGCACCACAGACAATGCCTGATGTGTTCATATCAACAATTTTTCATTTCAACAAGTGCTTATAGTTACCTCAATCTGAAATCTAATCAGTCACATCAATAAAAAGCAAGGCCTGAACTCTGTAATACAATGTTAGTCACTACCCCAGCGGCACAAGGATTTCAACACAGAACCTGAAACAAACTTTATTTATTTTTATGTAGAGCTGGTGACCTCAAGACTGCCTGGTCATTTCATTCTCACAGGAAGAAGGCTGTACTTAGGTTTCGGATAGGGGAGGAATTTAACCTTTGGCCTGCAGCACATCAGCCAGAAGTCCCTGTCTCCCTGGTTTCATTTTATTTATAAGTAGATAGCACCAGAAGGTACTTAGCCATCAGATTAAAGTGAATGTAGTTAATAATGTAGAAAATCCAAGGAAGAGGAAATTGAGTTTAACATCCACAGTGAAGTCTCATGGAACTGCATGCAATTACAGGCAGGGTTTGTTGTTTGTTTGGTTTTTTTCTTTAAATAAACACTTCTGTGCTTTCACGACGTTTAAAGGACCACCCTCACATTTCAGACAGTTACTGCTTATGAGCTCTGCACCCTGATTCTTACAGGCCAAGGAAGTCCTGGCATTGCTGAGGGACAAAGTGGAGCTCTCAGAAGGAGTTTGTATTTCTCCTAACAACCATAACACCCTCAGAAAGCTGCGTTGGTTTGGACTATCTTCTCTGGGCCCACAAGGGCAAAGCCAGGAGCAGAGATTATTGTCACTTCCTTTGTTTTGTTGTTTAACTCACTGTAAACTGAATTTTAACACTAATTTATTCTTGAAAAAAAGTTTAAATTCATGATCTGTATGAAAAGCTTTAGGTTGGGGTTTTTTTCCTTGGGAAAAAAAATCAAGATCTAGGAGGATCACAAATAGGCAGCTGTCCGTTACTCACACTCTAGTACACAATGACTCCTTGAGACTAGATACAGAGAACAGCAGAGAAATCCAGAGTCTGAGCAGCGGCAGAAGTCTACTCTAAATATTATAATCCTCTATTTTGAGCATGAGTCATTAACATTTTGTACCTTAAAATGTCTCCCCACTCTCCTCCAGGAAGGAACATTCTCCACTCTTACAAACTTCTACTGTCCTATTGTCCAGGTGTAACCCACTCGGCAGTTTTTGCTAGGCTACTTCTCCCACTCTGGTTCCCAGACCATCCTTATCTTTTGGCATAGACAAACTGAAGATCTTGGAAGGAGCTCCAGCAGATCATTTGCTTTTGAAGTTCTATTCCCATGTCATGAACTTCTCTTTCTTCCACACGGGCATCGCAATTTCCTCCTTCACTGCACTAACAGCCTTTCTTTTATTTTGTTAAAATCTCCTTCCAAGAGTCTATTTGTAACATGTCAGACTGAATTATATGGAGACGTGACACTGAGCTGATAAATCAGACACGAGCAGCACATGGACTAGAAGGCCCCACAACTAGCAGAACTCCTGAGGAGGAACGTCTATATAGACATACCACCAGGCATCTTCTAGCATCTGAACATCCGTGGAGCACACAGAGGAAAAGGAATAATATGGCAATTCTTTTGATACGTGATTTTAAAGTGTTAGGCTTTGTTGTTATCTATTTGCACCTAGGAGCACATGCTCATACTTCCAACATCACTTACATAAACCATGCATTTTTAGAAAGCCTATTCTGAAGACTTTTTTTTCTTTGTCTCATGGCGTTATAATTTACTTGGCATACTTTGCCTTATGGGTTTTAGCAAATGCTTTTATTTCAGCATTTTGTATGCAACAGACTAGAAACAAAAAAATTAAGAATACTGAAGGTTCAAAATTTTATAACTGATGTTATAATTTAAGCGCCATTTATATTCAGATTTATTATTAAAAAAATCACACCTGAAGCCAGAAGACACTGCCTGCAAGGGCTATCATTACCCAGTAACCAGAGTATTTCCCGTACCTGTGTGCAACGAACAGCATACTGGGCTAAAATGCCTACTGATCTGGCACAGGATGACAACTGATCCACTCAAAAGTGAATTTTACCTACTGGATGTGTACACCTGGTGACAAAAATACCCAGGTCCACAAGACTGAGTTTACCAGTAACCTCCTCTGCTTGCTTGCTCAGTATCAGCACTGATGAGTTGATAAAGCACTCTTTCATTTTGCTAATTCATAGCTACTGCTGTGATGGCTGGCATAGTGTGGGGACAGCTCCTGGTCAAAAGGATAAACCTCAGTATCTCCAGCTAAAATATATAAAATCAAATTTATTTTTCCTCTCTGTCTAGCACATGGGATGAAGGATGCCCTATTTTAACTATATGCAATTATACAATAATATATCCCAATGTACAAAGTCTTCTTAATACAGAAAATTTCTATTACTTTAAAGGAGGTCTTACACCAGGTTCAGAGCTAGGTCAAGATTGCTAGATTCTTCCAGGATGTGAGAGTTTTGCAGCAGTAGATAGAGAGAGACACTCTGGATTAATCTGTGACAGGTAGAAAAATGTTCTTATTTTGGAATCCGAGCAAAGTTTTAGTCTCTAAGATTTGGCAGCTGTATGCCATAAAGATAGGATTTCTCTAAGTACTGCTTGCTGAATCCAGGTTCATTAGTTTGCATCAACATCAAACATTCACTATACAATACATTCTCGTCTCATGGAAAGGAGGCATCTGAGAAGCTCTTCTTGGTGACATTGGGTGTTAAGAGATGTAATTCAACCTGTTTCACAGCCAAGAGTGCTGCTTTGGTTAGTTACAAGGAAGCTGGAAGGTGGTGCGGAGAGAGAGAAAAATTTATACTTGTCATGTTCCTCTTTCACAACTGATGCTCTGCTATGCTCAGTATGCTTAACGGGAGGGGATAGATAACATTGGAAGTTCTCTGTCAAGGGCTACAGGTACTAACTAAGGCAATTGGCAAGCTAGTCCTGTATGACATGAACAGTAGTAATAGTACTAATATGCCACAGAAATATGCTAGCACATCATATTGAAGCAGCTTTTGGTACTGACTGGCCCAGAAGATAGTTAGGGATGGGGGGCAGAAACACCATCCAGGAGAATATAGCAGATCTAAATATGGACTTTGGAACACAACTGTATCTTCCTCTTTTATGGCATGTTAACATATGCTTTCTTTTATGTGCTAAGTCAACTAAAGACAAATGATTCCACCAACAAAGAAATAAACTCACCTATCCTACACAAAACATGATTTTTCACTTTATTTCATGTATAACTTGGAAAAACATGCATACACTGGCTACATGGAATATTTAAATCAAAAAACTGGCTTAAAATTTCAGCCATGAAACCGTGGCATTAGGAAACATCCACTGTGTTGCACAGACACAATATTACATCTTGTCCCATTAAGATGTTATGCACACTCCAAGTCATCAGACATTTCACTTCACAGTAGATATGATACTCATACATAAACCTTTTAATAAACACAGAAAGTGTCCAAGCCAAAATCTTAATGTCTGTCTATATACAACCAACCTACGATCACAATTTTAAAAAGCGAGCAAATACATATTTTAAATTAAAATTTCAGCTTTAAATGCATACATTCTAAAGAAAACAAAACTTACAGGTTCAACAAATTCAAATTTCTTTTTCTCTTGTACTTCTTGAATTTTAAAAACATATTCTAATGATGCTTCATAAAAGTTTTGATGTTCTCTGTCAATCTGTGTATCTGCCTAAAAGACAAAATGAAATATAGATCACATTAATTTACTCTTATGATTGCTTTAAAAACAATTTTGTCAGTAACAAACAGATCTTCCATAAGATTACTTTACAAGCTTCATGGGGTTCAGTTTTCTTCCTAAAAATTAGGATACCTACTTAAAACAGATAAACACAAGTTTAAGAAGCTAACATTACACATTTTAGCCTCATGCCTTTCCCTCACACCTTTTTGATTTCCTCTTCTTTTTTGCAACTTAAATATTCTAGTTTTTAAGAGACCCTGGAGGGAAACAAAGAAAGGCGGCAGCAATTCTGTCCCTGGTATATGGAAAGTTTAGAAAAAGAAATAGAAGCGAGTAGGATAGAATTAAGGAGAGATAAGAAGATTAGTATTTCTATTGAAATGTTTGAGTATCACATGCACCAAAATATATCTATTTCTCAGCTTCAAATACCTTCCCCAGACGGTATTTTCTTTCTTAAACAGACTGTCTTTAACAATGACATCTTGCAACTTATTATTTCATAGTGTGAGTCACATGCTCTTGGAGTATAAACATATTTAAGTCCTTAACCTCATAAATCAATTATTTTTCACGTTTTAATTTTCAGATGCAAGAACTACAAGGCAATACTTGTCAGAAGTGCCTGAATTATACCACCCGACATGAAGATCCAGCACCAAAATAGTCTTCTGCCTAAACAACTAAAGAATTAACTCTTATCAGCTGATAAAGAGTAATAGGCTTTTATCGTCAATTTAAACAAGCCATTTAGGAGAGAGACCTAACAGACAAGCAGTCTAACATGTGGATAATGCCTAAAGAAGAGATGCAGATTTCATTTTAATTCATCCATCTTTGTAAGAAATAATTTTCTCAAGCAAATCCCTTTTGGGCTGCATTACTTAGGTTTTGGTCTTAGGTCAAAAAGAAATTTTATCAAGTATCAGCAATATAAGTAAGCCTAGTCTAGCTATTTTTGATGTATGCCAGTTGTGTATATCCTCTAGTTCAATTCCAGCATTACAAATAACAAATAACAAATTTCCTTGATAGCAAACATTAAAACAGCAAACACATCATAAGAGAGGTTTAGTACTTTTAACAGTACAAATGCAAAAAGTCAGTGTTTTCCTTCAGGCAGGACTTGGTCATCAATAGTACCATATATCATTAACATCGCTTCTTTAGTTAAGGATATGCTACTATCATGATTTGGCCACACAGCTCTTAACAATATTCATCCACTTCCTTAGTGCAATGCTCTAGCACTACTTCAAAGCATGGGCTTCAACAATATGTTTCAAATGATTCAGTACTAGCACTTCCTTCCCATTCCTATAAAAACCTAATCAGGAAATTAAGTACAAAACCTAATATTATGAAGCAGAAATAAAGCTCTCAAAATTCCAATAATCAAGTGCTTTACCACAGAATTAACTCTGCCATGTGCCATTCATATAGTGCGTTTGGCTACTGTTTTCTTTGCTACTCTGTGTTTTATTTCACAAAAGGTCTATCACAAAGGCAGTGGTACATAGCTGAACAGAATCAGGTGTCACCACTCTGGGACATGATCCAGCACCTTCTACTTACGGTGCACCTATGTTGCTGATTCAGCACATCTACAGCTGCATAAAAACAGGGATGACAGAAACGACAAGTTATGCCCTAGATTCTTTACAAGTGGGGCATCCAGAAAATCCAGAAACCTCAGCTTCAGTTACAAGATTTTTAAATCCAGAGGTGTCACGTAAGGACACAGTGGAAAAATTTATCCTGGTTTTCCATTAGTTTATATACTTGAGCCAAATCCATTGTTATTCTACCACAGTTTATTAGATTCACAGTTGTTACTTTTCACTTCAGTTGCTGTTTTTAGACTGTAATTATTCTCATGTCTCAAGAGTAAAATATTTTATTTTATTTTATTTCTTTTCTAGGGTAAAGTGGTGCTTAAGTTCACTTTTCCACATTTTTACAATATTTTTTTTTTTTCTCAGCTGGTCTTTAGCCTCTAACAGAACTGCTGCTTCATCAATACACAGAATATTTAGGGAAAGTGAAAGCTGTACATATAAAACTTTGACATACAAAGGGAACAATTAACCAATCCTACATAACTAATGTCTTATCTAGACTGATTATTAGACAGCAATGGCAATTCAGGAGTACAAGCATTATTACAAATTTTGAATTGCTAAGCCTCATTTGATTTGAATTATAGTATTATTGGTAAACATGGAAACAAAAATTCTACAATTTGTGACTGAGTGATGGTCACATCTTCTTTGAAAACTCCATCTGCAAACTAATCCCCATGATTTAAGAGTCACCATGACAAGAGTAATCCCATCAAAATAATTTTTAACTACTTTTGGCACAAATTCCAAACTGTCATTGATATCAAATTGCTGGGTTTACTGTAATTTTCCTCAAAGACAAGTCATAATTATTTTTACCAGCATACTGAAAAGCTGGTAGAATCCAAAGAAAAACCTGGAATCCTCCTGTTAAATTGCAAGTCTTCATGGTTTGTTTATTTTAACAGAGAAGAATTAGCCATACAGACTCTTCAAAGCTGAAGTTGTGGATACAATTTCAGGGCATGATGCTGCGATCTCAGAATAAGGTGAAAAAGAAGAGAACAGAAGCATAAAAAAGCATCACTAAAGTGATCTCAGTTCAGTCTCCAAGATTAGAATTTATGTGAAACAGAAGCATAATTTCATCAAGTAATAAATTAAATAGCAAAAAAAGCAATTAATTATTCAAATGTTCCACATATGCCTTATAAAAGTCACATTTTTATTGTAGTAATACAATTCTGTTGTTGCAACCAATAAACTTTAGCTGTACTTGAAGTACACAAAGTTGGACACAGAATATTGCCTTGTTAAAATATTCAACTCTTATTAGAGTCATATTAATTGCACTCAGGAACTAATATTCACAACAAGCGTGACTACAAGAAATCACTACAATTTCACATAAACAAAATACAGCATGTCTTGAAGAGAAGCAGTTTGTTATCATGATCTCTATGCAAATGTTAAACTGGGTAAGAGTGTGTTTAGTGCTTACGTCTTGCAAATGAGATTCTTTCTTCTTTGCTGATAAATTTAAGTGCTTCTCTAGGATGGAATAATATTTCTCACTTTCCTTGTCAAACTTCTTCTTCCCATCCTGAAAAACAAAACAAAGTAAAGTATTTGACTAAATATCACAGCTAACTTGAATTAAAAGAAAGAGTAAGTGCCAAAATACACATGGTTATAAAGCCATTTTTGTTGGTTCCAATGTTTTCAGAGTTTAATTCTGAATTGGGCCTGAAGATACTATGAGGACTGATTCAAGTATTAAATGTGATATTAAGCAGGATTTTTCCCATAAATAATAAACCTACACAAGAGACTCACATAGTTTCCCATAAAAAATATACATGAGGTTTTATGTAGGTGGTATCTTGCTAAGCAGACATATAATGCAAAATAATCTCGCCCAAGTTTTATAAATGTACCTACCTGTCACACTGTCTTTGTTGAATAAAAACACTGTGAAAGAGGTAGGCGAGTATAACAAATCTGATGATGCTCTAGGCCTATCCATTGCATTTCAGACTAATATGCTTATTTTCCACCCACACTCTTAAAATACAAGGATGATGGAAGAGCACATACGTGGTTGCAAAAGGAAATTGGTCCAAAAGTCTGTTTCCAATAATGTTTTGATGTGTCTGAATATTTAAGCTTGTCTCATTTAAAGACTTATCCTGCCTTTTTCCTTTCCCACTCCTCTTAAGTTTTTCCCATGATGGGCAGACAATCCTCACTTTTCTATCATAAGACTACTTTAATACATGATAATACAAAAGAAAGCTATTTCTATGAGTAAATTAAGAACCATCTTATTTTCTGTAATCTAATTTAGAATTTGTACTTCAAATCTTTTAAAATCTGTTATTCTGAAATTTAAATCTGAAATTTAAGAAAAAGACAGCTTTCCTAAAAGGTTTTCCATCTTTCAAGAAGTGACCAATTTTAGGAAATAGGAGAAGGAGTTAAATTAAATATCCCATCAGAGTATTATTAATGATAAAAATAGAATTTTTAATTATAAAGTTATATAACTTCTAATTAAGAGCAACTTTCTGCCAGTGATTTTTACAATCTTAGGTAAGTCCTAATGATTCTTTCTAATGGTTAACAAGTTGAGTATTTTGAAAAAACAAAGAAAACTCAAGATGACAAGTCCCACTTACACATGTGCAAAAGCTATTAATGGTGGAAAAACTAATCACTGGACATAACACAGTAACATCAGGTCATCTTCAGAACTCTTCCTGACCCCTTTCTCCCTAGAAATTGTTATATACAGAAACAAATAACCACCCTGCCTTGTAGCACCACCCTGGGTTTTTTTGTTATAGCATGAGTGAGATCAGTTAGAGAAATAAGAAACAGAAGGAAGAATTTAATGCCAAGAATGAAAACTTATCAACCAGCTGTAACAACAAACCACTTACTGATTAGCTCCAGTGACTAAAGTTCATGATGGTAATTATACTAGATTACAAAACACACCATATACTTTCTAACCAGCAAAAAGTTTAAATATATTTAGGATGAAAAATATGCACAATTTAATGTTCTCATTACCTCACAATAGAAATATCTTCAAAAGACATCATAAGGAAAAGAAGGGACTTGACCCAACCAAATATTAATGAACAATACAGAAAAATTCCCAATGCCTTCTATATTTAATTGCAGCTATGCAGCTATGAGGAAACGAAAGCAAAGAGGAATAAAGAAAAAAAAAAGCTTGTATTTTGCCTAGCAAGGAAAAAGCAGCTATATCAATTGTCTTCCAAAATCTTTCCCAAACACATTCTTAAAAGAAAGAGAGAAGGCAGAAGGCAAGACTCTCCAAATGACTGACAGCCAAGAAATAACCTCTGTGGGACTGAAATCACAGGTCGGTTCCAGAGCCACAGTTTTATTTGGGAATACTTAAGTGTCAGGTCTTTATGATCAAGCAAGAGAAACCTGAGTATCTCTACATCTCCTTCAATCACAAACAGAAATTCAGTTCAGTTGATCACACACCACAGATATCTTTTGAATAAAAGGTGCAGTTAGTTGCATACAGTCTTACCTTCTGAGACAATGTTAAGGTGCTGCAGCAAAAAAAGTATTATTTTAAAATCCAAGTGACACAAGTGGCAAAGTCACTACCTTGTGGAAATCCCCAAGTCAAAGGCAAACTCAGCTGATGCAATGAAAAATGCAAAGAGAATTACTTTTTAATTTTTTTTTCCACGTCACTGAATGGAGTCTGCCTGATCCCAGTTGTCTTTGGTCACAAGTTGCTAGAGTTCAGTGGTGGATACCGTGCCCAGAAGACCATATACTTCAGAAGGTAACTTGTCACAGCCTTTGACAACAAGGCCTGGGTGCAGATGACATATACTGTACATCTGGGCTTGACACTGTGCTTGCCTTTGCTGCCTCAGAGGCCTGACAATGAATAAGACATGGAGCCACGGGCAAAGCTCCTGCAGGATTACCCGTGTCAGATGGTGAATCACGCAACCAGCCAGGTCAGCATCAATTCCTTCTCTAACAGACTTTTGATATGAGCAGTAGGTATTCCTCTTGCCTCGTGAACTATTTGTCTCAGAATCAAGCCTATATACAGGTAATGGATGATCTGAAGTTTAATCAGCCTCTTGAGCTCACATTAACATAAACATAACCTTTACTAACAAGATCTGGAAAAGGGTCTGGAAGTCTAAGTTGCTCAGTGAGCGTCAAAGAGAAAGGCGTGAAAATGGGAGGTGGCCATCTGAAATAGGTCCTCTTTTATCACACAGCATATCAAATGCACATCAATGCCAAGAGAGATCTTTTCACACATCTAATATGGTACCCAGCGCACCAAATCCAGCCACTTATATTTTGTGCTAACATCTACAACAAAACCTGTGACTTACGTACCACATTATCTATTCTCTTTATATGTAAAAAGGAAAACACAGAAAGTAATTTATCACATCTAAACAGATACAATTCCACCAAGAACAAGGAAAAAAAAACCTCAGATGAACTAACTGTGGTTGCAAGGCATCTCCTCTCTCATGTGAAGCTTCATGAAGATCTCCGTGGCACCATCCGTGAGGACATGCAGAATTTGAAGGCTCTCTTGGTCTTCTGCCAGCACTGCCAATCCCCTCCCAGACTGCACCTCTCCGCTGTAATAGATCCGCTCAACCACTATCTTCACAGTTTGTACACCAGTTAAGTTAAAGAGAAAACTAAGAATTTGGAGCTTCCTTGATACCAGGACAACTTCTGGCCCAAGCGCAATGTTTCCAGGGACAGTACATCCTATTAACTTCTTTTTTTCCAGATTTCAACACAACAAAGTTTCTCCCCTCAAAGCTAGAAGCTGACAAAGTATGGAGAATAAACCAAAGCAGACTGAGAATAAAGACTAAACTTGGCAGTTTTGACTGCATTAGTGTCTTTACTCAGTGACACTTCTGGGAGTAAGTTTGCAATGACAGCAGGACCATGTTTCCGGCACTGTACTGATCACTCAGACATGTTTATGGGAAAAGACTACAAAATACTGGCCCCAACAGGTAAGTGAGTTCCCTTCGCTTGAAAGGTCCTCTGCTAGTCCAGTAAAAACCACATATTTGAATGTACTGAAGCCTCTGAAAACTGTTTACTTCATAAAATTAACAAAAATCATACACTCAGAAGCAGGTGATTCATGTTCTGGAAGAGAAGAAACACTTCAGTTTATGCCAAGATAACTCTCACCTCGCACACTCAGCCGGTGACTCACAGCACACAGGCGCATCCTAAGTGGAGCCACAGACTTACCTCATTCCAGTTTTAGCCTTTTCTTCTGCAATCCTCAAAACACTCTCTTATACACAGCTGCTGCCCAAATTAATCATCTGAATCCTGGTCCCAGCAATCTGTGCCCATGAGACTGAGAATCCTGCTTTTCCACATGCCAGGAGGTTTACAAAGAAAGTTTCCATGAGAAACTATCTCCTAAAAGCTTAGGAGACAGATTGCTTCTGCCTCTATATTCAACACTGGATCAACCCCAAGAAGAAAAAAGATGTGGTTGGATGGGAAAGCTCAAACTGTACTGTTTACCAGAACAGACAGCACCAGCCATGACACAAAGCATAACGTATGCAGCCATTAGGAAGATGCTATTCCTGACCTCTGCACTGTGTCTCTTATTCCCTTCAGCCTCCAGCTAACTTTCTTCCTTGCACATCCTTCCTGCAAGTCATCCTCATCCTTTCTCTTTGCCCTGGAAATTCATCAGTCATTCCTCTCAAAATATCAGCTAGAACATGTAAAAAAAACATGTGAGATAATTAAGAGGTGCAATAAAAAAATCCGAACACAGAAAAAGAGAAATTACAAAATACTAATCCTTGACATATTTTACACTCGTGCAAGTCATCAATACCTTTTGTATAGACCAAGTTCTACAGACTCTAAGCACTGTAAAGGTCTCTCTATAGTTGTTTAACCATTCTCAGGTGCATTAGGTCACTAAGCCTTAAATCACTTAAAAAATATTTACAGCTTTAAATGATTCAAATTTCCAGCAACCCCATTAGGAAAGCCCTTAGCCAAATGCTCATCTTCTAGCATGTAATAGAGTCTTACTAATTTCTAGTACCCTCTTGACAGAGTCAAGCCACAGAGTACCAGATCCAGGTTTAATTCCTGGTTTTGTTCCCTCTGCTTAGTTTTCCTCTATAGCTTTATTTCAAAACTAATTAGACTATCTCAAAAAAGAGAAAATTATCTTTTCAGAAATAAATTTTGCTCAAGATACCACTTATAGATGTGCAAGTTAGAAGTTTAACTCATAAGATCTTCTCCTACCCTTCTTGTTTTACAGATATCTGTGGGCTGTGAAATGATCAGACATCAGTTATTAAAAAGGTGACTCAATTGAGTCACAGAACTTTTTTTCTGTTCAGAAAGATTTGGATTCCATGCTGTAACTACTCATATGCATGCAATGAATCGTTGGCATGATTCCTACAAATTTGAACCACAAGTTGTATTTTTGGATGTAAAGCAGAAAGAATTGTTATATTTTAAAACTGACTTCTCTTTTCCAGTGGGAACATCAAGAAAACAGATTTTTTTTTTTTTAATGGTCTAAGTTTGCCACTATGTGTGCAGTATTTTATGTAAAAAATGTTATATCTATCTTCAGAATTATTATATAAATCACGCCTCTCTATTTTTCATAAAGAGCTTGTGCCACCCTTTTAATTTCTTTCCGTATTTTCTAGTTGCAATGACTTTTGGTGCTATGCTTATCTATTAGCATATCTTCGCTAAATCTTACATCTGTCCCTAAACAAAATATTTTTACTCTTTGTTTATCCCAGGATTTGTATTTAAACTTTAACATGCTAATCTTTAAAACAAAACACCCCTGCACATTTACCTCAGATTCATTTTCAATAACAATATCCTTGCGTAACCATAAAATAAACATGTTTTGTAAGAGGTGATTTTAAAAGGATCAAGAAAGGAAATGAAAATAGAAAACATTGCAAAGAAACCATTTGGAGAAAAAATTTCAATGAGACTCCCTTACTTAATTAGGAAACAAGTGAACATTGTGAAACATGGCTGTGATGATTTCTTTTTTTCCCCCCACCCAAAATTAGCACACATTTTTCTCACCAACTCAAGCTGAGATGCAGAAACTGTAGAAGCTGGCACAGAAATGCAATAGTAAGACTTGAATATAGATCAAGTCAGACATGTTTTTCAGTGGAAGAAACCGAAGGCTATGGTAAACTCTGCTGAGATCAATAAAGCCACATGCCCTTTCTTTCTCTTTGACAATAACTGCAAAAATAACAAACTGGAGATGGTTCACTGGTGGAGTTTTAGACTTCAAATATATTTTTCAAAGCCACTTTTTTTCATTACCTTTCAAACAAAAATTCAAAATGTATTTCTACAAAGTTATTGGAATTTTGTTTGGAGTTGTAAATTTGGGGGATTATCTCTTACTAAGCAGTAGGACAGAGAAATACAGAATTGTAGACTAGAAAATAAACTAAACTTAGTTTTGGAAAATCTCATAAGAGCTCAGATCCTGTGGATTTCCTGGAAAATGTGAGATTTCAGAGTCTCAGAACTTTTCTTTGGAGGAGAAAAGAAATAGATTCACTTCCATTTTATTTTGCCTGAGGATTTGCTTAGAATTCTCATGGAGGTGGTTGGTGGGTTGGGGGGGGTCGTAGTTTTTGTTTGGTTTTAATAAAATTGAAATTATCATAGGCATCTGACACCACAGACTGTATTTTGATAGATGTCTGGATGGGGAGGATTTCTTTTGGTAGAGATTTTGATTTGTTATGTGAATGCTCACAGTTCAGTTATGAGGCCAAAAGAGATTTTCCAAAAGGAAAAGTGAAAAGGGGATACAAAAGTCCCTCCTTCCTCCTCCTCCCCCGCATCTGAATTTAATGTATTGTGAGGCTATAGGGTTTCTCCAAATCTGTGAGAGAGCTAGGAGGTTAAGGGGCATAATTTATGCATTGTTAGCAAATAATATGAAGTGGAATAAAGTTATATCATGGTTTATAAAGAAATTATTGCTGCTTAATATGAAATAGAGTTAATATAGTCATGAATTATGACTTCTGTTACTCATAACTGCTCGTGAAAACACTTCCAAATTGAAGCTGAATGCATCATGTAGAAAGTTAAATATCCTAACAACTATAAATCTTTAAGTCAATTCTTTACTAAAAAAGAACAACCATATACAAACCATGAATATCTAGAAAAGAATATGGTGTAACACACAAATAATTATAATAAAAAGAACATATTGCAACTATGAACTATAACAAGGCAATAAACTGTGAATACAAGAGTGTTTAGCAGCACTAAAGCCAGGAAGACAGATATTAAAAACTGGCAGTTTAAAAAATAACTTCAATTAAAATCAGGTGAGATATGCATAAATTTAAAACATACTTAAAAAAAACCCAAAATAATTTAAGTTTAGGATGGAGTTCACATCTGTGTAAAATACTGAACAACCCTGCAAGAGATAATTTACTTTCAGGTTCACAAACTTCTGAAGAAAATTTTCTTTTCCCTCTGTAATACCTTAACAGACACTTGTTGACAGACACTTGATGACAGATCAGGTACTTTCAAATGTGTTTCCTGGAAGAGGAGAATCCTACAGCCATTTCCTAATACTTCCCTATGTAATTCCATCAGATGCATACAGACAGGAGGTACTTACCAGTAGAGGCTAAAAAAAAAGCAGAAAAGTTTCATTATTTCTGAGATCTAAAATTCCGTTCAAATTAAGGAGCAATTAATATTAAATGAACAAATGTGTTTGTAGGATGTCATTTGTTTCTCTCCAAAAAATTCTCTCTTGAAATGGAAAAAAATATTAAAAGTTCCCAGCACTGCTGTGAAAAGACATGCAAACCTGCCAATACTGGCAGGTTGCTAAGCAGGACACATTAAATTCCCTGTTATTCAGCTGCAGAGTTGTCTCGAGTTTATTTGGCATTTGTTGATTCCAGAAGTAGCTGCTAGATGTCTGGGAATCTGTTAAATCCCTGCCCAAACAGCAGGACTGGTAAGTCTACACACGTAATCTAGTTCCATTGTTTACTGTCTACTAAATATGAAGGATTTTTTCTGGAATATCTTACTTGGGATATTAGCATGTTATGGCTTAAATAATATGAAGAGGTTCCCTAGAACAGCAGAAACAGATTTTTTAAACTCTTCTCTGAAGCAGGTTTAGGGTAGTTTTCTGAAGTTGAAAATGTTTTATCATAACAGCAAGAGGATCTCCTGTTCCTGTACAAAAGCTTGTGACTTTACATGATTTAAAAAAGAAAATTACCCATGCTCTTTAGGAATTCAGAAAGAAGCTTGAATTACCTCTGTACACTTCATCAAAATTCATATGGAATAAACTGCTCACATCATAAGCAATGCAGATATTTGTCAGAAATCAGTATAGCTATATATGCTGAGTAGAAAGTAAATGACAACAGGAGATACAACCCAATCCTATAATAATGATAAAACGATGATAATGATAAAATCCAATGATAAAAGGAAAGAACCCAACTCAGATTTTGGGCATGCTATTTTTAAAAAATAAAAGTCAATCAGCAATAACACATGTTGTGATTTAGAATATTCAAAACGCTGAAGTTACTGAGCTTGCAACATTATCCACGGAAACCTGTTGACATTAATGCTTACAAAATCAGACCAGAGAGGAGACCTTCTCTTCGTGAGTACAAAGTAGTTCTATCTTTTCTCATTATCTAGTTTCAGCTCAGATAACAAAGTGGGGCAAACAAAAAGAAAATAAAGTTTACAAGAAAAGACAAACATAACACCATTGCATATGTCTGGTGGGTTGTAGCTGACTCTTCGATACAAACAGTGCCACACATGGACTGTGCGGACAGAAGGAAAGCAACATTTCCAATGGATCATACTGAAGTGGATTGCTCTTACTCATGGGAAACAGGCAGCTCCAATTTTTGCCTAATCTTCCACATCAGCACCTAGACTAAGCAGGGACAAATCTCTCAGCTTCACCCATGTGTAGACAGCCAGTTGTCCTTTCAAGTTCATTAGTCATACCAACCTGTTACCCAATTCCGCGCCAACAGTGAAAAAAGGTTTGTTTTTCTTGATTCTCCAGTTCTTATACTAAGGGCAGAGAAGACAGACTTGGCTCTATAGTTACTACTGTAAGTGCACTGAAATGCTAAATATACGTTTTCCAGCTATGTGGCGTGTAATCATGGCATAGGGTGCTACAGGCACAATAGCTTATGTAAGCATGATCTTTGCACTTGACAGTAAGGCTCACACTTTCATCGTAACAGTCAGAGCGGTGAGCTCCTCAACTACAAAAAGAACATCAAATTTTTAAAACTGTTTTACACTATTCAACAACTTCTCTTGATCTCCACCACTGCCCCTTTCCTACCATCACTCATTCTCTTTGTCCATTCCTCCATCTCCCTAAGTGGCCATCACCCATTCCCCAAACAGCTGCCTTGTTGGCACCCCGCACCTGATGTTGCTGCTGTCCTGGCCCACATTCCTCTCACCAGCATTGGCTTGCTTTCCTCCCCATGGAGACATGCTGCCACTTCAGGTTCTCTGTGTCTCCTTTCCTATGCTAGAGCCCCTCACAAATGAAGTATATTTCAGGAATGTCCCAGTACACCAGTAAACTAAAATGGGTATGAAGAGGCCATTTCATTTGCACGGTTAGCAACTATCTTTCCTTTGTGCACTTAAAGCAAAGAAAGTGCAAAAAAAGCTGCAAAGGAACATAATGTCATTCAAATAAAGCAATTCTGACAGACTAGCTTATAACATCACATACTTGCTGCTTTATTTTAAAAGTAGAAGATAAAAATATCTCTTTCTTAAGTAATAACTTCTTTTTGAAGCACTCTTTGGGAATGTCTCTCCCGTCCATGCCAACCAATCAGCCAACATTGCTGAGTTCAGCGTGCCAGCAGCACGTTCAGCACAGCTCACAGTCCCATGCCACCTTCCACGTCATTGGAATGGGACCGCAATGCTGATCTGAGGAAGAACTTGAGGCACGTTATGAGAAAGCTTTTTTATTAATACACACAACTGGAAGCTGTGCTGTTTACAGACAGGAAAAAAAGGAAACAGTCTGGGGTTAATGTCAGAAGTGATTTTGTTTTGTTTTGAAAGAATCTATTTTCAGAGTCTCTCTTACCACACTGATAAAGGAACAGAAACTATCACTTCAGGGTGAAGAGTCATGCGTCCCCAGTGGTGGTGTTAAGCTCAACCAGTGCTCTCAGTTTACTTCTCGGGGAGGGATGATTTTCTCATCAAAACAACCATCTGAGACCACCCCTTCTTGGCAAGCTCCACAGGAACAAATGGTTCTGTGGTGGCTACTGTAGCCTGAAAGATCATGAAATAATGAAGCTTGTTCACCTGGTGGAAAGATGGAGCTCTTGGTGCTGCCCTAACTACACCAAGATAGATTAATCTATCTTGTTTCAAGATAGTTTCAAGTCATGATGCCCATCTTTTGTTACAGTATGGAAGTGATACTTTCCAGCTACTATCACCCACTACACTTTGGAATAGAGCTATTTTATACTCACTTTGCCAGAAGCGAGATTACTACAATGGTAAGAGAGCGTAAGTTTGTATATTCCCAGGCCCCTGCAGAACCTGCTGCAGGGATAGAACAAGATACTGGGTGAGAGGAAACCTATGGCGATACAGCCAAGTGTCCCAATCAAATGATTTTCTATTTAGAACAGAAAATGCAACTCTGCCATAGGTGTGGAATAAAGACCCACAGACATCATCTGAGTAATGCCCAAATGTAATCTATCTATTTTTATGCTGTTATCTTAAATACACCATAGAAGAAAGGGAAGCAACAGAGAAAGAGATTTTTCCCTGACTGCTGAAGAAAACCCCAACACGTAACAGAATAAAATTAACAGATTAATTTATACCCACATAAAAAGCCTCATGATTTAAGTGTTAAAGTGTTTGGTACAGCTGTGGCACTATGCACCAACCATGATCACAACTCTGAAGTAATCCCTGTAGGGTAAGAGAATGCAGCTGCCTTTCTGAAAACATGATGAATTTGGTTTGATAAAGGATGCCAAAACTCAGGGTGGAGTCTTATTTTGAGTGCAGGGGGGCAGGGGAAGTAGGTGCCTTTGACTAGCTGAATGAAGACTGAGACCTTGTACAGGGAGCAGAATACTAAACTCTCTGCTTCCTCCAAGTCCTGTCCTGCTCTGTGCCACAGACAGTTGGCCACTTCTGATATTTCTCTTAAATCCTCCTTGAAAATTCTTGAAAAGTCTCATCAACAACCTTTAGACCTGTTTTTCAGGCGTGGAACGTAATCCTCTCCATGCTGCAGCTGAACGCAAGGCTGGAAAGGACATAATAAATGTGTAGAGCTACTGTATCCTACTGAGACTGACAAAAGTTTGCTTTTTTTTTTTAATTGAGAACATTAAATCCTCTGTGCCTCGAAGCACTCAATAAGAAGTTCACTGTGAACTAAGTTTGAAGGTGAACATCCTTGCTCATACTTTTAATCATGGCTCAGGAGTCCAGCAGGGTTCTAGTAGCTGTGTGGGGTCAGGATGCAACCTTCCCTTCCTGTGACACAGATTACAGGGGCTTATTTAAATTAGGAAGGAGAATGCCTTAATTTAATTAGAAAATGTGCATGTTTTCTTGCATTTTTGTTATTTTGCAGGTTTTTTTTTGTTTTACTAATTGTAGATTTTTTTAAAAGAAATGGTTCTTTTTGACAACAAAAATATACTGCATACTCACTTAAGCAATTCCACCAATTGACACATTTATTCTAAAACTTAATTCTTAAATGTTATGGCAGAACACGGTAAATTACATTTCCTATTTACTTTATAGAACTAATTTATTTACCCTTAATTTATACCTGTTTTCTTGTGGATGCAAATTAGAATTTTATTAAAGTGCAGAAAAAACACAGCTTCAGAAACTGGTTTTAGTTCGACAGCCAGCTAATCATACTAACTTTTAACAGAAAGAATGCATTTAGCCGAATTTATTGAAACAGACTTTGCACATAATACTAACTGGTTTACTAACAAACACCTGCAGTTAATGGATTGAACTGACAGTTTTTTATGACTGTCCTCATAATCTTTATGAGATTTGAGTTTTTGCTCAAGGATTTTTTTAAAGGAATACACTAAAAGTGAAAGAAACTTTTAGGATTGTTCTCTTTTTTGCTGTTAACTTCCTAAACATTTCTCCACTTCGAACAAAACAGTTATTGAACTGAAGTAAACGGCAATGAGAAAGTAATTTTGCTGTATTTGCAGAATGACAAGAGCTGTCCCAAGTAGATTAGTCGCTTAAAAAACCTCTGGATCCAGGTGCTCAGCCAGAGATATCTCCCAGCTTAGTGGTTTGGCATTCAGCAGAAGGAAATAAGACTGGCTGAAAAGATGAACTGTGTGGCTCTTCAACCACTGTTTTTGAGACTTCCCAAATATTTCACATACAGAAGCATAAAAGAAGCAACAGCTACTTATACCATAACACTACAATTATTTTCTACTTTTAAAAAAAAGATTTTAATAGAGGACACCTAATTCATGCAGGTCTTTCACAGCTTCCTATTTCCGTACATTTATTTGAATTTATAAACTTATTTTAAAGTGAAAAAACATTTAATTTATTTTAAAAATAATTTTTATACTATACATTTTCATTAAATGCAAATTACCAAGGGAAAAGTAGACAAATGCAGCTGATAAAGCAACAGTCCATCTACTTCAAATTTTAGGATCTAGGTCAATTCACAGAAGACTCTATAGCCAGAACCTGAAACCCAGAGGGAAACAGCAAAAACCAAGATGAAATAACAAACATTTTAAACAATATTTAATATGAAGAAATTTTCAAAATGTCAAATTTTCTTTCCACTGTGACAAATAAAATTTACTATTATAAAACCAGTATTTTTTTTTTCAGCTTAGCTTGCTAATTTCTCAGTTCTTCCATCTGTCAATACTAGTTTAAAAAGATATAAGACTAGACAACATATTCTGAATTATTTCTCGGATAAAAATGATCTAGGACTAACACCTTGGAATTACATGTATTTACAAATGAAATTTACAACTGTTTTACAGTTCACAAGCTTAATCCAAAACCTGAGAATTTATATAAGTAAAAGAAAACCTAAAGAAAACCGATACTTCTCTATCTAGCAGGGAGAGATACTTAAACACAATAATATCTAAAGAGACTGCCACTTGAGCTTTTTATCGGTAAAGCAAATTTTTGGTTTGCAGTTGTATGGTGACCATCAAGTAGCCTCAGTTTCTCCTGCTCAGTCATTCCACCTTATGCTTCCTTCTCAATCCTCCAGTCCTCCTTCTCCATCTTGGCAATACCCCCAACCTACTGCAACCCCAAGCTGTGTCAGCACCACAAAATTTTTTTTTACCTGGCCTTTACTGAAATAGAACAACAGACCAATCTCAGATTGCCCCTTGGGATCTTCTAATGAGTAACTCCTCCCTAACCAGACAATCTCTCCCATCAGCGGAACTCATTGCCCTTTCCCCATTAGCCAGACCCTTACACAGATCGGGTTTCTCATACTAACCCCCATCTAAACTAAATTACAGCGTCTCATGCAGACTGCTTTAAAGGCCTTGCTGAAATGGAATAGTCTTGATCTGCTCCATTTCCTTGCCTACAGAGTATGTTACGAAAAAAGAGATCAGGTAAGTCTGTAGTAACTATTTTTGGGAAACTATGTTGCATTTTAACTCAAAACATTTGGCCATCAATTATCATGGCCTGGTCTCTGTTTCTGCTTCCTTCCCCCGGCCCTCTCCCCTCTATGGCTCAGGATGACATTAAAATAGCCCAAAACTAGTGGACACAAGTATCAAACCTTGAGTAACAGATGCTGCTTATAATGAAACACCTTACACTGCACCTACTAGAGCAAGGTCATTAAGTTTTCTCAGTTAAAGGACAACAAGTGCTATAATTTGATTAGGTAGCAAGGAAACCAATTCACAAAATATGCATTCTGGTGTTTATAACTGATCTTAGACACCTATCTAAAACTCTCCTTTGACAGCTTTCTGACAGACTTAAAAAAAATGCGGGAGGGTTGCTTGTTTTATGGTCCTCAACTTCCGGACAATCCAAACAGAGCACAGAAAGAGCATGCCAGCTCCTGCACGCCTACATCACAGGAGTATAGATGTGAACGTAGATGCAGGAAAATTAATCCCAGCAGTAAACATGGATTCGTTTCCCAAGTAGAAAGGAATTCACAGCTTTGAATGAATGAATGAAAGTAGATAATGATAAAAAATAATCCTCCTGGCCAAAATAAATAATTTTATGAAACAAACAGATGGAATTGTAAGGAGGAAACAAAACTCTCCTTTTAAGTCTTAAAAACAAAATTGCTTCTGTTGTCTTTGATCTGATTTAAGTTGTACTAAAGGTCAACGAACGTTGGAACAAATATTGCTAAATACTGTACTCAATGGATAAAAAGAAACATGAAAGTTTGGCCTTATTGTACATAACACATCACACAATGATCTCACCAAAGTTACCAGCTGGGGACTTGCAAACCACATTTACCAAATAAGGCAAAATGCTTCATGCCTGAAATCCTTTCCCAGTTACCTCACCCAGCTTTTGCTCGCGTTTCTACAATAATTGCAGAGGTCATTTTTTAAAACTCAGATGGAGTAAATCAACAGGCTATCCAATGCAAAGCTGGGTTTGTGTAGTCTCTGGAGAGAAGTCAGCTTTATTTAAACTGAGTGTGTACAGAAAAGGAAGAGCTGAAATATGTGCAATAAAAACTGAAGAGCGAGTACTATAAATCGAGACAAGCAAGTGATGTAGAATTGTGTATTGCTGGTTTGATTACAAACACTAATGTTTTATGGGGAATGTTTCTCAGATTTGTTGGGTACCTTCAGGTTTTTGAAGTGCATGTGAAGAATTGGTCTTTAATGTTATTCTTGTGACGCTCCAAAAACACTTGAACTTTGCACTCTGGGTTTATGCTGTCCTTGTATTTGAAATATAGCTTTGTAACATCAACAGGATATATTTTTATACTCCATATTCTCTTTGATTTCTGTGATCATATTTTTTGCCTAAACACAATATAGTTTTGAAGAAAGAATAAAATATTCTCATTCTATATTAAACACAACAATAGGGCAGTTCTACATAGTTCATCATGGTAGTAAAAATCTTGCTAAGTTGCTTATTATTAAAAAAAATAGTGATTGTCACAGTGAAAACTGTCATTAATTTATAACATTTTTTCCTTTTTTTTCTGCATGTGTGTGGCAGGGCAGTGGCGGGGATTGCTTGTTTTTATCTCCAGCTGAATTTTATCTAGTGTTTTAGAAAAGAAAGAAAAAAGCCCAGTAAGCACTTCCAAGTGCTCGCTCTCATAATCTTCCCCTTACAAAAATCTGGCAGTAGTATCTAATATAATTTTCTACTATGTATATTGGTAACACAACTATGTAATAATTTGTTTCCTCCAAAAATTTGGAAACACAGCTTAACATAGTACTAAAATTAATAATTTCAAAGTCCAGTTAGAACAGAGAGAATCCAACACTCACCACTACTTATAAAATACACTCTCACAGCAAAAGGCTGATCACAAAGACGAGATGCTTGCATCGCTAGCTGCTGCTGAAATTGGCAATGCAAAAGGCATACATAAATAACCTCATGCTTCTATAGTCTCTTAAAATGTTGGTCCATGAGATGTTATGATGCAAATTAATTGTAAATTCTAAAAATATAAATATGACGTAACTATCAGCTGTCCTGTGGAGTCTGCACCATCTCAGCCTTTCTTCAGAAGACATACACAGAAATGTTTTGGGTTTTTTTGCAGGGAGAGGGATGACAGAGAAAGGGAACGAGTTTGGTTTTGATATTAATACAATTCTACACAGTGTTGTAAGTTAATAGGGGAAAAAACAGCTCAAACCTGGTAACTTCAGAGCAAAAATTAACAGCTGATACATGGTCCATATGGCTGGCATGTTTAGAGAAGACCTCAAATAAAAAGTGACATTCTGTGAAACCTGGTGTTGAAATCCAAGCAAGAAGAAAGTGTCTAACGTTTTTTATTTGGATATCAGTTCAGATCACCTGAGTGGAGTTCACAGCCAAATCTCTGTGCAAACCTTCATTAACTGCAGATAAATAACTAGCAAGCTCAACTTGTCACATATTTATAAGAGTTCATAAATGCTCAAGGGTTAAGCCCAGTGAACAGAAGTGAAGGTAAGTGATCTGATCATGTTCTCTACCAACAATGAGTTTCAGAAAGACCAGATTTTGACTCTGTTTCATATTGGTCTCATTATTCCTAGATCCCATGTTGCCATTTTGTAATTACTAGAAAAACAGTATTAAATCTAATTAATCTCTCATTTCTTTGTGTTGATTCCATTTAGTTAAAGGCCAACTCTAATTGCTCCTGGTGATAAAAATCAATTCAGAATTGAATGTTTGTATCACAGTCTGGGTTATACAGGAGTCTGTACCTCTCATTTTTGAGCTTGACAGTTGAACTTCATGGGCAGTGAAAAGACAAGTTTATTTGACATTTTGTAACACAATGAGCTCGGAGAGCTCTCTACATGGTATTAGTGTGTCAAGCCAGTATCCTGGACTTCTCCAAACACACATAGCAGTGCATAATAAAGTGCATCAGACACTGGAGTAAGAGTTAGCTGAGTCAGGCTCTCTCCTGAACTCATTCAGTAGACTGTTGTGTGACCACAGACAAGTCATCACTGTTTGGACAAATTATATAAGATGGGCAAATGCCCATACTTTATCTGGAAGGTATAGGGAAAGGAAACCAGCCACTGAAACATATCGAACAGAGGGGACTCAACCTGTCCTGTAGTGCCGTGCCTTTAATGTTAAATACTTACTGACTAAAAAAACAAAGGAGTATCTTCAATTAAATCATTAAATACGTGTTGATACTACTGAGTGATATATTCAAAGGAGACATGAGTGTCTTATACAGTTCTGCAGAGAGCCCTGTGAACCTCCTGTGGATCATCTCTCTGATGTACCAGGACAGTCAACAGTAGGGCAGGTTAGGCTTTCAAACAGGGTTCCCTGCAGAGAAGAATGATATCCCTTACACTATAGGAACATCTTCATCAATGACCTAGATGGAATGTGCCCTCATCAAGTTTGCTGATGATACAAATCTGGGAGGAGTGGCTGATACACCAGGAGGCTGTGCTGCCGTTCAACGGGATCTGGACAGACTGGAGAGTTGGGCGGAGGGGAACCTCATGAAATTTAACACAGACAGGTGTAGAGTTCTGCACCGGGGGAGGAACAACCCCACGCATCAGTACAGGTTAGGGGTTGCCCTGCTGGAAAGCAGCTCCATGGAGAAGGGCCTTGGAGTCCTGGTAGACAATAAAGTATCCATGGGACAGCAATGTGCCCTGGTGGCCAAGAGGGCCACACAGAGAAGAGTGTGACCAGCAGGTCAAGAGAGGTTTTCTTCCCCCTCTGCTCTGCGCTGGTGAGGCCTTATCTGGAGTATTGTGTCCGGTTCTGGGCTCTCCAGTTCAAGAGAGACAAGGAACTTTTGGAGAGAGTCCAGTGGAGGGCTCTGAGGATGATTAAGGGACTGGAACATCTCTCGTACGAGGAAAGGCTGAGAGACCTGGGGCTGTTTAGTGTGGAGAAGAGAAGGCTGGGAGGCGACCTTATCCATGTCTATAGATATCTGAAGGGTGGCTGTCAGGAGGATGGAGCCAGTCTCTTTTCAGCAGTGCCCAGTGACAGGACGAGGGGCGATGGGCATAAACTGCAGCACAGGAAGTTCCACCTCAACATGAGGAAAAACTTCTTTGCTGTGAGAGTGACGGAGCACTGGAACAGGCTGCCCAGAGAGGTTGTGGAGTCTCCTTCTCTGGAGACCTTCAAAACCCGACTGGACATGTTCCTGTGCAACCTGCCCTAGGTGATCCTGCCTTGGCAGGGGGGTTGGACCAGATGATCTTGAGTGGTCCCTTCCAACTCCTTTTCAGCTATCTGCATTCTGTGATTCTATGAATATGAAATGAAATGGTAACACAAAAAACTGAAGAACGCAACTAAAAGCTACTGAAAACTAGAACTAATTTTGTGCTGGGATTAAATTCCAATTTGTAAACAAACTCCCAGCCCTGCATCTCACAGCAGCATAGGGGTGGGACAAGAGAAGAATGCAGTTGTACACAAAAACACATCAAGTAGGAGAGTAAAGAACAACCATTTCAGAAAAATCTGACCTCAAGTTCACAGTAAAAATTCTTCTCAAACTTTTACTTAGTTCCTGTGCAGAAACAGTCCCATCTGTTTCAGTCTCTCTTTCCAGTAGCTCTTGTTCTTCTTCTGAGGTTGGTTGAGTACAGCAGAGGCACAACCTCAGCGAGATTTTTTTCATACCCATTTAACCTTACAAATGGAAAATTTCCCAGAAAATTTTATGAGTGCTAATACAAGATGCAAAATGCTTCAGAACTAGCATATTTATGTAGACAAACAGAACTGTTATTAATCATACCTCTAACTGACTACTGCAGCCTTTATGCATCTCTGAGACTGTGATCAAACCAGTCACTGATAACCACTTAAGACTCCAGGATGAGACTGAAAATAGCTATTCTAGACTAACAGTTTATTCCAACATCTTCTTCCTCAATATCTGATATCCTGGGCTGAGAAGTGAAACCTGGTATCGACAACCTGCACTGTTTCTCTAACACAGATGTAACACTTAGCACCAGAGAACTGGCTTAAAGCATCAACTGGAGTACTTCCCACCATGGGCAATAAGAAAATCTCTGGGCAATATGAAGATGAATACTCTGGCAATATGAATATGAATCACTGCACCGCATCAGCTGTGTAAAGTGGAAAGCAGAGACAGAAAGGGAGTATGCCTAAAGCACGCTGACTTCTTTTGGTCTTCATACAACAGCCACTTCAGGGCCACTGTACCCATAGCAGCTGTTTGAACGCTCTGTGCAGTTCTGGGTTAACCCATGATGCAATGTAACGTAAATGCAGATGTCCAAAGATGAACAGAACTCCAGATGGTAAGAATGTGCAATAATAGCAAGAGCTGCACCCTATGCATATAATTAGTCTTTAAACTCCGTTTCTAAATAATCTCCTTCTCTGAAGGAAAGAATTCAGTATAATTTACTAATACATGAATGGCATCAAGCATGTTCGAATATAAATGCTTGCTTTCAGTCTAGCCTTCAAAACACACTGATAAACTCAAATAAACACGAAATGAAAAAGAATTGTTTCCACAGCCACTTACTTTTGCTGCTCCTATTTGCTCTTTACGGAACTTCTCCAGCGGTGCTATTAGCACATCATTAGCATTCTGGATCTGCAAAGTTAAACATAAACCATATCTTTTAAATACAGAGTATTTGCAGAAAGTGAAGTCACTGTAATTCTGACAATGCGCAAGACTGAAAAATTCATGACCATAACATTCTGGTAAGAGCATATGGGTAGGAGTCAAATAATTATGTCTTCTTTACATAAAACATGCAACACACATGCTCACTGGTCTATTATGGAACATTTCCATGAATAACTAAAGCAATTGTAATGAACGATGTAGTAAGTTTATCTGCAATATACAGAAGGGCTTTCTGGTATTTTATTTCCATTTCTTGCATCTTGCCTAAAACCAGAATAGAAAATGAAAACTTCCAGGAACATGTTTTGGCAGAACACAGAAGACATAGTAGTAGTGACAGTACTGCCTAAAAAAGCCTGTGTTTACAGAATCTGAATCTTTGACAGATGAATCTTTTCAGCGATCTCTGCGTTATATACCTAGTTAGGCTGAACAGAGGAGAGTAAGGCAGAGAACACAACAAAGAAAAGTGGACAACTTACAAAATACTCTAGGTTGGATTCCTTCACTTTTCTAGTTTTGAAATTAATTTAAGATGTCCTGCAGCTATTTTTATCACTTTAACCTAAACCAGTGTTCCTAATGAATTACAGTTTTCCTTTCATGGCCTCTGTTTATTTAGTGTAAACCCAGTCCTGGGAATCCCTTTCTGAAGACCATTCCCAGCAGCGACCACCCGAAGTGGTCCCTAGTCATTTGGGCTGGAAACACACATGCAGCAGAATACAAATGTCAGCCATGCCACCATCATGCCACTCACTATAAAAAGGTAGCATGACTTCACCATATGCCTTTTAGGGGCAGGCAGAATAATCAACTAAATTGATTTTACTGCAGAAAAAACAAGAGAAACTGAAAACTGCCAACACATCAGAAATAAAGCATAATAAAACACATTACAATATTCTATTATACTAACTACAGGCAAAATTTTAGGTTTTCTGCATGAACAGCTTTTTTTCTCCTCACCAGTCCACTCTTCACCATACTCATCACATTCCACATTTGGGCTTTGGCAGGTTTGGAGGTCTGGGCAAAGCTAACATGTACCTAAGCCAAATGTGAATGAATACAGCTCTTGTGACTCTTCCATAACAATAATTGATAAGTTACATTGTCAGTTGAGCACGAAAACTTCCCAAAAGGCTGTAAAAATAAACATAAAGAATAAACCCATTGAAACACAAACACATTTTCTTTCCTCCCAAACCTAACATTACAATTCAAAAGACCACAGAATCACCACATGTCTCTCAGAGGACAGAGTTTCCGGAAAAGTCAAGACTCTCTCTGACATCTTAATGTAACAAAGTCCAAGACAGCAAAGGCAACACTTGGTATGGTCTGATGCAGCAATCAAAATGGGCTACATTTAAAGACAAAAATTAGGCACTGAGTATGAGGAAAAGTGTTTTCACTGCATTCAACACGCTCCATAAGTTTGACCAGAACAGACTACAAAGCTAGGTTATTCTCTCAGCAGACATTTCCCCAAAACAGATAAGATTTTTTTGGCAACATGGCAACAGCAATCTGTCAGACTCAACGCTTTCTACAAGGAAAAGTACATACACTTAAAAGATAATCACTATCCCAAGGATCACTAAGCAAGGCAGATTAAAATTAACAGGGGTACAAAACTGTTAAATGACTTGCCCACAATCAGCCAGAATTGCAGCACATACATCTGGAAGCAGTAGCTGCAAGTTTTTATAGCTTACAGAGCATGTACATGGCTTTCGGCACATACAGAAATCGCAAAGTTTTGCTGGAGTCACTGGTACAGAAGTGTGGATGCATCTTTTCTTTTTTTTTCATGTACAAAAGTAAATTTTTTCTCTGCCTTTTAGAGTCATTGCTATATACAGTAATTATACATTAAATACCTCACAGTTCAATTAAGAGAGACATACATATGATTGAAGTAGTTACTACTGATATCAGCAATCACTGCTAGTCCTGTTGCTAGTCATTGTCAAACTCCACATGGAGCTGAATATGATTCTTCCCTTTGCTCAATGTTATCATGTTTAGGCAGCCTCCATGCCACACCAGGAGACCTCACTTCATATATTGCCCTCTTGACAGCCTTAAAATGACTGAAACACAACTACCACCAGTCTTGCTCAATGCTACTGCAAAGCAAATGAAATACCCTACTTCACACGACACTGAGAGCAGTCATCTGGGAAGTGGCTTTGCTGGGCTGAACACAATGTTACTCACTCCCACAGTTACATATGCAACTAGGAATGGACAGTGGGTATCGCAAGGCTAATTAAAAGATGTCACGCACTTCATCTAGGCAGGGCCTGTGCCTCTGAATAGATCTGCTGATCCACACCAACAGAACATGCTGCAAGCTCAGCTCTGGGCTGAAAGCTTCTACTGTCAGTAGAAGAGTCCTGATGTAGCAATTCAGCTCCCAGCAAAATTAGGAGCTAGGCAAGTAATGGGCTTTGGCTTTGAGGAGGGAGAACACCCCAGCAAAGTGTCAGACAGAATCCCAGCAGACGCATTTCAACAGCAGGTATTATAAGACGCAGAACGCTCCACTGTGAAAAGACTCACGCTGATTTCCACCAGGTTGTACCTAACTTTTGGAAACTGAAAATTATAGAGAAAGTATTTTCCTTACGCATGTATTTATTTATTTCCTTTCATTGCTGATTCCTATCACTGCAATTACTTTACATTACAGTTTCCTTGTTAAGGGTTACAAATTTGCATACAGCCCCAACCTCCCCCCCAAATTAGGAATCTAATCCTCCCACAACGATATCCATAGAAATCTGATTGCTTTAGATAACCTGATGTTTTCACTGTGTGGTCCTAAGAGTAACTTTTGTCCTGCCAAGACGATAATCCGTCTCCTACTCAGTTATCGTGCTAGGTTGAAACCACAGACACTTGGAACAGACAAACAATGTCAAAAAGACTGTAATGGTTTCTGTAAATAGCAACTTCAGAAATCTATGCTGTGTTTAAAATACAGATCGTATCCTTAAAAGCTTATTCAGATTAGTCACATCTTCAGAGAAGTTATAGTTTCTTGATCCAACAGTTATTGAATGCTACATGGTTCCAGCTCCCAGCATGGCTAGTATGTGGCAGTCAATCAAATAATGCGATCATTTTTTGTTTGGCAAAAGCACCAGTCTTCCTCCAGAAAAAGAATGAAAAAAACCCAAAAACTCATGCTGCTTTAACTTAGTGTCAGTTCATCAGTCTTTTTTAAATTAAGATGCTAGGCAAGTATTAGGCAGACATCATAGGAAAATATTACTTTGACAATTGAGAGCGCTATATTAGATCTAGTAAAAACACCCCAGACTTTTCTCAAGTACTTAACTTTTAAACTTTGTTATGTATAACTCTCTCTATTTAGCATTATTGATAAAAATACCATTAAAATAAACACTACCAAAATCACACTGAATTATAAAAAATACTTGAAAAAGAAACATTTAAAAATCGAGAATACTTTTTCTAAGCTAGCTTTGACAACTTATGAGGCCACTCTCTGTTTGCATAACTGCAACATTTCAATACTCTCTGACAGCCTTCGAGCCAATGTGGTGAAGCACCTTAATTTGCCATTTTTGATTCATGATCTTCCACCTTTCCAACCCACCCTTACTTCCTTCCAGAAGTTAGCTGTGAAATTGAATTAATGTACCAATAATGAGATTAAACAGTGGTTTTCACACATCACTGAGAAATTCCACATCTATACTTGGAGATATTTTTGACTAGCAATTTTTCAACTTTTCTTTTTTACTAAAAGTTTCAAACATCAGTAGAAGGAAGAAAAAAATTCAACATCAACTAACTTATCCTTATGAGAATCTTAATTATTATACTATGTTAGAAAAAGAAGAATAAAATTTCTTATTTTACATATAAAATCATAATTTCAGTTTTGGTGTATCTTGACTTTGCAACTACTTGGTAGGGGTCTCGGTAATAAAGGCTTCCTGATATACTTTTTCCTTAGAATATCTAATTATGGGTAAGTGGATAAACTAGATTTTCTAGCTTTATCTTTCCAATGTATATGAACATTTCCATTTCTAGATTTTCTTAAATTTAAGTCAATGTTATTTTTTTTTAATAAGTTTTCTAATTAGTTTTCTAGCCCTGAATTTGGGATAGTGTATGATATGCAAACTGTACATGCATCATTCTTCTTCATTTTCTTTTACTTAGGTAGAACCAATGAATATAAACGGAAATTTAACTAAAACATTGGTGCAGCTGCCTATTCATTATTAAATACTAATAATATAGACACAGAAATTTTAAGCCCTGAAGCACTTTACAAGCTTTGAGATTCACCTTGCAATCTACAATGTTGAACTGCAGTAGCAAGAGCAGTTAATACCTTCTGAGCTTTATATTTTCATTTGTAGGGCTAAGGACTAAGTAGGTCCCAGCGAGAGTTAACAGGATTTCCAGTTGCCAGAAGAAGACAGCAACAAGATCAAGCGAGGCACTTTTACAGTGACAGAATTAGGAATTAAATCAAGCTTATCTGAATTATACTAAAATGCTTTAACTATGAAAAACTTTTGGTTTATATATTGTATCTGGGAAAGATATGTTTGCTTCAAATCTGCTACAAGTACTTTTCACTGCAACAAAGAATTATCACACTTGTATATGGGCAATAAAACTCATTTCCCTGAAGTCTTGAATGACTCATGAAGTCTGAATGCTGACAAACACTAATTTGGTGTTAGTATAAGACTTCTAGAAAATACCAATTAAATTCATTCAGAGAGGGCAACAAATCTCATAGCTAATATATTCATAGTACTGCATTTCTAATGTAGAAAGATACTGCACTGCTACACAAAAAGAAATAATTTAATTTGAAATCCTTCCTGCAGTTCCTAACAATTCCTACCATCTGATCTGTCAGAAAAAACACTTCTTTCAGTCTGTGGCTTGTATCAACAGCTCCTAATCAATACAACTTCAAATACAACAGCAGAAACCAAATACAGGCAACTAGGCATTTCTGTAACTTAGTTATGGATCATGTTTACATGCTAGAATGAATATAAACGTGTCATGATAAAACACTAGTATGTATTTAAGTCCTCAGTTTCCACTTTAAAACTTAAAAAATGTAAAGATCACGTAAAGTTAATAATGTGAATTTCAGTGCCTGTAATTATGTGACCTTAGTAGGACAAATATTCTTGCAGCTTTGTACTGAAAACTCTATACAGACAAAGCACATACTTAGAAAACAAACAAAAAAAGTATTTGAAGTTAATCTTAATCCCTCTTACACTTACAAAAAAAGATTACATCAAACAATATCCAAGCTTGTGTTAATTTTCTAAAAATATCATTATCAATGCCAGTTATTTCAAGCAGAGTTGAAATTCAGATGATATTAAAGCAGATTCAGAAGATTACAAAGTTTTAGCTATGGATTAGTAATAACATAAATTGGACACTTCCACGTACAACGTGTAATGCAATATTCAACTTCTTACCAAAAACCTAGTGCTGTATTAAGTGGTCTTAACACATTTCCACAAGAGGATGCTTATAAATCACATGCCAGTCAAGGCTGGGAGTAGTTATATTTGGCCAAATGAAAAAACTTAGAGAAAAATAATTTAAGTGAATGCTATTTTTTAATTTTCTATATTGCACAGCTTACGTTTAAAAATAAATTACTACAGTGTCATACCTGAAATGACTGTTTCTTGCTATAGTCAAAAAATGACACAGGAGAATATGTAAAGGCTGCCTTTAGCACAGAAAGGCCAGTCTCCTGACGAAGTCCTCATGAAACTTTAGAAGAAGAAACACTCTTCTGAAGAACAATATAAAGGAAGAACCTAACTTCAGATGTTAGGTCTTCTCAAGTTTTTCTTTTGTACTGATTACAAATCAAGTAGAAGAAAAATCAGCCACCCTTGGATAAAGTCAGTGTTCATGAATATTCCTGCCTCAGTTTATACCATCAACTTTTTAAATGTAAACATTTTTATTCTAAAAAGTAAATATTGATATGATGTGTATATATACAGAGAAAAAATATGGTATGTACACATAATATTTTAAACTTAACATGGCAATCATAATTTCAGTTTTGGTGTATCTTGACTTTGCAACTACTTGGTAGGGGTCTCGGTAATAAAGGCTTCCTGATATACTTTTTCCTTAGAATATCTAATTATGGGTAAGTGGATAAACTAGATTTAAAAGCTTTATCTTTCCAAGTATTTGCCATAAGATTCTGTCTTGTATTTTTTACTGTCAGAAATATTTACTATTCCAGAAGTACTGATTTTCAGAGAGATGAAGTAGGATAGGGGTTTTGTTGGAAGCATCCATATTTCAGAGACAAATGTCCTAAAGAAAGAATGGTCTGTCTGTTTATCTCTGTGTCCTCTAATGATGCCTTAGTGCTTTAATGCTTGGCTATCAACTCCTGTTCTGCTCTCATCAATGGCTCTTTCTATTTCCAGGGTACGCAAAGCTGACAAAGTTAGAGACAAGTACAGATGCTGTACCCACTTCTGTATGAACCAGGAGGAGATTGTGAACTTCCCCTTCATCTGGGAAGTGATATCCTTCAAGGTTCATATGAAAAGAAACTGGTGGCATACCCGGTTTTTTGAGTGATGCTGACACAGTGACAAGTGCTACTAGAAAGCACACAACCTCATTTATGGCAAACTAAATTTGATCTTGATAAGTAGAGGGTCGGTGAGACCTTAAGATCTGAGACAGTTTAGAAAACTTTTGATAGAATTTTGACAATCCCATATCCTGCCCAAACCAGATTCTCCTGCAAAGCTCAAATCTTTCTGGCACAGAAGAACTTAAGCTAGGGACTGCAGGAGAGAGTGACCCTAACACAGTCAGAGCTCTCCACTTCCATAGTCAGTTTTGCCTTAACTCCACCCATGCAGGACTCTGCTGGCAGCACTGGGTCACCGCTCCTGTGCTCAGCCAGCCTTCATTCTTCCCCTCCACCCATGTGGCTTTCCTCCTTCAGGACACTGTGAACTCCATGCAAGCAGGAGAACTCCAACTCTACAGTTTATTCCCCTGATATATTCAAATCCCACCACAATTAGCCAAGCATTCAATCTGACCTGCTGCTCTTCCTGTGACTCGATGCTTGAACATGGTGACACTGCAGGAAAGAGGAAAGACACAAAAAAGAAAATTCTAAGAGGCACAGAATCACAGACTGAAGGAGAAGGGAAAATAAAGATCTAGAAACTATTTTTTAAGTCAGAGGTTCAGTTCTGTTAAACATTTCAGTTCAAGCAAGCTATTGCAGAAATTTATGTTACTGGGCATATTGCAAGACAGTGCATCTTTCACACACAACAAGGTCATGATACCGCTCTTTAACACAAAGAGACCCCCAGCCAAAATAAGACCCTTCACAAAATTAATAGCCTACCAATGTAGTGTTAATTTTAACTCTGCTTTTTCCTCCACCAGTCTCCAGTACAGGTAAGCTACAGGGCTAGTTAAATAGACTATGACACCAACCGTAATTGAGACTAGTACTAACCGAAAGAAATGACATTCCGAAGCTGAGAAAGAAAAGAAACATTTCATCATTCTTGGAAGCACGATGAGCACAAGGACTGTACTTGTACCCTTTTGTGTGCTAATGGAACAAGGGAAAGCCAAGGACTTCACTGAGGGAAGCCAATTCAAGGATTACTCCCAGGACTGCACTTGAAGGGGAAAAAAGAAATAAAAAATAAAGAAAATAAATAAAAGCAAAGAACAAACAGTCCCACTCATGCTAAGAAGATTGCTAAGCACAGTATAAAAACAAGCAAACGTTGCAGAGACTACTGTGGCTCTCTTTGTGATCACTAACCAGATGCAACCTTGTCTTATAAGCTAGAGAAAATATCAAATACCAGGATGTCCTCTTGGGCTCTCTCTCCCATTTGGTAGCTTCCTTTGTTCCTCCCAAGTATCAGGCAAGGAAGAAAATGTTATAGTTTGCAATCAATACATTTTGTGAGCACATTGGCAGGAATGAGTGAGTACAAGTCATTTTACAAATACTCCATCATATGATTTTCTTTTTTTCCCTATTTTTAAACTATCTACTATCCTATTAAGCACAGTATAAAATTAAAAAGAATTATGTTTAAATTATTTTCATTACATCGGTACCTGAATCATTAATGAAGTCTTTATATAAACAACATTTCATTCATTTTACACCCAACAGTCTCAAAGTTGAGGCATATGCTTTCTGAGCTGTTTCCACATGCCCCTAAATCAGGTGAAGATGTCCTCTGCCCTCTCAGATGACAGTGCAACATAGTGAGCACCTACCAAATACAGCCCAACCACTCTCAAGCATCTTGACTATTTTGTGGTATCTCCATCTCTACAGCAAACTACAACATCTATGGTACTTCTGCACTCAAAGATCCCAAGGTCCAGTACAGCCTTTCATAAAAACAGCAATTTGGTTCTCTTGGGAGGAAAGAAGGCACCAATATCCTCCATGTGTGCATGAACTGTGGAGCAGAAGCTGCTTTTTCCCTCTCAGAAGACAAGCCTTGTGAATGACCCTGAAACCCTGGACCTTTGAGACCATTCTGTAATAATACCTGTTAATTTTCTTTGGGGCCAACTAACAACAGAGAAACAGACTGGCATTAAGAGAATAGAGAAAGAAAAAAAGTATTTTTGAGTTCAAATAACAGCTCCCTCAAAAATCTGGGAACTTTAAGTGTCCCCTAATGAATCGGTTCATTCACTGCCAACAGCAAGATCTGACAGAGGACACTACCATCTCAGTAACAAGAGCAGTACAAAGAGTCTCAAAAACTTATCATGCAATTAACTCAGTCACTCAGTGTTAGATATCCACAGCCTCTGCACTTGAGACAGCCAGATAAGCTTCCCTCCCCAACCACCGGGAAGAAAAAAGGACACGACTCCTGTGATCCATTCGGACACCTTTCAGACAAGATGTATCACATCACGAAATTGCCACGTTCTCTGCAAACTCAAGTTTGCTATTCTGCTTCGACAAAGATAATTCTGAGCAGACATATAAAGCCTAAATACAACATTATTTAGAAGTTTCCAATAGAAAACAAATGAAAGTCTGGGCCACTGGGCCTGAAGTCTGCTCTCGCTCAGGGATATTGCAAACCCATTTAAAGTTTTATGGGATAATCCAAAGAAATCTGGGACTGGGGAGAACAGTCACTTCTCATTCAAAAGCACGCAGCTAGATTCAACAGAGACAGCATAAAAGTTATAGACATAACGGGATTCACTAGATGTTACTGTCAAGTTACCTTCACAGTCCAAAGTTACACTTACAAAGGTATGTGGCACTCGTAATACGTAACCTAACAGCAGAACTACAAATGCAGTCATACTCCCAAAATAATGAAGAATAAATTACCAAAGTACTACAAGCAATGAAATAGTGTAACAAATGACTTGCTTCAGAATTTAAAAGAAAAAAAAATAGTCAAACACATTTTAATTCTAAAGTGGGACTAAGCATGGAATGTGTAAGTTAAATTTTATTATATTATGTGATACAGAATATGGCTTGTTCTTAGGCACAAAATGAAATAATGTTTTTACAACTCTTGATTTCCTTTTATTTAATTAATTTCTAGCATAGTTATTAGTGTTATCATGAACTGATATATGTGTGGAGTGCTGAAACAGGTACATTCACAACTGCTTGTCTGGACATGAGTCGGCAACGTGCGCTGGCAGCCCATAAGGCCAACTGTATCCCAAGCTGCATCCACAGCAGCGTGGCCAGCAGGGCGAGGGAGGGGATTCTGCCCCTCTCCTCCGCTCTGGTGAGACCCCACCTGCAGTGCTGCGTCCAGCTCTGGAGCCCTCAGCACAGGAAAGACATGGACCTGTTGGAGCAGGTCCAGAGGAGGCCACCAAAATGATCAGAGGGATGGAACAGCTCTCCTGTGAGGACAGGCCAAGAGAGTTGGGGTTGTTCAGCCTAGAGAAGAGAAGGCTCTGGGAGACTTTCCAGTACGTAAAGGGGGCTTATCATAAAAATGGGGACAGACTTTTTAGCAGGGCCTGTAGCGATAGGACAAGGGGTAATGGTTTTAAACTAAAAGAGGGTAGATTCAGACTAGATGTAAGGAAGAAATTTTTGACAATGAGGGTGCTGAACCACTGGCACGGGTTGCCCAGAGAGATAGACGGGGTAGATGCCCTATCCCTGGAACCATTCCAGGTCAGGTTGGACGGGGCTCTGAGCAACCTGATCTAGTTGAAGATGTCCCTACTCATTACAGGGGGTTGGACTAGATGATCTTTAAAGATCACTTCCAACCCAAACTATTCTATGGTTCTATGATCTAGGCTGTTTTACTGTTAAAATACAAACTTGCCATTGCATATCACTTCTCTTTAAGATGGGAGCTCATTCAGTCTCAGAAATAAGCATTCTGCACTACAGCATCGAGTCCCATGGCAGCATGCTGCCTCTGCTACTCACATTTTCTGTCATTAATGGGCATTAAGACACCAGATTTACTAGCTGACTCTGGAACATGGCAGCTAACTGGTGTCTGACAGACATGTCTTCTCCAGGGAGTCCATTGAAGTAGAGTATGGAAAGCAACAGAAAAAAATAGATCTTCAGAAATTAAAGGCTCCCACCATCTGACCCTATTCACTTAATGCTGCTCCAGAAACATCTGAACATCATTATGTTACCTACTGGGAAAGTCTTACAGGAGTACAGGACAAGTTCCCAACAAAACAAATATTTAACAGAACTATACAGGAAGTAACAAGTCTTACAAATGACTTCAAGCATGTTAACGATTATTTTTCTTAATGAGTTGTTCACCTCTTTATGAACTGCAACCATAACAGACAATACTTAACAACTGCAAGACTGGACTCTGATTTTAGACATCGTTCAGTGAACAAGACGACACATAGAGAAGGAAGAAAAGGGACTTAGATGAGAATACTTGTACCATGAAGTTACAGCAGCAAGTTTCACATGCATCTTGACAGTTCTTGTTTTGCATAATGAGGTAGATTATTTCTGGTTCAACTTATCATTGCAGGAAAAGGAGAGTAAAGTTAGCCACAAAATTTCCATATATTGAAATTTTTTAAAGATGGAAAAATAGTGTTTGGTATATCTAGGTAAAGTATATTATCTACATGTTCATTTAGTACTTCTTTTTAATGCTATTTCCCTTTAACACTCAATGCATTCATTGCCTGTGATGTCTCTGGAGGGAAAAGCTAAATATTCATTCCATCTGTTTTAAATTCCACTTTTGAGAATTTGCAGTAAGCTTAAAACATCTTTGTTGTCTTGTAAATATTTAAAGAGAAAATATCATTACATTAAACTCCCAGAATTGTTGTTATTTACAGTAATTAAGTTTTAATGTTTTAATGTTTGTATGCTAATCTTTTTTCGTCATAAACACAAGATTCTTGGGCACTGTCAGATCACTAATACTTTGGGCACAACTTTAAACAGCACCAAGCAGCAGCTACTCAATTCCCACTGTTTGTATGTGGAACAGAAATTGCATTTATTATAATCACCTTCGACTAACTGGTCTGCTTTGACAAACCAAATTTACTGTTAAAGCCATTTTAATAGCTGATGCTCAAACTGCCCTGCTGAGTTGAGAAAGTGCAGCAGATACATATTATCAGTCACTTCAACTAGCAGTAAAGTCAGAGGCTACAAACCTGCCACATACCCAGAGAAAAAACTGCTTCTGATAACATGTAGTGGCAATAAGATGTCTAATACATTTTATGGACAGCCTTAAAAATTATTTGCAGCATATAATACAATGCCATCTGCGTACAGAAAGCAGATTTGTCCTTGGAAGAATATTACACGCCTTTCAAGCATTATGAACTGCTAAAGTGAAATTGCTACAAACACCTTTATGTTAATTCTACTTTACATCTTCAGGATGCAGAAGACAAAGCCTTAAGAAAATGGATTACTGAAAAGAGTCATGTTCCATATATACGCACATGTATATGTGTAAACACATATATGTATGAAGTCAGATATTCTGATTTTCTCACAGTTCTTTATTTTACTGCAAATCTCAAAAGACTGCTAGATTTAATTTTCTTTTTAGATAGCTCAGTGAAGAGACAGGTTAAATACCTCAAGTATTTGGCTCAAATAATATCGAACTGTATCTTTTCCTGCTACCTTCATATTCAATAGTATTTTTAAACTCAGCATACAATAGGAAAACCATGTGATGCTAACCTTTAAAAATGTCTTTAAGTTTTTACTATAAACTTTTAAAATATATTTACTTTTATAAAATTATCATACCAAAAATTTACACTTAAAATAAGAGATTACATAACAAAATGTATACTTTTAGCTATTGTTATCTACAAATAATACAAATACAAATTAAAATAGCCTTCAAAAAGGCAACACATTTCACAAGGTAAACAAGGAAATGAAGTGGAGAAATGAAAAACAGCAGTTGATAAGATTTCTAAGAAATAAAAATGAGACTGTGCTAGCAATACATAAAGGTCTCGAGAAACTGAATACCAGAGGTTCGTATAAAGACAAAAAAATCCAGCTGTATTATTAAAGGGCATGGCTAGTTTAATGACCATTAATAAACACACAATAGTTAAATTGAAGCTATATGCTCACTCTGCAGACACTTTCAAGTCTAAGATCTGATTTCCTTCAGTTTAACACACGTGCTAAACGTGTGTTAAACTGAAGGAAATTAAATTGAACATCTCCCACTCACAAGCATACTAACTGGCAAAGGAGTCCTGTGTTTATTGAAACATTATATACAACCCAGAAGAAACATCTGTGTACAAAAGGGGCCCAAAGAAATTGAAATACAGGTTATGCTTTATAATGTAGCTGCAGTGGTAGGGAAAAAAATTCCAAAATCGGTGTCATATGAAAATTATTCATTTTAGAATTTGACTTCTTCCCTACATCTTCATTTATCTCTCCCCTTCCCCCTTGGTAGCCTGAATAAAATTTAAAAAAATTGCATAGCTCTTCTCATGTGTCAAGTCTCTATTCAAATGCCAAACACTATCCTCAGTATTACAAGTACTGAATAAAGATGTAAACACTGGCATGTTGTTAATTAGGCTTCATGGGGAAATTAGGATGCAAAGAATCGTATCAAGGGAATTGCCCAGACATGGGTTTTAACAATGCTGTTACTGCCCTCCCACAGTAACTTTTAACAAAATTGACTTCATTCCTCTCACAGTATGCCTTGCCAAGAAATGGGTTTCAATAAAAGGCCCTCATTAGCAATAAAAGTTTGGAGGGTGGAAGTGCTGCTTGAACTTTGCATTGCTGAAGTACATGCAAGGAAAAGCGCTTTGCTGAATTACTAACAGTGTCTGTGTAAGCCAGCCCCAGCCTGCCGGCCCTACTGTGACAGCTGCTGCTCCCAGTTTCTTAAACAGCAGCAGAAGAATAAACTTGTAGCATCCACGCACTGATACAAAGGCTTAGAATGTCAGCCTTCTCTACAACTGGGGAGCTCACAGTGGCTATTCAGACCTTCTCAACTCTAGCTAGGCTCTGTAATATGCTCTGGGAGATGCCATGCAAAGGCTGATAGAATTCTGAAATGAGTCTTAATGCTCAAACCTTTTTTACTTGCTCCCTGTTAGCTTCTGAGCAAAATTTAAGGTGTTGATGATTCTTGAGTGTAGTGGTTACGGGCAGGAAAGTATCTAAGCATTATTCAGGGTTGCTCAGAAATCTAGCTGCTGATATTCAGAGGACTACTACCTTAGTGACTACATAAAATATTTATGTTTTACTATTGACAACCAATCTAAAAACGAAGCATGCCGTACCTACTTCAAGCAACTTATGGATCAACAGAATTGTAAACTAAATTCCTGTAATGCTACCTTTATTAAGCCATCTTTAATTCAGGTTCTCAGGCCACAGCTGTACACCTAAAATAGGGCCCCTAGGTCCATTTTAGGAAATACGCATTATAGTGCAGTTCTAAGAACTGAGTTTTAAACGAACAAGACAAAGCTACAAACCTGTCTCCATGAGTCAGTAATCTTTAACAGCCAGAGGGTTCATACAGCATGGGCTACCCTTCTTGCAACTAGTATAACTACTGTTGTGGGCTAAAGGCAAAAAGCAGAACTCAAGATTCCTAATATTCCAAAAATAATACTGAACCTAGGATGCATGAACTCATTATGAAAGTATCAAATGTGCCTGGGGAATGCCTAGAGAGGGACTCACGATCACTCCTTCAGCTCAGCTATAAAGAGTTAACGTCAGGAATCTGAAGGGCAAGATGTTTAAATCTGTCTCTGATTAACGGGGAGGAGGGACTCCAATATTGTTACATATAATTCACAGAAGGAAGAGATCACTTGAAAACAGTTCTTGGCCAACAGGAAGGTAAAATACATTCATGGTCAGACTCTAAGATGTGTTGGTCCACTAGAAAACTCTCACATGAGCATGCTTAAGAAAATTCCTGTTCTAAGTACTGATAATAAGAGTCTTATGAAGCATTGAAGTGTCTGATCTTCAATGTGCTCAGAAATCGGAAGCCAAAAGGCACGAACTGGTTCTTCCTCACTTAATTCCTTGATTTGGGGTTTTAAATAGACTGACTTACTGCAACACAATGCGAACCATTACCAAACACATTTTCCTGAACAGGCAGTGAAGGACTCTGCAGGGCTGAGCACGCGTACGCCCAGTCACTTCACCAAAAGAGCAGGAACAGTGAGTGGGCGCTACAAAGAACCTGGTTGCTTTTGAATACCTCAACACTACATGCATTGATCATTGTAAAGTACAATTCAAATGCAGAAAGCACTGTACATTAAGGTTCCCATACACATACTATTTTTCATTTATGTGAAAAATATTCACAACTTAACCCTATAGGAGTTTTAAACAGATTAATAGAAGCTAATGGCCAATAAGTAAAACAGGAAAGGGGAAAAACCCAACTGACTTATACCTTGTAATTAATTGTAAAAGCCCACTAGAGGATAATATACTGGTACAAGTTTACTGCACACATCTGGGGCTCCATTTTTGTATCTCCTGGGCTTTCATTCATCTCTTTTAAGGATAAGCTAGTGATCTTTTCCCCTAAAACTCCTTTCACGTAACAAAGACCATGCATGCTACCTACTCCTTCATCGCACAAGGACACAATTCAACAAACTTCTGATTTCTCTGTGTCCTGTATTCCTGTTTTCGCTTCAGTGGGCAAGAGCTCAGTGGGACTTTTGTTGCTACTGTCACTTACAACACAAGCTGGAAACTCTGTATCCCTCCCTTCTGCACTCTCTCTCTCTTAGTCTCTCCTGTCTCTTAGTCTTGCTGCTTATTTGTGTCAGCAGAGTTATTTTCTACATTATATCATACATTATTTTCTACATAGATAACATTTTATAAAGTGTTAAAAAATGCATTTAACTTTTTCTGATCTATGAAGAATTGCAAAGATGACTGAAGCTGGTAGGTTTCATAGCTAGAAAAGCTACACCCTTTTCTTCCTCTTGGTTTTCTGTTTTTCACCAAAATTATCAGTTTCTGTTTGTCAACAAATTGTGTTGTCCAAAAGTAACCACCCTATATCCAGAGGTGAATGACATAAGACAGCAACTTGAACACAGCACTTTGGACACTTTTAACTAGAGAAATTCTTTGCTGTGTCTATTCCATCTACACTATGTAGGCACTATTTCTATCACCTGAAGAAAAAGAACTAACTGGTGTGAAAGGGAAAAAACCCCAAACATAAAAACAAAACAAAAAAGTTTGCTTTTTTGTCTTTTTCTCTTTAGCAACCCCCTGAAATTGTTTAGAAGACAGACATAAATCAGCAATGGATATGGTCATATTAGGTAGCTAATCATCCGGTAAGAGATGCCATTTCTTTTTATGGCTTAGTCCATGGATTGTAACTCAGTGAAAACTGTAAAAGAAAGTAATCACAAGCACAACCACAATGAAGGAAAAACAGTTCAGTTGTGTACTTACAAGTTTGGGTATTTATCTTTTTATCACTACCATTAATACAAACAGTGAATGTCTCTTGACTAGTCTGAGAGTTCAACTCATAATGAAAGCAAAGGAAAACTCAAGAGTGTCATTTCAGATAGCCAGCAGAAGAAAACTTTTCTGGTTTTTCTTCCCTTTATGGCTTTCCAAACAAACAAAAAAATCCTCAGCTTGAATGTTTACATTACATATTATCAAGAGGGAAATGGCTACATAAACACAGGAAACAGCATAATTGGTGCAGAGAACTAATGAAGAAAAAATAGATTGAGAATTCAAGTATACCTATGCTTCACAAGATTTTTAGTGGTAAATTATTCTATTGAGTTCTTTGGTAAATGTAGATATGTTACAAGTATCTTTCACTTCTTAAACATTTGTCACACACTTTCCCATGAAGAAAAAGTAAACAGAACAAAACCAAACCTTCTTGTACTGGCAGGGGAATCCTCCATTTAGGATTTGAAGCTCTAAGTGTGAATCACATCATTGCTCTGCTATGATTTATGAAGTTCCACCATTGACTTCAGTAGTACAGGACATCACCTTTTCTCTTTAACATGTTATGACACTATACATGATTGATATTGTATAAATGAAAAAAAAAAAATGAATATTCTTTTTGCTACAGATTGGATCCTGTCTTTCTATAAGCTCCATACCTGAGCTAGTCTCTTCATGCTTGCCATTCACACTTAACAGCTTCACTCATTAACTTTTAAGTGAAGGAATCTCTGTTTTGGTTGAGAGTTTGTATGGCCTTTTCCTTTTTACTTTTTTAAAAATTCAGTGCATTAACAGTTGCAGAAATTATCTGATTAAGACAAATCTTAGCAAATGAGCAACAACATTTACTTTACAAAGTTCTATTTTAAACCTTCCCAGATATTTTCACTCTGGCTGTTAGACCTACTTAAGAGTTACTCCAAATCAGTTCCGTATGTTTATTACTTTGTCTCTTTGCTTTTCCAAATCCTGATCTGTGAATTTTGCGGCCAGGCCTGTTTCCCTCACTGTGCAGATGTCAACAAAACTTCTCCAGAGTGAAGTGAATGCACCCCAAAGAGGCCTCCTTGTGAGGTCCATTACGATGTAAAGGGAAAGTTGGAAATCAATAAAAGAATAAACAAACACTTAACTAATCAAAGAAAGAACTTTCTGACTTACTATGAAAAGTAAAAACAATGTTTTTTAATTAGGACACATCATCCCTTAAGGGATATTGAGCAGTCAGACTCACCACAGCATTCATTTTAAAAAGCTTCATTTGTCAGAATCCCTGAACCTGACTTTAAATATGCTTTCCTCAAAAAAACAGAAAGCCAGAGTATGGATGTCTTCTTCCTAGACACACGCTGGAGACATTAAGGCAGATAGACAAGATGTTCTTTAGCAACAGACTTTTAAAAGAGACTGTCTGAATGTCATCAGGAATTTCTTCTGAGTCCAGAAGAAGAACAAACACCCCAAAATTTTAACTGAATGAAACAAAAAAACCTAAATGAAAGTTTAACGGTGAGGAACAAAAATAAGCAAATGAATAACCCAACAAAGAAGCCAAGATGTTGGCATAAATGTTTACTAGAGTTAGGATTTTATTTTAAATTTTCCAAATTGCCAAAAATAGTTATATTTAATGTAGTGGATCCTTTGTTTTATTTTCTTTAAAGAAAGAAACAAATAAAAAATGGCCAGCTACAGAACTCTCCATAGAAATTTAGGCTCCTAACTACTAAAATCAATCTATTCAGAGCCTCACATAAAATGGCCTTGGGAAAATGTCATGGCTAATGAAGTTACTCTTAAAAACTGCAAAAGCAGATACTTGTTAAAGGTTGTCCAACTTCCTATCGTTTCCCCTTTTCCCCATAAGCCCTACCTCAAAAAAGAGGGAGTGGAAGTTTTCTTGAGAAATACACCATATTCTTAGCCCATTATCATGACAGGCATCTTTGAAATAAGTTACTAAACAATACTTAATGAGAATGTGATTAACCATGGTTCAGGCTAAGAAGGATGCATGGTCCCCGAGTAATACAAAATACTTACTCTGTTTCTATATCACATTTTCCAACACTTGCCTTAATCTCAGTTTGTGCCTTAGACACTTCTATTTTCCTTGGCAAAGTATTTTACAATGTAGCTCATTGTGAGGAAGTTTTCCTGACATTCGGCCTAAATTCTCTCCCAATTTCTTCCTGTCAGATGATTGCCTCTTCTTAGCTAGATGATATAAGCAGCGTAGACACTTCCCACACAAAGAAACAAAAGTTCTGCTAATAACGTACAAATGGAGAAATTGAAATTCCCTCTTTTCAGGAACTCATGCAGAAAAAATGCAGATGACACCATCTGAAAAAATCTGTATCAGATCCTGAACTCACTCATTCTTCAGCTCATTGCTTTTACACTCTGAAAATGCCTAAGTAATAGCATGAGGATAAATACACAAACACAGAAGCAGGTAAGTTATACATATATTATCTATACATATCCTTAGGTATTTACAATCTTTTGAACAATTATTCAAACTCTGACAATGTTTACTCTAGAATGATAAATACACTGCATATTTTATATATATATAAAATATTGGCTTGTTACGAATCAATGAGTCAATTTAGAAAGATGTTTTTTGCTACCAACTACTACTAACATTAAAGTATTAATATATTTCTGCTACTGTGATTTGTTTGGCTTATCAGAACATTGAAAAAACTTGTAAAGGATGTACGAGTACTTACATACAATTTATGAAGATATTTTTGACATACTACTAATAGCTTGTGTAAATTACTGTTAGTGTAAATGTGCAGCCATTTGTCATGACTGTCGTTTGACTGTAAGTGTTTTCAACTTTACCAAAACTTCATTACCAGTATATGTAGACCCAGCAAACCTACCTAATAATTATGGTAGGGAAAATAGTATTAGATGTTAGGTACTACTAGCCCCATCAGTTTTATAAACTGATTAAGAAACTGGACTTTCCAAATTACAGCAGAGAATGCAATTACATTATCACAGCTTTGAAAAGACACCATATTCCCGGGATTGATGGTCCCATAATAGCTTTTGTCATTTTTAGGATACTCTGCGAGACTAATCTTTACCGAAATCTTCTTCCACCAGTTGGGTTGCAAATGCAACTTTTGCTACCATGCTAAAGACGATGACAACTGTACCCCTTAATTATTTAAATAAAAAAAAAAATCCAGAAACTCTGTTCCTTGTCATGACAATCATTATCACAACAAGTTTATTATTCTTGGTTTGTCATTTTGGGAACAGGCACCCTGGAAACAAATATCTGATGTAGGCCCAAGAAATTAATTTCATACTAGCAGGTTTCCCTTAATGGAAGTCTCACCAGGATCACAGGGAAAGTTAGTACTAGTACTACTTAAAATACAAAATGGGTACACCTGAATATGTATTTGGTAAACACATGCCCATCCACGCACACTCCAGAACTCAGATGCTAGAAGTGGCTTCTGTCTTTACAGATAGTTTGAATAAACATCCGAAGTGCTTTACGTGAAATCTGTGTTGGTTACAAAATTGATTCCCAAATGTGATAAGGTAAAAAACTTTGGATTGTGACAAAGAAAGGTTCATACACAACTGAGCACAAAGTGAAACTGATGTGAGCCTATGAACTCATCAACAACCTCAACATTTTTCCTCTTCACAGAATCACAGAATCATTAAGGTTAGAGAAGACCTTTCAGATCATCACGTCCAACCATCAACCCAACACCACCATGCCTACTAAACCATGTCCTGAAGTGCCACGTCCACATGTTTTTTGATCACTTCCAGTGATGGTGACTCCACCACCTCCCTGGGCAGCCTTTTCCAATGCTTGACCTTATTTCTTTTGCAACTCCCATTCATTGAGCCTTGTTTCAAATGAAAGAGTGACAGCTTGACAGGCAAGGTAAACAGTGCAGGCTGGAAGTCATATTAACAATTGATCTACCTGCTTAATTTTTTATCAGTCCATGCAATCACTTCTGTGTGAGGTAAAAATGCTTTCAGTGGCTAAGCGGTGGCTATAGGGACTAAGCAACTATGTATGCACTAGCTTATTAGCAGTCTCTTAACTGCCTGGTGCTCTCAGTGAAGCTGAGAATTCACTTGGGTTATAACAACCCCATGCAACACTACAGGCTTGGTGAGGAGAGGCTGGAAAGCTGCCCAGTAGAAAAAAACTTGACAGCCAGCTGAACATGAGCCGGCAGTGTGCCCAGGTGGCCAAGAAGGCCAACAGCATCCTGGCCTGTATCAGAAATAGTGTGGCCAGCAGGAGGGAAGTGATCATGACCCTGTACTCAGCCCTGGTGAGGCTGTACTTCGAATACTGTGTTCAGTTTTGGGCCCCTCACTACAAGAAGGATGCTGAGCTGCTTGAGCATGTCCAGAGAAGGGCAACGAAGATGGTGAGGGGTCTGGAGCACAAGTCTTATGAAGAGCAGCTGAGGGAACTGGGGTTGTTTAGTCTGGAGAAGAAGAGGCTGAAGGGAGACCTTACACCATCTACAACTACCTGAAAGGGGGTTGTGGTGAGGTGGGTGTTGGTGTCTTCTCCTGAGTAACTAGCGATAGAAGGAGGGGAAATGGCCTCACGTTGTGCCAGGGCAGGTTTAGACTAGATATCAGGAAAAATGTCAAACATTGGAACAGACTGCTCAGGGAAGTGGTGGAGTCACCATCACTGCAGGTGTTCGAAAAACATGTAGACGTGGCACTTTGGGACATGGTTTAGTGAGCGTGGTGGTGTCGGGTTGAGAGTTGTATTTGATGATCTTAAAGGCTTTTTCCAACCTTAATGATTCTGTGATTCTATGAATTGATTAAGCAGCCAGGTAGGGTTGTGCTGTTAGTACAGCTGGCCCTGCAGTCACTATTTGTGGCCAATCTGTGTTACCTTCCAGTATAAAAATGAGTTTTCTTCTTCAGAGACACTGCAGGTCTCCATGGGTCAGTTCCAGTAAGTGCAAAAGCGGGGTTAATAGCTATTAACCTCTAATATCTATTACTATTTGGAATCACTTTGTTTTACATTGTGCAGCTGCTGTGAAGTACAACACTGAAAAAGGCAGTCTGATAGTTAAATGCTTTGCTTCTGTGCCACGTCTGGTTCTTGATACAAGAGCCATGGCAGTATCCAAACCACCCACTATTCAGTATCGCCCTAGTACCAACAAAACCAACCCCTCAAAATCATTGTTAAAAAAAGGGGGAGACGGGGGGAGAACAAATTGGTGCTGAGGAAGCTAGCTATTTGAAGATATGAATGTAATTGGAAGTTGTATTTTGTTTTAACAACTATTTCATGAATGAACATGTCCAGGCATGAAGCCAAAGTCAGCTGAGCTGTTTGTAATGGTACTATGCCCAGGAACTGTTAACTCTGAGATTAGAAGTATGTATCTTTTCAGGAAACAAAAGCATGTGTATGAACATTTAAGATATTTTCTGAAGAAAGGTAGGTTAGCCATAGATTTGAACTATTCAGAGATTAATGAACTTTTATAGGTACAGGATTCATAGAAAACCCTTCCATATGTCCACACTATTGACAACATTAACTCTTCGTGTGTACAGCGCTCTGGTATCCCAACCAAAATTTAAAGACTAAATCAGAAATGCACAGTGTAGCTGTTCAGGCTACTTCCTTACAACCACAGGAAAAGGTTATGATGTTCCTTTAAAAAACAGGCATAATGATAAACAAATATGAAAATACAAAATATGAAGTGATAGAAAAATTTAAATTGATTTCATACTGTGAACTACACTTTTGTAGCTGCATACAAATACAAAGCTTTACTCATAGCTGACACAGAAAAATGTTCAGAAGTTAAGTCTCAAATGCTGAATAAGTGTAATTTAGGAGGTTTTGCCAATTGCCAGTAGTGAAAGTTCCAAATGAGCATGTTGAGAACAGCACACAACACTAAGAAACGGATGCAGGACATGGGATGGCACGTGTCATAACAAGACATTTAGAGCAAAAGGGCTAGAAGTAGTATCAGATACAGGTTTATTAGTCTTTTTTCTGCTGTCATGTAAATATGACTAACAACATAAATCAGTTTAGAAAGCTCTCATTTCAACTGTAAAAAGACCTCAACACAGTATAAGAGCCAGCTTAGGAGCAGAGAAAGGTCTAGCACGCTTTCTTTAAAGGTAGCCTTTTACTGAAGGACAGATATACAAAGCAGCAGCTCTCAAAATATTTTAGTCTTTAAGGCTACCACACTCCATGGCCCCATCATTTGAAACTTTCCACAGGACCATTTGACTTCAGATTTTTGCCATAACTTCTCTTTAGCACCAGAAAAAAAACCTCTTTCCTTGACCACAACTAGTTGTAACAGCAGCGCTGCAACAAGCATTGCACTGCGAGGTAGATTTGCAGGCATTTATTTTGGCGGCCATGCTAGCTTAAGCATAGTTTGCTGATCTTACATTGCTTCTTCATGCTCTCTTTGACTTCTTCCTTTGCCCTCTGTTGCTGTGACACTGCAACAGTTTGTGGCAACATGGTCAAAAAATAACCAGTAAAAAATTTTGTTTGTTTTAGCCAGGTCAGTTTTCTGAAGTGGGTACATAATGAACTGGCACTGCTGCCCCAAAAACAGATAAACGTGCTAATCTGTTTCAGTCTTAGCTCAAAGTAAAAGCACTTGCTTTTAAGGAAGTTTGTCAAAGTAACAATAATTGGATCTTCTATAGACATTTGAAAAGAATAAAAGCAATCTAAGTGTTCTGCAAACCTTAAGACAACATCTTAATGAGAACACTTAAAATAAAACATCTTTGTGTGTAACACAGCTACAGGTCCATGCAGATTACACCGGTTGCCCAAGGGAGAGTATTTTGCTTTCTTGTGAAAAGGTGGGGATTTTTTTGTTGGTGTTTGTTTAAATAAAGGCATCTTAGTTCCTACATACCCTTTGGTACATAAAATGCTTGTATTGTTATCCATTTTTAATCACATTTCCCAGGGCACTGAATAAGAACAACAAATAGGTTCAAACTATTCCAGAGATCAATGAAGAAAAATTTGAAAATTTTTTTTAAGAATGAAGTACCTTTTCTCATACCACTGGGAGAAGCACAGAGAAATTCTTAATTTTTTTTAATGGTTTATGAAAGTGGTAGATTGTCAGCTAACAGCATGTTCTGACGTTATTACAGGCTAGTAATGGGTACGGCACATACCCTCTGGTATGAGAAACTCCATTCCCGCCCTCTGCAGTCACAAAATGCATAAGACTTTAAGGCTCTAAGGTCGGCTGATCCAGCAAAACTCAGGTTCCTTTAAAATACTCATTTAGAAGTGAAAACATCTTTCTCTTTTCTCTGTCAACAGACGTGTGAGAAGACAATCAGTTACTAACTGTGTTGAAAGCCAAAGCATCTACAAGCTGAAATAGCAACTACCTGCATTTCTGTGAAGACTAAAACATCATTAAAATAAACTCTTTCCAGCCACTCTACTCAGTGAATGCCTCTCAAAACACTTCGGGAAGTTGCTGTCCTGCAATGTAAGATTACGAAACCAGGACACAATGCCACACAGGGGACATGGAATGAGTATATGAAATTGAGAATAAATTAGGCTTAGAAAATGAGAAGTAGCAAGCGGCTTTCCAACTAACCCCTCATTTTGCACTTCTACTGAAGGGAGGATTGCATCTCTCTGTCTCTCAATGATACCCTTGGTATGGTAATGGTAAGCAATCTCATTTTGCTAGTGTTCTCTCCTATCTGAAAAATGCTGCAAAGTAAACCAGAAATTTTCAGAAATTGGGCCATGTGTTACTGTTTTACTGACTGTTTTTCAATAATCACTTGCCATTCTTATTGCAGGCACTGCTGAATACTCAATTAGGAGCTGCAAAGAACTTTACCAAGGCACCAAGCCAGCTCACCAGGACACTGTAAAAATCATGGGACTGTTTACAGCAAGCTGTTAAATCTTCTAATAAAATGCTTCATAGACAAAATACTCTCTGTAATCATTTTATATGGTAATAAGGAGCAATCATCCCAGCACCTTCCTAGTCAGATATCCACAGGGAGGTAAATGCAAATACAAGCACCCCGAATATAGAAAGCAGGAGAAACTGTAAGAGTTAACTGAATCAATTACATTAATCTGCAGTGTAGTACTCCTGAAACACACATTATATTTTAAAAATAAATGGATTTTCTTAATTTCCATTCTCTGCAGGAAATTTAAGAGCAAATACTATGAGGACACTAATTATCAAAGCATTCTTACTAAGGCTTTGTATATTGTTTGTATAAAATGTTACAGGTACGTAAATGTTAAGAAGTATTGTAAACAAGGACCAGAGCTAGTGAAGCCCCTTATCTCCTCTCCCCCTTCCGTTCCTCTTGGACAATGTCCCAGGTCCTACTCACAGTCTCTTGGGCCCATCAAGACAGACAAGTGTTCCCGGTTTGATGCCAGCTAACCAGCCAACACAACGCCGCAGAGTGAGAGATCTACACTTTCATACCTCTGACAAAAAAAATGTTTACTACAAGAAAATAACTATGTCACAATTCAACTCTATGACAACCATCTTGGAAAATAGCAAAGACTGTCTCTAAAAATAGTCATATTCCCTTCTTCCTCAACTGGTAGGTTCCCGAGGCAATGGAATTATCAAGGACCAAGCTGAGCAGGACAGGGTTTAAAAAGGCTTTGCATATGCTACGGTTTTTTACTGCAGACATTCATATCACTAGGAAAAAATTCACACTTTCAAAGGAAAAAGAAAAGAGAAAGCTACTAAGAAACACGGTGCAAAACATAACAGTAAGTTCTCTGTTGACTTCATCATCATCATAAAACCCTGAGCAAATTCTGTATTAATAGCATTACTGTGTCATAGCAAAATGATTCCAGAAGTACTTTCTGCAAAGTTAAAGAGAAGAGGGACCTATATTTTCAATCCCAGATGTCAACAGGTGGGCAGTAACATGTATGTGAGAGGGACTAGTTACAACTAGATCAGTTTGACCTTTTAAATATTATCACAATCAAGTGCCACAGGACGACTTTGGGTTTTTTCTTCATTTCCACAAAAATAATGGAACAAGTGATTTTAAGGAATGAAAATTATTAGAGGAATTAGAATCATACTTCAAACAAATTGGGAATGTATCAAGTGTAAAACTGAAAAGCAACAGTAAGAGCTCCATCCCTGAAGGTATTTAAAAGATGTGTAGATGTGTTGCTTAGGGACATGGTTTAGTGGTGGACTTGGCAGTGCTAGGTTAATGGTTAGACTCGATGATCTTAAAAGCCTTCTCCAACCTAAATGATTCTATGATTCCATGACTCTGTACGCATTCCTAGACATAATTATTTGAGAAAATTATGGAAGCTGTCACAGTGTCATCTGGAAGAGACAGTTAATGTTCCATACTAAGAGCACTCAATTTTATCTCCAAATTGTCTGGCCTAGTATGTGTTTTTCTTCTGGGGAAAGTTCAGAAATGTCCATGCATACATAGAGATGTCAGACGTTAAACTACATTAATGATAACAGAACGTGAGCTGTTTACTTTTATTACTCTGTATTTAATTGAGCAGAAATGCTAAGAAACACTCACTGAACACATATAGTCTTGTACTTGAGTGGTGCAGAGACAGACAGGAAACAGGATTCCTTCTAGCCCAAGACACAGCAAGGAAGAAAGCTGCATTGCGAGTTCTCCCTCAACAAGAACACACCAAACGATCACGCTGCATATTTGCTCTCTAGGAAGCTTGCATAAAATAAATATGCCTATCACTTCTTGATTTCATTTATCAGTCATAGTGGCCACAGATAACATCTGTGGGCAAGTGAAGGTATAGCTCTAATAGCTGTTTGATAGCAATTTTATCGAAGAAATTACTATCTTCTTGATAGTAAATCTGGCCCAGAAAATCAACATTTTCATTGTGTTCATTGAAGTAAGGGGAAGGAGCGGATAGAAAGTCAGGGCCAGAGGAATTATTTTTCCAGCTGGATCAGTTCTCCAATTATGTTAACTACACAGTCACACAAACACTTGTACCAACACAACAGGGAAGAGTGGACATTTTCTTGAAGGGTCCAAGAAATACTCTACAAATATGCAATTAATATGAACACAAAAACATTCTTCTAGGTCTTACTGAACTCCAGGTGAGTTACCTCCTGATTTTTACATTGACAGTAGTTGGGACACAAAGCTGACCCAGATTTGGGGCAGAAAGCTGGTTCTGAAAACCATTCATTAGTTAAAATTTTCTGTAGCACAATTACAACTACAACCATTTGAGTGCTAAAAGACAGCAGAAAACCCTACACTACTGCTGTCTATATACTCCCTCTTCTGAAATAATTTCCAAGGGTAACAAGCAAACGTCTCAACAAAATAGTATTATATATTTTAAAAATTAGAATTCAGCTTCCATTATGTATGGTAATGACAAACCATATTTTTCTCCAGAAGGGATGAATGAAAAACATAAGCAAAAATTATTCTATAAACTAAAATAAATGGAATTAGCATCTTCCACAAAAATTGAAGATTCATCCAAATTAACCAATCTAGAAGGCAAAAATGCACACACATTCCAAAAAGATACATATACATACACTGACAGTAAAATACTTTTCAAGCATCTACTCAAGGCTGACAATGTCTGAAAAGTTCCCATTTCTCTCCACAGACTCCACAATGGGAGTCGAGTGGAAAAATGCAGATGACTACAATGTACATGCAGCCACAGGTTAGCCAAATTTCACCGGTATAGACAAAACTTACTCTTCTCACAGTTTGGGATCTGAGACAAATTCCAGGAAGATGAAAAGGAAGCAGGAAGACAACAATGCTGAAGATATTCTGCTAAGCTCTCCAATACTAGGAAGTATCCATGCTTGTCCAAAGACTCCAGGAGCAATTTACAGTAATAAAGGGATGAAGCAGAAAACACCAACCTCTGCACTCAGCTGTCAGGAACAGCTGTCCTTAAATGTGGCAGATTTGGTTTTCTTCTAGCTTTTGAGCTCTTGGAAGTAGATGTCTCCCCAAACCATTCCTTTAGATCCCAACTTCCCTTGTCTAGAAGGCAAAAGATTAGGACATAATCTGCTGTTGCATTGCCCTACTCTGCAGACCTTTCCTGCCCACTTCTAGGCATGAAATTATGCTGGTGAGGACACAGAGATTTGGCACTGATACTACCACCCTACATAGAGAATAAATTCCCTTGTGATGTACTTAGTAACAGGACAACAAAGAATGAGCCATTTTTTATCGTCTTTGTCACTCATTTCTCAGTATTTGCAAATGGCTCAGATCAGGGAGTGGAGCAAAAGAGTCTCTTATAAAAGGTAATGGGGAACTGCGTAGCAAGCAAGGTGTTGCGGTTTAAAACAGGGTTATAGTGACAGAAATGTTTAGCTATATTTGAAGTAAGACTTGAAATGTTTGTTCTGGTTAGTTCTTAGATTTTAAGACTGACAACTATATCAGCAAGAAAAAAAAAAAAATCTCATTTCAAGGGCTGAAGTGTTACGCTGTTGCTGAGAACTAGGAGGTCTGATCTGCCAAAAATTTTAAAGGGTGCCAAGATATGTCATTGCAATTAATGAATCCCAGGTCTTCAAATAACATTGAACTAATTTATTTGAACTAAAGCTACTCAAAGAGTCTCCCTGTAGACAGTCTCTTCTCACCCTGAGCTTCCAGGTATGTAGGCTTTCTTTTTGCCTATCTCTGTATCTGTTCTAGTCTATGTAATGCCTTCTAACCAGAAATGCATATAGCAAGTATTCAAAATAGGGGTTCACCAAAAAGTTTATGAAGGCATGTGATTTCTTTGCAATAATTTTCCCAATGATTTCTAAAACTTAGCTTGACTACCAGTGAACAGCAAGCTGATGGTCTAAAAAAAAAAAAACCCCCAAAAAAAAACCCCAAAAAACCTCAAACAAAAAAAAAAAACCCAAACCAAACAACAAAAACAACAAGCAAAAATGAACAAAACCATTCAAATCAGTATTTTCCAATCTTGCAGAATTCCCTTTACCAGAGAGGGAATTTCTTCTGCAATTAATATCCAATATGTAGCCTACTATACCTGGGGTAGGAGGAACAAAATGGGAAGAAAATAATCGATAAATAAATAATGTAATTTTTTTTTTTTTTATAAAAAAAATAATTCCATGCTGATTTACTGCTCCTTGTTCAATAGAAAGCTCAGTTACTTAGGAAATGGGTATTTCCAAATTACTAGTCTGATGCACAAATTCAGAAAGTCTTTACAAAGAAGTTAGGTTAACAACACAGTACATTCTACCTTAATTGCTCAATAGTATATGTACAGGCCATTTTAAGCGTAAGTGAAAAAAATCAAACGCTCAAAAACCAGCTCTGAAGTGCTTTTTAAATAATTTAAGACAGCAAAAATATGGGGTGCAAAACAAGCAAGCAAACAAACCCAAACAAAAAACCAGTCCTAATTGCAAACAGAAGAAACCCTCTTATTCATGGTGGTGTTTGTTCGTTTGTAGTAAGATGCTTTCAGACAGTCTCCTTGCAGACAGCTTCATACCAGAGATGAATTTAAATGCCAAAACTGGTATGAGAGGTGAAGAGCACTGAAAGCAGTTACCAAGTATATCAAAACACCATCATACAGTATTTTTTGAGAGCACCGTTGAGAAACAAAATGCCAAGTGTATGCTCTGCAGTCTCAGGGTGCTAGTATAAGTGATTTTATGATTTCTCCCCTTTATAAACTGAGTAATAAGTAGCACCTGTGGATAGAAGACTGCTTATTGTTCTGATGGAATCTGTAACCCATTTCACATTACAGGAAAAGGTTAATTCTGCTCAAGAACATGCTGTGTCCTTCGGTATCTGATTTTATGTACCATTCCATGGATAGCTGGTTTTAATAGTTCATTTATTTTTCTTCAAGTGCAGCTTTTGAAACTGAATATTTTGATGCTTTCCCTGGAAGCAGATAGCATCGGACCCCTTGTGTGAAGGCAAATACAGAACCACAATGAGAACATCCAGTTAATACAAAAAAAATCCACAACAATGAGATACTCTCTGAAGCATGAAGATTATGAGATACAGACAGACGTTGGAAAGAAAAATAGTCATCAAGCATAGTACACAACTATCCTCAGTATTTTTGTACTATCCCCTGAAGTATTTAATATTGGTCAGGAATTCAAAGTAACCATACACATTTCACTGATTCACAACGCCGGAGAGAAAAGCTCTGGGACCATTCATCACCTGCCAGCAACCCATAAAGACTTGGGTAAATAGCACGGAATGTAACAGTTAAGAGGCCTATTTCAGTTTGGGATTTAGTAAACTTTCCGAAATAATCACAGAGTTACATTCAAGGTAACCTAACACTCAAGAGAACACATTCAATGTTTCAATTTGATAGGGGATCTCAAGGAAGAGGAAATCGGTAGCATGAACTAATTCATCTATTCGTATGTCAACACAGCATAACCCTACGAAAGGAAAAGGAATTAGTATTTTATATCACTCCAGTAACATTTCTGTTTGTTATAAAGTTTACTAACAATATCAAATTAATAGGAAACATAAATAATGCATGAATCTCCAATATAAAAAAAAAAAATCACTTATGTAAATTCAGCAAGAGCGGAAGGAAATTATTTTAAGTAAGTTCCCTTGATACAGATCCAAATATTCAGATGGAATTAAATTAAAGCATCTCTATTGTTCCCTAATAATCACTGGGAAACATAGGTCATTATTTTGCATTCCCTGGTGGGCTGTTGCTGAAGTCATTGGAAAGGCAGCGGGGATGAACCTGATTTTTTATCCTGTTGGTATGCTACTTGTAAAACCCAAGAGACAGAGATGTTTGGTTAGATTTTTTTAATGCACCATTTACCAACAGCATCATTAAATTAACAACATGAAATGACAAACACCAAACATATCATAAAAAGGTGTCTTAAGAGTTACTTTTCCCATTATTTTCTTTCTAAGGGGAAATGTTTGGTGCACGACCTCTGTTTTTTCTAAGACTACTAGTCAATTTTTTAGCATCAGGAAATAAAAGACAAGGATAAAAGAAATTGACTTATCACCGTATTATTACTGCTGCCAATAATAATGGCTGCGAAGCTTTACACAAGAGAATATTTATTTACGTGATACAGTTTTATTTAACCTTACACCTCAGTGTTTTTCCCAGTAATACTCTTCATAATATCTCATTTCATTAGATTCTTCTAAAGAAAATAAAACTGAGTTCCTTTTGGTTCTTTATGCAGGGACAGAAGACCTGCCGAGCACCTCTCACACTATTTCCTTGAGCACTGGAAACACTCAATTTATACATTCAGTGGGCAAACACTCCAACACACCTCTCTGTGTTCACCAAAACAAAAAAATAATTTTACTTATGAAGAATTTAATAGGCATCAGATGAGAAATAAACTGGTGATATGAATAAATACTTTCCACATTCAAATCTGATTCATGCACTCATATGCATACTCATAAATTAATAATACAAAATTCAATGCATGGAAACAAGATCATTAGCTCGTAAGTAAAATTAACATCTGTCATTCCACATTCCCAGACATCCAGCATTCGCTGATACAATACTGACTTTTATTGTCACACAGTTCAAGTTTTAAAAGGAATTTGTAAATGGTATGATGAAGTATATCCATAAATATTCTCAACACTGACTAGCTGCTTTTCTCCATTTTCTTCTACAAAATATGAAAAAGAACAAGCTTTTTTTTTTTTTAACTTTTGCAAGTTTTCTCTTTTTATGCAGAAGGAAGTGAAATTCTTAAAGACCTGCATGCCCTGTCTTGAGCTTTCCAGTCCACTGAGAACTTTTTCTAAAATCATCACTAACCTGCAAATTGGCTGGCTTGAAGCACTTCTAGCAGAGGAATCAAAGTGTATGCCTAATTCTCCATATTTCCTCAGAAACAGGCAAAAATGTTTTGAAGTTTTCACAGTTAAATCACAAGTCAAGCAAAAAAGTCTTATGACTAGCAATTAGTTCAGCATCTAGCATGGCACACAGATCCTCACAGGGACCTCTGGATTCTGAGATGGCATGCATAAAACTACAGTAAGAGAACTGGAGAATAAAAACCAAGTATCTTTGACAAAGGTGATACTTTCTGCATTGCTTTTTCATTTTGCTTTAAAGCGTCTAAGCCCTTACAGCAAAGATGTGTAACATAAGATAAAATAAGTAAATTTGTTATACTATGAAAAGCTGCAAATTAATCAGTTTCAGGGCAAAAATGTCAGAAGAGCCTGTCTTTTGCCTCTAAATAAAACCAGACATCATCTTTAAGTCAGTACACTGCATCATAGTAGGATCTCCAGTTTGTACTACTGTATCAAGTTAGTACAGCAACAACACCTTAGCTACTTTTACAGAGCATTTAGAACTTTATCACCTACGGCCAGAGCAGTACGTAATGTAGCCCAACAAGCAACGGAAAGCATCTCTATCATGTAAATGCCACCAAGGTGTAGCACTGGACATAAAACACAGAAAGCACAAAAAAGAACAAGCAAACCCTTTTTCACTTATAAAATTTATCCCTAAAAAATAACATGGGACACAGGAACTATGTAGAGATCTAGGTGGGTCTGGTTTATTCCATATGCATTTTTTTCACACCTCACGTTCTCATTTTTGCATTTGGTTCTACTAGGAACCAATACTTTAGGAAGTTTAATTCCAATAACAATTAAATAAATTCCACTCACAGGCAGATCAAATTGTTTAAAAACAGAGAAATTCTAAGTTTCCTAAATTTTCTTATTCAACTATCACTACCATGATAACTGTGTGCTGTTGATGCTCTCACCGTAAGCAGTCAGTCTGAAGAAAAAACAGAATGGGGCTATTTCACACTCAGCAAAAAGCTGGACGCAAATGATTTCCCATCAAGAGCAGCTTCTCCACATGACTATTATTTGCTACTTTGTTTACAATTATTTGGTAATCACATTTTACTAAACTTATAACCATTTGTAAAACATTTTTCCCTGAGATTGAAATCTCACCAAGTCTTTGACCCTCCATTGGGGTCCAACAGCTCAGCTATACAATCCATGCACTCCTGCTGAAGTCATACTGAAATAGAACAAAAACTATCTTTCTATCCGACTGGTCTTTTTTCACTTAGTAAAATTAATGGTTTTCCCCTTTCTACTCGGCCTTCCCATACAATACGAAGTAAAATGTTACATGGGAAGATCAAATTATAAACCACAGACAGGCCAGAACTTCTAAAAGTGAAGAAGGGGCGACTCCTCTAAGGGAAAAAAAGAAACAGAAAGATAGATAAAAATAAAGAGAAATTATGTACATATATTAGGAAAGATTAACCAGTTTGAAAAATAAAACCTTCACCTATTCATTGCTTTTCCTTTTTCTAATAGCTATCTCACAATAATCTTTAACCTAAACTGGAAAGCTATTCATTTAAAACATTGTTTAACTATGTAATTAGTAAGTGTTCTGGTAAATGTCTTCTAAGGTGGTAAGTACTGAACAGTCACCTTCTCACGTTTCCATCTACCCAGGAAAAAATATTTAGCATGAAGCAAAAATTTTGCACTTTTATAGGTTTAGGTGACATTAACTATGCAACTGTATCATAAATGTTTATGATTTTGCCACTTTAAAATATTCATGTAAACAGACATAGCAGGAGACCAATTCTATGGTTATTTACTCATAGGAATAAGAGAACTTTCTGTATTCCTCTTCCTGGATTAATAAATTTCCTTCAATCCGAGTCACAAAATCCTTTTCCTCACCTCCCTAAGTACTCATAAGAAGAATGAAAACAAGGACAGACATAGACATTGGATTTGAGGAAGTTAAACTTTCACAATCTTTAAAAATCCCCCTACTGAGGTTAATACTTACCTCACTACTTTATTCATGACTGATTTCCAAGGAAGGAAAACAAAAAAAGTAGTTTCATTGCTTATGTGGAATTTTTTAAAAAACACTTGTACAAGAATATACTTAAAACTTCTTTAACAAAGTTACATCTGAATAGAAATATAAATGAAAGCATACTGTAGATTCATCAGTATGAAAACAAAAGGAATAAGAATACCATAACAAAGGACAAATCCGACAAGTCTGATGTACTCTGCAGGAGTTTCTCAGAGGAGATGAATTTAGATTGTCTTCTTACTACTTATTTATCATATTCTTGGATTACTAGTATACATTCACTGGACAATACTTGAAGTATCTCATTAAATATAAATACCAATCTACATTCGCATTACAAGCTCTTTGTTTACAATTTACTTTATTGCTGTGCCTTGTGACTAACAACACAAGATGGGAAAAAGAAAAGGTACAGCAGCATTTAGAGGTTATTTCGGGGTGGGGAGCGGGAAGGGAGGAAATTGTGAGAAAACACTTTCTAAACTGATGCAAAATGCTCCATTAAAAATGCTGCAGTCTGTGCTAACACATTTCTGCCTTTGCAGAATTAAGTGATTCTTATGAAATACTTAACATCTGCTACAAAAATAAAAGAATAAAAATAGCACTTGAGGACGAATAGAAAAAAGTACTATAAAAAGAAGCCCAAATACAACGTATTATTGACGGCAAACTTACCAGTCGTCTCCTCTCCTCTTCAACAGCAATCAGGAGCCGAGCAAACTCTTTCAGTGACTGGGCTGAAGAGAAAACAAAGAAAAAGAAGGTTCTGGTCAACATTACATTTTAAGACCAGATGAGTCCATTATCTGGATTTAAGTTGTAGTGATAAGGTGATGTTGTTATATAGTATTGCACTGACATTAAATAGTTATTAAATAAGGCACAGACTGAAGTAAGCAGCACATCAAGAACAAGTAAATAACAAAGGAAAAGAACCTGAGCCTTAAGACTCATGTGTATTTAAAAAATAAATTTCTCAATGAAATATGGAAAACTGATTTTCCTGAAATGTGCAAAGATCAGTCTCGAAACAAAGAATTCAACTATCAGCTACAAAATTTATTTTAGCACACAAGGAGCAAAATGAAACTGCAAAAAAAGTCTTGAGTTTCTCCTATTAAAGTGCAGCAACAAATATTTGCAAGAACTATGAAAAATATACAGGTAAAAATGGGAAAGTGAACATTGTAGAAGAAATGCATTACTTATGACAAATGATTATGTTTAGAAACATAGAATAGTTTGGGTTGGAAGTGACCTTTAAAGGTCGGCTAGTCCAAGCCTCCTGGAATGAGCAGGGACATCTTCAACTAGATCAGGTTGCCCAGAGCCCCATCCAACCTGACCTGGAATGGTTCCAGGGATGGGACATTTCACACCTCTCTGGGCAATCTGTGCCAGGGTTTCACCACCCTCATTGTCAAAAATTTCTTCCTTCTATATAGTCTAAATCTACCCTCTTTTAGTTTAAAACCATTACCCCTTGGCCTATCACAACAGGCCCTGCTAAAATGTCTGTCCCCATTTTCATGATAAGTCCCCTTTAAGTACTGGAAGGCTGCAAGAAGGTCTCCCCAGAGCCTTCTCTTCTCCAGGCTCAACAACTCTAACTCTCTCAGCCTGTCCTCACAGGAGAGGTGCTCCATTCCTCTGATCATTTCGGTGGCCCTCCTCTGGACCTGCTCCAACAGGTCCATGTCTTTCCTGGGCTGAGGGTTCCAGAGCTGGATGCAGGACTCCAGGTGGGGTCTCCCCAGAGCGGAGCAGAGGGACAGAATCCTCTCCCTCAACCTGCTAGCCACGCTGCTTTGGATGCAGCCCAGGAGACAGTTGGACTTCTGGGCTGCGAGTGCACATTGACGACTCATGTCCAACTTTTCATACATGGAGGGACTTTGCTCCTCCAGTCCCCATCTTGCAGTCCAGCCACTCGAGAGGTGTGGGAAGAGAGACTGCCAGTGAAGACTGAGGCAAAGAAGTCATTTAGTACCTCAGCCTTCTCTTCATCCATTGTTACCAGTTTGCCAGTCTTGCTCATTGGGGAAGGCATGCTTTCTTTCACCTTCAGTGGTTTAGCAGCATTTTGGCTTTATGTTTTGCAAGGACAAGCACACAGGTGACAAGAAGAAATAATTGATTTATAAACAAACATTCTGTTAAAACTGTGAGAGCATCTTTGCTCCAAACTGCCTTCAAATATAAGTTGAAGGGATATAGCAGCTGTCAACAGAAACATAATAAAAGTAGTAACCCATAAAAGGGCAAGAAATGGGAAAACATTCCAAAAACTTTTTAAGCTTTATTCTTATGTAAGCAAGTGGTGCAAATCTCTTTAGAAAAATCTATCTTTCCATTTACATCTCAAGGGCATATGTGTTTTTCAGAATTCAGCATCACATTTCCACAGACAAAAACGCCAGAGGAGAATCATGTGAAGAGAGCTAAGTAGTAACTCTTTTTACTTTCTCCTCATACATCTAGCAGTAATTGCTGACGATGACAGGATGCTAAATTTCATGGCTTAAAGCTCTGATCTCAGAATGCAGATTCACAAATCCTACAGCTTCTTACAAGAAACATGAGGCAATCTAAATCATCTTTTAAAGAGGAAAAAAAAAAAAACCCAAAGAAACAAGTCTTGTACAATTTCTCAAAAGAACAAGCTTCAAAAAGTCTTCACAGTTAACCAACATACACTGCTGAGGGTATGCTAACAGAACTCTTGTCCTCCTAGCTATTCTTCCGTCTTTTTGCATGTTTTTACAAAATGTGTCACTCTCCAATAATATGGTTTCATCCCCTCTCAACTTCCCTGAAAGGTTTAAGGAGATAAGTACATTTTCTAGAGGATCTGCTATGTTCCAGTATCTTATAAGAAGGAACCACCATCTAGCTTGCCTTAAGTTGTCAGCATTCACAAATGGCTACTTAGTTTTTGGACCATACCCAAGTAATTTTCATCCTTTATCCCATCTGGATGTTGCACAGACCACCTTTGCATTCTTCTTGCTCTCTTTTAACTTTTACAGCTGAAGAACACTTCACTGTTTGTTCAAATTTCTTCTGCAAGATCTTACACAGTTTTTTTTTTGCAGCTGTAATGCTGTACCTGCCTATCTTGACCTCTAAGTAATTCTTTGCTGACAAATCCTTTTTTCACCATTATTATGCATGAGCTCTTTGTTTAGTCCAAACACACCAGATAAGTTAAATGTCCATCCAGTTGGATCTCAAGCTTGTTCCTTTAATATTTTTCCCTGAGAACACAAACACCAGAAAATTTTACCCCCTTTTAAGCAAAAAAAAAAATTCTAAGCTTCTTGCATAAACTTCCGCACTCCTCAACTCAGGCTTGCCAGCTGAGCTTTTCAGTTACTGCCTTTCAGCTACTTATCAGCTCAGCATTTATGATAGGTATGTCTTGAGATCAAGAACTTAAGTTTGCTATCCAATGGATTAAAGCAATCTCTTACAAGTCTGTTCATAACATCCCAACTGTCAAGACCAGGTGAAGAAATAGATTATGAACTGACTGGTTAAGTTACCCAATAAGAAATCTGTTAAGTGTTACATTCAAGAATGTCTATGTACTCATTACAAACCCCTAAAAACTAAATAAACAATGAGCCAAACACATATGGCCAAACTATTTCTTATTTTCACACTGATATTCCCCAAAACTTAACAAGAAATGATCCTTGCCTGTAGAAAACAGGACAGAGCCAGTTCATCCCTCGCACATGTGGCAGAGTGATTCTTTACCCACCATTAAAGAAAGGTTAATAATTTGAAATAAACTAGATAAACATATTGTTTGAATTTTATTACCTATTCAGGGAATTAGGATGTACTTCAAAAAAACAGCTGACTTTCTAGTAAAGCCAGCAATTGTTTCCAGATTATTTCAGTGAAATAATTGGTTGTTTTTAACCACAAGATGATGTGTTACTGCAATCACATGTTAAAACTCCATCCCCCCTCCTTTTTTTCACTTTTTTTACTGTGAAGTCACTCCCAGTGACAGAACTATTTCAAAGAGAAAGTATTATACCAAGTACTGTATTTTTGTGAGGACAGCAAATCCAGAACCTACCAAAATTTAAGTTTTCCCTACCCACATCAAGCCTTATGGTACTCTTCACTTAACTTTCTGATCACATCATTAACACCATCTTTAATATAACAAAGGCTCACAAAATTTTTTCTTCTTCATCATCTGCAATGAGAAAGTTAACACTTTACACCTTTCAGCAGCCAAGCCCAAATACTGCCAGTTTACCAGCCCCAAGGTATGGGTAAGGACTTTATCTAAATCAAACAGAAAGGTTGGGGCACAGGCAGTTAAAAGCAATACAGCTGTGAAGAAAAAAAATATCCTCTCTGGTCAGGCAATATTCAGAGTTTTAGGAGCAAAAAGGTAGTAAAGGAAGAACAGCAGGAAGCAGAAACTGGGCAGAAGAATGACTGGAAACTGTGAGGAGGAAGGAAAAAAAAAAAAAAGGTAAGAGAAGCTTTTGATTCATCTTCCTGATTTCAAGGCAGAATCAAAGGGTTTTTTAGTTTCAAAGTTGAAACTGTTGCTTAGATTTAAATAAAACCAGGACAGAGAGAAAAAAAATATAAAAATGTGTTCTGTAAGTGTGCAAACCAAGATTTTCCTCAATGTTTAACACTAATATAAAGGTACTAATATGTCCCCTATACAGTGTCTCGACTAAAGACTGAGAAGCTGTCTCCATCTTCTCCTCCCTGTTGCCTCACCTTTGCGGGGATTATAAAGGCCAAAGTTTCACTAAGAGCACAGAACCTACACCCTTCAGCAGCACTAAGACAAACCATCCCCCTGACGCTAGCGACACCCTCGTCACAGAGACACCTTTGCATCAATACTGACTATGCCTCCACTGTTCGCTGCCCAGCGCCCACACCCATCCTTTGTGTGCCGGTCAATGCCCATGAAGCCATGGAGCATCCTTTCCCAGCTCAGGAGGTGCACGGGGAGAACAGGCCGCGCATCCTGTGATTCAGGCTGTAATGGAGGATTCATGCCCAGCACACAGAGCTCAGCAACATGGACATCTCTGGTGACCCCACTGGTTCTTCTGCCCTTGCAATGGCACCACATAACATCAAAAAAGGCTTTATCACCGCCAGGTCTCCTACGCCACCAATGAGCGTAGCAGTATTTCCGAGTCTTTCACATTATTACACCCTTCTTCACATACATCCCCCACTCAGTCTGACCTCGCTAGAAGCCAGGGTCTGTGCCCAGAGAACTTCATCTGTGCTAGAAGCTGCAGTGGGAGGTGGTAAAGGGAAGGCAAGACAGCCCTTGCTTCCTTTTCCCCAGTGTCCATTTTTCCCTTCTTCCTTCCCTCATTTCCCACAGCCCCTCTCCGGTCGCAGACAGGTGCCAGTTCCGCCTCACCTGGGGACCGGGCCGGGCAGAGGGAGGGACACACAGCGCAGAGCCCAGCGTGGGGCCTCAGGCCTCCCCGGGCCGGCAGGGCCGCCAGGCAGCCCCCGCAGCCGGGCAGGGGCCTCGCTCCCCTCCACAACTGATCCCTCTCAGCATCTCGGCATCAACCCGAGGCACAGGGTACGCTCACCTAATTCTGGATTCCCAGATCTCAACAGGAAACAAGTATTTCCACAACAATCATCTGAGGTGCTTTTGCGTAGTTAAAAAACAGAAGGTTTAAAATTCAGAACCGCTTCAGGCACAGCCCACTGCTCTCTGTCAGGAGGCCCAGGAATTACACACAAAAGGCCTCACCACCTTTTCTTACCAAAAGTGAACTTTTTAAATACAAAAGGGGGTGGGGGGAGGAAGGGTCAAGTACTTTACAAGAGGAAATGTCATGGGAATGTGCTAATAAGAAATAAATCCTAAAAGCATACCAATAATATCAAGTACAATATGCAACCTAACTTAATTAGATATGAAGGTACATTTAATTCTTTTCAAAAAGCATTATTGTTACTGGTGGGCCATTTTAAGTAAAACAAAATGCTGCCTTAATACTTTATTCTAAGTCATGAGGAGATACGAGTTGACAAAAACCCAAGTAGTTTTACAGTCTGCTTTTTATTTAAGGGCTATTCAGAGGACTTTTAAGAAACATTTGGCATCATGATGGAAATGATGCCTATGAAAAGCAACACCCACAAGTAAAACAATCGTATATGTACCCGGCTGTACACTAGTGGTCTCATTCATCACAACTAAAACAGGTCGCCAGCTGTTTTCTTTGGAGTGTTCCCAACCCAGCAATAATTTGCTACAAAATTTCCCTTGTTCAGGAGAAGTACCTCCCATTACTTTATTTAAAATAAACCAACCAACCAACTAACCAACCCACACAAAAAATCCCAAACCTCTTTATTTTTAAATGAAAAATCTTTTAATTAATTTGCTTCATAAGGAAGCAAACTAACAGTACCAACAGCTTAAACTTTAACGGTGTAGATCAACAACGCCCCTTTTTTCCAAAGGTGTACGTGTTTCATTTAGGCTTTTATCCCTATCATTTCAAACATACAGTACAGCTCCACAAACTCAGCTATGATAGGATAATCGAAGGAGAACTGAAGCTTAGTGTAGGACTGAGTGAAAGAGAAATTAAAAAGGATAAAAATCTATTTATCTGAATTTATAGAATGCATTATTAAAAATACATCTCATATATGGTCTAGAGTTCTGGCTTATTGCATTAAAATCAGCCCCATGGTTCACAGGAAAAAAAACCACATGTACTTAAACTTTATGAAGTTTTTGTTACATACTTGTGTAGATAATGTATCAACTTAAAACAACATGTTATGGGCATTATAAAAGCTACTCTATCAATAATTAGCTTAGTAGTAAAGAGTACAGTGTTAGCAATGTAGTGCTAAATGTTCCATACAGTAGGTATGATACCATCTATATTTAATGAGAAAAGGAAAGCAATGTGTATGAAACCTAGAAGTATTTCTATACGACCAATACTCAATTCAAAGACATAAAGCCAAGTTTGGAAGGTAATGGTCAAGCTGAGATATAATGGAAAGTTACTGTGGAAGACAGAATAAAAATAAATACTATTTTCTGTGAAATGGGCTGTTGGTTTAACTTATACTTACACACACAGTCTTAAACAATGCATAGGCAATTTAAAGTACTCTACACTAAAAAACATTTTAAAGTATTCTCAGCAGATATCACCACTATCTTCAGACAGCTGAATGCTGCCAGCATGGAAAAAAATATACATACAGAAATGTGTCATTTGTTCTTATGACATCCTTCTGTGTAAGAGGCAAAAAGGTGGAAGCCTGTCAGAGATTTCCTTATATCTTCCTGACCTGGCTGGGGAAATGCCAGGACTGTGCTGTACATTGCTCCCAACACACTTTGGCAGAAAGGTCAGTTAAGTACATCCTCTCTCCAGAGCTGCTCATGTCTAGCACAGACGTGCTATAGCAGGCTCCGAATTCATGCTTGAGCATGAACTTCAACCGCAGCCTCCATGGGAGGTTTTCCCAGTAAGTAATACGTTACTGAATCAGAATTCAAGATGACCTAAGACCCATTAGGAACTTTCCTAAGGATTAACACTTGTTTACTAGACTTCAGTGACAACGCAGAATAAATGTAAGATCCATGAGAGCTGTGAGGGCTAGGAGAAGGGACTTTCTTTTCCAATTCTAAAATGAAACAAAATAGATTATTAAATAGTTACTAATTCACAGATGTATTTCCAGAGCTTTTAATGACTAGCATTAGTTGCAGCCACAAATGCTATTTCAAGCAGTTTTTCAAAAAACCACAACATCAAATAAAATTTCCATCCTTCTTTCTGTGGCTTTAAGCCATATTGAACAAGTTGGGGGGGGGGGGGGAAGTAGGACAAGAGAAGCAACAGATGGTTTCCTGATCAGACAGAAAAATTACAAGTTTCAGATTAACACTGATAGGCCGCCACAAGTATCTGGAATAAAGAGACAGTGCTCTGCTTTCTCAGTACTTTCTACCTAACAAGAATTGTGGATGTGATAAAAGCCACATAGGATCTATAGTGTATATCTGAAGGTAACTAAACTGGATGTCTCAAAATGTCACCACTGTGGCTTTTCAACATGCCAAAATGTAAATCCAAAGGAGGACTGTCTTGAAATAAGACTCCCAAAATGTCCCATTCTCTTTATCTTTCAATATGTTGGCTATGCATTTAAATATAGCCTTATCTTATACAACACATTTCCTTTACCACTGTCACAACCTGGACTGATTTGTGAGCAACTCTTTTTCTTCCTATTTTTCTACTGAATAAAGCCAATAAATACATTAGAAGTGTGCAATTATCTACAGCTTTAAATGGAATTACAATTTAGCCCAATGGGAAAAAGCTGCAGGATCGGTGCCTTTTTCTGCAAACTGAAATAAAAAATAATTTGTGCAAATTATAAATATTTCATAACCAATGCTGACTGGGCATGAGTACCACTGTAATATAATTTTAAAAAATAGTACTGTAAGACAACTGCAACATATTCGTATAGAAAACAGTTTTTAGGGATTTTTTCAAACAGATTTTCAGAAAAGCTATATTTGGACAGGTACATGTCTGCTAAATCTTCCCAATTATTGCTCAGGCTTTCATTTTTCATTGGCTGCTGCTATTTCCTCTGCCACTTCTACCCTAGAAGTGGCTTCCTTCACTTTCCAAGTGGCAACATTTTTGGAGAAACTTCAGTTTGGAAGACTGAGACCAGTACCGTAGTAAAATTTGCTGGGAAAGCAGAAGAGAAGACAAAAGAAGAGGAGACAAGTTCAGGATTTGAAACCATTGTTTTTCTTACCAATTTCATTCTCTTCTGGGTTTCATTCCTAAGATATTAGAGGAAACACAGTAACTGCTTTCTTTTGGTTAGGTTTAAGGTATTATTGCTTAGGTATTTATGTAAACTCCAATTTGTAAGCTAACAGCACATCAGATGCATTTTAACTTTGAGCTGGCATTGGTGTCAAAAAGATTAATTATGGTTGAAGATTCCATTGTGGAAAAAGAAGTTAGAAGAGCACGATAATGGTTCATCTCTTCATGGGGTTTCAGTCCCATTTCAGTTTGGAAAATTAATATTGGATGAGCTGCCTTATCCTCCACTTCATTTCTCTTACTTCCCTAATCTGGGTATCAGATTTTATGTAAGGACCTCATGCGTTCCTTCAGTGTGTGTTTACATCTACCACAACCTCCATATGAACAGGAAAAAAACCTATTTGTACCTTCCTATAATACAATGAAATATACTTATGACAGTAAAAGACATGGGCTGAAGCAAAGATACAGGTGTATGGGTTTTCAAATTACATGGAAATACCTCAAGAGACACTCTCAAATTGACAGCAAATTCTGCCAGCAGACAGGGGTTCAAATTCACAGCCCCAATAACCACAAATTTCCTTGAAGAATTTCATCACGGGAAGGTACACAAAGGTAGAGACAACTCTGCCTGATCTGTACTGCTTTTGTGGTAGAATCAAGACATACTTAGAGCAGACAAAGTGAAGCAATTTCAGACTCAATAACTGAACATTCTTACTATCTGCTCCATAATTAATCTGGTAAGTAAACTCTGTGAGGACTTAATCCAATGCTTTTTTATGAATTAGTACGATGATCTTTCACGTTTTGAAGCAATTTCTACTTAATCCAGACTTCGAACTTTCAACTCTGATTAATTAAAAATTAAAACAAACAAACAAACAAAAATTCCATCCAATGTCAAGGATGGTTTCTCCTGACTTAACACAGACATGCCCATAAGAAAAATAAATAGCAACTATTTCTGTAAGAGTTGGATCCTCCTAGGGAGCACAACTTACAGTGGTAATTTTGTTTCCTGTGGCAATTCCCATCTTGAACTGTGAGGAAAGGTATTTTGCCAAAATTTTTCAGTTCTTGAAAATAAATGTGCTACCTTAAAAAATTAATCCAAATGTGCCAAACAAATCCACTATATATCAGGAAGGAAAACTACAGTAAGAGACAGAGAGACACAGAGATGAAAAATGCCTGTTTTAAAACTTCTGCAAAGAAATTACACAAATGAGGAAGAACATTAACAAAATTAAGACTTTTATGTGCAAATTTATGCTTCAAGGACTACATACTGTTCCACAAATATGATCACATCTTCCACTATATACTGGCAAGCAGAAAACTTTGTCAGAGCACAGCTACTGAAATCTGTGTAACTAAAAGTAAACAAACAAAACCCAAGGCTTTTCTCTACTTCATTTGAGTTAAAGCACTGTAAACTCACAGTAAATGCAGTGGTATTTTGTCCTCTCCGTCATAATTCGGAGCATAGTGGCTGTCTGCAGTATTAGGACAGAGAGATAGCTAGGGTAACAAGTGCTCCAAATTCCCCATGAAGACAAAAGCAGAAAGGAAACTATCACAGATTCAGTAACAGTCTCCCTGCTTGACCTCCCCTGATTTATGGTATTCAATTCCTGTATGTTTTTTAGGGAGTGTTCCCCATGAACAGATGTTTAAAAGCCCTTCCATTGCTGGCTGTATACCAGGCACAAGCACTTCCCCTGACCAGTCTTCTGGGTTTTGTCACACTATAAAGGCAAGACAAACCAACAGAAGAGGCCAGCAAGTTCCACGGGAACAATGGAACCTCCTGTCTGAGCACAGTACACGTGTGCCTCAAAGTGCAGACTAATCTGTGAAGCTTATAAGGCAACAAATCAAGATCTAAGCTTAACCAAAGCCCAAAGCTTTACAAGATGTGTTTGCAAGCACCGTATATGTACATACCATATTGGGCAAGTGGAATTTTAACTCAAAAGTATTTTCATCTTGCAAAACTTAATAAGAAAATATAGTAAGGTATTTTATGAAGTTTTTTTTTCTAAACATATGTAAAGCATAAAATGTAGGGCCGCTATTAGAACTAAAAAATTCCTTTAGCCATTACAGAATTTTACTGAAACAAACCTTTGTCAGCATAACTATCTAAATCCAATTACAGAGAGTATCATAGTCAACAACATAGTTGTCAACAACAACTGCTCTAAAAAGTAGCTATTATATCACAAGTATTTAAACAAACAAATATAAGTCTTACACAATGCTCTGAGACAAGACATTTACACTTTCCACTATACTCCTTTTCAAAAAGTCTACAAAAAAAGCTACACATGTTTATATGCAAACTAAGACAACTCTCAGGAAAGTCAGGTTATCTAGAGTTTCCAGATCCACTGTCAGCAACTGTCAAACAATACTTGGAGAGATAACCTTAACATATGCAATGTTACACAATTTACATAAATCAGTTATTTGACTTAATACCATTAAATTGCCACACCCTACTAATGAAGAAACTCACAAAGCAAATATAAATAGAAAACTCTAGATGGATCAAACAAGGACAAAACATTTCCTAGAGTGATGAAAGATTTTTAAAGTTTTATAATGGGTGTCTATGCCACAATATTTTAGCAAAACCCAAAAAAAACCACCCACACCGAACAATTATTCAAATACCACCACCACACTTTTAACACTTTATTAGAAAGCAGCTGCAATATATCTACCCTGTGTTAGCGTTCTACTCTGATTATAAAAGCAGCAAGTATTTTGTAAATATATCATTCCATTTGGAAATTCAGAACCATAGAACAGCTTAGGTTGGAAATGACCTTTAAAGGTCATCTAGTTCAAAACCCCTGCAATGAGCATCTTCAACTAGAGCAGGTTGCTCAGAACCTCATCCAACCTGACCTTGAATCTTTCCAGGATGGGGCATCTACCACCTCTCTGGGCAACCTCTTCTAGTGTTTTACCACCCTCATTGTCAAAAATTTCCTATATCTAGTCTGAATCCGCCCTCTTTTAGTTTAAAACCATTACCCCTTGGCCTATCGCTACAGGCCCTGCTAAGAAGTCTGTCCCCATTTCTATGATAAGCTGCCTTTAATTACTGGAAGGTTGCAATAAAGTCTCCCCAGAGCCTTCTCTTCTCCAGGCTAAACAACCCCAACTCTCTCGGCCTGTCCTCACAAGACAGGCGTTCCAGCCCTCTGATCATTTTGGTGGCCTCCTCTGGACCTGCTCCAACAGGTCCATGTCTTTCCTGTGTTGGGGGCTCCAGAGCTGGACACAGCACTGCAGGTGGGGGGGTCTCCAGAGCAGAGCAGAGGGGCAGAATCACCTCCCTCAACCTGCTGGCCACGCTGCTTTGGATACAGCCCAGGATACAGTTGGCCTTCTGGGCTGTGAATGCACATTGCCGGCTCATGTCCAGCTTTTCATGCATCAGGACCCCCAAGTCCTTCTCAGCAGGGCTGCTCTCCATCCCTTCATCCCCCAGTCTGTCCTGATACTGGGGCTTGCCCCAACCCACGTGCAGGACCCTGCACTTGGCCTTGCTGAACATCATGAGGTTCACACAGGCACATTCCTTGAACTTGTCCAAGTCCCTCTGGATGGCATCCCATCCCTCAGGCGTGTCACCTGCACCACTAGCTTGGTGTCATCTGCAAACTTGCTGAGGGTGCATTTGATCCCTCTATGTCACTGATGAAGGTGTTAAACAGTACTGGTCCCAATATGGACCCCTGAGGGACACCAGGCATCACCGATCTCCATCTGGACATTGAGCCATTGACCACTACCCTCTGGAGGCCACCATCCAACCAATTCCTCATCCACCCAACAGTCCACCCATCAAATCCACACCCCTCCAATTTAGAGAGAAGAATGTTGTGGGAGACCATGTCAAAGGCTTTACAGAAATCTAGATACACAACATAGGTAGCTCTTGCCTTGTCCACTGATGTGGTCACTCCATCCTAGAAGGCCACGAGATTGGTCAGGCAGGAGTTGCCTTTGGTGAAGCCATGTTGGCTGTCTCCTATCACCTCTCTGCCCTCCATGTGCCTTAGAACAGCTTCTAGGAGGACCTGCTCCACAATCTTCCCAGGCATAGAGGTGAGCCTGACCAGTCAGTAGTCCCAAGGGTCATCCTTGCTATCCTTTATAAAAATGGGTGCAGTGCTTCATTTCCAGTCTCCGGGGACTTCACCTGAGTGCCAGGACTTTTCAAATATCATGGACAGTGGCTTGGCAACAACATCGGTCAATTCCCTCAGGTCTCTGGGATGAATCTCATCAGGTCCCAGAGACTTATGTATGTTCAGGTTCCTCAGGTGGTCTCGAACCTCATCTTCTCTTACAGTGGGGGGGACTTTGCTCCTCCAGTCCCCATCTTGCAACCCATCCACTCAAGAGGTGTGGGAAGAGGCACTGCCAGTGAAGACTGAGGTAAAGAAGTTGTTGAGTGCCTCAGCCTTCTCCTTGTTCGTTGTTACCAGTCTGCCAGTCTTGCTCATCTTGGGGGGTACGCTTTCTTCGCCCTTCCTTTTCTGGTTGACATACCTATAGAAGCCCTTATTATTCTTTGCAACCCTTGACAAGTTCAGCTCCAGCCGTGCCTCGGCCTTCCTGACCCCAACCCTACACAACCAGGCAGCATCTCTGTACTCTTCCCATGATACCTGTCCCTGCTTCCACTGCCTGTGTACATCCTTCTTGCCCCTTAGTTTGCCCAGCAGGTCTCCACTCAGCCATGCCAGTCTCTTGCCTTCCCTTCCTGATTACTTACACCTGGGAATCAAGAGCTCTTGTGCTTTACAGAAAGCATCCTTAAAGACCTAGAAGGATGCTTAAAGAAGATTTACCTGTCTTCTTCAACACAACAATTCTTTTAATAGAGCACTAGTAGAGCTGTGGTAGAAGCAGCCCACTATAGACTCTATTAGTCTCTATAAGCACCTCTCCTAAAATGAGGCATCCTGAAGCGACAGCAAAAATTTTTTAAATCACCTAAATAATTTCTTCCATTTTGTTAGGAACATGGTAATGAATGGATCTCCCAGGCAGTCACTTGCTCTCACAGAGTACTGTACCAAAAGCCTTCCACAAATTAGTAATTTACTTTTCTTGTCTCTCCCCTTCCTTCTACACTGCTGTGAGGAACGGAGGCTATTGGAACTCGCCATGATGAATCTTCTATTTTCACCATGTTCTCACAGAATAAAAAGATAATGGTTTTAGACAAGCAGTCATTAAGAAATACTGCATCTCTATGCCACTACAAAATAGGGTTTAAAATGATTGTATCTGCCAAAGAGAAATCAGCCTCTCTTGCCACCTGATGAAGCCACATGCATGGCAGTCCTGAGGCTGAGCTCCATAGCTGCACAGCTCAACAAGGCATGGGGAACAATATTCGATACATTATCTTCTGTCCAACAGGTATGAAGTGATCTTAAAGTGCTTCTGGAGACCTGCTTTGAAACTCTAGCAGCTTGAATTGACCCCCATTGAAACTAACAGCATAACTTCCTAAACTGTAAAAGTCCATTTAATCCAATTAATCTTTACTTTAACTAAATTAACCATTAACCTTTGACTTGAACAGATCAGACTTCTCCAGAGTTGACTGATATCCACAGCCTGTCAGAGGTAGAACAGCTTTAAGAACAATGGAATATTCAGAAATAGATAAGATCAGAGGTAGATTCCGGTTAAATCAGATTCTTCCCAATTCTCTCCTGCTTTCTTGAGCCGTCCCCGTCCCAATCCCACTAGAAAGATTTGCAATATAAATTGGCTATGAATACAAATCTTTCATTCTAAGAAAACAATTGCTACTTCATGCTCAAGTTTTTTTAACAGCTGAATAACAAGACAATGTGGGAAGTAACCACTGGGCAACAAACAACATATTAAGCTGCAAAAGTAATATTCAATCCTAACATTCCAAAAACAAAGGAGTTAGAAGTAATTATGACTACATTTTAGGCTTGCCAGATCCCTGATTCTTCAGAGGCACATCCGTACTTTAAATGAAAGGAAAAAACCTGGTATTCCAATCTTTCCAGCTGTACAAACCTTATTTGTGTGTGGCTCTTTGCGGGTGCTGAAATAAGAGAAGTAAAAGGAAAAGCAAGGTACTCAGAATGCAGATGAAAATCATTAATACTATTTTTCTGATATGTAAAATTTAGTGCATTTATTACTTGGATGGTGAAACATTTTAATTAGGAAAAACATCGACAAATACTTCAACAAATGTTAGGTTTGCCATAATTGATTTGTTGAATTTAAGCCTACAAAGGGATCAAGGACTTCCTGTGCTTAAAACTCTAAACTCTACTAAGGATTTTGATTTCTGAAAGTACAAATCCTTCATCCTATTTGCTCAAACCTGAAGATGAATACCTCAAAGCTGAGTTTATCAAACCACTACCTGTCTTTAAAATTGTCAAGTTAGTATACCTTTTTGAGTGATAGGCACTAGTTTTCAAAGTGTTACTCCTGTTTACTAGAAGTGTATTATATGCAGCAACAGTACATACCAGTTAATTTCAAAGCAAGTTTTTAAGGCAATTCTCTAGCCCTCACACTCTCCTCACAGGTATTCATACTTCCACTTGGATGCCCAACTCCAGAAATAACAAAGATAAGTGATGAAAGAGGGAAGAAGAGTATGTTGAAGGCATGGAATGAGGGCATTAAAGTAGAATGCATCTACAAGAGTTCAGAAGATCAAACTATTAGAAAGGGACACATCAGATACTTCATCCTGATCTGTGAGTTGCTTGTCTGCTTGTCTCCTCAGATGTTCAGATCAAATGTCGACTCACTTAATCTCCTTAGCAGAATGCACCAGGACAACCAAAGCTACTGCTGTCCATCATCTGCCTCAATCTCTTTCTCTGAACAGCATGAGCTCCAAGGCAAGTGGCAGTCTGAGACACCACAGTTTGCAGTCAATATATTAAAATGGCCTAGCATGAATTTCAGACTCCCTTGGCACACCAGGATGTAAACTGCAGTGACTCAGGAGTTCCCCTACCTCGCAGCCAGTTACTCCTGCCACAGAAGAAGGGTAGGACAGACAGGAAGGGCAGTAACTGCATCAGCCATCCCAATCTAATTTTTTTCATTTGAATATGCATCTTAAGGAAACAGAGAATGGAGCATGCAAATTCTCCTGAAAATTTTCCGATATGTATCTTGGAGAAGAAGAAAAATCAAAGCCTGTGTTGTTGATCTTATTTTACCTTTTCCTCCTGCACAGATAAAGACCTACTGCAACATTATTTTATTTCCTGCTTTGTCAGCCTCATTTGACCTTCCACAGCAAGGAGTTCTGGACTGGACCAACAGAATGCCAACCTTCTCTGCCTGGTGCAGATGCTGTTTTGAAGCCTCTATGGCATCCTAGCCATACCATAAAAATCTCTCATTTCTTGGAGTCGAGAAACAAGCGTTCCAGAAACAGGTAGCATTTCTTTAAATATGCAACAGCAATAAAAAAAAAAACAACAGTAAAAACAGATTTAATAAGTTTTAAACAAGTACTTCAGGCATTTCACACCCTGATTGTGCTGAGTTCCTCCCATAATTTGTTACTGTTTAACTTCTGTAGATAAAAAGAGTTCAACAGGAGTACCAAAGATTGTCCTGTGATTCAGATCTTACAAGTAGCTTATGAAAAGTTGCTTTGAAGGTCACCTAAAAAGTTAATCTGAAAGTTCATTCTTCCAACTGGAGGTAAAAGAGCTGCCAAATCTATCCAGGTAATTACTGTGGAAAAACAGTATACAATCTTTCTATGCAAATTCACTCAGTCGCAAATAGCTTTCTATGCTAATTCAGGACTCAACCCTTCCCCACCAATCTAAAAAACGCCTTTTGTAAATACACTTGTCTCTAATCCCTTCCACAAGGTCAACGAACTCAAGCACTAAGAAAGTTATCGGGATGATGCCTATGCTAAAAAAAAAAAAAAAAAAAATCCACTCCTAGAACTCCACCCTCAAGGCGCTAGCACGATCCTCCTCATTCCTTGGTTTGGATAAGGCAGAGGCAGATCTGAGCTGCTGGAATTCACTTCAGACTTATTTGGTATTTGGTAATTCCATCCAGAAACCTGGTAATGAATGGGAATTCAGTGCAAAGTAGGTAGAATATTAACCCTAAAAAGAACTTTCTTGCACACCAAAGCTCACCTCAAGGGATTAAGATGTCCTGTAAAATATCCAGGTGATTCAGACTGTAGGTGGCTCAATGGCATTTAATAAATAATTCTGAAGCAGCCAGACAAATTCAAGAAGCCATTGCACACCACACACAATAGAGATATTGGCTTGAAATCGTAACTAGCCTGATAGCTACCTTCTGAGGTTCCTGATTAGCCTCTGAGTGGCTCCAAAAAAGTGTCCTAACTTGGACACGACAATGTCCACAGATTGATTTGTCAAGATTTCCCTTTGCACACTTTCGGCAGGCATAAAGCTCCTATAAATTTGCTTTTTTTTTTTCCCCCCCACTTTAAGAGCATTGCATGTGCAGTTTGTACCATTAAAAAAATCTTAAATTTGGCACTTCTTAATGCCAATTAATTTTTTACATTGATATAAGAGAAAGGAAACTTCCTGATTTTTTGTCTTACTTGTGTAATTTTATACACAAATTTCCCAAGACAAATCTACTTGCTGCTTTGAATGACAGGATGCTAAAACATCTAAAAATCATGCATCCATCTTGCACAAAACTCTCGCTGGGCATGACGAAGGACTGTCCCCCTTTACATTCATTCACTGTCGATTAAAGTATTTAATCTTTGTGCAAAGTATTAATTTCAAAGGGGGTGAAAGTAGCTGTGCACAGGGTGATGCATCTAAAAGAGTGAATGGCAAAGCGTTGACAAGTCCGGGCTATTTCAGACTGAGGAAAGCACAGTTGTTAGTAAGATGGGGGAAGCAACCGCCTCCCCTTAGAGTAAGGGTAAGTTACGTCAAACCTTCATTACCATGCCTTTTTAGATCAACAATTCACTGTCACTCATCGTCTTATATTTGCTTTAAAGATGCCACTTGATGCATAAGTTTTCAATTGCACAAAGAAATTACAGGTTGGCTGAATCACATGCAGCTGGAGCTAATATCCATGTTCTACTACGAATTAGTATGGCCCTATCAAGTATTATGGTCCCTGCCTTGCCGCAGATCACATGCTGCCACGTGCATTTCAAAACACAGGAAGAGACAATAGTGGCAATTGTTGCTAGTTGTTTATTTTTTTTAATGAGAAAAGCTAGTAAAGCTGGGGAGTGCTGTTTCCCAAACCCAATTTGCCGGCAAATATCTGAAAATGTGGAAAAACTTTTTGTAGCGTGAATCCTTTGATGTTTGCGGTTAAAAAAAAAAAAAAAAAAAGTTGTAGATGATTTGAGGAACAAGCCAGTCTGCTCATTCAAGAAAGTCAGGGGCATAGTTTACAATCCACGCACAAGATGTTTGACTTTAAACTGGGCACGTTATATCTGAACGCAGCTACACAAATAAATCTGGGTAACTTACAACAATATGGAAAGATTACCTAAAATGCATTATAAAACCACAAAGTGACACATAGATTTTTTGTCAAACACCACCACCACTTCTATGAAGAATTAAACATTTCTAAGTAAAAAGTAATAAAACATAAAAATTAGAAATCAAAGATAGGAATTAAAAGAAAACAAAAATCCCAAATAAATCAATGGTTTAAATAACAGATGAATTAATATAAATAACACCGTCATCATTCTGTTTATGCTGAGTGTGTCATGCAGCTCGACTAAAACTACTTCTCATGTATTTTGTGTAATGGGGTAACTGGAATAGATGAGTTGTATAAATAGAGAATCTAAAAAGGTACAGGTTGCAGGAAATGCAAATAGAACTGCATGCTGTTATTACAGCCAGGTTGGCAGAAAAAGAAGAAAAAAAATTATGTTGCGCTTAGTTACTGAAAAGAAATGGAGCCATCAACTCTGTTGCAAATATTTATTACCGGTAACGAAGAAAAACAAAAGAAAAGAAAAAATCAGTTATATTTCAATTTTGAAAAAATTGAAACTTTTTTGTTTTTGACAGAAATCATCACATCCTGACAGAAGAAGCCTTATTCAGAGGGTGAATTTTCAATGCTAAAGTGGATTAGGGTGGATTTCTAATGCTAAGCTTGAAATAGAAATGTATTTTAAAATCTTCAGAATGTAGTTCCTTTATTAAGCTCCTATGTATACAGTGGTTTTGTACAAAACTTATCAAGAGCAGAGTATCACTGCAGACTGAAGTAAAACTTCCCAGTTGCCTGAACAGTCATAGATTTTCTTTAAAAAAGGAGGTGTAAGCAGAAGGAGGGACAGAGAGCAGGATTCATCTATACAAAGCTGTCTTTGATGATAAGCAAACATCTCACTTGTTGGGGCAAGTTAAAGATATGGATAAATTCTAGGTCACTGCTCTAGGGAGATCAAAAATTGAGCCTTACCCTATAAAAGCACACAGTATCATTCAAGCCCTGTTAGACTTGAATTTGATTCCTGTCAGTTTACCTTTTACTCTTATAAGCTTCTTTGATGTACATGACAATCCATCAGGCAATGGGTGCTTTAGAAGCTAGAAATCCCTTCTTTGAAGCTCCAAGTGAAATAAATCAGCTGTCAGGCTTCATGAACTCTGTTTTTCTCCTAAATAGTTTTAAATGCCTGTTTAATGTCCAAACAATAAAATGTCTTTTCTTTGCTACACTTAGGTTACAAGTAAAATGAAAGTTGTCTTTTTCCTCAATCACCTCATTTTAAATGTAAAACCTTACGTCTTTAAAAAAAAGTTATTGACCTAATCTAAGACTTAAAACTGAGATACTGTAGATTTAGTTTAAATGCATAAAATACGTACCAGCTAACTTTAGGAGCCAAGAAATAATGTACAGAATGCCAAAGAGCACATATTGACAATTCAAGTTTTGTCTCTTTCCTGAAGAGAAAGAACATCCTTTCCACGTGAAAAATGTATGTAGTTTTATATCTGAATAGATGCATCTCAGGGGCTTCACTCCCTCACTTTTATATGTCAGTAAAATTAAACCTCCCCTCCCGCCCCTCTGCCAAAGGTTAGTGGAAGACAGTGACCAAATACCAGCCATCTTTGATGACAGTCTCCTAATTATCACAGTGTTGTAGGGTGAGGAAGGCAAAATTGCCCCAGGAAAGCAAGCAGGTCAGACATTTCATCCAACAATTAGTGACTCAGTCAAGAAAAGAGAAATATTGCAGCGAGAGGAGAATTGAAGAGAGATATGCTTGGAAAAGCCTAAATCCAAGTTTCCTCTCTGAATTACATAGAATTTTTTTAAAAAATACTAACAAATCCTACATTCCCTCTTGTACAGCAAAATTATTTATTTTTTGAAACAACTACTCTTTAACAACAATCTTGCTTCCTCGCAGATGTTTTGGGAGAGACATGGGGGCGATTTGGTATGTAACATTTATGACACTAAATTTAGCCATTCTGAAAACAGATTATAATCCAGGTTGCTCACCAATGGGAGCTAGAGCACTCCAGCTCCTGCCCAAAAGCATCACTGCAACCACAGCAATGTCTTGTAGTTAAAAAAGTGCCTGAATTTCTGAATCCTGGAAACATTCCCAGGATTAGCCCTGCTTAGGGAAGAATATTTTGATATTAGAGAGGCTTATGTTCAAGACAAGCTGAGCTGTTCAGTTATGAGAATGCAGAAGTTCTGGGTGTGCTCAGAGGCAGAACATTATGCAGCTAGTAAATTTTACTGGCAGAAGTTCAGACAACTATATACTTAGGAATGCACAAGTTGTAAAGAACATATTCCTGGTTTTAGACCCTTAAATACTTCCTGTGTCTTACTAGGCACTTAAGTGTTTTTTGCAGACCTTTTATTTCATAGGAAACTTGTATACCTTTTAGTATCCCCATGAAAACTAGCTGCAAATTAAAAATAGCAGCAGAATTTAGAAGATTCACAGTTGACTCAGTCAACAAAGTACTGCTTTCCTCTATAATGAGCCAAGCTATGTCATTAAGACATAGATTTTTGACATGTGTTTTTAAAGTCTCACGTGATTTCTACTTACTGAAATTCTTCTATTTTTGTTACGTGCTCCATTAAAAAAAAAGAACAAAACTGTGAACTGCCCCATGATATTTGTGATAGCATATTAAATATATAAGAAACAATATAAAATGTTACTGCAACCAGAGCACAGAACGTACTTACCAATATTAATTTCATCATCAGTTTCAGCATCTCCAATACACTCAAACTGGAAATCTTGTAAAGACTGTGAAAATTTTTGCACTGCCATGGATAAATCTAAAATTCAAGAAGAAGAAAAGAAAGAAGAAAATCAGAATTACTCCACTACAATTTCACTGGAGCAAGGTTTCATGCATTTCTGCATGAAACATTTTTTCTGTTTACAAAGTTTCCTTTCTTGTGTCTTTCTTGGATAGTACATTCACTCAAAATTCCCCATCACAATTTCAAAATCAAAGTACCTCAGATATCCCAGAAACCTATGAAACACACTTATGCCAGATTTCAAACATTAATACAGGTATTATGTTGACAACTGAAGAATTGTTAAGCTTCTTGAAGAAATTAGTGTAAGTAATTAAAGTCTAGTGGTAAGTTGCATATGTAAGCAGACCATTTACATTTAAACATGGTCTTTAAAATACAGAAAGATTAGTTTGCAAATTAAAATAGAGCTTATGACAGTTTATTTCATAAACATCATCAAAAGAACTGCATTCTAACACACTAAAACATTATAAAGTGTTATGTAAAAGCTTTGTAAAAAGAAATTGAAGGGAAAAAAATAAACCATCAGTGCTTGCCATTCAACTAGGTTGTCCATGGATTATGAGCACTATTTTCACTGAATTACATAGCGTGGACCTTCGGACCAAAGAAATATCAAAGCAATCCAAACTTCATAGCATAAAATTTCATTAGAACTGTACACATTCCAACAACAACAACAACAAAAAATCATAAACACATAATATCAATGTAACCATATAAATCTGTTCTTTTCTTTTTTAGGTATACTAACAGCAAATGCAGAGATGAATGTGATATCAAGTGAACTCAGTCAAGACTTAAAAATGCTACCAGTTCAGGTGAGTCCAGAAAACCAGCAACCATTCTCTATGTCCTAGAGGAAATATCTATGGTATCTGTTTTGAAGCTAGGAAAACTGGCAATTAAGATTCTGATATCTGCTAAATCTAATCAAAATTCATAGTAAGGATAAGTTAAACAAAAGCCAAGTCATATATTCTGTTTCAAAAGCATCACATATCCGTCTTCATCCTTGGAGGTGTTCAAAAGCCATCTGGACATGGCTCTGGGCAACCAGCTCTAGGTGTCCCTGCCTGAGAAGGGGGGTGGACCAGATCACCTCCAAAGGTCCCTTCTAACCCCAGCCATTTTGTGATTCTGTGACTTCCTTAGCTCTCTGTTTTTGTAAGGCCATAAATACTCAATCCTGGACACAAAATTAGAAGACTAACCTTTTTCCTGGCAGGAATAAAGCCTCTATATAAATATACAAATTGGCCTAATGTCCTCAATCAAGACACATACAAAGAAAAAAGTGTCATTTAAATTTGAACAGTCTCCAACAATAAGAACCATTCCTATTATAAATGAAATAAGGGTTGAAAAACCTTGAAACACCTCCAAATAAGAATCTACACAGTAAGATGATGATTTTTTTTTTTTTTTTTAACTAAAGTTCACCATTATCAAGCAACAGAATCCCTGCCAGGATTTTGCCCTACCCCTGCATTTTCTCAGTGCCTGCTGCTTTCTTATTTTTACATGAGAATTGGGTAAACAAATTTTTGATAAAATGCATGGAAACCAGGAAAGAATGCTCCCCCCAGGAAAGGTACCTCCTGCAGGCCACTACCTCTTTGACCAGTTAATGTTGCTAGGAGCTTAAAAAATTAACACTGAGAACAAGGAAAAGTTACCCAAGGAGATTTTAGTTAATTGTTTGTTTTAGAGGAAGCATATTTTCTAGATTTCTGAAAGCAAGCTGTGGATTGTGTCAAGACAAAGTATTTAGCAACTATTTACAATATTTAAAAGTCAAAACATCAAGTAATTTCTTACATAATTTCTTTTTAAATATATATTCCATATACTATTTTTGAAGATTTATTCATGTTTATGCACTAAATGAAATAATGCTTTTTGTATTTTCTTTAGATGAAAAAAAATCTCCATGACAAAGCTTCCTTACATCCACATCACATAACTTTCTACATAAATTCTCATTTTATCCGTAAGACACACTGTCCTTCACAGCATACTGACACAGATGATGAAATTAGTTATCGAGCAGATTTTTCTGTAGTTTTCTGACACTGAAGTATCCTCTCATTCTCAAAATATACTGTGTTTTCCATTAAGAGACACAGAGAATTGCTGCATCCTTAATGAACATTTCCTACTGTGGTATACATGAAGATTATATTATTAATTGTATTAACAAAGTAGATGCTAAACACAAAGTGTTTCCACTCTTTGTATATGATGGAAACAAAATAGATCCTTATAAGCTGAAGCACTCCGTTTTATGAAAATATAGCATCTTTGATATCTAAGTAACTGACCGTTCTACAGCTCTTAGAAAGACCTAAACTTGAATTTCTTTGCAGCAGGATGCTTTGAGTTTAAAGGGAAGGCACCCAGTTTGATTGTTGGCTCTGCCACCAAGTTGCTACACTGTGTCCTAAACCCTTCTATAAAATTGCTGCAATACCAATTGATGCCAAAAGGAATAACGTGGCCTTAGGGTGACTGAACGAAAAAGATTCTATCTTGCAAATACTCTGAAACGTAAAAATTAACTATCACTAATAGGAATGCAGATTTATTTCCGCTGGACAATCTAATAGCTACCCACAATGACCAGCATCTCTGCAAACATGAAAGGAAATGAGGGAGCATGGACTCTCCCCTATCACTCTTCCCCACGTGCAGGGCTCAGTGGAACAAATGTCAAGGGAAAGGAAAACAAATGATAAAAATATCCAAGGCGGAGTCTCCATTTTATATCCTGGATTAGTCATACACAGATGCTGACCTCTCTTTCACTGTGTCAGCAAGTCAGAGAGTGTTAATGCTTACATGTTTTGAACCTGAAGGAAACATTTAACCTAACTCAGAAACAGGGGGTATGAAGAATGTAGTAAGAATTACAGAGCTCACTAGATAACTTGATAAAATCATCCAGAACGATACCAAATGATACTCTTTGCATGGAGTCCACATGAACTAGGGTATTTCACTTAGCCCAGGACAGAAATTATCTTTCAATTAGTCAACTGACCTTCTAAGTTACTATGAAAACCTTATCAGCTTTATTTGACTGACAGTACAAGTCTATCATCCAGGGAAGGACAGCCGCCCAAAAGTCTCAACAATAACATAAATGTTGCCCTTGCTCTTGCTGCAGGCACTCAAATACAGAAATCTCTCTGGGTGCCCGGGAAAGAGTGAAAATGCACCGTTACTCCTCAGTTGCCAGAGAGGTGAATTTCTAACCGGCCATTCGGTTAAGATTTATTTTCCAACATTACTCACCCACACCTTTGTTTCCTGTTTTCCCCAATTCCAAAGGAGGATTCAGTTCGGTTTTGCAGTGAGGCATATAGTAAGAGTAGCCATCTACATGCTACTTACAGTCAGTGGAAGGAGATAACCAAGATAGAGTTGCCTGTTTTAGCAAAGATTGAATCAAGTCAAAAGGCCAGCAAGATTTTTTTTTTTTTTTTGTGGAGCTCTGACAGAGGAAGTACTAAAAGAAGCATACCGGAAACTATAAAAGGATAATTGCAGCTTAACCACAATGAAGTAATATAACACCAGTATTAAATATGGATACATATAATACCAATCATCAGTATCATAATGCTAATGAAAGAATAATAGAAGTCATTATCCATTCAGGAAAGTCACAGAGGAATCAGGAAACAGGTTATTGTACTTCTTACAAAGTTTTATATTTACCCAATAAAAATATTGAAAAAAACCCTCTGCATTATCGTAGAAATCAGGTTTATTTAAGATTCATTTTGTTTCAAGTTGCCAAAAGGAAGGATTTAATTTGAATTGTGATATATTAAATTATTTTTGCCTTCAGATAGGACCTTCCATGCTAGGTATAGGAGAATAAAACTATGATGCAGTCCCTTTATATTACTAGAATTGTTCTTTAACAAAACTAGGACAAGAAAGTTGAACAGATCATAAAATAAATTCTTATATAGAGCCTTGAGGAGAAGGATAGAATAATACATTGCAACAAAAAGATGAAGCGATGGATGCTGTTACCTGAAGGACGAAAGAACAAGATTATTAGTTTTGGCACAGATCTTCACAACAAGGATCAAGTTCCACAGAGAAGGAAATTCAACAAGATTTCTACAAGTCAGTAAGCACAATGAATTTTTTTGGGGGAGGTGGGAAGGTGGTGGGTTGTTTGCTTTTGCCAGCTTGATGGCTGAAAGAACAGAAGAAAGACGAAGCTTTCAACAGGAGTCAAACAAGCTCCCAAAGCAGAACCTTGATGAACTTGCAAAGGACCCATATCCCGACCCTAGTAACAGCCTGCAAGGAAGTGTTCTCAGCAAATACATCAAAGCCAAAGTCTATCCACTTGTTTACTTACAAAGATGACTTCATTAACAAATGGAGTTCCAAAAACCAACTGATGTAAATCATACTTGAAAAGCCTGGTATCATTCACTAGGTTAATAAAGAAAAACAGCGGTTGAAACCTAGTGAGAAGATTAAACATGCCTAAATGAACTCCTGAGCACCAGCTGGAATGCAGTAAAGGGGACTTCAAACAACTAACGCTCTGACTAAAATAGTAACAGCAACATATCTGAGATCTGACACAAAGCTAGTTATTATCGTATGGCTTCAAACACCGCAGAGGCAAAGGGTGATGGCTGAGCTGGCAGGATATTAGAGGCAATTCTTCCGTCAGCTGAATTTCAGGACAGTTCAAGACAGGAAAGGAGACCACGTACAGTCACCTTCGGTGTTTCAAACCTTTGGGCAGTTTGATTCCTCCACCAGATATGACTAGATGCATTGTGGTGCCATGCTTGATGAGCTATCCCATTTGGTGATGCACTGACATATAGGTTTATTAAAAGCCAGGCTACTACAGAATTGAGCATTAAGGACCCATAACATGTGAATAAAATACAGTAGAAACTGAACAATATCACTAGAATACTTGAAAAAATGGCATGCTAAAACACAAAGAACCATTTGTCTAGTTCATTGACTTTTACTCCTCGGTACCTGAAAATGAGTCACTGTTGTTTGGGTTTTTTCATGGGGTTTTTTTTGTTTTTAATTGCTTTACAAACAAATTTATTTTCTTGCTTTATTTCATAAGCAATTTTTATCCTATAAACAATTTTTCTAAGTTATCTAAATACTTGAATGGAGACATTATTATTGTGAAACAGCAGCTATGAGCACAATTTGCAGCATTCTTACTGCACCAAATGACAGAAGCAAGGAAACATTTAAAAATTCATACAAGTGAAAAAAGGGTTTTCAGTATTACAAATGCAAACCTGTAAAACACTATTTATCCCAAAGAAAACTTGAGAGAGATATGTTTCCTTAAATACTTCATGACATGCTTCTTTACTGTGAAGATGAACTGGGAACTGCCTTGGCTTTGTTATTTTATCTGAGAATAGCTTCATGGAGGCGAGCTATATCAACAGCCAGAAATAAGCTGGAGGAACGAGAACACCCCACTGAGAAGCATTGAACTTCAACAGCTTCTGTGTTTGCTACAGACAATTTGATTGTAACTAGAACACGTCACAGCGGGACATCTTTTTCCACATCATAGACTGTAAACACAGCAGCTGGCAGTACAATTATATTCAGGCAGTATGAATGATTAAGCAGTTAAAAGCAGTGATCATACAAGATTGCGTGTATCACTACTGTATTTCAAATTTCTTCTTGCCGTAAGGGCTTTCTTATTAAAAAACTCAGCTTCACAGTTGTTGGTCTTATCTCAGAAAACAGCACCAAAATGCATTTGCTTCACAATTTTCACCTCTTTCCACTCTTCATCACTCACTACTGCTTGAAAATGAAAAATAAATGAAAACCAGTGGCTGTAGGTAACTGTCACATAAAGAAAATCTTCTGATTTCATAAAGTGTATGATAGTAGGCCAACAAGAACAAGGGGACCTGTAAAGGACTCACAAAATAGCCCAGAGCAGCAATGCCGCGCATGGGGATGTTGGCACATATCTCAGTAACAGCAATTAATTCCCTCAACTGTACATGAAAAGAATTCTCAGTTTTGCTGCCAGAGCAGGTAATCCCAGATTAATAAAACACTACCACCATAACACAAGGGCATGCCCGTATCACCTATAGTTATACAGCATCTAAAATGCATGTTAACATGACTTTTAAACACACACAAAAAAACTGTATATAGTCAGCTGATACAGCTTCTGCCATCTTCAGTTTTAAGTGGCTTTCAATATTAGCGTCTTTCCTACCACACATGGTTCATAGCATGGAATACTGTCCACAGCACTCCTATTTTTAGAAGTCTATTTGATGAAATTATTTACATACATACACACTTGTTATTCTTTATTTCTGAGCTGAATTGATTTGTGGATCAAATTAACTTTTTTGATTGTCATAGAAAAAAAAAAAAGACAAAAAACCCCCAACAAACCTCTCCTCTTATAAGTGAGTGAATTTTTTCCAAATTTCTGATTAAGAACTTAATTTGGCAAAATACAGGGTAAGCTGGTACAGAGAGGCTATCTGCAGAGGCAGATGGAGCTAATGCTGGCCACTTTCCATAATGCCTTCTAAAGAAGCCACAAGAAAAGACCACAAGGGAATACAGAATCCAGTGCCCAGTGCCAAAGATTTTGCAGCACAAGGGCCATTTCTCTGTATTGACACAGTCTTTCATTGTTGCTATCAATGAACTCTTTATCCCCTTTATTTGCGAGCTCCATTGGTGTATATTCTTTGCCAACTTGCTATTCATGGAACAATAATAAGGAACTAAAGCAAACAACCCCCTACCCCAACAATCCCACATTACCTTTCCACCTTAGGCTCAATGTTTTGTTCTTAATTTCAGGGAAGCTAATTTCTTTCTTATAATCTCCAGGGGAAGGACATCAGGAGAACATGTCAACATGTAGCCCATGCATTGCTGCATTCCTCTGGGGTTAAATAAAGCATTATAGCAGTTTGAAATTTTTCAGTGTTGTTTTCTTACTCATTAATATTTCCATGAGAAAAGTGCACAATTTACTTTCTCATTCTAGTAAGCACTGAGAAATCCCCTTGATCAAATGCAACAAAATCCCCACTCTCTTAACACTATGATGCAAGAGCTATTGTAAGATCCGTATCTCCTACAAGCTTCATAGTTGTTCATACCAACATTTTTAAGTCCCAGCTTCCTTATGTTAGAAACTTGTACAGTACTTCGGATATTCTTAGTATTTCTCTATGGTTAAGCACTAAAACCAACACATTGTTGAAGTAAACACCCCAAGAACAGAACATCGATGTTTCATGAGAGGGGGAATTTTTTTTAGGCCACATTTGCATGCTTACTTAATAAAATCATACTAAAACTCCCCAGAAACATAAATGTTGATCCAAATAAAGTTATACAATCGAAAGACAATGTTGGTAATATTCCATCCCTCTTTTCACTACTCCTCTCCCTTACCCTAACTCAGTCTGTAGGTGTGGATACCTAACCCTATTTGCATAATTAGAAGAACAGAAAAAAAGTTAATTTTAGTTTAGTATGCAAAAGCTGTAAAGTATCTACAATGACTAACTCATTTTTACTTTGCATAGTCATATTTCATGCATAAATACATGAAAGAATGAAAATGCAACTAAAAATATATGCCCTATAGCCATCAATGTGGAGGACACCATACAATATGTACTGCACATCTGTTTCTCTAAAGTTAAGGCATGTAAGTAACTTCATAGCTCTTTGCCATATTAAGCAGTGTCATTTTGTTTGATACTCCCACATTCTTGTATTTTATTTCTCATTACTTCATTGCTACAAAATCCTTTCTTTCTCAATATTTTAGTTTATAAGACTGTTAACAATACTGCTGCATTTTATTAGAAAACAAACTGACTACACAGGGAATTACTAGGGTCTAAACCTTCCAATCATCAAATTATATTCACAAAACTAATGCAACAATAAAAGCTTTACAAGTGACTAATCACATGGTTAAAAGCAGAACAGAAAATTTTCCTTTGCTACCAATTGCAGTTTTTTGAATATTTTCCACAAATATGGCTAGAAGTTTCAGAAAGCATTTGGTTTCATTTTATTTTTGAAATTACAAAGATTGGCTGTAGGGTATAACTTACTACTATTTCTAGCATATGATTATATTTTTCTAAATTACACTCAGCCAAAACATTTCTATACAATGCCAGTTTTGCAGATATGCTTATTTTCATTCAGTAAGATTTTTGGCCAAGATCCACAGTAAGGATTCCAATATTTCCAATTACTGGAATATTCCAATATTTCTTCTCTGTTAGAGAGGAATAAATCTTTGTAAACAAGCCCATTTCTCTGCTTTTTTACATTCTCAAAGAATTGAAAATCAGTACTCGCTCACCCATACTCTTCCAATATGTCCACTGATAAACTATTCCACAGGTCTGTATGAGGAAGATCTCAACTCTTTAGCCTAACTTTTTCACCACTCAGTAAAGCACATGAAACATACCTGAGAAGCAGCTAAGATTCTATCCAATATGACATAGAGTAAATAATCACTCCTTACCCTCCTCCTTGTTTAACGATTTATCTGACATTCAAGTTGCTTACTTCAGTTGAGGGTTGTATATCATTCTTTTCCTAAGCCTACTGCTTTTCACTACATTTTGCTACACTTCCCAGAGAGATGCAGTTTGCTGGTCTCCAACTTGCTATGTACACCAAAGAGTCTGGGTCATGGTGGCACACAAGATGTTGTAGCTGAGCCACAGGATGAATCCTTTCTTCATGTAGTCTTTGTCATACACTAATTCTCAGCCTACAAAAGCATATTAACATTAATTCTGGTGAAAGCCTTGTACAACATCTCAAGTTGGTATAACTCAAGGATGCTCTAAAATCTCAGCTGTAAGTGTATGACTTCTTTCAAATGTCTGTAGTACTAATGTAGCACACCAAGGTATTCAATTCAAGGACACAAAGCCATGTGGAACTGCTTGCCCGACATCAAGTATTGCGTACATGCCGGTTTTCCTCCCTTTTTCAAATACAATTAATTTCAGGTTTGTTTCAGCAATCATTTGAATGACAAAAAACTTACAGCAGCAGCCTTAGTGTAAGATTATACAGAAATCTTAAAACACTGAAAAAAGCTAGAATATTAATTTTTTTCCACCTACTTTTTTTTTGTTTGTTTGGTAGTTTTTCACATCATCTTCTATATCATTTTACTTCTGCACAGTTTTCTACCACTCTGTTATCCATCCTAGGTTCCTAAATTTCCTTCCCTGCAAGTTTGCTTTGATCCTCAACAAACTTTTTCTTGCTCATTCTGGGGATTTTAAATGCTCTTTTATGATCTTACACATTCTTCCCCCACCCTATGGATGTTTATTTCCCAGAACAGTGTCAGCCTTTTCCCGGGAGCTGGGTTCACAGCCCAGTCTTCCCCCCGCCAGCCTGTTTCATCGAAACACGGTTTATCAGTCTTGCTGCGTCCTTTCTTGCTCCTCCTGGCACATCCCAGAGACGGTGAGCAGTAAGCAGGCAGAAAAGCACCGCAAAAAAAGGCCAGAGAAACTAAGAGCAGATGCTGCCAGAGGCTGAAAAAATAGAGAGTGACTTCCTGTCTGGCAACCAAGCAGTTGCCAGAAAAAACATGGGAATTCCCAGATTTCTAATGCAACGTAAGGTATTGGTGCATCAGATGGTATTTTAGTAGTATTTTAAAAGACAGTTTTCTCTCTTTGTCTTAACCTTACAATGCATCCAGAGTACTTTAAAAAAATGCATGTGCCTATGTACAGATAGTGAAACAAAAAGCAATATATGATAATATAATTTCACATTATAATTAAAGCCTATGTTGTAATGCATTCATAAGGAGCCACAGTTCTATTTGGGCAAGATTAGTCCTGCCAGTTCTGTGCTGTTGAAGTGTATGTGTAGAATAAGATGCAACTTCCAAACTGTTACCCCTACCTAAATGTGTATCCGGGGAAAAAATAAAAAATGGGGTTAGTCAGCTCTGGTATGAACAGGGACCTATCAGGAAACTCCTTCTAGCAAAACCAAGAATAAACCACTGCAGCAATTATCATGCGGCTAAAAAATTCTGCAATATCTTTAAATGCTTTTATGTTCCATGATTTTTACATTAAGTAGATTCCCCCGTTCTGCGAAGTGAGCTGCTCGAAGGGAGATCGGTCACATCGGCCTGCGCTGGACGGCGGGGGAGGGATGAAAGGAATGAAAGCAGTTATCAAGGCATTTGTAAGTAGTGAGCTCTTGGAACAACATTAGAGTTGAGGGTCATGGGAAACAGAAGCTTTGCTCACCCTTCTTCCTGGCAAAGTTTTCTGCACTTGGGCAACAAAGTAAAATGTTTTGTAAGAACAGAAGGAGGAGGAGAGGGGAAAAAAAAAATTAAAATGTGTATATTTAGCTCATTAAAAAGAAAAAAACCTACCATTTTGCTTTAAGGAAATGAAACACTTTCTATATGAAATTCTTTTGGGCTCTTAGAGCTCAGGACTATAACACTTGATTAGATTCCTTTGATCAGACAACTAATATCACAGTCACATGAACTTCAGTATTGCAAATAACAGGGCTGCGTGGGTTTTTTTCCTAACACAGACACACACAAACAGATGGAAGTAAGATTTTAGAGAGCCACATATGCACTTCCAGGCACTGAGGACAGATTGACACCCCAAATCAAGCATGATTTTGTCCAGTGAAGTTAAATGACACTAAATTTGGCCTAAAGGAGTTTTTTGTACTCAGATAATCTACCATAGAACCAATTCACTACACAGCTACTTCTCACTAGTCAGGGAGAACGGGTATCAACCACATCAGCTCTATATAGCAAACTAGCTTAATATGCTATTTAAATCCTCTTCTACCTTCAAAATATGAAAGGAATTCAGAAAACGCAGAGATGAGAGCCATGAAAGCACTTAAAAGCCTTAAAGATACATTTTTCAGGATTTAAATTCAATCACTTGCAGTATCCTAAACTCAAAAATCTGTTACCAAAATAGCTACATGTCAATAATGGGGGGAAAATTCAGCCAAACAAAATAATGCTTCATTAAATACTGAAATGAACAACTACAAATCTGTTTCACCAGGTGAGCTCCTGTCTGTACAGCTTGGGAATCGAGTGTTCCCAAGGAGTTTGGAGTTAACTCCAATTTGCATGTGACTATTCCCTTAACAATTATGAAATAGTTTTTGTATCTTGCATACTTTCTAGTTTTATTGCATTCAGCCAAAGAGGGCAAGAAATAAACCCTGTAAAAAGCAGTAATCATATTAAATTTCTCTCTATGTACAAAACTATTTCAAAGTACAGGCTCTTTGCATTTTACAGGAAAAAGAAATATCATTCATTTTGTTGGGCTTTTTTACTTAATTAACTTCTCAGAGAGAAATAAGGAACTTTAATGATCTTGTCTTTTGCTGAAGCCTACCTAGTTTTTTGTAAGTCAAATATCTTGGAAGAAGGACCAACTAGGCTTCTACATATTTAATTTACTGTTTTTTGTTCAACTTTTAATTCTCTGGAATTTTGTTCTAGTTTCCTGTCACAAAAAGATTCAGGAACATCTAACAACATCCTCTTGTTATCTTCCTGGCAGAGTGATATCCTTTAATTAATAATCTTGCCATCCATTAGTACTAGTAGTGTTTATATTACGGCATGTGTAATGAGTTCTGAACTAAGTATTATCACTCACAAATGAAACCCTGTCATTAAAACAGATAAATAATAACTAGGTTGCTTCATTACTCTGCACTTGGGTCTGGTCAAGAAACAAATTAAATATTAGTAATTATTTGAAATACGGAAAAAGGAACAGAAACAGAAATATCATTAACGCCACTCCATCAATCCATGAGACCCCTGCATTTAAACATCATGTACTGACTTTGTCATACTCCTTGACATCATCCCAAAGTACCTGGGGAAGGTACAGGGAAATGAGGCAAAGGTAAATAATGGTAGAAATATCTTGTTTAAAGAAACGCACTCAGAGACATCAGTCCGAAAAAGACAACTGGGGAGCCGTAGGAGTTCTACAAAAATCACAAGCAGTACAGAAATGGTGTCTGTCTCTTCCGAAGTGAAAACAAAAGGCTATCTAGCATAGCAAGAAGCAAGCTCAAAACAAAGAAAGAAGATGCTTTTTCTTAAAATGCATCGTTAAATCATGAAGCTCTCTGCCACCGGATGCTGTGGATATTAAAAATTTATGTGGGTTCAGGGAAGGACTAGACAAGTTCACAGAAGAAAAATCCACTGAGAACCATTAAAGACATGACCCCTTGCTCAGGAAATCTTCAAGCCCCAAACCGCCAGAGGCAGCGGAAGCATCACTACAGCCTGCCCGCTCTTATTCTCTACCCTAGGCAGCCAGTGCTGCGCGTGAGAGAAAAACACAGCTCACAGCACAGCACTTACTCGTATCTAGAGACAGGATATAACACCAGATAAGCCTCAGGTCTGACCCAGGACGGTCGTTCTTACGCTCTTGGTAGGAAGATTTGGACACATACGTTTTGCAATAGCTTGAGTGACTCAAGACACCGTTGGTTCATCACCACCATCTGCTAGCAGGAGGTTATCACTCTCATGGATGAGCCAATACACCATCATGGGTAAGCACTCTTTAGCACCAATCTAGGGTCACCTATTTTAGTAACAGAAAACAACAAACGAGGAAGAGCTGAGTTAATGGTGCAAAATTAAGGATCATGAAGATGTTCTATCTTTCTGGCTGAACCATGGGAGATACTCTCCAGGGGATGACGGGTAGTTGGAAGCTGTATCATCTTTAACTGCTCCAGAGCCAGAGAAGGTGGACCGCTATGCCTTTAGTCATATTACAAGGCTGCAATTCTTCCAGCAAGTACTTGTTTAGTGCTATAAGATTTGTGCTATAAGATATGCTAAGCATAACTTTTAACAGTAAAACTAATTGCATTAATAAATAAGTAGCTGACGAAAGTTCCTGTGGGCTGCCAAGCCCAAATGGCTTAAATGAAGACTGATTATACAGCTTTACTCCTTTCACACTCTGTGCTTGCACACACATATTATCTTCACCCTCTTCCTTCAAAACTTTTCTAACTTAGTGGCCGCCCTAATGCTAAAAACTATGTGGACAGCTATTCAATACTTGTTTTTTCCCCTCGGAGCTCAGTATTGCTCCCTCCTCTTCTCCTCCCACTATTGCTTACTGCATACCATCCACGTCCTGTAATGAACACAGGATTATCTCAGCCTTCATGCAAGCCAAGTCTAGAAAGACAGGAAAAGAAGGGTATTGCTATGTCATATGCAGATGGAGATGCTGAAAGTAAGACTGCCTAAGGCCACACACTGAACTGGTGATTAGGCAGACCCTTGTGGGTCCCTGCTTCATGCCCGCTATTCCAGATGCCATTCCTTCAGATCAGGGGATGATAACCAGAGCTGGAAAGAATGCAGCTCCTCACACTTCCCGGTCTCCACTAAAGCTGCAACTCTTTTCTTCCAAAGGGGCATAATTGAAAAAAATAAAGTTTTATATTAAAAGGAGAGAAAACCCTAATTTCACTAAAAACAAACAAACAAAAAAGGCAACACAACCTTGTTTTGATACACTTAACGCAGCTCCTACCGAATGCCCAGTTTCTCCAGCTGCAGCAGCTAATGCTCTGTTTCTGGTTCAAGACAAGTCTCCACAAAAATGAGGAACACACCACACACAAATACATTTGCTTACTTAACACTCACTCACCAAACTTCAAGATCTTTAAAAAAAACCCAAAAGAAGACTGAAACAAAACCAGGACAGAACAACTAAAGTTTGCACAATTAAACTTTGATGTTTCTTAATCAGAACAGTCTACATTTGAATAACCTTAATATAGGGGGTTTGCATATAAAATGTTTCCACTAGTTTTCAGGTGCTGCAGAATTTTATTTGTCTTTCGCAAAATCATGTTAATTCCCAATAACTAAGATTAGTTCCCACTAAGATTTCAATCTAACCTCATCACAGCTCAATCTCAAGAATCAATATTCAAGGGAATATTGAAGAGACAGAAAATAGAGAGTTTCTTTGCTTGCATACAAGTTCTAGAGGAAGCCTGGACAGGTTTTCTCCAAGAGAAATGGGAAAGATTCCTTCTTGAAAGATACAAAACAACACTGGAATAGCTGATAGCAATGCTTTTGGAAAGTATCCACCGACCTTGTTTCCACACATAGTGGAAAAGTCAATAGTAAGTCAGTAAGTCCATAACTCATTGGGAGGATGAAGAAAAAAATAGAAATGCTCTGAGCCTGAACCAGTTACTTGCTATTAAGGTATTCATAAAACAAAATTTGGTGTTTAACCCTAGGTCTGTATTTTGATCCAAAGACTGACTGCAGAATATCCCTGACATCACCATAACATCATTTTCCCTCATGCATGCCATAAGAAGTTGCACTTAGAACACAAGCTTTGCATGGCTCACAGTTTGTTGGCTGGCTAGATTTCCATTCCAGCACACCCTCCTCTCCCTTTTCTCAATGAAACGCAGCTTAAAGGAGTTGTAGATTCCATTTCAAAAGCCCAGCAGCACTTAATTTATTGGCTTCTCTATCTTCTATTTAACACAAGTGGGAACATTTCCATGAAGTCATACCTTTCACAAAAACATGGGAAATCTTAGCAAGATTAAAACCAAACAAGTTCTGTACCTGGATGCAATTCTGAAATCATCAATCCTTTTTAAAACAGAATTGGAATTCTCTGTAGGAAAAAAGTTTCAGTTAGTCTAGGCAACATTTGTTGATTAAAATGAACAACATGATCCAAACCGACAGAGCAAACATGGTAGTCTGGATTTTGGATGTTGCTTTCCAAATACGTTAGTAATTAATTAGTAATACAAATAGTACTTTTTTCTTTTCATGAGCATGTAAAACGCTTAACCGCAATGGATAGTCCTTTCAGAGCTCAATGTGTATTGACTACAATCCTGTTTCATCTCCAGTAGAACACGTAAATAAATAAGAATCAATGAACAGCCTACGATCCTCAAGAGACTGCATGAGTAGCCAAGTAAAACACCTTCTTCCCAAAACATTCATGTTAGCTTCCTTGACATAAGCAAACAGAGCACATTAAAATTATCAGCTGCAAGAGGAGAAAAACAAAGTACTAAATAGGTTGGGGTTTTTATATTTAATTCTTCTATTTAAAATTACAGCATCCGACAGAGGGTTTTTCAGATATCTTTGGGTCTAACATGCAGGGCAATACATAGTTTCTCCAAAGGAATCATTCTGTTTTGTCAATTGTTTCTGAATTAAGGGTCCCCAATCTACACATTGTCATGAGAGACCATAATGACTCTTGTTGACTGTTGTAATAGCTCACCTATTGGGACTGTGATCCTCTGGCTCCCTAAACACATAATATAACATCTCTTATCAAGACAATTATTCAATAAAGACAGGCTGGCTAAATCCTTTTACAAGCACTTTTCAATACAAAACAATACTCCTAGGATCCACTCTGCACAGACAGTACCCAGAACACTGATATAATCAGAGCTACCTCAATGCAAGCTGGTTACGCTCATTATTTAGCATCCAAAGAGCTAATAGGTTTAACTCTGAAATCATACCCTCAAGCTAAATATATAAATTAATCTTGTGTGTTCTGCTGTCAATTTTCATAATGGCTGGATGAGAAAACAAAGAGAGATCACTGTGGAATATTAATTATAACGTGGATAAAGACTGTACTTAAAATTAGTGTGGGAAGCAGTAATCATAAATAATCTGGATGAGAGAACTAATATGACTTTTGACATAAATAGCCTCATTGGGCATTATTTTCCTATTGGTTCCAGAGGCCACAAAGATACATACACAGTTACTAAGAAAAAGAGCACCAACTGAGTGAAACAAAAACTGTGACTTACGGTGCCAATTTCTCAGTAATGAGACTCTGGTTGCCTTTTTTTTTTTTTTCCTTCCTCCTCCTTTTTCTAACATGAAAAATGAAACTTCTCTTCCCTCAAAGAAAAACAAAATCAAATAATAACCCTCAAAAGTTCTTCCTTAGCAGCAAAATTTTAAAAAGTTTTCAGCTTAAGAAGTCTTCTTGAACTTAATTTTCCAGTGGCTAAGAGATTATGCAGCTGCTAACTTTACTAGTTGGTATATAGCTTCCCAAAATACAACTAACAGTGATTTTAAAATTCATGGTTTTGTGCTACTGAACAAAAAACCAGAACATGTTTCTGTGTATGAATAATTCTGTTTTTCATCTCATCTGACAACAGATAAGCACAGCAGAAGGGCTTGAGAGAATTTTGGCTTCTTAAGACTTACAGGTTGAATCTCTGATAACTTTCAAGTGTATGTGTAAATGATTATGGCAAGAAAAAATAAATAAGAGTGCATTTACTGCAATAGTCTAAAACAGTAGAGTTACCTGAATATTTCCTTATCACTGCTGTCTGCGTGACTGCAGCAAGGTGTAGAAGAACTCTTCTGGATAAAACTTATCACTGACACAAATTATTTTAAAATTAGATACAGAAGGCAATGCAACACAGACAACATTCAAGGCAACAAAAGATAATCTGAAAAATACAAGAGTTTTTTTCTTTCAATAAGAACTGTGCAGTAACAGAATGATAGACCTAGCGTTAACTGAAAATAACGTGTAGAATGAAGATTGCTGTAACAAACTCAGAGATACTAGAGACACAGTATATAGTCTGCATTAAAAAGTGACAGACAGAAGAATTATTTATTACCTGGCCTTTAAAAAACAACATTTGATCATTTAATTAAGCATTGCAGGAATCTGTATGCACAAGTGACATACAGAGAAAATGTATTTTTATAATATAATTTTGTATTTATGTTGAAATGCAACTTTGATAAATACTTCCATCATCTGTAGAACATGTTTTCACAAAGTTCTAGGATTACTCTTTTTACTATGGAATTTTTTATTTTAAAAGATAAACACAGGAGCAGAGCTATTAAGACTCTAATAGTACAAGATTCTGACAACTTAAAAAAAAAAAAATTCCTAGTGGTACACCTGAAGGCCATAATGGGGAAATATTTTACTAGATATCATTCATCATCTTCTCCTGGGTGTCTACTCCCAAGGGTATGGAGAAAGTCTGGCATATTTTTTAAGCATGGGATTACTAAAACAATTTTTTCCCCACAACACATGATTTCTAGAATTGTTCCTCAGCACTGTATCTTGAAAAGGAGAACAAGTCCTGAGAATTAATTCTGAAGTGGGAACAGGGGGGCGGAAAAAAAGTCTAACCTGTTGCTGAAAGCACAGAAGAAATATGGATATTTACTAACAGTGCACACTGCACCGTCATGATTAGTATGTCCTCAAGTGTCAGGGTTTGGGCAACCTCTGTTATCCAAGGTGATTTTTCCTTCTCCCCTTTGTCAACTGGGTTCAGCCTTCAGGGTTGCAGACATTTCCTAGTTAGTTTAGAAGCCCCAAAGATTTTTCTTTCTTCTTGAACCCCTCCCACACCACCTTTTCAAACACTTCTCCATTTTCAAATTCTAGCACTAACATTGAGTTTCCCTCTGCGATTTCTGGAAAACATCACATTAGTCCCAAACATCCCCTTTGTGTGTTGGCGAGAAAGTTAGTTTTCTATGCTATAGTCATCTTACCTTCCAAAAACCTATCTGCTTGGACAACGGCTATTCACAGTAACCATTTTTATTGTCCTCATTTGAATGCATAATTTACAGAGAGTAGACTGCCCCTTGTTCAGTTTAATAAAAAATTAGACTTCTGAATTTTAAATAGGAAGATCCCTCAGACAACACTAACAACTCCAAAATCGCATCTCCCTTCATGTCATCTTTCAAATATTTGCAGACAGCTACCAAGACACTCTCAAGCTTTATTAAGCTACTGCGGGGTGGGGGGAAGATTCATTCTGTCTATGGGTTATTATTTTTCTAGGGAGGGTGTAATGAAGGTAAAAGAGTCTAAAAGCCAATGGCCTCAGAACCAGTTTTTAAGGTTAAGTATTTGTTTCAATATAGCATTTTGACCAACAGTACATAACAACAAGAGAAAGGTGGCTGCCTGGAGCTCTCACATTCAGCAGAAAAGATGGCTGACAACAGCTCCAGAAAGACCACACACAATTTCCTCTAAAATACTTCATAAGTTGGAATTGCTATCAACAGGAAGTGTTTCTATTAATTGGGTTTTTTTTTGTTTGTGTCAATCTCATGTTATCCAAACCACTCCAATGACTAAGACATTACAAAGACAATTCCCTGACATTGACGTAAATCACCTGGATGAAAAAAAAACAACCAAACAAACAAAAAACCCAACTAAACAACAACAACAAAGACCTTAAACAAACCCCACAAAAGAAAAATAATAATTAAAAAAAAACAAATACCAAGGGGTGCTTGCACAATGGCTTTTCGAGTGAAGAGAAACATGCTTCTGAAAATCACATTCCAGTGAGAATTCAAGAGCTTTTAGCTCTTATTTCTCCATAGTCCTGAAAATTTCATTATCAACCTACATAGTCCTGGTAATATTTTACAATCCAAACAAATCTTTTCACTTAAGGATCAAGGTAGTAGAGTTGTAGGGAGGGTGGCAGAAGGCTCTTCTCTTAAAGCTTCAGCTCTGCTAAGTACTGAGCTCAGCAAAGTGCATGTTCCAGCTGAGAGAGAGTATTCATCTCAAAAGAAACACAAGAGGATGTGGGCTTTAAGCCAGTAAAATATTCAGTGATCTGGAATCTCGCAGGACAGACCTACCAAACTGGTTTCGCAACTGCCAGTGCACACAGACAGCAGTAAGCACTTGACTGGGTCGCAGCTTCTTGTAACGGAATCAAACTTTAGCAGATTTTTCTCTATTATCACTACTGACATTTCTCTTTCCTCCCAAATAATTCCTTTCTGGATCTCAAAGGTGCCTTACTATTTATCAGAGCTGTCAAAAAAATCTGGAAATCAAATTGGAAAAAGGGTGTTAACACTGAAGAGCATATTTTGCTGCTGATATAGATGTTTATAATCAGCATTCATTGCTTCCTTTCTTGAAAAGCAGCAGAAGGATGTCACAACCTTAAATGTCAGGGAGGTAAGAAGATAGAGGAAAATTAAATTTAGGAAGCACACACTAACACACATGGAAAAAATCATCTCAGTTACGTCCACATAGGGATGGGATTTACATTAACTTTAATACTCTGGAAAGATCTTTGAATCACTGTACACAGTTCTTTTACAATGTCAACTCAACAATCATTTCCAGCTTCCCTAGAAACATTCAGGATCAGGTCGGATGGGGCTCTGAGCAAGCTCATCTAGCTGAAAATGCTCGCTCAGGGTTGGGTGGACACGATGACCTTAAAAGGTCCCTTCCAACCCAAAGATTCTATGATTCCGTGATCATCAACAGTCAAAAATACTACGGCTTGTTAGAGAAAGAAAGCACAAAGCAGAAAATGTCATTATTTGATGCATCCACACCTTGAATATTCCATTAATTTTCTTGCAATCCATCTCAGAAAGGGCACAGTTGAAGAAGGCGTGAAGAAGGTTGACAAAGTACAACCAGAGGGGCAGGTTCAGTTATCGAAAAAGAAGAAACTAACTAGACTAGAACTTTTCAGAGTAGCTGGGGAACCAAACCTGCAAGGAAGAAGAAAGAAAAGGAATGCCTTAAAAAAAAAAAAAAAAAATCCAAACCCACATGAACAGGATAGGAAATGCATATAGACAACAGTTACTCTTTCTCATAGAACGAAAACTACCATCATCAGATAAAATAACCAAGCAGCAGATACACAACAGAGGAAGAACCTTCGCCGCTGCAGCGCACGCCTAAATCGCGAAACGCCCCGCTCCGTGTCACAGACCGCTGTGCAGCCTAACAGCACGCCTGGTTCAGACCCGGGTTAGAGAAAGCCATTTCTGAAAAGGGCTTATTTGAGGACACTTGGGAGAACTTTAGGAGAACACTACCTGAATTTAGAGGTTCTCCTCATCTGACACGTTGTAGAAGCCAAGTACTTTTGCATGAGTCAGCGACTGGTTAGTTTTATTCTGGAGGCCTGACGGCACAGGGCATGGCTCTGCTGAGACTGCAGAGATGCTGACACACCTCTAAAGTAAAGTAGCCTCACAAAAACTGAAACTTGTATTTCTGTAATAACAGGACTTCATTACTGACTGCATTAATTTGTTCCATGGGGAAACATGGAAACATCAGGTCTTGCGGAAGTGGAAAAGCTGTTGTGTCTCATGACTTTAAGGTGGTTTGTTTGTTAAAAAAAAAAAAAAACTACAATGCAACTTTCCATATACTTGACATCCTTTTAGAAGCAGAAACCAGCTTTTGGAGAGACCAAATTCCACATAGTATCTCTGGACCTCTCAAATAGTAAAAACACTGTAAATCTCTCCTCCTAAATTTCTCAGAGGCATAAATACAGTCCTTACATTGGAATGAATAAGGAATCAATGGAGTATCGGACTTCATATTTAAAGAGCAAACATACTTTTAATGAAGTTTAACAAAACAGTATGATAAAATTTCTACTGGACAGTATGACATACAGCAGTATGACATGTTCTACTGCGCTGATAATAAGTATTATCTGAATAATCTATATAGCTTCAGAAAAAAAGCTGAACTCTTCCTATGCTATTTTATTAAAGAAAGCACTAGTGATCTGTTTTAAGATCCCCCTCCTACACTAAAACATGCCTTTTTTAGAAGTACCTAAATCAAATTCAAACAACTTTTTAAAAACAGTATTTAACTGTTTATATGTATTTATTTATAGCTAATAATGTTTCTTTATTTTAAACTAAAGCCATATATAGAAACTGAGATGGAAGTGAAATTCCCCGTAACACTTAACTACCACTTAAATTACTCAACACCTGCGTATATACAGTAAAAGACAGGGCATACAAAATTACTATTCATACAAAGATGGGCAGAAGTTAAAAGACAAATCCCCCAAAACCACAGGCTTTATTTCACTGTGGGACAACCGAGACAAGAAGAAAGCAAAAAATGGGCATTCAACTAGTCTATTTTTTATATCTGCCAAGAATCCAGACATGGGATTTGATATGCAGAAACTCCAACTCCCACTGGTACAGAACCTTACAGTCCCTGTCCCTATCCACTGCACTCAGCCCCTTCCTCATATCCCACAAAAGGGGGGCAGGGAGGGAGGAGGAAAAAAAAAAAAAAAGAAGATAGTTGAATCACTTAATACGTTTACAAATTTTAAAAAAAACCCAAAAGCAAAAAAAAAAAAAAAATCAAGCCACTAAAACATCACCCCCCAACCCACTAGTGTTCACTAGTAAGAGTAATACCCCTGTCTTGTATTTCATTCCATTTGTATGAATGTATCGTTGTTTAAGTGACATTTTAATTTACAAAGGGACAAGAGAAGTGTTTGTCAAAATATCATGAAATTCCTTTGGGTACATTCAATGTTCAAGGAAATATTGCAAGATTGATGCTTAATCCAGCAACACAGTACTCAGTGCTTCGTAACAACTCCTCAAGACAAGTGACATACATAGGCATGAAAATAAGTTTTTATTGTAAAATAGTCTTAAGTCTCCAGGTGTATTGAAAACTGTAGCTCCTCACAGAAGACAAATCAAAGAGGCTCTGGAGTGCCAATGACAACAGGAATTGTGACAGTTAGCATAACGCACATTTTACTGACAAATGATTTGGAAACTGTCAGAAAGCCAGTGGGGAAAAAAGATGTCATTTGCAACATTATGTTTGTAAATTTAAGATGATTACCACTCCCAGGGGAGATTTGGGATAGGTTGCATTAAGAGACAACAGCAAAAGAACTGAATCAACACCACAAAGCATCACATTGTTGCTGTGCTGTGGCAATTTACATAAAATAAGAATAATCACGTTTTTAACCTGCTGTATTTCAACTTCATAGAGAAGGCACTAACAGAAATAGTATTGTGTACAGTTATGAACACTGTACAAGAACATAAAAATCAGAAGTTCTTCAGTTTGTATGGAAACAAAGGAAGTGAGTGGATCCTGTGAATTTGTGGGTTAAATTTACTTAGACCAGAGACCAATTTGTCTCTTGGTGTACAGGGCAAAAAGAATGGGGAAATTGTACCTGTTACAAACCTTGTATTTTTTCACTTCCCAATGTAACCCGAATAAAGAAATGCTGAACAAATGACTTAAACATGGCCTCAAAATTTTCATCTTCAATCCTGCAATCTAGGGATAAACAAAAGGTGGTAAGACTTAGACGAACATCATCTCAGTTCCCTTCTCCATAGGAAAACGAGTTGCGCCATACTGGGTGCAGACGATGGCATTTTCAATGAGCCAAGCAACAAAAGTTACAACTTAAAAGTGCAAACTCAAAAATCCTGCATGAGTGTAATCAGGAAATCTCTCAGCATACAAAGAAGATTTGGCTACGTAAACAGGAAATGTACTGCTGTGCCTACACCCCCCTTCATCAAATGAAATATTCTGGATTTCTCATTTGACCTTAGGCTCCCAAACAGCATGAAGATGCAGCAGCTCTAAGCTCACACGGCAAAAAGCCAACCATACCGACTGTATTTATGAGAAAATGTCATTTAGTCTATCGCCAAGCCTTACATTTATGTCTAACAGAATTTACTTGGAGACACGTCTGTGTTTTTAAATCAGTGTATCTGTCTATTTTCTGATTAAATCAGTCATGGTAGTAGATGACAAAACAATGTATATACAAGAACTATGAAAATTTTAAGACATTTGAAGTACTTCAGACAATCTATATCTCAACAGGTTAACAAAGCTAAACTTGTAATCCCACTTTCCTAACATTAAGGATCTTTCAAAACTGTTAGTTTTGCTATCTTTACATACCTGTAGCGTAGCAGCTTGAACTGAACATATTTATTTAGTGTCTGTATATATGGAAATAAAGGTAGTATTACCATCTTCAACTGTTTGGTTTTGTTTCAATGCATATTTACACAAGCATGCATAAGAACTAAAAATAAGCCATCCAGTCTATTCAAAATATTCAAAACTAAGGAGGGGAAAAAAAAAAACCCACCCCTACCCCCCCCCCAAAACCTCCACCAAAATCACAGACTAAACACAACCCCCCAAGATGGTTATTACGGTATAATGCGTCCATTTCAAATCACTATGATGACACCAAAGGAAGGAGAGTATCAGAAGGAACCATATGAGGCCTCACTTGAAAGCATTTTAAAACATGACAAATATTAAACTATAAAATGTCTTAAGGATGTATTCTTCCCAGATTTCAAAGTTCCACATACACATGTACACCAAGTAATGTGAACTTGAAGACTTGAAAGTAGACTGAAGAAGGCAAGAAGGAACCAATGTGATCAACAAGCCCAGCTACCGCTGAACAACAGCAAGAATAGAGAGAATAGAGAAACTTTCCATCAAGATTCTTTACTGTGATATAAATAAATCTTTAAGTTTCTCTTCACTTTAAGCTATTGCAAAAAAAACATATGCTTTATGGTGTTTGTGGTTTCCAAGGAGCCTGAGCATTTTTATATATGCTCTTCAAATCTTCATAGGGTCTTCTCTGACTCTTCACAATTTTTCAGCATTCCCCTGAAAAGAGGCAGCAGGACCAGACTCAATACCCATAAATGCAACAAATACAGCCAATATCCATAAAAACCTTCAACTTATACCTTATACTTGCAGAGATCATACATCTCTGGCATGTCAGTCTGCAAGCCCATGTTCAGCTTATTAAATATACTCATCTTCCTCCTCCACCAACCAACTGCTTTTCATAGTCAGTGTTAACTGGCCTGTAGGCATGCCGTATTCGCTATTTCTTGACTTGTTGAAAATATCCCCAAACAGATTATGCACGGACAACAGAGAGTGACATTTGCTGTGATCCTAAAACTTTTATTTTCCACTCTCAAAAAACAAAAGAAAGTTTTCCAATACAGAAGTCTCACTATACTTTCTAAAAACAAAGAGCTGCAGCAAGAGAATTCCCTCTAAAAACTAGGAGCAAAGTACTGGCAGTTGTCAAGGAGAAACTATACTGAGAAGCTGAAGAACATTCCATTCCTTGTTACTTCAGATATACTGAATTACATCAAGAATTTATGAAATCAAGGTAACATATCCTAAAATCCAATCTGCACAATATACCCAGTTAGTAATTCCTAGATGGAGATTTATGAGTCAAAACACTCAAGCAGTCCTGATGGTTACAAAGCTGCACTATTTTTTCCTAGTTTTACCAGCAGGCTTGGACAATAACATGCTGAAACCGGAGGGAGGGCAGGGGAGGAGTACTACTGGCCATATTATATTTCAGTAAAAGTACGCATACATGGTTAATCAAAAATGAATATTCCCAAAGATTATTTTAACCCCACGGACTTTGTTGTGGCTTAAACCAAGTCCTGTTTAACCAGATCTTACCAGTGACAGGCAGCAATTCTTTTCCTCAAGTCTGCTTTGAACTACTGGACCTCTGCCTGGTGTCCACTGTCTGGCTCCTGAAAGCACAACATTGAAGGAGAATCCAACCCGTGAGATACCGCAAAATGCCAATCCCCAACTCTTGAACACGCTGACTGACAAATATTAATAAGCCTTTTTATGTGAATAACACATACCACTGGACAAGATTCACAAAAGCATCTCTGGGTTCACATATAACAAAGATTTTAGTTTGCTAAGTGAACTATAATTTTTATGAAGGAGCTATTAGATCATTTTTCTTTGTCTATGTCAAAACAGACTCTTTACAGAAGTATGCAAGTTAGTACAGCTTATACTAGAAGGTAAAATATTTGGCAACACTTTGTGAATGAAGGCATGTATTTTTACGCATACACGTTGGTTTTAGCTGAAGCAGTCTCTCAAATGTTCTCACAATTTCTGCCTTTTGCCAGAATAACGGGATTTTACCTCTCCTACAGTAAAGCTTGAGCCTTATTTATTTCAAAGTTTCCCAGAAGGTAAGCTCCATAGCCCTCCAGCTTCCCTGTACATAGGCTAAATAGTAATTCACAAGAGGGACAAGGAAGCATATTTCCATTTTTTCAAGTATCAAACTTTATCAGTACACAGCTTGTTCTAATGGCAGTGGTAGCGCTAGACATGAAATGGTTCAAGAAGGGAAAATTTTTTTTTTTTACTAGATAACCTCAGGCTTGCAGCAGTCTTTTTCAAAGCAGCAAGTTTCAGCTGCATGCTTCCTGCAACTTATAAATTCAGGGAAATATATCACCCCTCCACAATAGTCAACGTGCAAATGTTAAAATTCAGCCAGTTATCCCTCTTTGTGCACTTCCAATTAGCAATCAAAGAACTTAGTTAACTCAGAAAATGTCTTTACTATGAAACCCTACACTATGTATTGCTTGTTCTACCAAGAATTAGTGCTGGTTTTGCATGGCAGTGAGACAAGGGTGAGGACTCGAAGAAGAAGAATAAAATTATTTTTTTATTTGATATTTTTCTAGAAGCAACCAGGTTCTTGCCCTGATATTTTTGGCAACAAGCAGGACAAGGTCATCATAAGACATTATATACTTAATAGAAAAGTAAACAGGTCAGCTGAGTGCTCACCTTATCTGAGATTTATTATAAAAGAGTTACAAGTCTTAGCAGCTTTTAAATAATTCACTCTCCTGTTCCTTTCCTTTCATAAATTCATTTCTCCCCATCAACAACAATAAAACAATTCTCAGACAGTCATCAAATGCCTGGATGGCAGCTGCTTGATGGAAGAGGAACCAAAAGGCATCTCTTCTGAAGACAGAAGTACTGGAAGTACTTGGAGAAGACCTGTATTGGGTTTACATTGGCAAGGTTTTGGGAGCAGGGGAGGAGGGCTGCAGGGGTGGCTCCTGTGAGAAGACATCAGGAGCTGACCCCATGTCAGACACAGATGGCTCCAGCTGGCTCCAAGTCAGACCCACCACTGCCCAAAACCGAGCCCATCATAGAAACTGGTGCTACCTCTGTGACAACATATTTAAGAAAGGTTAAAAAACAGTGTGCAGCAGCTGGGAGAGAGGAGTGAGAAAATAGGAAAGAGCGAGCCCTGCAGACACCCTGGTCAGAGGAGGGGAGGAGGTGCTCCTGGCGCCGAAGTGGAGATTCCTCTGCAGCCTGTGCAGAAAATCACAGGGAAGCAGTTTGTCTACCTGCAGCCCGTGGAGGACTATACTGGAGCAAATACCCATGCTGCAGCCCGTGGATGTGCCTTGAAGGAAGCTGCAGTCCACGGAGAGCCCATGCAGGAGCAGACTCCTGGCAGGAACTGTGGGCTATGGAGAGGAACATGCACGGTGGCACGTGTTCTGGCAGGAGCTGTGGTGTGTGGAGAACCCACACTGGAGCAGTCTGTTCTGGAAGGTCTGTACTCTGTGGAAATGACCCATGCTGGATCATTCAGTGAAGGACTTGTACCCCACGCTGTAGTAGTGGAAGAGCATGCAAAGGAAGGAGTGACAGGTAGGAAGTGTTATGGACTGACCACAACCCCCAATCCCCAACCCCCTGCGCTCCTCAGGGCGAGGGTGTAGAAGAGTTAGGAGTAAAGTTGAGCCTGGGAAGAAGGGAGGGGTGGGGGGAAGGTGGTTTTAGTTATGTTTTTATTTCTTGTTATTCTACTGTGTTGTTAATTGGCAATAAATTAAATTAATTTCCCCAAGTCTAGTCTGTTTTGCCCACAACGGTAACGGCTAAGTGATTTCCCTGTTTTTATCTCAACTCATGAGCTTTTCATCTGATTTTCTCGCCCTGTCCTGCTGAGGAGGGCAGTGAGAGCGTGGCTGGGTGGGCACCTGGCAGCCAGCCACGGTCAACCCACCACAAGAGCACATCTCAGAGTCACACCTCTTTATTTCCCAAAGAATAAGATTATTACAAAAGACAAGACAAATGTGACTTAGCTGTCACTGGAAACTTGTACTTTAACTTTGGCTATAGTTTGATGTGCAATTAAGCTGTCACTGCCATCAAACAACAATTTAATGTCCTGTCCCTATTCTTCCCCCCACCCACCAACTTCCACAATTGCTTCATTTCCCGGGTCGCCCTGTGCTCTGCCAGCATGAGCACTTCCACAGCTGCATAATGAACCACATCAGGAAACTGCAACACATAAAAAATCATTCAGCAAAGATTAGCAGTTAGTTTAGCTCCCTGGTCCGGTAGAACACACAGCTGAGCAAACAGCAATGCTAATACCACCTAATGGACAGAAGGGGGTGGAAACAAGGTCTGAAACTGGGGAAAAAAGGAAGGGGCAGGCTCTGGAAGTTTTCTGTTTGTTTGTTTAGCAGGAGAGCTGGCTTACAACTACACAGGAAAATGTGGCTTCAGACAGATGCTCTCTAGTAACCTCCTTTGGCCAGAAATTCTGGGAGAACTACTGGACAGCTGAACCACTCTTCATGGGAGAGGGCAGAGACAGAGGTGCTAGAATAGGACATACAAGAATTCAAAATTACTGCACAATTAGTGTGACATCCAGTTGACAACACGTAGCACCAGAGAGTTCTGACATGGGGCGGGGGGAGAACCGAAGCCACATCCCAATTCAGCTGATAGACCATGAGCCTTCCTTCCTTGCTACGTCGGTCTGTTTAGTAAGGGACTGGCCTAGACTGTGATAAGTTTCATGAATATGTAACTTGACAAAAGCCTGTCTGACACAATAACCTAAGTAATCATATGCTCATTCAGTTTAAAATTAAACAGAAGAATAAGAGAAAGAAGCTTGTAACAAGAGTTCAACATTTCAGAAATGCAAGCTCTGAGAAAACTGCAAAGGTACAACATGAGTTACCTTGAATTTGCATGTTAGTTGCAAGAAGAACAACTGCATAAAACACAGTGAAATCGGGGTTAACTGAAGAAATTATACAGAGATGTAAGCAGAGGATTGTGGACTGGGTGGGGGCTGATGCAGAGTGGAAACAGTATTCAGCTATACCTGCATATTGATATATATTAAGAAGTTAAGATAACCAAGCTTGGTACCACAAACCAGTGGAACTCCAACAGCACAAGGGCTTAGTCAGCTACCAGTGTGGTGTGTGGCACTCCTGTAGCTACAGGTAAAGCCTATGCACTCTCACCAGACACCAGGTGGTTTCAGCCTAATTCAGGACATTTACATAAACACATTAATATCACACTGTCACACAAATAATAATAAGAAGGAACTCATGAAGCCAAACAGGGGTTAGGACAAATACAATTTAACACTAAAATTCAAACACGTGAAAACACAAGACTTGGTACCCAGGATTTTTAAATTGATCGAATCAAGGAGTCTGCTCTCATAACACAGCAAATATATGCCTATATTTAAGAAGCAAAGATGATGATCCAACAAGAATGCTCCATTAGGTTGATTTTAAAAACAAGCAGTTATTTAGAACACTGTTTGAAGGAAAGAAAAATTAAAAGAAATTGATAGAAGGTAGGCAACACAGATTTATCAAAGGTAAACTGCATCAAATCAGTGGATCTCTCTCTCTTTACACAAGGCGAAAGTTTTATTTCTTTTTAAAAAACTAAAACCACAAAACCGCACTAGGTCTAGTCAACTAGTCACCAGTAAAGCACATGACACCAAACTACAATGGCAGTTTAATAATTAAGGTGGAGAAGATGAGAGCTTATACAGAAGCGACATAGATAAGAAGCAACTACGAAAAGGCTTTGCTGCAAACACCCAAAAAGAGCAATGTCGTTGTTCAATATTATTCAGGGACTGATTTTGAAAACAATTGTTTTTAACACTGGAACGTTTAATTAATTGTTTAACACTGGAACGTGTTAAACATGTTAAACTGTTCTATGATTCTATCATTTCCACCCTGACTTCAGCAGAGCTTGGCTGCTACCACAGAGCAGGGAGGCATTACTGACACGGAACACTGAACTCTCATCTACGAAAAGGAAGGAAAGAGAGTGAAAAGCTGCAGGGGGGAAGAGAGAAAAATAGTTTTGAGGTGTCCTCACCTACAGGAAACCAAAGGAGGAAAGAAATATTTTCCTAATGAATAAAAGGCAAAGAATAATTAAAATGAGGCTTATTTGTCCTTATAAATCTACAGGATCAAACCACATTGATTCTTCTTATTGTTACCTGTTTTATTTTTCATGATGCTTACTTGACTTAAAAGCTCTTTATAAAAGAAAAATAATCCTATTGGTGATACCTACTTTAATTTACATAGTATCTTTCAATGAACAGAAGAGTACCTTGGCAAACAGACACTACAATGCACATCTGACATGCAAACCTCTCAATTTTTAAGCAACCTGCAAAACATCAAGTAACATCAGTAGTAGAACCAACTATATGACCTAGCATTGCAGCACCTTGTATGTTGCTTTGAATATTAAGTTAGAAGAAGATAAGACTTCTGAAGACATACAGAATTTCCATACTATTTTCCCACACCTGAATTATACTAAGCAAAACACCAGTGCAACAACAATATGTTGTTTAAGTTTTTGGTGCCCTGTGAAACACAAGTTTGCACAATTTAGGACAGGGAAGCAATTAAAGTTGGTAACTTCCAACTGATCTGAAAAACGATACTGGAACATAGCCCAGAGTTCATAACATGCTGTGAAATATATCATCTTTCTAATGACAGTTATTTGCACTTTACAGGGTGACAATGGGAGGTTAGATTACTGCCCAACAGTACCTCAGTCTCATATTAATATGGAAGAAGGTTAAGCTATTTTTCTTCAGTTTAATATTTACTTTGCTGCTACTGCTTATAAGATCCTGAGACTTTTTCCATCTTTTATTATATACACTTGAGGAAGCCATGAACTCTAATTTCATTTAATGATTGATGATGTCACAGAATACGATAAGTAAAGATCAAACCTCTGAATGTTATTATACTACTTTTGTTTACCCTACTTTTACTTCTGATGTCCTGAACATTCAAAAGTGAATTCAAAAAGGCTTAGAAAAGAGCTACCAAAATGACCAAGAAATCAGAGAAGCCCTCAGGAGAGAGGATGACAACAGCTTGCTCTGTCTAGCAAAATGATGTGATTATTCCTGAAGCAAATTCAAATAAACAGTGCAGAAATGTTGAGTGAAAGGAAAATGAGCATAAAAAAATTTGAATTACCAGATTAAATTTATTTTCAATTAGTTACTCAACCCTCAGAGTAACAAGGTTCTAGAATGGCCCTCTAGCAGAAACAGTAAGGATAAAACCTGTTTTTAAAAAGGAGTTTGACAAGTAGGGATTACACAGAATCACAGAATCACTGAGGTTGGAAAGGACCTTCAAGATCATCAAGTCCAAGATGATCAAGTACATGATATGATACTAGCAGGAGACTGGATTTAACATAGGGAATCCATGTGTTAAATCCATGTTTCCCTTAGAAACCCAATTCCCCTATATTCCAAGTCTATTTATAATTACAGTTTCGAGACTATAGGAAAAAACAGAAAGGCAAAAACATAGCACTGCTTTACATATCACTCAGTAGGAAGAAGGACTGTTTTGTCCTCTGTATTCTTCACAAAGAATGAATACAAAGTTATTTACTATTACAGGAAACAAGTTGCTGTAGCACTTCTGCCCATGAAAACCCAAGAGATCTGTACGAGTTCAGTGACCACTGCATCATATTTTCCATTGTAGTAAAGACAATATTCATGAAGCAGCTGGTCTCTTATTAATAGAATTCACTTATCTTATTCATAGCAAATGAAGCATGTAGTAGACAACAAGCCAACTGGCCAATTCAGAAACAGTTTAAATTTGACCTTTTCAGAAATCAGTTTAAAAATTTGAAAATCCTAATCTGAAAAACTGCACGATATTTTCTTAAAGCAGAGATATCATTTCATATAGCATTTGAAACTCAAACCCACTCCTTTGGTAACCTGACATCATCCAATTACAAAATTTCTCTGAAGAATACTTGTTTCAATACTGAGGCACAAGAACACCCATGTTGAGTCATTCATTAACACAGTATGTTGAGACATTCATTACTGACAGTATGGGAATTCACTTGCAGGGAATTCTTGGTTCAAAATGAAACATCAGGTGACAGACAGAAAATACTGTGCTCTGTAACAGTCCACTACATATACTAGTATTTGTTTCCTCCATATATATTTGGCTACAGATAATATGATACAGACTGCAGCTGCGTTAAACACTAGAGGAAGCAATCAAGCTCCTTCTCTGGCCAAGAACCAGCTTATTGTTGGTATCTTTACATGAAAGGCTGAACGCTGCTGGAATTGTTTTTGAAAATTATGTCCATAATCCACAGATAACTCAGACATCAGCAGAAGCTGAGCAGGACAGTACAAATGCCTATCAGAAGTAACAAAACAGTGAGGGAGCAGGTGACTTCAAAACATTAAAGCCAATTACTAAGTTTCAACTTCCCTTTAGTGGGAAACTTTTTTCCCCCATTGGTAAGGGAATAATTTATTTAGAAACTTAAAAGAAGTAACCTGCCTCCCACCCAACCCTAACATGAAAGTCAAGTTACGCATTTCTGTATTATATGACCAAAACAACTAAAAGCAATCCATCTTCGAAGGCAATGTGAGTTATTTCTGAAATTCTCACCAGGAAGCTATACTGTTATAATTCCATGCTCACCATCATAGTATCACATAGAGAATATGAAGAATCAGGTGTTTTACATAGAATCTAATTTGATAAAAGCAAATGATTGCTACCAAGCTTCAGTAGTTATTATTCAGTGAACTCAGTCCTGCTCCAGTTAGAAGCTGGAAAAGACATTGTAAAGATACAATCTCATGAAAATATGTGAGGCCAAGATACCTGGCAAAATGCATCTCTGGAAAGATACAAAGGAGTTTTTTTAACATGAAAAAAAAAAAATCCCAAGAGAGATAACAAGATCATAGGTTCTTATGCTGTATTTTTGTCTTTATTTTTTTCCAGCCAGCTAACCCCTCAAATTTCCATATATATAGCCAGGTTCATCACTGTATTTTTATAATTAGGTTTATCAAAGAAGAAAATCATCCCTGAAAACTGTATTTCAAAATACTTTCAAGACAGTCTTTTCAGTGTGGAATTTCTATAAAACCCTGATGAAAAATACTCCCTCAAACTCCCCACAAAAGATGGTATTTCCATCTTGTGCCTGTTTCTCTCTTTCTCCATGTGTTAAGTAATAAAATAAAATTACTAACGATTGCTACTAATTACAAATTCCTAACAATATCTGTTAAATCTTATTTATATTACACCACAGCTCTGCATTACTGTTTGCATCATATTAAAACACTTTAAAGGTATAGCATTACTTAAAACAGCTGCAAATCCACTGAATTTTCAACCATTTAAACCCAAAATTATGTAGTTCTCATCTCTGAATACATGAACTTGTTGCTAAAATAGGACTCAACTTGGAGAGAGGCAGCCTCAAAAATCAGAGGGGGAAAACTGAAGGTTCTGCATGGCAGTAAGCCATGAGATCACCTGTGAAAGATGCGTGTTACTTTTTTTGCTTGTTTAACGCAATATTCATTAACGTTGGCAGAACAGTAGGCCTATTATGGAAATTAAAAGCATACAAAAATTTCTATAATGAAATTCCCTAAATAATCTATATGACAACACCCTAGACTAGGTTGGTTTTTCACAAGGCAACTACGATGAAATTACAAAGTACGCTACTGACAAAAAGCACAGGAAAAATAGACGTGCTGTTTTAACTGAAAAGAAGCTGGAATGAATGAGAAGGAGAAATTTCAGTTCTGCTGGACCTCACTACGTGAAGCATTTAAGCATATGTACTTTAAACATGCATCTGAAAGATCTATTAAATTAGGTTCCTGAAGAAGTTATGAAATCAACAGTTACCTAATAATCAACAAAGCCAGTTGTACCAGGAGATGTTTTTTCTAAAAAGGTTTGGTTTTTTTTTTCCCGATTCATAAGTTAATGACAAAGAAACCCTCCTCCAGGTGCACCAAAGAAAACTACTTAATTGTGCCTACACACAGAGTTAAACCTCTGTTGAAAGGTAACCTTTTCACAGAATCACAGAATCACTAGGTTGGAAAGGACCTTTAAGATCATCAAGTCCAACCATTAATCCAGCACCACCATGTCCCCTAAACCATGTCCTGAAGCGCCACATCCACTATTTAATGTAATAGCAACATCTAGCATACCCATAAACTAAGCCTTTCAAGAGACAGTAATGTATTTAGTACCTCCGTTGATTTGAAAAAGAAAATGTAGTCTCTCACTGCAAACACTAACTGTAGGACAAGGCTGAAGGAGGCACAATGGCCATACAAATATAATGCTAACGCCTAACTAAACTGGACCATGTAAGCCATGCTCTTCTAGGATACTCCCGGAGTCTTACATTTAGAAAGAGAAGGAAACAGTGCAAAAAATGCTAGGAAAAAGCTGGTGAGGATATCAATCTTAGCATTATCAGCTCTCCCTGGATTCACAATAGTCAACTGCTACTTCATGGAGCACAGTATTACAGCTCTACGTACTAATTTGGAAAGCAGCATTCTTCAGAATGAACATAGCAAAACCACATTAAAATAAAGTCCTTAACTTGGGACAACTCCAACAATTAAAATTGTTTGCATACTACAGTAAGTGTATTTGTTCTACCTTCAATTTATGTGGAATCTTTTGTCAGGTATTTATAAAGATTGCATTTTTACACTAACTTCTTAGATACTACATTGTGCACAAATTAATATCTTGTGACTTTTGTAATATAGAAGTTTAATTCCATCTCAAAAAACATACTGTAGTTTCATATAGTATCTTACACGATTGTAGTATTTTCTAACTACATTAGGTCAGCCTCACTGTCTCTTCTCTAAACATGGTCAGGAAGGATATGTTCCAAAACTCATTTCCACTGAAGCTCTGCAGCACAGTCTGTTTTTTTTCACCAACAGAACTGATCCTCCAAAATGATATGTAAATGAAAAATCCTAGATCACCTAAAGAGATAAAACGTGGTAAAGCCCGTTGTTCTCCAGGGCTTGTAGGTTATTAAATATTCAAAGACCAAATCGTAAGAGTTCATCACTGAAATCCACTACTTACTCCATCGTTTGATGAGATTTCAAAGACAATGAAAAAAAAAAAAAGCCTTGCATGAGTACTTTACACCCCACTGATTTTAAAGGTCAGTAGGAATAGCTAGCATACTTTAATGAGTCAAAAGTTCTCTACTCTAGGAAACATACAGTAGTGATACTTGCCATAACGGGTACACTGTCCTTGCAGCATCTACACCAGAGTCTGTATAGTGTACAGCCAGGATTTCTGTTTTGTTGAGAAAAATCCAGACATTTCCCCAGTTGCCCTAACACAGGGACTAAGACAGTATTCTGTGGAAGGCATGGTCACGAAACTAAAGGATTTGAAATGAACAAAAGGAGAAATATTTCTTACTACACCAGAGCAGACCTTATTTTCCTAAGGCTAAAAGACACTATACCACACAGCATTTTAAAGTTGCACATAGAATACAATAAGCATTGTGTCAAACACAATAACATTTGAACTAAAAAGTTTTAAAAATCACAAGAAATTGCAAGTTTAGTCATTACTTGAGAGAAAAATATTGCTTCTCCTTGAAGAGGGAGACAATTGTTAAACATGTAGATTCAGGGTCTAAATCTAGCAATGACCCACAAGTATACTTCACAAAAATAACGGGATTACTCACTTCAGAATCAAGGTCTAAATTACTTCTCAAGAATGATATTCCTTCTACAGCAGTCTGTCTTTGACAACTTAAGAAAAAAGCTGTATTTGTACATATTTGATCTGGAACAAAAAGCAGTCATTTTCCAGTACTAGTCCAGGTCAAAAAAAAAAAAAAACAAACATGTGGTATCTTAACCTGTCATTACTATTTGTGCACAACATCTTACAGGACCAGGTTTATAATAGTAAGTTTTCATTAAACTTATATTTTTCCTACTTAAAACAAGCTCAAACTTTCTGTTTTATGGAGCAAGATTTTCAGCAAAGAGAAAGATCTAAAGTACAACTAAAAACCAAACTTTTTTGCTCTGGAAAGAACAATGTACCACTGAGTTTTGAGATAGATACATATATACACACACACACGCACATTTTCTATGTATTCTATCATCTCACATTCTGTGGGCATGGATACAGGAATTTATTGAATTTAATACAAATTCGTGTAAGATGCTCGATTTGTATCCAGGTACTCACTAAAACAGATATGTGTCCAGAAATACATGCACTTTCCTGAAAAAAGTCTAAAAAAGACAGTAGCTGCTTTATGTAAATGCAATGCTGTAAATAAACTATATATAGTCAATGCATTCCATCCTAACGTTGGCCAAAGAAAATCTTCACAATTTGACGTCCTATACCAAGTAAAGAGACAAACTTTGGGTTCAGACTCCGGGTTAGCAGCAGTTTGGTTTCTGTGAGCAAAGGGCTCAGAGTAACACCTGCTCCCTGTCCACCTAATGAGCAAGACTGCTACCCTTCACCCTGCAAAAACTTGCATACCGTGTCAATGGGGCAGGTATTTTTGAGGATTAAAGTGATTCTTTGAACATCATATGTTGCAGCACGAGAAGCTGTAAGGTACTTCTCTGCTCGACCTGAAGTAGGTAGCTCTGGGTAAGACAGCTCCAAAGCGACTTAAAGACAAGTAGGTGGCACGGAGTTACAGGAGAGGAGGGCAAGCCGCGCCTAGCAACGCTCATGGCAGTTCCTAGTTTTCACTTCATGCCCTTCAAAGCCTGGGGGCCGTTTTCACGCCCCGGGAAGCTGTCAGCGCCCCACTGACGGAGCTTTAAAAGCACGAAGCTGTTCATCCTCACCTCTGCTCTCCCCATCTTCCACAGCGCATAGAAGTTAAACTACTACATGAGACGGGGGAAGGGGGAAATAGAAACTCTCTTCATGTAAATTCACTTCAGCGTCTCGCTTTGCCCACGTACGACGGGCATCTCCATTATCTGAAGACACCCAACGAGCAGCCAACGTCCCGCAACGAGATGCACTCCGCGCCGGGCCGGTGCGGCGACGCTCAGCCCCCACCCCCGGGGCTGGGCGCTTCCCCCTGCCCGGGCGGGACCGCCTCGGCCGTCCGCCGCCCCGCGGCAGCGCTGCCCCCGCGCTGCCCGCTGACCCCGCCGGGAGAGCGCGGCCGGGCCCGCGGCCCGGGAGCCGCACCGCCCCCGCTCCCCCGGGAAACCCACCCAGCCCCGCCGCAGGCGAGGCGAGGCAAAGCGGCGGGGAGAAAGTTTACGAGGCGCTTTTCAGCGGCTGCCGGCAGGGGAGCCCACTCCCGGAGCCCATTCAAACAAAAGAAGCCCCTTCTCCTGCCCGCCGCCGCCAGCTCCCCCGCCTGACTCACTTCGCAGAGCCCCGATGAGGAGACTGCCGTCCTTAATCAGCTCCTTAATGAACTTGTTCGTCCTCTCCAGCTCGATCTCGTGACACTTCAGGCGCTCCCTGAAATCCGGGCTGTCCAAGTAGGAGTCGCTGAACTCCAGCGTGGGCAGCCCCATGGCAGCAGCGGCGGCGGCCGCAGCCACCCGGCCGGCGGCGAAGGGGTGGGCGGCAGAGGGAGGGCCGCGCCGAGAAACGGCGCTGAGGACAGAGGGGAAAGTGGGGGAGAGGCGCGGCGCGGCTGCCGCCCCCTCCGCCTTCCCGGAGAGGCTCCCGAGCCGCTGCACCGGCCCCCTCAGCGCCCGCCGGCGAGGCAGACGGCCGCTGGCGGCGGAGGCGGCGCGCTCCTGTCGCTGTCACCGAGCTACATGCTGCCCGCGGTGCCCCGCGGGCTCCAGCGCCGCCGCCGCTCCGCCGCTTCCGGCAGCGCGCCCTCTTCCTCTCTTCCCGGCCCTAACTCCCGTCTGAAGCTCCCCCGGCCCGGCCGAGGAAGCCCTCCTCCCGCCGCGGCATGCTCACACGCCGGGGATGCGGCCCCGGCAGTGCCCGCCCCTCGTTCGCCACCGCCCCCTCCGCGCTCTGCCCTCCGGCGGCGGCGGGGACGGGCCCGCTGCGGCCTGGCCCGGCCCAGGATGAGGCGAAGGGGCGCAGAGGGCCCGGGCGGCCCTGTGAGGGCCAGCGCTCGCCGCCTCCTTTACTTGGGGCTTTGGGAGGCTCAGAGGAAGGCAGGGACAGAGGATCCACCTCGGGGGTAGGGAGGCTTTAGGGCGTCTCTAAAACCATGTGCTTGGAGGAGGCCGGTTTATGTCAGAAGCTGATATGGAGGAGAGCAGCTCGCCTTTGCTGGGGGAAGGCCGCTGCCGGCCAGGTGTCTCCTGCCACGGCTGGAGTGGCAGCCGGTGCTCGGGCCTGAGGCAGCCAGCCCGAGCGTGCCTGCTCGGCCTGGGGATCCTCCATGACACCCCAGCACAGCCCTGGTCGGCCTCCCTGGGGTGCGTGTGCGGGCTTGTGTCAGGGCAGTGCTCCAAGAGAGGTGGGTAGTGAGAGGAGAGAGCAGAGAAGCGTAAAGGAGAGAGGGAGGTGGAGACCCCGGAAATACCAAAGATAGGAACGTCCATGTTCTGCCATGGCACTTGGCTGCTATGCAGGGATACAGCTGAGCCAAATCCATTCTGAAGAGCATCGAGAAACTGCAAGGCCAGTTACTACAGCAAAGTTGTGTTTTTCCAAGTGCGTGTGTGGACTTATCTCAGTAAACAGAAGTACTTTGGATGATTCTTGTATGTTTATCTGGAGCAGTTTTTCCAGGCATACTGTGTCAGTATGCAAGTATGTATACAAGTGTATGTACTGGGTTTGAGAAGAGCTGCCTGTAAGCACACCTTCAAGTCAGCAACAACTCCGTTGGAAACAACCATCAAGACTGGCCATAAAAATTATTGTACTTCAGGACAGCCCACTGCCAAAAATAGCTTTCAAGAAGGTTGTGATGCTTCTCTGTTAGCTGTGCATGCATTCGTACCAAATCATTCACAGTCTCCATATTTATGCAGTTTGACGCAAAAGGGGGGGAAGTCTCAAAGCTGCTGCATGTTGTAGTTACTTGATGCAATTTGTGCTCTTCACACTTAACCGTTTGTCAAAACTTGTTTCTTTATATTCACAATAGATTTCTGTGAGTGTCAGAAACACAGAAAAGAGGCTGCAATTTCTAACCATATGGCCTGCAGAATTTGTTGAAGTGAAAAAAAATAACAATTCTCTGGTTGTACAAGGCTGAGAATTCCTGCCCACAGGATAATCTCTGAGCTAGCTGTCAATGTTGATATTAATGGACCCGCTGAAGACTTTTTCCTTTCACAGTGATCGCAGAACGCAGCTCGTCAACATGTCACCTGAGACAAATTCTTTCTCTAATAATAGGAGGGGTAAGACTAGAAAGGACTGTTGGGTTAACAAGGTTATTTCCTTGCTTTTTCAGGCCGTAGCATGTAACCTCACTTATAAATTAATAAACCTCATTCAAAATCAAGTTGAATTACTGAAAGGATGTTCCAAATAGAATTTTCCCGATTATTAAAAAAAACTAATCTTCAGCCCACCTATATTCACAGACTCATTTTAGGTAAACTTGTTCTTCCTTCATGTGTATGAAGTGTCATGTGTAGCTGAAAAGATTCTTTGTCTTCAATGTTTATTCTTTGATGTAGTTCTAGAATGCAATAATGTTGTCTCTTAAGCCTTCCATCTGACAGATAAATAAATCTAAGCCTTCTATCACAAAATAAAAATAATTCCTTCCTCATTCTCATAGTTCTTGTCTAGATCTCTTTAAGTTTGATTTCATCTTGATCACAGTTTACTGAAATTATACACAAGACCTTGTTCAGCCACGTTAATGACTACGCTACTGCACTAAACACCTTCGATGAACATTGTATTTGACTATTTCATGGCGAAATTATATCTGTGGCTTTTCTAAGTCACTTAGATCTTTCTTTTCCTCTGTTTTCAACCAACAGATTCCAAAGTTAGAGCAGAAATATTCGGTGGTCTCAAAAACATGTACTTAGCATTTTAGTTCAGAGCAATTATTCTGGTAATCAAGATGACTCATTTCTTAGTATATAATGTTCTCATCTTCAGAAATTCCATAACCACATTGCTGCTTTTGGTATCAGGATCATGAATGGAAATATTAACGAGCCCAATACTAATAGTATACTCAGCAACATTTACTACCAACAACTTTCCTTCAGCCTGATACCCTTCCTCCAAGTAACTTACCGTTATTCATTTAACTGGTTCCGTATATTCTCAGAATGATCCACATCATTCTCAGCTGAACTGAGAATTTCCCAGCATACAGTGTATCAAATATCATGTAGAAATCCTACTAGTTCACATGTACGGTAATTCCCTTTTCTCAGAAAAAAATCTTATTTTTTAAGGAAATAAATTTGTTGAGTGATCTTTGTTTCATAAAGCAGTATGTGATCAGATGTACACCCAACCCTACATTATCTTCCACTGGCAGAAAAAAGTTTTATAGTTAACCTGTGAGCTTAATGAGTATTTATGGCTGCATCTGGAGGAGGAGCTGGTAAATGAGTGTTTTGGCATGCCTGCAGAGAGGTTAGCTAACAAATCTCGATAAAAAGATAAGTCTTAGTATGTGTTAGCCCTGTAATTTGTTGCTTTGTAAAGAAAACAAGGTATTTGAAGGAGTATTTGGGAAGCATAAAAGGTCCAAGCTTTATAGAGAGAAGGAAATAACCATATTTGTCTTTTTTTTTTTCTTTCCTTGAGAAGATTGTAGTACATGGCCCCTGTAGAAACACAAGGTTTCAGGACTTCAAAAGGTGGGAGAAGCTGGGGAGAAGCCTAGCCATACCGAAAAGCATCTTTCTTTAAAACTAACAGTATGCTAGAAGAGGGTGAACTATACTGAACTACAACACGTTTACACACCTAAGTGTGTAGGAGCACTAGTCTCTTAAGTAGAAGGCTCTGGTAAATGAGTTAGCCTGATGTTATCACTGTGAAGAGATGAATAAAAAGTGAGATGCTTTTTTTTCCTGAACCCTGGGGAGCTTTGTCCTGTTTCATCCACTTCTGTGTTTGTTACTCTAAGCTTATCCTAAAATCTTACATGTTAATGAGGTCAGATCAATTATTGTAGATTTCTCGTTCGTCTTAAACGTAAACACTGAACTGTAATTTCCAATCAATGGCCCTGCTCTGACTGCAGGGGATGCCTGGGGCATATTGTTATCACGGTCCTATTAGCTAGGTTGCCTGGGAAGAGGAAAGGAGAGGTGTGTGTTGGTACTCTCACTGCAGTGTACATCCCCTACTCCTACAGTGAGGAAACACATGCACAGTCCTCAATGTTACGGCTCTACCTGGCTCTGTTAGATGCTGCTAATTTAGCAGTTAATGCAGACAAAGATCGTGAGTGTCTCATACCTAGAGGGGAATATTTTAGAATAGAGACTCTGCCAACTTCTTTGTTATTTCTTCTGCCTCAATGTACACGATTATGGGAAAATTACTGACAGAGCTGTGTGGCATTGCTCTGTCTTTGGAAAACTGTTGCCTTCCCTTGAGAGAGTGTGGGATTGTAGGCAAAAGAATGCAAGGACACTGATGCTTCTAAGTCTGCTTGCACTGCTCAGGGGTACAAGATTAGCTCTGTACCTATATAGCACAGAAAATATTAATAGCATAGAAAACCCCACTCAAGCAATTATTTACAGAGTATTTGAATTCATGTTAGCTTCTGTAAAGATTTTGTTTTATCTAAGTTTCCCATTGGTTTCTTCATGGGAATTGTCAAGATTCCCAGTAACATGCTAGAATAAATGCTATTAAAAGTTTTCAGTTTCTCCTTATTAAATTAAGATTCTAGATGCTAAGTTTATATTGGCTAGCAGTGATAAATTTAAAAAAAAATTGAAAATAAATAAAAATGAACGAGGGAAGTAAGTCTAAGTTTCATAATTCCTTGTATGTATAAACTGAAAGTGATACTACTCTCTCTCTGTCTGGAATACAATCTCCATGTTGTTAACTGATTGTTAAATGATGTAACTGCCAATGGGTTCTGTTTGTTTTGCTGTTTTGGGGTTTTCTTCTGCAAGTTAACATTGTCAGAGGAGGAGAGTAGCTAGCCAAAATCACAGTTTAGAAGCCAAACCATGTAATTTAGTATGTACAGATCATGTTATCCTGCGATACTGGTTTCTGTGCACAAAGGTCTACTCACATGTGCATTCCTATCAGTGTTTTAGATTGTAATCAATAATTACAGTTCAATAATATTTCTTGAAAAAAAATGTAGTATTTTTAATACATGAGCTAGGTCCAAGTGGTTTGGAGAAGCTTCAAACAGCAAAGTTCAAAGCTGAAATTAAAAATCATGTTTAGTAACTCTTACACTGTGTTTGCTTAAGCCTCCTGGGTACTTCTCTGTTGAACCTGAATGTTCCCTAGCTGGTTGTGGTTCTGCCTTCTGGTATGCTCAAAATAGCATTTGCCTGAAGAAGTAGGTGCCTAAAACCACGGGAGTTACAGACACTTAGACAAGCAGCTCCCAAATCCCAGATGGGGTTGATACAGTACAAGTGACTGAGCAGATGAAGGCTACTCATCATTCTACATGAAGCAGAAGATGTAGCAGCTTAAAAATCACAGCAAGGTAATGAAGACTGCCAGTTTCATTTATTTATTATTTTCATTTTTTTTAGTAGCTAAAGCATTTGCCTACGAAGTGGGAAAGCTAGATGTTAGGTACCTGCAGTCTTGATTCACAGTGTCCATCTCTAGAAGCGTGAAATTTCAGACAACGCCTTGCCTCACATTTCTTCTTGACAGCTTTAGGGAGCTCCACTCAGCTTGAAAAGCCTTTGGATCACTCTCCGTGTCTGTATACTATAGAGAAGTACCGCCATGCTTTATTTTTCACTCTGGAAGCAAAGCATCTGAGAAGTAGTAGATGTAACAACTGTAATTAGATTCATGTATTCTTTCCTGGGATTCTGTTGTAGCCTCTTGTCTGTATTATCCTGTAAGTAACTTAGATTGTCTGTATTATCCTGTAAGTAACTTAGATACTTTAGTTACTGTAGTTTATTGGATATAAGTAAGTAAACAATGGGACTCTAAAAATGATCATCCAGGTGAAAAGCAAGAAACTCGGTTTTAATATCATTATCCAAAATTATTCAGTCCTATCCAGAATCTGGTTCCGTAAGTGGATGCCATCCTTACTAGCCTTCTCACTTGTATCACTGCGAGCATGAAAAAAGAAACAGGCTACAGGCAGATGTAAGCAAATTTTGGTCCTGCCCTTAGTCAGCTGCAAGTTTGCACCAGGTAAGAACTGGGTGGTTACATGGTGCTGGATGAACTAAAAGAAGGGTATATTCAGCTCAACCTTGTGCTAACACCTTTACACAACGCTTAGATCAAAGTGGATTTTGCGGGTTACTGCGGACTGTATAGACAGTGAGAGACAGGAATAACAGAAGATACCTGAAGGAAGCTCAGCCACTTTGGAAGATCATGGTAGAAGGGGTGCCACGGAAAACTTAGCCAGAGAGGAAAAGTGGACAGACATCTCTGCAGTCTTCTTTACCGTGTGTCCCTCCACAATACGGAAACTAGATAGATAGCACTTGCAGCCATACTGTGTTGTGCTAACAGACATCAGGAGATGGCAACTGGCAGAGGATAATATCTTTGCCATGCTTCTTGGTTTTTGGGAGCAGAACCAGGTCTACGAGTATAGGGCAGTGAGATGGCATCATTTTCTCCACCTAGTAGTATCATACTATGATTTGCAAGTACATAAGATCTTTAAAAGAAAGGTCTCTATTAACTTCTGACTAATTCTTATACCTCACTAGTTGTAAATTTGAAGTAGTAATTGTAACCTGCATCCTGTTTAACTCAGTGAGTTAGAGAGACTAGTTTATCCTCTTATCTGTCGGTAAAATATGACACAAAAGTCAGCAGGGCCAAGAGCTCCTGGATGTATCACATTAGTCGCCATTCACTGGAAGATTTAAGTCCTCAGCATTCAATACTCTCTAGCACATAATTTGCATTTAGATTGGCTCAGCAGATAACCGGGAAAAAAAGATCAGGAAGTCTTTTTATGATGCAGTGTCATCTAGTTTTTTGCTGGGAGCACTGAGATCTGCCAGGTCTGCACTAGCAGAGCAAGCGTGAGAAACAAGCTGACTCTCTAGTAACAACTCGTAGTAGTGGGTTCTTGTAGCCAGCAGGGTCGACCCATTGCTAATAGTTCCCTGTGCGGACAGAACACAGTTGAAATGCCCATCCAAAGGGCGAGTCTTGCAAGCCTCTTGGCAGTCATAAAGCAGTGAAAGCATTTTGCCAAGGAAAAGGCTGGATTCAGTTCCGAAAGATAAATCTGGGCTTGGCCAAGTTAAACACTGTGATAGAAATGTTGGATGACACATGAACTACAGGTTTACCAAAAGTGATCTCTCCCCTGAAAACTAGCATTAATTATAGAAAAACTTACTTAGAAAGTAATGCAATTCAAGATTGAGAAAATACCTAACAAATGCCATTTTGAAGTAAATCTTTAAGTATTTTTTCATTGATCTGATTATGTGTTTATGGAGGTAGATAAACCAGAAACTAAATCGATACTTTGTTTGCCTGAATGCCTTTGTAACTCTCTATATTACCTAAAGCTCTGCTTTTGTGCGAGGGCAGAAGTGCCCAGGCTAAGTAGTTTTGAGTTTATGAGTTCCGCTTGAATGCAGGAAAAAGGTATTCTTTATGGCATATAAGGGCAGAATAATTTCTGTGCCAAGTGATTAAAGCCTACAAGGACGTGTTCTAGTCCCATTTTTCTCTAAAAACTAGTCAAGCAATTTATGTGAAAACCATGGAGTAGCAGTGCTAGGGTGAAAGACACAGGCTCTGACTCTGGGTGTCTAGACTTGGGTTTAGAACAAAATACAGAGAGTGAAATATATTTTTCTCCTTACAGGTAGGGAAACTGAGACAGATTAATGGGCCAGAAGCTAGTTACTTCCATAAACTTGTCTATGCTTGGAAGTTTGCTAAAATACCTATCATAGAATAGCAGTGTCCCCTTGAGGATTTACAGCAAAATGGTCATACTAGAAAAATTAGGGAAAACTATTTCAGTAAATCTCAAAATGCACAAAAGATATGTAGTGCAATATTAAACTTTCCAATAATGTTTAGCTAAACATATTCTTTCTTTATATGTGAACTCTATTTTTAGTATTTTTTCCATTTACTGTATAATTGATAACTGCTATGATGTGGTTTTTTTCCTTCTTCCTCTGAAATATGTGAGTTACAATGTAGTTTCCAAGATATTGAAGTGTTTACTGCCAAAAGTAGGGAAGTGCTTCTTGTACCAGTATAAAACCAAATCAAACAGTAAGTGAAGTCTGTTTTTCATGGCTCCATCTATGAATGCACAATAGATCTTCATGTGAACAAGGGAAATGTGCACTTTCTTTGAACTCTGTCCTCTTCTCATCAGTGTTTCATTTTTTGTTTAATTCATAATGTTTTCGTTACATTAAGGGAACAACAGGGTAGACCTCCTGCAGATAGTGGAATAGCTATGTTTCCTATAATCCACAGGGCAACTTGTTTTGCTTGAGTTAAAGACCTGGTCGTTTTGCATTTCTTTAAAAAAAAATACACTTTTTCTGTTGCTGCTTTTTCTTAGTAGCAGTTCCATAAAGTGTATAACCAGAAATGTATTGATAGTCATGTCAAATGTATTATGAATATAGTTAAAAATAAACAAGTCACACATCTAAAAAACTATTAAATTAGGCTATTTTAGCTAACTTGGGTAATTCTTCATGTAACTGATAAAGACGCAGAATGGAAAATAGTGTGGAACCGTTGAAATTGTTTTCTATGATGTAAAACAGTCCAGACTTCATTTTTCATATCAGTAACTTAACATGGAGTATTACTCAATGATAAACCCATATTTGTGAGAAAAGGGAGAGAAAATACTTGTTTAAATGTCCTCAACCTATTGTACATGTGGCCCACAAAACTATGAGATGTTGCTCAGACCCATGGGAAATTAAGCTGCAATTGAAGTTGCTGCTACTCAGTTTTGCTGTTTGGTGTAGGGTGGTGGCATGTGGTCCTTGTCTAGCATTGTGCAAATGATACTGGCTGAAGACAGCTACCTTAAAGAGCTGTCTCCTAACCTGGAATTCTACAATTAAATTAGACACTGATAAAGATTATGTATTCTGTTGCTCTCTCTAGTATTGGAAAAGGTATATTGTGTAATTTGTCTATTGTAATGACTCTCCCTCTTCGCCACTTTTTAAATACAGTATGTTTTCCTGAAAAAATACAGAAATTTAAGGCTACAAAGGATCAAAGGGAACATGCAGTATGAATTTCCTTTCCAAGGCTCAATCAAGTGTACCTAAACCATCCCGAGAAAGAACTCAGCTGCCTATTAATGTTTGCAATATAAGGATATTTTCTTAGTTTCTTCAGATTTCTTCTTCTGGTGTTTCATCACCCTGCTGAAAAGCTTTTCAACCTTAATCTTTACTGTCAGTAGTATTTCTTCTTTTTCTCTTCCCTTGAACATGAAGAACAATTGATTATGGTCCTTTTTCTGACATTTTTACCATGTCTCCTCTTTTTAAAAACTTGCTCTTTTTTAAAAAAATCAGAATTCTCTCTAGTTTCGTGCAGAACCCTGGGAACTACCGACTTGTCAGCCTCACCTCTATGCCTGGGAAGATCATGGAGCAGGTCCTCCTAGAAGCTATGCTGAGGCACATGGAGGGCAGGGAGGTGATTTGAGACAGCCAGCATGGCTTCACCAAGGGCAAGTCCTGCCTGACCAACCTAGTGGCCTTCTAGGATGGCGTGACCATATCAGTGGACAAGGGAAGACCTAGAGATGTCATCTGGATTTCTGTAAGGGCTTTGACAAGGTTCCCCACAACATCCTTCTCTCTAAACTGGAGATATATGGAATTGATGGGTAGACTGTTCAGTGGATGAGGAATTGGTTGGATGGTGGCATTTAGAGGGTAGTGGTCAATGGGTCAATGTCCAGACAGAGATTGGTGATGAGTGGTGTCCCTCAGGGGTCCATACTGGGACCAGTACTCTTTAATGTCTTCTTCAGTGACATAGACTGTGGGATCAAGTGCACCCTCAGCAAGTTTGCAGATGACACCAAGCTGAGTGGTGCAGTTGACACGCCTGAGGGATGGAATGCCATCCAGAAGGACCTGGACAAGCTCGAGGAATGGGCCTGTGTGAATCTCATGAGGTTCAACAAGCCCAAGTGCAGTGTCCTGCACCTGGGTCGCGGCAAGCCCCAGTATTAGCAGAGGCTGAGGAATGAAGGGATGGAGAGCAGCCCTGCTGAGAAGGGCTTGGGGGTACTGGTGGATGAAAAGCTGGACATGAGCCGGCCATGTGCGCTCGCAGCCCAGAAGGCCAACTGTCTCCTGGGCTGCATCCAAAGCAGCATGGCCAGCAGGATGGAGGTGATTCTGCCCTTCCACTCTGCTCTGGTAAGACCCCAGCTGGAGTCCTGCATCCAGCTCTGGAGCCCTGAGCACAGGAAAGACATGGACCTGTTGGAGCGGGTCCAGAGGAGGGCCACAGAAATGCTCAGAGGGATGGAACACCTCTCTCCTGTGAGGACAGGCTGAGGGGGTTGGGATTGTTCAGCCTGGAGCAGAGAAGGCTCCGGGGAGACCTTCTTGCAGCCTTCCAGTACTTAAAGGGGGCTTATAAGAAACATGAGGACAGACTTTTTAGCAGGGCCTGTGGCGATAGGACAAGGGGTAATGGTTTTAAACTAAAAAAGGGCAGGTTTAGACAAGATATAAGGAAAGGATTTTTCAGAATGAGGGTGGTGAAACACTGGCACAGAGAGGTGGTAGATGCCCCATCCCTGGCAACATTCAAGGTCAGGTTGGACGGGGGTCTGAGCAACCTGCTCTAGTTGAAGATGTCCCTGCTCATTGTCGGGGGGTTGATGACTTGGGGGGACTAGATGAACTTTAAAGGTCCCTTCCAACCCTAAGATTCCATGATTCTAAGATTCTATGATTTTAGTAAATGAAAATTGGAATTTGGAAAGATCTCTTTGGGAGTTGTGCAATGTTCTCCCAGCATCACAGGATGCTACTGAAAACTACTTGTTGGAAAGTGATTTTTTTCAAGTGCTTGTATACCCTCCTGAAGCTAAGACTCAGACCTGTGCTTTAGGATGCCAGTGCAGGCCAACATATAAAAATTATGCTAATGTCAAAGTTTATTGCACTTTGTTATTTACTAGGCCACTTTGTCGAGAGAGGAAACTAAACAGGCTGAATATCTTCTGTGCTTGACAAATCCATGCCAGTGTTTTAGTATTCCATCTTCTAGGTATTTTCAGTTTCTCAGCATCTTTTGTTTCTTAATAATGTCCTCAGTATTCCCTTTGTCTTCCTGTTACTTCTTACTTCTAAAACATTTTCATATAATCCTTTAATGCCACATTACATCCCCTCACATCTTAGCTTTTATCGGTATGTCCTTGGTCTCTTATGTTCATCCCGGCTTTCAGTTTTTGTATGATTCATTCTTCACTGTTTCAAGTTACTGAAGAGCTCTCAATGCAGCCATAATGGTCTCTGCTACTCCTACTATCTGTCTTTTGCTGTGGTATAGTTTGGTCTACAAAATAATCTTTCAGCAATCCTCCTACCTGTACTCCTTTCTTCAAATTCTTTCAGAAAATGACTTTACTTACCATCTCCCTGTTTGCTGAAACCTGCTTTTCTGAAGACTCTTGCCCTATTCAACTATTTTTGCAATCTTTGTTTCATTAGAATAATAACATTTGTCCTTTAATGATCACCCCCTAAAGATAATTCTTTATTCTTTCCCAGGAGTCAGAACTGTGTCTAAATGAAATACTGCTGTGAAGGAAGAGACTACTCTCTAAAATAAAATTTATCCTTTATGTGTTCAAGTACCTAACAGATGTATCATCCAGTTTACAAAAATAATCCACTTTTTTAATAACCTTTGAAGCAAAGAATATTTCTATTAAATTTCTTGATGAAACTCATATGCAAGGTTCTGCAGGTGTATTGAGAACTGCTCTGCAGCTCAATGAAGAAGTGGCCTGGGGAAAAAAAAGGCCTGAAAATGTTATTTATTCAAGAAATATAAGTGCAATATTCTACACTTACGTGCAAATAAACGATAAGGAGCAACTGTTCAAATAGAAGCTTTACATAAATCTTGAGCTAACAGCAGATTCACAAGCTGAACTTGAATTAACAATGTTATGTCATTGCAAAAAGGCACATTTTGTAGCAGTTCCCTTATAACAATACGCTCTGGGCTGGACTACTTTGTCCTCTTCTCAGATATCGTACTTCAAGAAGGATGTGGACTAGGTGGAGAGGGATAAGCAGGGAGCAGTGATAGTGATCAGAGATCTAGGAAACAAGAGGAAATGTTGAAAGAAGGCAGCAGTGTGTTGTATTCGGAGACAATACTGAGGGGTGATACAAGACTACTTCAAAGAGGAGAGAGTGTCTGTTTTACATGTTTGGTTTAGATAGACAAAAGGTAATTGGTTTAAATTGCAGCATGAGAGATTCAGGTTAGACTAGGAAAAGTGGCTAGTGATAAGGATACTTAAATGTTGGAATAGTCTCATTTATTCTTAAAAGCTATAAATAATAGAGCACTTGCATTTTTTCACAGAAAATTGTGTAGTCCATCCTTGTCTCTAAGTATTATCTATTGTGTGTAAAGTATAAAATATCTCAAGGTTCTGCCTATCTCCTGTTTTCAGGCTATGATATCTCTAGATTACATCATCTCTCTGAATTGTCCCATTTTCTCTCCTACTGATAGCTCCTAGCCATGGGGAATTTATCAGATTCCCTGAGAACTGAAAACATAATTGAAATCCTAACATTTGTGTTGCAAGGCTGTGAGGTCTTGGCCATGCACATTTTTATCTATCTTTTCAAAGGGTAAGCTTAATTAGGCCTAAGTGGACACCTATTGAAATGAAGATCTGAACTGTTTTCAGTGGGCTTTAAATCTATTAATTTTAATTTTATTACACATCTGTTACATTGATCTTGTCATTCTAACCCCAAATACTCATGGAGTAACCTGTCTTTGTCCAAAGATTACTTAGTTTGGCATTTTTTACTGAAGTCACTGTGTAACTGGAATAAAATATGTATTTTCCCCATATATATTAAGATTTTTTCAATGTTTCTTTCAAGCATTTAAGTTTCTGTTGAGAAAATATCTCATACTCTTTCATCCAAGTATTTAAGTTGCTGTAGATGAAGAATTTTCTGTCACTTACTCTGTAAGGGCAGTTGGTTGCTGTAGCAGAGAGAGGTTTTCACTGGTTTCTCGAAGGGAGCGTTTAACCTTATGTATCTAGAACAAATGGGTGTGTTTCCTCTTCCTACACCCTTGCCACTTCAAAGAGAGGTCTCACTCAGTGTGCTTGAAAAAAATGCTGTTCCGTTTTTCTCACTCAGTTTCTGCATCTCAATCAGATGCAAAGGAGAGGGAACCCTGATTTGGAAGAAAACCTGCTGAGCTTTGAGTTGTGTTCATGGCTTATGAGAAGAGTGGTAGGATTTCATGCAGCCAGGGAGTTTCACAATAGTAAATTATGTCTGTCTTTTCAAGAAAACATTTTGAAGCATTGCCATTATCTATGTATTTAAAAGGTTGGGAAATCAAAAAGCTACAATCATGTATGTAACTGTACTCTTCCCTATTGTGCATGTATCTAGCAGTAAAGTTTTTTAATAGTTTCAATATTTTTTTATTCTGTACACTTGCAAGCTTGTAGTGTAATTACCAGTGTGTCTTTGACTTACGCAACACAAATATTTTTAATGGTTCTTTTATCCTAGGCACGTGTCTGTGAATGTCTCAGAAGCTACTGTGTAATAAATTCAGATGTCTTTTATGAGGATCGTACAGTTTTAGTGGCTCTATTTTGAAAGCTGGACTGCTGTGCTTTGATAATATCTGTCATGCAGGATATTAGAAAAAAGCAGAGTGACTGTAGTAGGTAGTCAGCTTACACAGACACAGCTTTGCCTGATCCGTGCTGTGAGAAAGTAAGGTACCATTCTGAAAGAGAGCTGAGGCAAGTGTCTTAAATGACTTGTTCAAGGTCTTACTGGAAGCCTGTGACAGAGCATGGAGCTAACTCATGTCTTTTGAGTTCAGGTTTAGAGCTACAGCTTCATGGTAGTGATTTTCTCTCGTTCTGATGGGCTGTTCAGCAAAGTTAGCGATTGTGTGAACGTGATTCTGTGTTAAGAGATTAGTGTTAGGGATAAATTGTACAATTCTCACTCATGATTAAACAAACTGATGTAATTCCCTTTTAATGGAGAACAGGTTCTATTTTATGAAAAACAAGATTGCATAAAGCAAACGAAAAGAACCATAATCATACAGTATTGTGATAACAGAAACATGGAAAACCAGTTTGAGGTCTGAGTGAAACAGTAATGCCCATGATGAAACAAGTCCTCCAGGCAGTAGCAGAATCTTCCAACCACATAATTTAGGTCTTCTCAAAAGAAAGGGTAGCCTTATGGCTTCAGATTGCTAAGGCAGAGAGACAGGACACAGTCCAAACAGCACCAGAGATGGACATATGCCAAAGGAACAGTATTTCTCATCCAAAAATGAAGGAGAAATGTGCCAATCTGCAGTGCTTCTGCCCACAGGCTGTCTTCCTGGCTTAGTCCAAAGAGAAGGCCTGTCTGTGGGTTCTAACAGTACAGAGATGCTCTGGACTTGGTCTCTGGTGCTCTGTGATGTGGAACAGAAAATGTTGATTGGGAACTTTGTAGGCAGAAGTAGGTCACATCATCTACCTATTTAAGAGGAAAGTCAGTAAACTTAATGGTTGGACTTGATGATCTTAAAGGTCTTTTCCAACCTTAATGATTCTGTGATAAGTTACTTCATGTTGGAAATTCTTCCTCCCCTCCCACAAACAGCTGTTTTCCTTATACTTAAACATCTTCGCCTGAGGTGTGATCTCTATCATGTCACAGGTTTTGTTAGGATTCACTCTCTGGATTGAAGGCCGTAAGTGTGGGGAAGCAGAATGCTGAGTCAGCAGTATCTGCACACACCTGCAGATCTCTTGCTTTCTACCTGTTACCTTTCTCATCCCACTTCTTCAGATATCACGACCCTCCCTACTGTGAAATTTCATTTCACAGATGGATCTTTAGCTTTGGTGGATATTTTTTTTCCATGTGGATTTGTGCCTTAACAGTGGTTTAATTCACATCTAGAATATTTGGAATGATGGCATCTGCTTTTACTTCAGAGTTTACTTCTTTGATTCTCCTTAGGCAGACTAAAGAACATAGACTTCTGTTTCCATATCTGTCTATGTCATTTACCTATAATCTCTTTATTCTCACTTCTCCAATTTAACATTAGCTATAAACTGCTTCATTCAAGGATTGTTTCCTTGTGAATGTGCGTGGGATGCTTATTGCAAGCGAATGGTTGTAAGCACTACGACAATACAAGCAAACAACAGCCCTGGATCCAACTCATCTGCTCTATTTGTGTATTTACAAAATAATTCATTCTCCTGGAATTGGTTTAATCACGCTAGTGTTCATCCCACGAAGAATAAATTTTGTGCTGATTCAAACTGCAGCTAGCATTTAAAATTCAGAAATGCCTACTTCTGTTCTTTAGCATTTTCTTTAAAAATTCTGAAAAGTGGACACAAATGTCCCCATACCACTTTTCTAAAGCTTTCATACTGAAGAAGAAACCTCAGACTTTCCTGGGGTAAAGGAAGCAACTGAGCAATTAAGGTATTCATCCTATATGAAGTTTACAGACTGCTTTTCAGGATGCTTCATGCATCACATGTTGAATACATGACAAAGAATGCTTCAGTGGCCCTGAAAGCAATGTACAGAACACGATGGAGCGCAAGTCAAAATCACATGCCCTTGTGCAGGATATCTGGAGCTGTGTGTGTGTGCTGTGGGGTCATAACACAGCCTCAGGAAAATGGGAGAGTTGTGTTGGGGAGGGAAGGGGTTAAAAGTTTAAAGCTCTTTTAAGTTGAGGGCTCAGAAGTCTGGATACCCTTACCTTTCAGAAAATACTCTGTCAGTTTGAACTGACGTTTCCTAAGAAATGCAAAAAAAAATTTAGTCTTATTTTCTTTTACGAAAGAACTAGTTTTGCTGTGTTGACACAGCACTTGATTTGGTCCGTATCAGTTACACAAGTCTACAGTGCAATACACAAGTGTGGTTATGGGGGCATCTAAGCTGAACTACAGCTAGCCCCATGGAAAGGGGCAGTTCAGTGCTCTTCCCTGCCCACGGCTGTGTGGTTCTGCCCTTTCCTTTGCCCTTGCCTTTGTCTGACCCCAGGGGATCAGGGAAGACACACAGCATAGAAGTAACCCTAAAAAATGTTACTAGTGCCGGAAATGGCGGGGGGGGGGGGGCAGATAAAATAAAGTTGGACTACTCTATTGCATTAGCTTAGCTGAACCATCTATCTGTGTTGTTAAAAAACACATGACTTGTTTCCATAAGGTTAGCACAGAAGCAACTATAGGCCTGCTTTGCCATGCCGGTTAATAGTCTGGGTATGTGCAGAAACCAAACCAGACAGCCATGGAAAATTTTACGGAAAGGAACTTAAGTGCTAATTTAGGCAAGAGTTTGGAAGGCTGTGTTATAGGATTTGTACATCAAAATACTGGGTTGGGCGTCTTCTAGTTTAGGACCGTAGGGAATTTCACTGGTAAAATGTAGGTGCTTCAAGGATCGTCTAAGTTTTTAGATAAGGTTTCCTAAAATGGCGTATATATGTACTTCAATTTTTATCCTGCTACTTGCAGTTTCTGGAAGTTAAGTTGGGGTAGTGAGCTCTCCTTTCATTGTAGTGACAACACACATATTGTTTGCCCTAATTTCTCAGGCAGTTTTAAAAAAGCTTACTTAAAATGTTTTTATGGTTTTAATGTTTCTAATCCATTTAATGTATCCTAGATCCATGTGATTTAGGTCAGGTACTATATTGCTTTTTGTAGTTTAAAAAAAAAAAACATGGAGAAGATGACAAATATATACTCTGATGAAAAAAGGATAGATCACATGGAAAAGTAAAGTCAAGCTGGTTTTGGCTTGTTATGTAAATGTGGTGTGTTGACCCTGGCTGGATGCCCACCACAGCCGCTCTGTCACTGCCCTCCTCAGCTGGACGGGGGAGAGAAAATATAACGAAAGGCTCCTGGGTCGTGATAAGGGCAGGGAGAGATCAGTCACCAGTTACCGTCATGGGCAAAACTCGACTTGAGGAAAAATTAATTTATTACCAATCAAATCAGAGTAGGATAATGAGAACTAAAACCAAATCCTAAAACACCTTCCCCCCACCTCTCCTTCTTCCTGGGCTCAACTTCACTCCCCATTTCTCTCTCTCCTCCCCCCAAGGAGCGCAGGGGGACGGGGAATGGGGGTTGTGGTCAGTTCATCACACCTGGTCTCTGCCGCTCCTTCCTCCTCAGGGGGAGGACTCCTCACCCTCTGCCCTGCTCCAGCCTGGGGGCCCTCCCACAGCAGACAGTCCTCCATGGACTTCTCCAACGTGAGTCCTTCCCATGGGCTGCAGTTCTTCACGAGCTGCTCCAGCCTGGGCCCCCCACGGGTGCCGTCCTTCAGGAACAGGCTGCTCCAGCCTGGGTCCCCCACGGGTGCCATCCTTCAGGAACAGGCTGCTCCAGCCTGGCCCCCACGGGGTCCCAGGTCCTGCCAGCAAACCTGCTCCAGCCGGGGCTCCTCTCTCTCCCCACGGGGCCACAGGCCCTGCCAGGAGCCGGCCCCAGCGCGGGCTGCCCACGGGGTCACGGCCTCCTTCGGGCATCCCCCTGCTCCGGCGTGGGGCCCTCCCCGGGTGCGGGCGCAGATCTGCTCCCCCGTGGAGCTCCATGGCCGCAGGGGCACAGCCGGCCTCCCCGTGGGCTTCCCCAGGGGCCGCCGGGGACCCTCTGCCCCGGCGCCTGGAGCCCTCCTGCCCCTCCTGCCCCGGGCTGGGGGCTGCAGGGCTGCTCCTCTCACACGTTCTCACTCCTGTCTTCTGACTGCAATTACTATTGCTGGTTTTTCCCCCCTTCTTAGCTCTGTTTCCCAGAGGTGCTGCCACCATCGCTGATGGGCTCGGCCTTGACCAGTGGTGGGTCCATCTTGTATCCGGCTGCATTGGCTCTGTCGGACACAGGGAAGCTTCTAGCAACTTCTCTAAGAAGCCACCCCTGCAGCACCACCCCCCCCGCTACCAAAACCTTGCCACGTAAACAGAATACATTAAAAAATAATGATTTAGTAAAAAACATTGGCTGCTCTTGAATAATCATGAGATTTTTATACCTCTGGGGAGTTTGCTGCTTCTTTTGCCGAAACAGTGAGGCGTAACTATAAAGAATCGCTGTGCCTGAAACTAGTTTTAGTGGCATTGCAATTTTGACAGTTACCTGTGAAATTCGGGGAGGGGGAGGAACAATTCTGTTAAATTAGATTCAGTATTTCAGGTAATCCCTTTCTTACAGCTGTTGGCATTTTCTCACTTCCTTAAATGAAATGGGATTGTTAGTTCTGAAAGTGAATCAGCTTGGCCAGCATGTATCAAACCAGTGATCACCAGCAGAAAAATGTAGCAGAGGAATACAGACAACAGTTCACCTTAATTGGAAAGAAAATCATTATTTTTTGACTCAAGGAAATATAAAAGATGACCCTTGGGCAAGATAAACTAGAAACATGACTGCGTCAACTGCTGTATTAAGGAACCTTGTTCGTTTGAGCCTTACATATATCAGCTGCAATGATATGTCTTTTGGTAAGAATGCAAAACCATAACATCTGAAGCTGCTTAGCTATAGCTAAATTCAGGTTTGTTTTTTGTTTTTCTGGTGCTTTGTTGTTTTGGGTTATTTTTTTAAATTTATTTCAGGCTGTAATCCCCATGCTCTGATTGATTTACTTTTAATTTTATATTAAAAACCCTGCAGTTTCCTGTTAATTAATTTGAACATATAGTTTCTGGCTTGTTCAGAGAAAGTTTATGAACAAGTAATAGTTTACATCGAGGAGAAAATTTTTCTCTGTCTACTGGTAAGCATTCTCTGGTCTTTATAATGAGAAATTACAGTATTTATAGTTTTTTTAATGGACATTTGTAAATGTTTTTGTAATATTACCTACAAGAAGAGCTACATTAATACAGTGAGTGTCACTCCTTCTTGGGATTTTAAAAAAGAATGTGATTTTTCCATGGAGATGTATACAACCTACCAGAAAAATAGAGTCTTCCCATTTTCTGAAAAATATCAGATGATTCAGGAAAAAGGGGCCACCACAACGAAGACAGATGTTTTCTTAGTGTACTGTTGTGATCTCTGCCATGGAAAACCGAAAAGTTAGAACCATAAAATTAAAGTACACCATAAAACAAAACCCTATATATAACAACATGTCTTTCCGATGTCTTCACTAACAGGTTTTTGTAGCTGTAGAAAATAAGCGATGTGGGATAGCAAATAAGCTTTACGCAGATTTACATTTCATGGGTTTCCATTCTGAAAGCTCTGCTGATTCAGCTACCAAACCTGTAATATGCTGCAGTAATTGTATATAAAATTGCTGCTGCGCTGGCATGATTTTGCTGCTTTTGGTTTACATGCTTAACATTTGCTGTTTTCTTTGGTATCCTAACACTATGTTTGCTATAAAAAAGTATTCCTACACATGGAGAAACAGTCCAGCTAGAGTTCGGTGTATCCATACAGACCTGAGGTACCACTGCCAGTTGGGTGACACTCTCGGTCCTGGAACCTCTGTGTACTCAGTGTCTGTCTGGGCTATTTGCCTTATATTTTTGTTACAGTGAGACTGCCTGCTTTTGACTGTCCCTTGCTGCTACCTCATGTCGGGCATTTTATATCTTTAATCGTCACTTACACAGTCTTATCTGCTTGCTTTCTTATGCGGTAACTAGTCTTGGGCCTCACCACTGACTTGGGAGGCTTCCAACAAGTTGGACTCATTTAAGAAATACAAGACTTTTTAGCTTATTTTTTATGGCCTCTCTTACTGCAATATCTTCAGACTTTCCAGTTTTTATTTCCAATTTCTGTGTTTCCCCACAACAAGCAAGGAGTGGAGATTCCTCATTTGCTTTGTTCCTCTGCCACCTTGGCATGGTAGAGGGAAATGTTGGTGGATCAAAATAAGATGGTTTGAATTTCCTCTTGAAGTAGATGGTGACTGCATTCTCTGCTGAAAGTGTTAGAATTATGAGCCTCATGTGTTCAACCTTTATTATTCATTCCTGAGAAATAGGATCTCACTGGTTCATCTGAATGCACCCTCTTAGGGGCACAACCTTTACACAGAGCTATTGCATCTTGAGTGATTTGAAGTTTTCCCCTTGTACTGTCTTTTGTTTTATTAGACACATTTTACATTGAAATGAAGTATCTTCTGCAGTCCAGCTCACAAAGGATTTGTGTGCACAACTGTACTACAGGTCCTGACAGCCCTCCAAGGTCCAGAGTTCATCCCACATCTCCCCACATTCCCTGCAGAGTTGGGCAGCCATGTGACTTGCTGAATCTAAGACCTCCAGCGCCAATTATTCTTGCCACATGTCCCTAGTCACTGCTTCCCCTCCTCCTTACATACAGTCAAAGCAAGAGCCTGGTGTCCACCTTCCTGACATCTCCTGACCTTTGGACTGTTGGGAAGACATACCTCTCCTCTCACACCAAAGCACTATGAAGGCGCTGTGAAGCCCAAGTTTGCCAACAGTCTCTAATTAAAAAGCCAGGAAGGATGACCCTGACTGCCAAGAGGACCACGGACACGAGTAGGTAGTCTGTGAAGAAAGTAGGCGTGTTGTTAGAGGAGTGAGCTTTGAGACATTTGGAACACAATGCAGATGTGATCTAAATGATCTTTTCCATCCAGATGTAGGTGAAGGAAGTGGTATCATCCAGCTGGAGGCTGTGCTGGATTTCTATCAGGAAGTGATGGCCTGATTTTCCTGAGGACATGCGTGGGCAGATACCTGTCCTGTCCCTGTATTCCTGTACACCCAGGATTTGATAAAACCCCTGTCCAGGACTAGGCACTTGTGAGGATCCAAATTGCCAAGGCAGATGCCTGCTGGTAGAACTGGTACATCCTGGCATTAAAGCATTTACATCAACAATATTGACAACTCAATTGCATCCTGAAATGGTCTTGGTGAGCAAAACTCGTGATCAGCAACTTGATCTAGTTGAAGATGTCCCTGCTTATTGCAGGGGGATTGGACTAGATGACCTTTAAAGGTCCCTTCCAACCCAAACTATTCTATGATTCTATGCCTCGGTGACCTCAGCACCTCTCTGACCCCACAGTTTGAAAAGAGAATTATGACCCCTACTAATGCCTGTGTGGTGGTTGAAGACTCAGGAGTTGGATAGGTGCCAGTCTCCAGCAGGGACAGAAAGTCCCTGCTTGCTTTATTCTCAAGTCTCAGTCCTTCTCCCTCTCTATGGTAAGATTCTGGAGGAAAAGCAAATGAGAAAATGGATCTTTGGTCAAATTCTTGTATCCGTCTCTAGTGTAGTCACTGCTATACCCAGCATAATGACTGCTGTGAATGCCTTTCAAAAACCTATACATGCCCTATCCATTACACGGAGTGAATCGGACATCCAGCATAAAACAGTTGCTGACATTTCAAAAGCAAAGTACCTTGAAGCTGAAGTTCAAGTTGTATTTATGACAGGCCTTGCACTCTTTATACCTCCTTTTTCATCCCCTGGAAATTATCTTTGACTCATTTTTTTCTTGGAGATTCATGGTTCCCAGTCTCCCTCCTGAAGTGGTTTCGCTGAAAATTAAGAACCAGCAAAATGCAATGTGAGCCCATTAGCCCGCCTATGAATTTCCAAACCCCTCTATTCTTCTACCTTGAGCCTGTCTTCCTCAAAAATTGTATTTATATCCAAAAATCTTAACTGTAGTCCAGTCACTTGTTTGTTCCCTTCTTAGATTAGAACTTCTCTTCCCCTCACACACAGGCAGACACACATGCACCCTCTCAGTAGAGCTTTATTCCATAAAGTCCTCTGCCTGCATTGGTTTGAACTCTTGCCTTTATGGCAATTACTCAGGTCCTCTCAAGCAATCTCATATGCTTCATGTTTAACAAAGCAGATGCCTGTTATTCTTTTACTAACCAGGGGATAAAGGACAGCTGTAAATGCCTCATCATGTTTTCCAATCACTGACGTGAGACACCGATGCACAATTCCAGTTGGCAAGATCTGCCACAGATAAGAGGACAAAAATCAGTACATATTGCCATTATTTCCCTAATGTATCATTGCCTAAAACCTGAGAGGGAGGGAGTCAGGGTATCAATATTAGCTGTTTTCAGCAATAGGAGGCTAGGATAAGCTCATAAATTTAGTTCTTTAAACAGTTTTTTTAAAATTTGTAAATCAGAGGTGTTTTTGGTGCATACAGTGAAGAGACTAGAGCCAAGTAACCTGTTGTTATAGTTGCAAGTGTTCGTAGCAAGTGTACAGCCTTTAGTACTTTATTTTTCCATGATACAAATGTCAGTGCCGTAAGATAATTAGTAGGCCTTAACTACCCTGACCAGGCTCACCTGGGACCTTCAGCCGTAGTTGCAGCCCATTGATCTAGGAGCTCATGTTAAGCTCATGCCTGGGCAGCCAGTTTGTGTCTGAGTTCTGTTGTAGGTTGTGGTCTTGTCTGCTGGGTGGATTCAGACTGCACTTGGGTCATAACAACCCCATGCAATGCTCCACGCTTGGGGAAGAGTGGCTGGAGAGCTGCCCAGCAGAAGAGGACCTGAGGGTGCTGGTTGACAGCCGGCTGAATGCGAGCCAGCAGCGTGCCCAGGTGGCCAAGAAGGCCAACAGCATCGTGACCTGAATCAGCAATAGTGTGGCCAGAAGGAGCAGGGAAGTGATCGTGCCCCTGTACTTGGCACTGGTGAGGCTGCACCTCAAATACTGTGTTCAGTTTTGGGCCCCTCACTACAAGAAGGACTTTGAGGTGCTTGAGCGTGTCCAGAAGAGGGCAACGAAGCTGGTGAGGGTTCTGGAGCACAAGTCTTATGAGGAGCGGCTGAAGGAACTGGGGTTGTTTAGTCTGGAGAAGAGGAGGCTGAGGGGAGACCTCATTGCTCCCTACAACTACCTGAAAGGGGGTTGTGGTGAGGTGGGTGTTGGTCTCTTCTCCAAAGTAACTAGTGACAGGATGAGAGGAAATGGCCTCAAGTTGCGCCAGGGGAGGTTTAGACTGGATATTAGGAAAAATTTCTTCACCGAAAGAGTGGTCAAGCATTGGACTGTATGGACTTCAGACCTACCTTTTAGTCTTGTCTCCGCTCTGGTGCTGTCTCCGCTGCTTCTGACCGGGCTGTCTGGATGAACCATGCTGTGTGTGGGACTGCTGTGCAGGCGCAGCAGGACTATGCCCTGGTTGGTAAGGACACTGCCTGTACTATGGTCACCCTTGGCTCCTGCTTATCCTCCCTCTTGGGGAAGCCTGATCCTGCTTCTCCCTGCCTATGAGGGGTGGCTGCAGCTCACCCTTTGGCATCGTGGTCACCAGAGCAGATATGAAGGAAGCACTGCCAGTGTGGGCAGGAGGGTGGCACAGTCCCCCTCACAGGCAGCCAGGAGTTAAGCTGCATTCGATGTGAAGTAAACTTACACCTGAGAGATCTTTCTTCCACCACAATCACTTTTCTAAGGTTTAACTTCAGAAAACCAGGATTTCATCCAGTGCTTTGAACTTCATGGTCTCTTGTCGCTTGAAGTGACTGAAAATCCATACTGAGTTTCCTGTGCTGGTGACTTAAGGGCACAGTGTAGGCACACTTTGAAAATGTTGGCAAATGTTTAGGTGGAGTTTGGAGGTGACCTCAAGCAGGTTCCTCATTTAGTCAAATCACCCTGGGAGAAAAGCCTGATTGATTTTTTTTTAATGCTTTTTTTCCCCTCTTTTCACCTCTCCCCCAAAGTCAGGCATGTACAGCTTTGAATAGCCATTTGACTTTTTTTACATTTTTTTTTTCCTCTGTCATTATTATAGTTTTCTTTTCATTAGATCAGTATCATTCTCCTTATTTGACTGGGAATTTCCCCCTGGAGCATGCCTTGCCAAAAGTAGTATTATTTCATGACTGATTTACATAAGAACAGGTTTTTCAGGTTCTTGGTGGCAAACTGTATGGAAACACGTAGGTTGGAAAACTACACTTTTCTGTAGAAAACTCAGCAAGGTCACAAAGTTTTCTTTTTTTATATAGCTCCTTTCACCTCACCAAATAACTGCCAGCTAGCAATGCGGCCAAGGACTGTGGTCAGCATAGAGTCATTACGGTTCCAGAGCCTTTTATCTTCCCCGGAGGGGTGCTGCACATCTGGTATTAAATGCTTGTTTAAATTACTGGTATGATGAAAACTTGAAATATGTTGTTGTTTCTCTTCCAAAAAGTGGATGGGGACCTGGGGGGAAACCCAACAGTTTTATTGAAGTTAGGAAGGGGTGTGACTTGAATTCTATTCCCCAAAATAATACTTAGCGTGTGGGAATTTGTGTTTAGTACCATTCCTTAAGCTGTGAATGATCCTGAATATATGCTTCTGACAGGGTGGCTTGTCATGCAGTGGAAGATGATGGCCACAGAGAAGTAGGTCATATTACAATTTCTCCATCTTAGATGGCTAAAGAAGGGATACGATGAATAACTTCCATGGCTAAACCTTGTCCCAGGGCCTAGTAGACAACATCCTTGTACGCTGAGGGCACATATATCACTTTGCTAGTGAAGTCCCTCCTCAGTCTGAGCTTGTGGAAACTGCGGTGGAAGCTCTGTCATTCACCCTTACAAACTAAAACTCTGTAACCTGAGGAAGCCATTTAATTAGGGCACAGTTGTGGCTGACTCTGCTGAGTCTGTAGGTTGAGACTCCAAACAGACCGTGTAGAGTTGCAGAAGCACCATTAGTAGAACTATAAGCTGAAATCAAGGCCTGTAACTGAATACCCACATTTGAAAAGCCTACCTGGTGTAACTGAGCATGTAGTTAGGCAAACAGATTTGGGTGTATGCCTGTTCAAATCATCCAGTAAGACTGCACTTGTAGCACTTGTTCTCATTTGTGCTAACTTGTAGGAATTGGGCAATTAAACATTATCATATTTATTCAATTCAGATTTTCAGGTGATAGTGAAGCACCGTATCTGAAACTCACAAGGTTTTACTGAAGAACTGTATAATTAAAAAAAATATAAACTTATGATGTGGTTTTAATCAGCCAATATGTAAAACCAGTTTTAACCTGATATATAAAAGATCTCACAATTTAGGTGAGGAACATGCAATTAAATGGTTAACATTGTTGAAATAGGCATTTTTCTCACTAAAATGAAATTTTTCAGCCCTTGACTTCTGTGCAGATCTTTTCGCCTGCTTTGTAAGTGTATTGTATATAAAGTTTCAATGTGACTATGCATTTAACTGTCTATACATCATTTTTACAGTAGTTCAGTGTATGCACAATAAACAAGTTTGAAAACACAGCTCAATGTCGCATATGACATTTTACTTAAATACTATGGGTCTTTTATTTATGTTGAAAACACTACAATTATTAAGCTTCTCAAAACGTATACTCCTCCAATTTGAGCAAACTGGTAAAAAACGCTGGCCTTTCCGTTTTGTAGTCACATAACTCAGTCCTAAATTGCCCTCTACTGGTCACAGTCAGCAGGCAGGCAGCAAAGCAAAAGTTAAACACACGGGCTGGGAAAACTGCTGTGATAATGCAAATTACGTCATCCAGCAGAGTTTCTGGATTTTGAAGGCATTCTGTATTAAATTTATTTAAAGTTTATGACTGTGTAATATGGAACAATTTAAAAGGGAAGAAATTAACTAATACTAGTTCGACTTAAAGATGTTTCTAAAGAAAAAAAAATATTGTACTGTAATTAAAACACTTTTGGTTAACATAATCTCTTTTTTCTCCATGCCAGGGCACAAGGAGCATTATGTTACTGAAGCCAAGGGTTGTGCTGGGAAAAATGACAACTCCTAACAAGTTACAAGCTCGAGGAATGGGCCTGTGTGAACCTCATGATTTCAACAAGGCCAAGTGCAGGGTCCTGCACCTCGGTCAGGGCAAACCCCAGTATCAGTACAGGCTGGGGGAGGAAGGGATGGAGAGCAGCCCTGCTGCCCAAGAAGAACTTGGGGGTACTGGTGGATGAAAAGCTGGACATGAGCTGGCAATGTGCACTCACAGCTCAGAAGACCAACTGTCTCCTGGGCTGCATCCAAAGCCGCGTGGCCAGCAGGTCAAGGGAGGGGATTCTGCCTCTCTCCTCCACTCTGGGGAGACCCCACCTGAGTCCTGCATCCGGCTCTGGAGCTCTGAGCACAGGAAAGACACGGACCTCTTGGAGCAGGGAGGGCCTCGTGATCGGAGGGATGGAACACCTCTGCTGTCAGAACAGGCTGAGAGAGTTGGGGTTGTTCAGCCTGGAGCAGAGAAGGCTCTGGGGAGACCTTATTGCAGCCTTCCAGTACTTAAAGGGGGCTTATAAGAAAGATGAGGACAGACTTTTTAGCGGCCTGTAGCAATAGAGGGCAGATTTAGACTAGATGTAAGGAAGAAATTTTTGACAATGAGGGTGGTGAACCACTGGCACAGATTGCCCAGAGAGGTGGTAGATGCTCCATCCCTGGAACCATTCAAGGTCAGGTTGGACGGGGCTCTGAGCAACCTGATCTAGTTGAAGATGTCCCTGCTCACTGGACCAGATGACTTTGAAAGGTCCCTTCCAACGCAAACTATTCTAGGAACATATTGATATTCTAAAATTGTGGAGCAAGGAGAAGACAAACGTGTAACATAAAATTGTAGCTAGGGGAGAGGAAAGAATTTTACTATTGGTGTTTGCTGTCAGAGTTACCTTCCCTTACCAAATCTGTTTATCCGTAGATGGGGGAGATCTGAATTGCTTTGTGTTGTATTGATCGAATAATAGGCCCAGAGAGTAAAAGATGTTAATGCCATCAGGTCATTGTACAATAGCGAGTTGAGCGTGGTTCTGGAGTGGGCAGGTGGTATATGATGGTATACTGCTTAGTCGCGTGAAAAGACATCACCATTACTATCTTTCTGAACTTCAAAAAATCTTAAACAATAAAAATTGATTGGTATATTTGTAGTGTAAAATATTACAGCTTTTATTTTCTCAAAGTCCTTCTGTTTAAAATATATGAACACATATATACATGAATCTTTTCCTTGACAGTCGTAGATAGTCAGAACAAGGTTATAACTTTCTTTGTTAAGGAGAATATTGGCACAAGCTAAAGATACTTTGGTAATTTGAGTAAGATCCTGCTTCTTTTAAGACACGACGAAAGTATTAAAAAAATTGAACAGGTGAACGGCATAATTGGAAATTTCCCATTTCTGTTGTTCATACCAGGAACCATGGCTCTGGGAAAGCATGGGCACTGTTTAGCAGTACTGCAACCTGACAAACTTGTAGTATCATCAGATTTTTTAAATATTGCCTTTAGACACATTTCTGGTTCACAGAAGTGTGTTTGTGTGATGACTTCATCTGACTTTTTTATATGTCAGTTTTGTAAGCCTCACTCATGTCTGCAGAACCGCAATGTAGCACCAATTTAGATTCAGCTTCTGACTGTCGCAGTGTCAAATAAGTCTCTTGGTGCCTTGTTTGGGTTTTTTTTTTGGCGCAATGGTACTCATCTTTGAGGATGGTGATGCGGTGATCGTGATGACAGAACCCACATCTTTTAGGCCCATTAATGACATGCTGAAAATTATGCAGCTAAAAGAATGAATAGATAGCTATATCAGGTAGTATTCTATTCTCACATTAAGTTGTCCACCAGTTAAGTCTCACTTCCAGCATAGCAATTCTAGTGATTTATTCCAGTCTCATGCACTCCATTGTATGCTCCTAATATGGTTATTGTGTGGTTATAGGCATTTTTGTAGGGACAAATTCTGCCATTCAAATTTGACAGCATCTATAGATACTGGAGCATAAGAGACAGGTTACAGTTCTGTTACTGTGGACAACTAACAACACAAATTTTTGTACTGAGGTTGTAAACACTGGCCTTGTCTGAATCTCCAGAGCTTTCAGGATCCAAAGCTATTGATTGGTTACTACATTTCCTATTTTCTTGAAAGAATATGTACTTCTCTTATGGTTCAATTTGAAGGAAATCAGTAGGGCTAGAACTTCAGGAGTGCTGAAATACTACTTCGTGAATTTGAGAGGAGAGGAATACTAATACGGCATTTTTAGAGTGGTGAAAAAAAGGCTGGGGGGAGGCACTTAACTCTTTACTAAAGAAAGTAGTATGCATTGCCAGACATATGACAGCAATGGTGACTAATTATTGTATATGTGGAAGGAGAAAATGGGAGGGGAGAAACAGAGGCAACAAGTGAAAATACCAGTATTCTAGTTCTTTTCAGTCAGCCAAAGTATTTCTTTTAAATACAAATCTCCATCCTCACAGTAGCCTGCGTGGATGCAGAGAGAGAACTATTGGGGATGCTGTTTCCAGCAATGTTCATACTGCTGTATCCTATTTTACTCGCATTGAATCCCACACTAAGAAAGAGAATTCAAGACCATTTTTTAAGCTTTCACAAAAGATCCTTCTAAAATGCAGGCATTTGAATTATTAATTTTATCTGCCTTGCCATAAATCTGGATATATGGATGATTTATGATTAAAAGATACTTAAATTATCAGTGAGATTGTACCATTATATTGTCTCCAAAACCATATTACCCTTTACATTGATTTTAAAACTGTGTGTGAGTAAAATGAAAGCAGGTAAAAATTTATTCTTGAATGATGTGTGCCAGGCTTACATTTTTTTGTTGCCTGTATTTCTTAAACCTTGTGAAGAGATACTGAACATAGTCTAGACTTCTCTCGTAAATAAATCGCAGATTAAAATTAATTTGCTATCCATAATATGCCATTACTGTTCGAGAAAAAGAGGATTGTCAGTATATTTACATGGCAGTAGTAAGAAATTACTTAACATATTCTACACATTTTAGACGCATGGATTTGTGTTATATGTATTAATGTTTTAACCTCTCACTTGCAACAATTACCTTTCTTCTCCCATACAGGTAATCAGAGCAAGGCTCCTTACCAAACCTCCCAAAATCTGAAAAGAAGCGCAAGGAGAAGAGAAGTCCAACTCCAGCTGCAGGAATAGCGCATCTTTAATATCCTCTAGCCAAGGCCATCAACTGAATAGTGCTTAGCAACATTTTTCAATTTATTGACCGTAAAAATCTTCCTTCTCAGAGGGAAACTTCAGCAATGATGGAAACAGTGGTCTGTAGACCAAATAGAGAACCATCTTGGGTGAATTTACAGTATGTTAACCACAAGAACCGCACCATCCAGTGAAATAAAATCTAAAATGTGTTTAAGCAGTCTGGGTATAACAGGTCCTTGTCCCTGTGTTCCAGCTGTGGCTGGCACCATGGACTTGGAGGAACAGGATGCTCACTCCAACCCATCAATGTGCCCAAGTGCTGGTTAACGGTCTGACACCTATGTGTAGCTGTTCCAGCTTTTTGTACAGTCCTGGACATCTGGAGATGCCCCTTGCTAGGGCTGTTGTTTTCACTATTTATTGCTTTTAGACAGTCCCCATAAGCCATCAACAGCTTCTTGAGCTACATAGTCCCAGGACAATCTCTTTGACTATCTCCATACCTAAAGCTGATTAGTAGTCATTATTTGGGTCCCTGTCACCTTCTGGCATCCCACTCCAAGTGTGTTTCAGCGCTTTAAAATTTTTGTCAGCAATTGGTTCACCTTGTGACAAGACAACATACATGAAAATTACATGTGTCATGAGGCTTCCACTGTAGGCTTCTGAAGTAGAGTTAGATGAAATCATTCACACCTCCTTGCTTGTACCTGTCTGGGTCTATCACTGGCTATAAGTGCATAGATAACCAGCAAACAGTTCTAAAAATTGTTTGTATAAATTAAAAAGGCTTTTTTTACAACATAACAAATGCAGTTCTCTAGTCACATGCTCTAATCTTTAGGCACATGTTTCACCCCTTTCCAGAAATCTCGTGATTACCTATGCATCATTTGCATCACAGACCTCATTAAGATTGTTCCTTTAATATTTAATTATTGTTAACACAAGTAAAACATATTTCCACAACAAATAAGTGCTAGAGTTTTTAACAGCATAACTTGCTGGTCTATTTAAATATCCCACTTTATAATGTGCTTAAGGACTGTGTGTGTTACTCTGTTGTTCTTTTTGTATTTGTCAGAACCAGACACTGGGATTTTTTCCAATCATCATCAAAATGTTGGCCTGGTACAGATCAGGAAGAATTCAAACTTACAGAAACAAGTAAATTAGGAGTTATCCTTCTTGGGGTTTATATTTGAGTAGATGACTGTGGAAAGATTTTCATTGACTGTTAAGTCCTTATGATGTGATTGAACTGGTAGTCTAATCCTGTCAGCTTGTCACTGATCACGTTTCGTGATAACCTTGTCCAGTGCTGTCAGTATTGGGCACAAGCCTCCACATGTTACTGCTTTGTACTTCCTTAATGTATTAATCAAAATTGGAAACTTTTTTTGGTATATCTGTGTAAGTTGGTGTGTGAAAACTGCTTGAGCCGCTTAACAGCGTTCTACAAGAAATATCGCTATTTGTACTGTCATGCTTTAAGATCAAGTAACTTATCTCAAATCTCTTCAGATGCAAGTCCCGGTCTACTGTATATTTACTTGGAAGCCATTTGGAGTCTAAACCCTTCTGGAGTCTAAATATAGAGTTTTCTCATGGGGAAAAAAGCAACCAAGACCTTGGCATTTAGGTATAGGAAAATAGATAATCTATGTTTTGGAGCTATTAGTTCTTCATGACTAATAGATATATTCTAGAAATTATATATGTATTACATGCATGTTTTCTCTGTGCATGCATGCAGTAACATAACCTACTCTTACAATTTTAACTCCTGACGTCTGACCCACATTACGGCCAGAAACTCTTTTTGTCCAGGTGAACACTGATTAGTAGTAAAGGTATTTTAACTAAACTGAGTTAAAATTTGAGAGAATTAATACAAATTCTTAGTAACTTCAGTTGTGCAATATATCTTGATACTGCCATCTGAAAATTCCAGGCTGTTTCACATAAAAATAATTACAATAAAGTGCTGGAACTTAATTGAAAAATAACAGCACAACTGAGCAAAGAGTACAGTCTAAGTTATACTCATTAAGCAGGCCAGGCCCACTGATGTGCTGGGTCTTTTGTGGAAGTAGCAGAGCTTTCCTGTCCAAAGTACTTGCCTTTTCCTAAGTTTTGAAATCTGTGTTAAAAAATGTGGTTGTCTAATTCACCATGTTACACAATAGCATTTGATATCTTGTTTGCTACAATACGCTACTTCATGTTAGAACAATAAAAGAACAATCATTATTTTTATAAAGCAGTCAAGGAGGGAAATGAAATCTCTCTCAACAGCTGAATGCGGGTGAGACTCAAAGTTCCTTAAATTGGCGCCTGCATCTCTCAGATTCTTCTGATTCCTTCTTGGTATTGTACAAGGAAAACTTTTGTGTCTGCTCCTCATCTGCTAAAATCTGCCCCAAATACCACTGTGACTCAGCTTACCCATTTATAAAGAATGAGAGGCCATACATGCTCTCCTGCATACTGCATCAGTAAGCCATGCTTTCAAGATATGCCTTAATTGTCTGTTCCACCATTATGTAGCTTTATAAATGTCAAGAGGTTGCTTCAATGCTGTCAGGGAAGTGGTCTTCCTACTCCTGCACAGCAAATACTCGCATTCTGTTATTTTCTGAATCTTCACAAGTTTTCAGACACCATAACTCCACTTAACAGCTTGCCCAACTCCATTATGTTCCCAGGTCTCATTCCACAGGTCTATTACTCTACTTACTAATGTGCAATATCAAGGGTTTATTAATTTCAGAATGCTTCCTTGTTTGCACTGTTAGCTGCCTTAGCTATCCTCATTGTATTTGTCTCTAAAAAATTTTGCAGATAAAATCTTCTAGTGCATTTTATTGCTGTTATGGTCCTGAGTTGAATTAGTTCTACTTTAATTAGGTCACAGACTCATGTCTCTTTATTTTTTTGGGGGGAAAAAAAAAGTTAAGCTATAATAATTACATATTACAAGGGAAAAAGTGTCTCTCATAATTCAAGGAAGCTGTCTTGTAGCACTGAGATTTCACAAAATATATGATCACGATGTTGTAAACCATATGTGCTAGGCAATATGTAGTCCTTACTGGATGTATGTGATAAGAACAGAGGGCCATATATATTTCCCCTTTTAATGTAATAGGGAGACTTTCAAAGTTTTCATTTTGCCTCTGGTCAGCAGAATTATTTTATCTTATTTTATTTTAGCTGCTGAGAGTAGCCTGCTTTTGGTCTGCTCAACGTTTGAACAGTTGACAGTCCTCATTTTTGGACAAGAATTGGAAAACAGTGACCTAAACAACATGTCCTGTCCTTTTCTTAGTGATAGCTGTATGTATATGTTATTGAATGTCCTATCATAAAATCGTAACAGTGGGAATTTTGCCATTCAAGGGAGCAAGTATCCTTAAGGTTGAACTTTACATCTCCATTACAAAACGTTAATGGTTAAATCTTTTTGTTTCAAAAGTTATCACAAGAATTTTTCCACATCTGCTGTCTCTGTGTCACTGTCCTCTTTCGCTCTACCGTATCATGCTATTCCCTACACTCCCTTGTCTCCCCAAATGTCTCTCCTGCCCATAATAATTTCCTCATGCCACTGTTGTTCCTGATCTTTCTTATTTATCAAAATGGAGACTTTTAAAAATGAATAAGGTCTGTCCTTTATGACAACAAACCTGACATAACTATGCCTTTATCATAGCACCACATAATTACGGACTGTCGTAGAATGCTACTGGGAACAGTCTGGATCTGTCATCCTTACTTTCCCACAATCAGGTATTTTTGCACACTGGTAAGATTCCCTTGAGCCTTCTCTTCTCCAGGCTAAACAGTCCCAGCTCTGTCAGCCTCTCCTCATATAACAGGTGCTCCAAACCCTTAAACATCTTTGTGGCCCTTTGCTAGACTCTCTCCAGTATGTCCATGTCTCTCTTGCACTGAAGAGCACAGTGCTGGACATAGCACTCCAGACATGTCTCTCCTGCTGAGCAGTGGGGAAGGGTTACCTCCTCCAGCCTGCTGCAATGCTCTTCGCAATGCAGCCCAGGAGGATGTTGGTGCCTTTGCCATGAGAGCACATTGCTGGTTCACGGTCAGTGTGGTGTCCACATGTCGTGGTTTAGCCTTCTTGGCCACCTGGGCACACTGCTGGCTCATGTTCAGCTGGCAGTCAACCAGCACCCCCAGGTCCTTTTCTCCCGGGCAGCTCTCCAGCCACTCCTCCCCAAGCCTGTAGCGTTGAATGGGGTTGTTGTGACCCAAGTGCAGGACGTGGCACTTGGCCTTGTTAAACCTCATACAGTTGACCTTGGCCTATCAATCCAGCCTGTCCAAATCCCTCTGTAGAGCCTTCCTGCCTTCCAGGATCAATGCTCCCACCCAACTTGGTGTCGTCTGCAAACTTACTGAGGGAGCACTCGATCCCCTCATCCAGATCATCGATAAAGATATTGAACAAGACCAGCCCCAGAATCGAGCCCTGGGGAACACCACTTGTGACCGGCCACCAGCCAGATTTAACGCCAATTACCACAACTCTCTGGGCTCGACCATCCAGCCAATTGTTTACCCAGAAAAGTGTACACCTGTCTAAGCCATGAGCCATCAGTTTCTCCAGGAGAATGCTGTGAGAGACGCTGTCAAAGGCTTTACTAAAGTCCAGGTAGACAACATCCACAGCTTTTCCCTCATCCACTAGGCAGGTCACCTGGTCATAGAAGGAGATCAGGTTGGTCAAGCAGGACCTGACTTTCATGAACCTCTGATGGCTGGGCCTGCACATGCCCAGTGAGCACTCTCAAGATGAATCTCTCCATAATCTCCCTGGTACCGAGGTCCAGCTGACAGGCCTGTAGTTCCCCGGATCCTCCTTCCAGCTCTTCATGCAGACGGGCATCACATTGGCAAGCCTCCAGTCTTCTGGAACCTCCCCTGTTAACCAGGACTGCTAAGAAATGGTGGAGAGTGGCTTGGAAAGCTCCTCCACCAGCTCCCTCAGTACCCTTGGGTGAATCCCATCAGGCCCCATAGACTTGTGGGTGTCCAGGTGGTGTAGCAGGTCCTTACTATTTCCTGCTGGATTATGGGGAATTTATTGTGCTCTCCATCCCTGTCTTCCAGCTCAGGGGGCTGAATACGCTGCGGATACCTGGACTGGCTATTAAAGACTGAGGCAAAGAAGGCATTAAGTACCTCAACCTTGTCCTCATCCTTGGAGACAATGTTCCCCGCCATATCCAATAAGGAATGGAGATTCTCCTTGCCTCTCTTTTTGTTGTTAATATATTTGTAAAAACATTTTTTGTTATCCCTTACAACTGTGGCCAGATTGAGCTCTAGCTGGGCTTTTGCCTTTCTAATTTTGTCCCTGCTTGACCTAACAAGATCCTTGTACTCTTCGTGAGTTGCCTTCCCCTTCTTCCAGAGGTGATAAACTCTCCTCTTTTCCCTGAGTCCCAGCAAAATCTCCCTGTTCAGCCAGGCTGGTCGCCTTCCCCGCCAGCTCTTCTTACGGCACATGGGGACCGCCTGCTCCTGCGCCTTTAAGATTTCCTTCTTGAAGGCTGTCCAGCCTTCCTGGACCCCTTTGTCCTTCAGGACTGTCTCCCAAGGGACTCTTTCAACTAGTGTCCTGAACAGGCTGAAGTCTGCTAGCTGCTTTCCAGCTCGTCAGTCCTGGTGCCCGAAGTTATTCCTCTCCAGGGAAGGACTTGGCATTTCCCAGGGTTCAACTTCAATGACATTCCTTGCAGCACATTTCTCCAGCTTTTTGCAGTCCCTCTGAATGGCAGAACACTCATCGGGTCTATCAATCACTCTTCCCAGTGAGGATTTTGTCTCATTGTCCAGGTCACTGATGAAGATGTTAGACAGTATTGGCCCCAGTACTGACTCCTGGGCCATGCCAGTAGTGATTGGCCTCCAGCTGGACTTCATCCTGCTGATCACAACTCTGTGAGTCCAGAAGTTCAGCCAGTTTTTAGTCCACCTCACTGTCCAATTATTTAGTCTACTTCATCAGTTTGCCAATTTATCTTTAGCCTTAGATCATGCCAAATGTGGAATAACAACACACAAGGGAATAAGGGGACTCCTTATTCCTGAAATATAAGCAGAAGAATGAAGAATCTTACACTGCTTTTCTCTTTTTTTGTATTTATTCAAGACTGCTCACAGCCTGAGTTCATGAAATAAATTCTACTTTTGGTAACCTGCATTTTAATGAAAACGCATAATGAGCCCATTGTAGAAAACTGATGTCCTGCAGAAGTAGATTTGCTGTGGGGAATAGAGGGAGATTCTGCCTTCAGCCTCGTTACCACAACTTGCTCCTGCGTGACCAATTCAGGTAAACTGACAGAGGAACCACCATGTGCTTGTACAGCCTTTTCCCCATATGTTGATGACTTTGGGGCCTCTTCTGTATTTCAGTACCAGATTTTGCTAAACTGCTGCCCTGTTGGTATGTCATCAGGGGATATCTTACTGGGACACATGCCTTACTCTGATGCATAAAATTCCTGTGATGGCACCAGATCCCTGTGCAGTACAGGCAAAGTTCCAGCCTGTAGCTGTTGTCCTTTTTAACTCTGTGTAATGGTTTAGCCCCAGCCGGCAACTAAGCCCCACGCAGCCGCTCGTTCACTCCCCCACAGTGGGATGGGGAGAGAATCGGAAGAGTAAAAGTGAGAGAACTCATGGCTTGAGATAAAGACGGTTTAATAGGTAAAGCAAAAGCTGCGCACACAAGCAAAGCAAAACAAGGAATTCATTCACCACTCCCCATGGGCAGGCAGGGGTTCAGCCATCTCCAGGGAAGCAGGGCTCCATCATGCGTAATGGTTTCTGGGGAAGACAGACGCCATCGCTCCGAACGTCCCTCCACTGCCTCCTTCTTCTTCTCCCCCAGCTTTACATACTGAGCATGACGTCATATGGTAGGGAATATCCCTGTGGCCAGTCTGGGTCAGCTGTCCCAGCTGTGTCCCCTCCCAGCTCCCCATGCACCCCCAGCCTTCTCACTAGCAGGCCAGCACAAGAAGCTGGACTGTCCTTGACTGCTCAGCAACAATCCAAAACATCAGCATGTTATCAACATCTTCTCATCCCAAATCCAAAACACAGCCTCACACTGGCTTCTGTGAAGAAAACTAACTCTACCCTGGCTGAAACCAGGACACTCTATATGGGTTGTCTTTAAGTGAAAGCTCTCATATCAGTGGTGTCTGCTCCGTGGACTTGTTTTGCAAATTCCTGTCCTTTTTTAAAAAGATCTGTTCATATTTTCAACAACTTTCTTTGCATATTTGAACTTTAAAAAGCAAGGACTGTAAAGGTAGGAAATCCTCCTTATTGTATCAGAAGTAGTGTTTGCCTCTGGAAAGGCAAACCCACTTTTTTTCCTTGAATGGATTTCATCTATTACTGGCAGCTGATTTCTTTTTTGACTGGTCTTTCCCTTTTTTTTTCCCTAATATAATCTATATACTTTTGCTTTATACATTGGAATCCTGCCTCATCCTTAAGTGGCACATTTAATAAAAAGTTTGTAGTGGTGTTTTCTTTTTTTTTTCACCAGAATTAGTTATCTTCCCTTGCATATGCATTCTCCAGTGGAGGTCTAAAAGCAATAGATATTTCTTCCATTGAGTCTGCCTTTCACAAGTTTGGAGACCTAGATATCTAATTTTCAACTTGATTTATAAGCTGTGCAGCTGGTAGTGAATTTATGGACATTGCCTCTTTTAGACGATGTATACTTGGATTCATATTGCAAAGTTCTCATTTTCAGAAATAGTGCTTTTCTTTCAAGTTCCTTCATGTTGCAAAGAGCGTTAACACTTTCCTTCCAAAACAAGATGTTTAGAGAGAAATGAATCCTGTCCCTTCAGTGAAAGTACAAGTGATCAATTCTTTAATATGTTGTTTTGCTTTTTGTTGGTTTCTGCACTTTTCCTCTAAATTCTTATGCCTGGGGAAAGACCTTACATTTGAAAGTTGTCTGACTTTTTTTTTTTTCAGGTCTGTTATGAGTACTGAGTTTGTCTTCTTCAAATTAACTTCTCCATTGTTTTTTTCTATGATGACATCAAGATTTTGTTTTTTTTCTTGATTTATGATCTCATTTGTATTTACTGACTTGCTAAGAAAAGGCTGAGCTTAATGCTGGTCTAAAATTCTCTCTAGTTCCAGTCTCTTCCTCAGTGTTTGGGGAGACCAGTGTTGATGTTTTCCTCTCTTTGATGCTGGAATATTTGCCATAAATGTGTTGGTAGGTTAGTGGAGATACCCCTGTCAGTTAGAGAAGAACTTATCTTTTTTTCTTTTTTCAGAAACAGCGCGTTATTGCTTCCAAAATCTTTAGAACATAAAATAAATCAATGAAACAATAATTCTTTTTTCAATAAATGAAAACTTCAGATAAATCCTAGTAGAACTGGAGCGAATGAAGGGATTAACTATTAGGGATTAGCTAATTGCTAATTAGCTGTTAATAAGTGATAAATTTTCTCTGCTAGCATATATATAATCTGCTTTGATAGTTTAGGGAACACACTGGAAGAAGTTGTTCAACCTGAATGATGTCATTGCTGAATAATACTTGTATTGCAGCTAAGTTGGTTGAAGGTTTTTGGGGGTAATTCTTTCCTTTTAACAACGTACCTGAGTCTTACAGACATTAACATTTTTAATCAGAAGTGAAAATTTTGAAATAATTTGTAAAAAAAAAAGTGGAGGTGGCCAGTAGGAACCTTATGGCACAAGAATGATTTTGTTTTCCATTTGAAATGTTTTTATTTTGTGAATGATATATACAAAGTTGCAATCAGTAAAATGTTTTGATTTTACTGCTAGAAAATGATTTGACCAAACTAAATTCAGGAAGTTTTTATGGAGAGCTATAATTGCAATGATTTTATTATTTTCCTTTTTTCTTCTTTTCTTCTTATCATTGAAATATACCTGTTGCATAACATCCTGTATTGATGATCTCTGCATGTCAATGAAATAATTAAGAATGTGTCAGGTCTCTCTCCTATATAATTGAAAGAACTGGTAGGAAAGTTGCAATTACAATAATTAAGATTTATGGAAATACAGACCAAACCCAAGCTTGCTTCTTAATTTAAAAATCGGATTTGTGCATTTCAAACAGATTTGGGAGCATTTTCAATACACTGAGACTAAAACAACTTACACATAGAATGAATTGCACTCTGGGGATCTAGCTATTAATCAGTACTCAGTATTGTGGGAGAGGATGGGTGGAAGTGGGATCTGACTGCTTACTCAGTCGAAGTTCCTCTGATGGTAATGTCCTCCTAGGTATCGGTCAAATTATCTTTTAAAACAAGTAAATTAAAAGCTATGGTATGCTTTTATCTGTCTCCTCTTAGTATGCAGAATTAATAATTTAAAATAATTTTGCCTAAGTTCAAATAGTAAGTATTGTAGGTACTGTCAATACAGTGCACTATATCAGCTACGGAAGAACTTGTATGAAACTAAGTACCACAGTCTGTTTTTTTTTAAAAAGTTTGGACCAATTCAGGGAGAAATATAAGCACATACACTGACTTAACTCCTGGTTGGCTCACCTCTCTCCAGTCTCCAGTTCTTCCTGTAGATGAGGAAAGCAAAGAAGGAAGTTTCACTCTCAGACTTTGTGTACACCATGGACATGTTGATCAATGCAGCTAATAATCAGATACCAAATAAACCTATTTTATCACTACTGACACTGATTTCCTAGTCCAAGGTTCATATTTCTCCCTTCCCATATGAATTTTGGCAGAAATTTTTCCATCTAACAGCATGCATGAAAATTCCTCAGTCCTAGCCTGCTGTTTTGCTCTGAGCAACAGGACAGTCAAATAAACAGGCAAAGCACTGGAAAACTGACAGACACGAGATTCATAAGGGCAAGTTTAAGTGGTCCTTTAAAACCAGTTTGAAAGCATCATTAATCATGCTGGGCGCTGAGCCAGTATAAGCAACTAGTTACAATTGAATTACACATTTTAACAGAAAAGATGAACTTTTCTCTGCTTTCCTCTGCATGGTTCTTTGCACTGAAAGTACATTCAACCTCACCTAGAAGTCTTCCTTAGTAGATTAGAAAAAACAGACAGCAGGAGGTTTTAAAATGATACGATGAAAATGTTTCAATTGTTCCATCCTCTCCTTCAAAATCTTCACTTTGTAAAGGTATTCTTTCATTAGAAGTATATTCCTTTCTTCAGTTGTAAAACTAATGGCAAGTCTTTCTTTTGCTAAGGGATACTCTACACACTATGCAAACAGGCAAAAGAAAACCAAAGCAGATCTCCAGATTATGCATTCCCCTGCAGCAGGTTACTAAAAGGATACACTGCCTCTACCAAAATTAAATTTAGAAGCATTTCTGTGGACCACTTGCATTGTCTCCTAATGTTAGTCTACTAACGCTTTAAAGATCTCACTAATCAAAATTACACTGAACACTTTCAAAATAAAATTGCCAGCAGAAACTTTTTGTGTGGTCCTTTGCTCACTGTAGAACTGGGGAGCAATAGTTTATTCCACCTATAACTTACTGCAGTCATCTGGGGACTAATAGATGCTAATCAAGTCCTTTGAAGATGAAAAATGCAATTCTTCATTTTTATGGATGTAGATTTCAACTTTATGGAGGTAGGTTTGGAAGCCCTCACTTCTCAAGGACTTGCACATCACAAGATTCAGGAAGGATATACTTTGCCCTTCACCTAAACACTTGTTTTATGCAATTTTCATTCAAAGTAAAGATTGATTTTGAAGTCTTGTATGTCAGTGCATAAATTTAAATAAACTTGTGATTAAATCTGATATTCTAGGAGGGCCACGTATGTCATCTTCATTTCTATTGGTTCTGAGTCTTCCTTTTGGATGCTTCTTTATTTAATTCTTCAAGTACAGACAAGAATAAAAGTGCTCAATTTTGGTCTTGAAATAAATACCAATCTTCTCAACTTAATGCAATTTACATTTAGTTCAAGGTGAAATTTTACAGTGGACATTTAATTAGATAATGAGGCATCTGCATTAATTTCTAACCTTTGAATCAGCAAAATGTGTTTCCTGGAAATAAGGAGGTGAATCTTCAAGTCAAGATAAATGGCAGAAAATGCCTTGTTTTGTACACGGAGGTGCTTGCTGGTCCATTATGATCCCAATAAGAAAGGCACTCAGACTCTGTAAGGTATCATTAAAAAAGCTATTTATTGGAGTTAACACTACAAGAACAGAATAGTATAGGTAATCTTCTGTCCCTTTAGATGCTTGAAACCCCAAGTGGTGTAGTATTGAGTGGGTCTCCAACCCCCACGCAGCACGCCATGCAGACCCCATCCATGGAAGAGATTAGTCCCTTTTGATCCTTTGAGCTACTCCTTGTTTTCTTACAAGGAGACGACTCTATTCATCACTTCTACTGCCAGACAGGAGGAGAGTTCACATGAGAACTTGTTGCTGCACAATTAGATAAAAGCAAGGCCAGGCAGGTGGTGTAATTGCCGGTGCCGAGTGGGAGCTATTTGCAGGTGCCGAGTGGGAGCTATTTGCAGGCTCCTCTGTCAAAATCAGCCCGTTGAGTTTGTCCTGCAACCAAAATTTGTGGACCACAGGCCTGCTGGTCGTGCATGTATGTGGTCGTACAATGGTCAAGTAGTCAGGACCACTACACCTTTCTCTAATCATATTTTACTAAGTTGTATTTTAAAATTGGGTAAGGATGTGTTGATACCTCTGAACTTCAAGAGACTTTTATTTTTATCCGTTTCAGGGATAATAGGATAAATCACGTTCCAAATGGGAAACCCCAGGGAAGCTGCTTGAATTCTTTAAGTCCACAAGAAATTTGTTAGGTAAATAAGCCGTAAGTGTTCTTAAATAATTTATTCAAATACAAGATGATTTGTAAAATTAAAGACTGCTAATAAATTGGTATCACAGAGCTGATAAAATGCATCATGTATGACCAACTTTGGTGTAACTCCCATGATGTGGATGCAATTACTTTATTTTACATTTCAGAAGTAAAGGGGAAAGAACCAGGCTGAGAAAGCAACTAAAATGAAATGAATGAAATATAGTTAGACCTGATTATTGCATTTTCATTTTTTCCTGGCTTTTAAAATTGCAGCAGTGAGGGCTCCTTCTTTGCCCTTGACTAACAAAGCATAGGGAATAAAATTATAGTAATACATGAAAAACAGTGGGTATGAACATATAATGGAGTGTTAATGGAATATTTAGGAAATAAGGAGTAGAATACAAAAGTAGTAGTAGTGCAATGAACACTTCCTATTTCAGGAAGAATGTTGGCTGAACACTGTGAAGATACACTTTAATTATGCAAAGTACATTTCATTAGTTGTTTCTTCTCGAATAAAAACACACACCAGTGTGTATATCTATCTATCTGTCTGTCTGTCTGTCTGTCCTCCAGGCCTTTTAGTACTGTGAGGTTCCCTCTCAACTCTGTTCAGTGAATTCTCATCTAACATTTGCTGTATGCACAAGATGTTGTTCTTTATTGTATAGAAATAATTCATATCATGTTCTCTCTCTCCATCATTTCACTCATGGAGAAGCAAGAGGTCTGAAGGGGGGTGTTAATGCTTTGTCGTTTTCCACGCTACTCACTGCAAGTAAATTGCATTAACTTGTTATGTGTTCTGCATAGAGTTTTGTATTGTGCTCCATAAACCCAATGATGAGAACACTGGTAACTAGTCCAAACACTTCTCTATATTTGACATGGATGTAGTGAACATTTCTTTCTTTTCTCTTCCCTGAATTCTGTATATAGCACATAAGCAGAAAATTGCTTTTCCTTTTCTTTTTTTTCTGTAGTACTTTGTCCTGGTTTCAGCCAGGATAGAGCTGGTTTTCTTCACAGAAGCCAGTGTGAGGCTGTGTTTTGGATATGGGATGAGAAACTGTTGATAACGTGCTGATGTTTTGGGTTGCTGCTGAGCAGTCAAGGACAGTCCAGCTTCTTGTGCTGGCCTGCCAGCGAGCAGACTGGGGGTGCACGGGGAGCTGGGAGGGGACACAGCCGGGACAGCTGACCCAGGCTGGCCACAGGGATATTCCCTACCATATGACGTCATGCCCAGTACATAAACTGGAGTTGGCCGGGGAGTGGGAATCGCTGCTCGGGGCTGGGCTCTCGATCACGGGGTGGTGAGCAATTGCTGTATTGGGCATCACTTGTTCTTATACATTCCTTAGCTGGCATTATTATTGTTGTTTCCGTCTTTCTTTCTGTCCTATTAAACCGTGTTTATCTCAACCCATGAGGTTTTTTTCCTAATTCTCTCCCCCATCCCGCTGCGGGAGGGGAAGTGAATGAGCGGCTGCGTGGTGCTTAGTTGCCGGCTGGGGCTAAACCACGACATACTTTTAATAATATATTTAAGCACTGATCAATAAAAGTCTTTCTAAAAACCATATATACTGAAAATAGGACTGGATAGTTCTGCAATTTTTCCCATAAGAAATTGCTAAACTGTATTTAAGAAATTGCTAAACTGTATTTTAATTTGGCTACACTGCCTGGACTTTTGCAAAGCATTTGACAGTGTCCCACACGACATCCTTGTCTCTAAATTGGAGAGACATGGATTTGACAGATGGACCACTTGGTGGATCATAGAATCATAGAATCATAAAATACTTTGGGGTTGGAAGGGACTTTTAAGGTCATCTAGTCCAACCTCCCTGCAATGAGCAGGGACATTTTCAACCAGATCAGGTTGCTCAGAGCCCCGTCCAACCTGACCTGGAATGGTCCAGGGATGGGGCATCTACCGCCTCTCTGGGCAACCTGTGCCAGTGGTTCACCACCCTCACTGACAAAAATTTCTTCCTTAGATCTATTAAAAATCTACCCTCTTTTAGTTTAAAAACATTACCCCTTGTCCTATTGCTACAGGCCCTGCTAAAATGTCCATCCCCATCTTTCTTACAAGCCCCCTTTAAGGACTGGAAGGCTGCAAGAAGGTCTCCCTGGGGCTGCCACTTCTGCAGGTTGAACAGCCCCAACTCTCTCAGCCTGTCCTCATAGCAGAGGTGTTCCATCCCTCCGATCAGGAGGCCCTCCCTGCTCCAAAAGGTCCATGTCTTTCCTGTGCTGGGGGCTCCAGATCTGGACACAGTACTCCAGGTGGGGTCTCACCAGAGCAGAGCAGAGCAGAGGGGCAGAATCACCTTCCTCGCCCTGCTGGCCACACTTCTTTGGATGCATCCCAGAAGACGGTTGCCCTTCTGGGCTGCAAATGCATATTGCTGGCTCATGTCCAGCTTTTCATCCACCAGTACCCCCAAGTCTTTCTTGTCAGGGCTGGTCTCAATCCCTTCATCCCCCAGCCTGTATTGATACTGGGGTTGCCCTGACTGAGGTGCAGGACCCTGCACTTGGCCTTGTTGAACCTCATGAGGTTCACATGGCCCCATTCCTCGAACTTGTCCAGGTCCCTCTGGATGGCAACCCATTAATCCAGCCAGTTCTAATCATAATATTTAGAAAGCTTCAGTGCTATCACTGTAGCGTTTCACCTCAGCTAGCTTTAAATATGTGAAACATGATTAAATCTGAGCTTGTCACTCTAGTTGCCTTTGCAGTCAGTGGAAACTTACAGTTGCCTCCAGAGAATGTCTCATCTGGTCTATCAAGACCAGAGAGTGGTGTCTTATATTATGTGAATCACCCTCTGGAAGTGCCTGTTTCTTTCTGTGGCCTACAGTAGGATGCTGCAGTGACTAGCTGAGATTCAAACCTCCAAGTTAGAGTGAACGGATCTCTTTCCACATTACCTATCACTGCAGGAGTATGATGTTGAAGCTTTCTGTGGAGTTCACAAGCTATTTAGAAATCAAGGAGTTGTTGACACAATGACAGAGCTTGGGGTTTTAATAGATACAGAAGAGGAAGGTGATAAAAAGAGCCTTCTGCCTTCTGTATCCGCTCTTCCTTCCTAATTGTACAGGACTGACGTGTATTAGTCATAGAGATTCCCTCCTGAACAAATCACCTTCCTTATTTCAGTAGCCAAGGAGGATATAAAAGGGGAAACTTTGGTCTTCTATACCCTGTAAGCAGCTGGCAGCCTCAGAAGTCACTCTGTCTCCAGCATGATATTTGTAGAGTTTGATGTGGATAGTACATACTGCCTACAGTATGAACCAATGAGAATTTTTTATATACATGTGAATATAGATAAATATATTACATTAAAAATATTTTAAACTTCATTAACATCTTTGTACCTGCAATTTTAAGGCCTTCTATGCAGAACAAGAAAATGTTGTATTTCTGTCAAAAGTATCACAAACAAAACTGTATGTGTGAGAAATTTAATGAGGAATATCTCCAAATACAATTTTTTCCTGGCTAATTTTGGATTTGTTTGTAAAGAGAAAAATCTGTGTATTCCATTAACTACTTTCAGAACAACACACAAACAATTCTTCTCAGAACACCAGAAGTAACATGGGTACAATGAAAGCTCTAATGTCCTTGGATGACCTTTGTGGTTATTTGTGCTGTTAAAAGCCACTCTGCATGTAATTTCCAGCACTTCAGTATTATATAACACCTGTCACAGAAGGTGATTTGGCTTTACCTGCTGCCAACCTTCTCATGTTTCTGTCTTCCTTGAATTTTAGAATGAGATGGGGGTGTCAGGGAAAATTCTGCATTTGTTAGATTTATATCTACAAATTTTCTCAGATATTTTCTTTCTGAAGCTTTTAAGCACCTGTCTATTCTTCTGGAAGATTTTCAGCTTTCAAATCTATAAGCTAAGAGAAAAAGTAGAATTTGAATTAAAGATAAGGAATTTGGTCTTTAAGTTTAAGATTTTTTTAAGCAAAACTGTTACTAAGATTCCATCTTGCAGATTTAATATAATTTCCTTGTTGATGTCCCCACGTGCTTGCATGTTATAGCCAAAACAGGTAAATTCACTTAATTCTCATGTTCATTGTCTTCTAAGGTGATGCTGACTTTTGATCTGAAGAAGTCATTAGACTTTTGTGTTTTAATTTTGTTTTGGGATGGTCTACTATTTTTGTTCCTTGCTTCCATGTTGGTTAAGCTGTTACTTCCAAGAACTGTTTTATTAGCCACAATTACATCTTCCGTACTCCTCCTGTGGAGCAACACAATGCTGTTTTTATGTCCAAGTAGGATCTTTATTAAAATTGAGTGGCAATGTCAAGTAGGAAAGATATGTTCTTGACACCACTTGACATTATGTTGAACCATTTGCTTAAGCCTGGGCTTAGTTCAAGTATGTGATCTTAACCGGGTGTAAGATCTAAAGTCTTAATGTTGTTAATTATTTATTGGCATATTATTATATTTCACTGTGTTCTGCAATGAATTACAATGAAGACAATGGCATACATTTTCAAGAGCTAGTAAGTTTATGGTAAGAGCTTTTTGCTATTTGCTTCACTCTTTGGCAATTTTGCTTAGGATTGATATCTGGTAAGTGTATCGTCTTCTGGGTAGGAACAGTGCCTGCTACTTCAGCTCCCACAGCTTCAACCTCACCTTTTTTCTATTTCAATAAGATAAAATGTCAGTACACTTCATCAATCAAACTCATTGCTAATGTTTATTAGGTTACCACCATTTAGTTTGTGTTTAATTTTTTTTAATTGAATGGTATGTTATTCATTACTGAGTCAAACAATTTATTGAAAAATATGTTTTTTAAGAAAGATTTTGACATATGGATATGTGCAGTGACCATGTTTTCATCTGCAAATATCCTTTGTGTTAGGTTTGCAACTATGCTGTCACTTTGTGTTATGCTGGGTACTAGTGTCATGTTTGTGCAATTCCTTTATGATTTTCAACTTCTATTGTGACTGTACTCTTTCCAAGACTTGTTAAAAGTTCTTCAGCTGCTACTCTCTTTATTCTTTTTTTATCTGAGCTGAAGAAAGCTTTTCAAGGTTTTGATGAAAAGAGCTTTTGAGCTGTGACTTAAACTTGTTTATTGATGAATATCACATTGGTTTTATTTTTTTTTCGTTTCTGTATTATTTCTCAAAATTAAGTTAAAAAGAAAAAAAAAAGGTGCTTGACAAGTTTCTGTCTGCTCTTGTTGGGAACACTATTAAAATTGTCGTAATCTATGATAATGTCATGCAGAAAGTCATCTGCATTGTGTTAATTGTGATTTCTTTGAATCCAAATGCTGTAGCTCTGTGAATTATGCTTTAGTTTCTTTGAAAATTGCTTTTGCTTTATATCAGTTTTCTATTATAGTGGAACATGTATTTTTCTTGAGTTAGATTTTTAATCATATTGCACGTAAATTAACATCATCTCCAGATGTTCTGAGGGGCAGATTTAAGTTTCCTTCGAGTGACTAGAGCATCATTGCTTTTCTTGAGACTCCTGATTATCTTACGGTGAATGTGTGTGAAGATTGCTCTTCCAACTGTAGGCCTGATGCTAACCACAATTTTACTAGCCCTCTACTATTTTGATTTTGAAAATATGTGTCCATTTTTCCTTCTCTTTGTATTTATCTGTTTTGACGAAAGTCCCTCATTGCTGGCCTTAATGTTCTTGGGAATTTTGTCAGTCCAAGTTTATAGGCATTGTAGAATTAACCTTTGATCTCAACTTTGTGTCATCTCTTACTATATAACGTTGTATAATTACTGTTTTCATGTAGTGTGTTTAAAACCTCGCTCAGAGCAAATGCTGTTAATTGACGTTTGATCTATCAGCAAATTTTTCTGCTTTAGAAGTCATAATTAATGCTACTTGCTTTCAGTGCTAATCCTCTGGCCTCCTTGAATATTTTATGACTCTGTTTTTATTCTTAAATTGCTTTTTGTCTGCTCCTAGTCATTGACATGTGCTTATTACAGTGATTTAAAATTACATTCATCCAATTCTTTTAGCAGCAGCATTGTATTGTTGCAGTTACAGTTGCTGTTCCAGAAACCTACTTTCACAGTTTGTTACACCTTAATAAAGAGCTTCTTGGAGCCCTGGCATTCCAATCAGCAACGCTTGCCAAGGAGAGAGGGTTGCTCAGTATGCATTATTTTTAAGGGGTACCTTGTTATATTTCTGTAACTTCATTTTAAAATTTTTTTATTACATATGGCCTGTAGCAGAACTCCAGTTTTGATGGCCAATGCATTATTTTTAACTTTACTTTAAGATCTCTTCCACCCTATCATGAGATAGAACTCCTATACGTAAAAATTTTGTCCTTAAGATTCCCACCAGGATATGTCCAAAGAAGAAATACACTATTATATTTTGAAATATTTTTGAAAGATTACGACTATTTTTTCTTTTCTTATTTTTCTACTCTTCACTGTCTTGTAATTTTATTTGTGTTTTATGTCTCAGACTCCTGAACTGATCTTAAAAATCAGTGCCCAGTGCAGCTTTCCAGCCCTGCTGCCAGGTAGGTATCTGTTTGTTATCTAAGGTCAACTGCTCTACCTTTTGTGCTGCTATCCACTGACTAGTGAGGTCATGACTTCTTTGCTGCAGATTTGTCCCACACATTTGCAGAAATCCCTATTTCTGGAATCCCTACTACACTGAGGGGAAAAAAAGCAAAAATAATTAATGGTTCTGTTTTTCTGCTGTATTAGAAAGCAGCTGGGGGGACTGAATGCCAGTCTATATCTGATAGCCCTCATATGTGACTAGTTAAGTGATGAGTGTTACAAGTCCATTATTTTTTGTAACACGGCAAAGAAGAATTGTGGCTGACTGTGGTCGTTGAATCATCTGAACCAATACACCAGCTCAGGCATTTTTTTTACCAGTGTCATCTGAGGTGATTATCTCATTTAACAAGGAAAGCCTGGGAAGGCAGGAATTGATAGAAAACTGAAGACATTCTGTACAAATAAGTACTTTAGATACCACATGTCTTATATTTTGTGGTTTTGGAAAAAGAAAATGGTTATGTTACTTAGTAGTGTGTTTACAGTGAATGTTTTACGGCTACCTACTATTCCATACTAATTTTCATACTGAAGGCCTGGGAAATTGTTAAACAAATTCTTCCCAAAGTGTACTGCAGAGAGGGTCTATCTTCTGACACGGTTTTATAATAAAGTGGACTTTAATAATTCTACGATACTTTTTCACTGTTGACTAAACTGAATATTTGGATAATCTTTCTAATTAATATTTCTCAACCAGCATATTTAAGAAGCATTAAAGGAACAAATAACTTGTCAAATACAGTGAGTTATAAAGACTTTAATTTCCATTCTGATATAGGTCCCACCTCTTCTAGTCCCTAATGATGCCATATTTATGCATTTCTTGAGAAGCTCTGAGAGAAAAAAAAGGTGATTGTGCTTAAATGAAACGCAGATGAAAGAAGATCAACAGAAAGGCTTTGAGTAATCAAAATGAAATATAATATATAATATTTTGTCCTTTTTATACAATGGCAAGAGAGTATAAACAATGTGATTTTTCTTTTTGTTGCTTATTTTTCAAAGGAGAATGATGAAGAGGCGTTGTCCCACTTCAACGTCCCATTTTTACTGCTAAGCACAGTAACTTGGGATAGGCCTCTCTTTAACATACAAGTTATTCAAATGTATATAAGAAGATGCACATGTCTGCAAGCTCATGTGTGTATCATCTGGTCTAGCATAGAGTTAACAATCCTTCCCTTAACAATCCTTCTTCTCTAATTCTACAGATTGCATTGGGAACCTCAGGTAGGTCCTGGATTGAGCTCCAGGTAAAAGAGGCCTAAAATGGAAGTGTACATTTTAAATTCATTAATTTAATTGAATTAGCCATGTTGTAATGTTTGAGTGGGAGCAAAGTCATACCCTGACAGTTTGAAATGAATGTAAGACGGGAGTTCAAGAAAGGCTTTTCCCTCTTGGCCATCAGCATTTATAGAAAACGTGTTTCTCAAATATTTTCCATCTTGCTTGTTCATGTGTCAGATTAGACAACCCTAATGGTGAAACAGAAATAAAAATGTCAACATTTTAAAAGCCTGAGCCCTTATGAGATACATAGGTTCATATTTTGTAGTGGTAAAATGTTCAGACCAGCCTGGTAGTTTTATTGCTCTCTTCTTGGAGACAAATAAATCAATAAGGAGAGCACTTATAAAAACACTTCAAAGTAAGTAAGATCATAAAAAAGTGGATAGCTAGTTTTAGCATTTTATTTATTTTGCGATAAACTTTTGATGGTTTCTGTTGGTTTAGGTTATTTTGAAAAATACCCATATCACTCATCTACCTATTCGTTATTTTAGCTTAGCAACCTGATCATATGAAGAATGGAAATAAGAACTACTGATTTTACAATTTTTAAGAAGAAATATGAGTCAAAAAGACTAAGCATGTAGCATTTGCATGTGCACACAAACAAAAAGAAATAAGAGATCTTTGTGGGGAAGAGAGCCCTCCATCTTTTTTATAATAAATTATACCTTTCCTGAAAATCTTTTCAATCTGCAGCAATTAGATGGGTTAATCACTTCTGATCTAGGGGCATCTACTGACGTGATTAATTTGACTGTATATTAGCAGTGCTAGAAAATGCACCATGAATAAAGTACATACATTCTGAGTGGTGTTGACTTAGGCTGTTTACCATTTTAATCCATTAATAGTTGGTTTTCCTAATTATCTTGTACATAATATTAAATACTCTAATTGCTTGCTGAAATAGCTAGTTGAACTTTACTTCATAAAATCTAACATATGCAGTGTCTAATGTGTGTAACTGTCTTGAAGACTTAATTGTATATATCTAGAGAAGTAGAAGTGGATATTTTGTTTAAATATGGAAGGAGTAATAATAATCTGTGTGCCTTCCAAACAAATGCTTGCTTATGAAAAGGTAGGACGGTTGTGGTGTGAGGAGCCATAACTTGATATGTTGCAAACCTACTTCTTCTAGAGAGGCTCCTCATATTTACGCATGCTGTAAGAGTTTTGAAAAGATTCTCTGTGCTGTGTCTTGTCTTTCTAATTGTTTCATATTGGATGTCAAGAATACAAGTCTGATGTTACAGTAGAAGTCTTCATGACAAGGCAAATTAAAAAGACAGCTCTCATCAGAGATTCTTATAGAGACCCAAAGTCCTCATAAATTTACAGGTTTTGAAAGCTTTATTTAAGTAGTGACTGACCTGAATTCTTTCCTCTGTTAAGCAGACTCTGACACACTTGAATAAAAAAATTTAACAACTAAATTGTCAAGACATAGGACAGTAGCCTCTAATGGTCATATTTCTTTCACAGTATTCCAATTACCATTAACAAAAATATAGATTCAGTTTGCATAATTGTTTCTTTAAGACTAAAAGAAGATACTAATTGCAGTTGAAACGGGAATAGATCATACAAAAGAATACAATTAGCTAGTACTTGTAATTAAAGAACTTTAGTATTCACTGCCAACAACTGAACAAGCCTGTTTGATCTGCAGAACATAGGCTTTCAAAGTTTTTAGTTTCAAAAATCTGTGTTTTTTCTCAAAAGCAGGTAAGCCTCAAGATACACGTGAGCATAGTCTACAGGCAGAATCAGTTCCTAAAATTTAGGTTGCTATAAACTTACTGGTTGCTGTATGGTTGAAGAAACAGATAGATCTCATTTAGCAATATAATATTCAAAGCCAAGACTGAGGGCCGTCAAGATTCACTAAGGACTAATTTGGTCCTGGTTAGTGTAAATATCCCGAGATGGACTAAATCAGCAAATTAATTGAAATCATTGTTCAGGATCTGATCTTCTTCCTTTTAGCTTGGCCATGATGCTATGACCTAATTATTTTATGGTTTGTGTTCTAGTGGGTGGGATGACTTCATTGTACCTTGCTTGGATAAATGTTAATCATATAGTAGTCCAGATTCCTCCTGGTTATTTTGATTAGGTTAGCAAAAACTGTAAAGAGTAAATCCTTGTTCCCAATCTGCACTCATGTTCCATTAAAGTTTAAGGGAATCAGAACCCATGGAATGATTGCTACCGAGATACTTACTTTCACAATGAAAACACCTGCAAGTGCATAAAGCCACAACAAACCAGAAATAAATGTGACATTTTTATTAGTGTTGCCAAGGGTAACATTTCAAAACACTCAAAGCAGCAACCTAAATGATCACATATTGCATTATTGGGCAATTCAAATATTATGGTCCAACTCCCTACAACATGAAGATAGTCTTTATCGAATGAATTGGTTTCCTGTTTCTTTTTTCAAACTTTTGCTCTCCTTTTGCCTAGCAGCCTGCCAAGTTCTGAACACTAAAGATTACTATATCTTTAGCTGAAAATGTTGTTTCCTGCCTTTCCAATATTAATCAGAATGAATAGTGTACCCTAAGTTAGCCTTAGCCTTATTTTCCTGTATTAGATAACAATCACTGTTTCTTTCAATATTGCAGTCTTCGAACCTGCTTTAAACTGTGACTTAGAAATACCTTCAGGATGAGTTCTGATGGCATAAAAATCAGATTGTCCAAATATCTTTGCCAAGTACTTTAGATTTGCGTATGTGTCCCAGGAAGAGTACCAATGTGTGCCAGAGATATTTGCCAGTGTGTGCCTTGTATTTGAAGTAAACATATTTTTTGAGTGGCTTATTGTGGTGGTTTAACGCCAGCTGGCAACCAAGCCCCACGCAGCCGCTCGCTCAGTCCCCCACGGTGGGATGGGGGAGAGAATCGGAAGGGTAAAAGTGAGAAAACTTGTGGGTTGAGACAGTTTAAAGGTAAAGCAAAAGCCACGCACGCAAACAAGGAATTTATTGACCACTTCCCATGGGCAGGCAGGTGTTCATCCACCTGCAGGGAAGCAGGGTTCCATCACCCGTAATGGTTAATTGGGAAGAAAAAACACCATAACTCCCAACATCCCACCCACCCCTTCCTTCTTCTTCCCCCAGCTTTATGTGCTGAGCATGACGTCATATGGTATGGAATATCCCTTTGGCCAGCCTGGGTCAGCTGTCCTGGCTGTGTCCCCTCCCAGCTCCCCGTGCACCCCCAGCCTGCTCCCTGGCCGGCCAGCATGAGAAGTTGGACTGTCCTTGACTGCTTAGTGACAACCCAAAACATCAACACATTAACAGTTTCTCATCACAAATCCAAATCATAGGCTCATACTAGCTTCTATGAAGAAAATTAACTCTACCCTGGCTGAAACCAGGACACTTATAAACAACTATTTTAAAAAATATGAATATAGTCACTATTCTAAGATTATACAAGGTTTGTATCCATAGTCTTGCTTCTTATTTGTATAGAATGATGATAAACAAACATGATGAAACTGTAAAAGTCAATCTATCTGCCTTCTGAATATGACTGATATTTTCATCTTTGATCTCTTTCCTCCATTAAAAAAGGAGAATATGAACAGTTAAGGAAAAAAAGGTACAGGTAATGCTCCCAGAAATGTTGCAAACTCTTCCTACCACCCCTCCTTTTTTTTAGACTGAATTGAATAGGATCACAACCAGCATTTTTTAGAAGAAAATCCCTGTGATCAGGGATTTGATTAGCAAAAGAGTTGTGTTTCTGAGTTTTTTTTTCCTCAGAAAAAGGAAGCCTTTACATAGACCTTTTCTGGAGAACAGATGTGGGCCTAGAGAGGTAACCCAGGAAAAAAAGGGTAGATGTGAATATCCGCCTCAAGATCATGCCTGTGTTGCCTGTAGAGGTGCAAGCCAACTCTTCTGTCCCTAAATCTGGTCTTCCCAGTTTTGGAAGCCTGTTGCCACATTCTGAGACGGAACTAAATTTCTACTATAGATAAATGTCACTGGTGACATTTGTTTGGGCTTGAGAACTGAGATCCTTTGTGAGTAGTGATCAATTGTACATAAGTGTCGAGTGCATGGCCTCATTGGTATCATTCCAGTGATCTTTGTGTTTCCTAGTTACATAGTTGGGAGTGATTTATTTAAAAATAATTGATGAAAATGTTGTGTAGAATTTGGATAAACACAATCCATTTTGTGCTCTACCACAAAATTCTCCATTCCCCTTCAATTTAGCTTTTCAAATAGTTTTTGAAGTGTGAGAGTTAGTTTTTAATATATATATAATCCATGTTTTAATAGAATTGTGTTTATAAATATTGTAAATATTCTGCTGATTTTTTAAAGCAGGGTGGCCTATACTAAGTCAAACACCTTCTAAATGTCTATTATGTTCTGTAAAACTACATTTATGAACCAACTTTGTAATTGTACCTAAGGATGAAATCAGTTTTGCTTGACAAGTTTTCTTCCATAAAATCATGCTGACTGGCATTAGAGGTATCTTTGTCCTTCAGCTGGATTTGAAATCTGATTAAGTTGCTAGGCATGGCAGAAGAATAACTGAACCTTTGCTTCTTAGGCCATCCTGTTCACCTTATTCTATTAGCAATTTCTTCAATAACATTAGAGATTATATTTTGTTTGTTTATTTTTTTTAACTTCTCAATAATTCATTGTTTTAAAAAACCACATTTTTAGTAATTAACACTCACAGTCCAGACACCTCCTTGAGCAATTATGAAGGATATTAAGGCAAATAACACAAACCAGCTGATTAAAAAGTGGCTATTCCTAATGTATGTGTTTAACAGTCTTCTTGGTTAGTATCTGTTGAATCTGAATATTCTTTCTATGTTATTATTTACTATTTTATTATATCCATGGGGAATCATAGAATCATAGAATGGTTTGGGTTGGAAGGGAGCTTCAAAGATCCTCTAGTCAAACCCCCCTGCCATGGGCAGGGACATCTGTCATGAGAACAGGTTGCTTGAAGTCCCATCCAACATGACCTTTCATATTCCCAATGATGGAACATCCACAACTTCTCTGGGCAGCCTGCTCCAGTGTCCTACCACTGCCATTGTAGAAAAGGTCTTCCTTATATCTAGTCTAAATCTACCCTCTTTTAGTTTAAAACCATCACCCCTTGTCCTATCGCTACAGACCCTGCTAAAAAGTCTATCCCCATCTTTCATATAGGCCCCCTTTAAGTACTGGAAGGCTGCAAGAAGGTCTTCCTGGAGGCTTCTCGTCTCCAGGTTGAATAACCCCAACTGTCTCAGCCTGTCCTCATAGGAGAGGTGTTCCATCCCTCTGAGCATTTTGGTGGCCTCCTTTGGATCTGCTCCAACAGGTCCATGTCTTTCCTGTGCTGAGGGCTCCAGAGCTGGACGCAGGACTCCAGCTGGGGTCTCACCAGAGCAGAATAGAGGGGAAGAATTCCCTCCCTCGACCTGCTGGCCACGCTGCTTTGGATGCAACCCAGTAGACAGTTGGCCTTCCGGGCTGCGAGTGCATATTGCCAGCTCATGTCCAGCTTTTCATCCACCAGGACCCCCAAGTCCTTCTTGGCAGGGCTGGTCTCAATCCCTTCCTCCCCCAGCCTGTATTGGTACTGGGAGTTCCCCCGACCCAGGTGCAGGACCCTGCCCTTGGCCTTGTTGAACCTCATGAAGTTCACACAGGCCCATGCCTTGAGCTTGTCCAGGTCCCTCTGGATGGCGTCCCTTCCCTCAAGTGTATACACTGCACCACTCGGTGTCATCTGCAGACTTGGGGAAGGTGCACTCAAATGTAATAATGGATACATTCTATAATTAGAATTTCTCATTACCAATATACTTTAAAGATCTTTCTTTTCCCTCAAACCCTATCTTTGGATTAATTTCTTCCTATTTTATTTTGCTGCTATTCATGTTTACATAATTAGGCAGACTTTGTGAAGCATATTCAGGAAAACAATACTTGTCTGAATATTTTTCTCAAAGCATTATGGACTATTAATTTAAACCTGCTCAGTAAATGTTTTAATTTTTGAGTTTAATCCATTTCTCAAGTATATTGCAATGATCAACATTCTTTCCATATCAGACTTTTTGCACATCAACTCCAAAGTATAAAATTAAAGTTGCATGAAACCTTGGTTGTGTTTCCTGTCACTCACTCAACCTGATTACAGATTTGTTATTGTATAAGGCCAGTCATTTTCTAGTCTAGAATAAAAGTATGAATTTTGTGTGGGTGTTGTCTACCTGGACTTTAGTAAAGCCTTTGACACTGTCTTTCTCCCACAACATTCTCCTGGAGAAACTGGTGGCTTGTGCCTTAGACAAGTGCACTCTTCGCTGGGTAAAAAACTGGCAGAGTGGCCAAGCCCAGAGAGTTGTGGTGAATGGCGTTAAATCCAGTTGGCGGCCGGTCACAAGCGGTGTTCCCCAGGGCTCAGTTTTGGGACTGGTCTTGTTCAATATTTTTATCGATGATCTGGATGAGGGGATCGAGTGCTCCGTCAGTAAGTTTGCAGATGACACCAAGTTGGGTGGGAGCATTGAACTGCTGGAGGGCAGGAAGGCTCTGCAGAGGGATCTGGACAGGCTGGATCAATGGACCAAGGACAATTATATGAGGTTTAACAAGGCCAAGTGCCAGGTCCTGCACTTGGGTCACAACAACCCCATGCAACGCTACAGGCTTGGGGAGGAGTGGCTGGAGAGCTGCCTGGTGGAAAAGGACCTGGCGGTGCTGGTTGACAGCCGGCTGAACATGAGCCAGCAGTGTGCCCAGGAGGCCAAGAAGGCCAACAGCATCCTGGCCTGTATCAGAAATAGTGTGGCCAGCAGGAGTAGGGAAGTGATTGGGCCCCTGGACTCAGCACTGGTGAGGCCGCACTTCAAATCCTGTGTTCAGTTTTGGGCCCCTCACTACAAGAAGGATGTTGAGGTGCTGGAGCGTGTCCAAAGAAGGGCAACAAAGCTGGTGAGGGGTCTGGAGCACAAGTCTTATGAGGAGCGGCTGAGGGAACTGGGGTTGTTTAGTCTGGAGAAGAGGAGGCTGAGGGGAGACCTCATCACTCTCTACAGCTACCTGAAAGGTGGTAGTAGTGAGGTGGGTGTTGGTCTCTTCTCCCAAGTAACTAATGATTACACAAGAGGGAATGTCCTCAAGTTGCACCAGGGGAGGTTTAGACTAGATACTGGGAGAAATTTCTTTCCTGAGAGAGTGGTCAAACATTGGAACAGGCTGCCCAGGGAAGTGGTGGAGTCACCATCACTGGAAGTGTTCAAAAAACATGTAGATGTGGTGCTCCTGGACATAGTTTAATGGGCATGGTGGTGTTGGGTTGATGGTTGGCCTCGATGATCTTAAAGGTCTTTTCCAACCGTAATGATTCTGTGAACTTTTGTGAATTCTATGAATGAATGGTATTCTTCATCAGAAGGTCAATACTGGTGAAATGTAAACCTTTGTCTGTTTGATTTTACACAGCTTGAAAACATGCCAGCTTCTCTTCCCCCTTAAGACTGGGTAATTTTTGACAGCATCATGTGATGGTGTTATTAAGCAGAGGAAAATTAACAACAAATTGTTAATGCAATACAAAACCCCCCTTAAAATACTAGAATAAAAAGGCAAGTGTTATCTTGGATTGACTTTTGCCATATGTATGTTGTTTTATTTTACTTTATAATGAGCTTTAATCTCATCTGATGATTCAAATAAATAGTAGAATAGCATAAAGTAGCTGTTATCATGATAGAAATACAAAGTTGATAAGAAATGTATGGTAATTATTATGCTACAGTAACATGGGCTTGAATTTTAGTATTCAGAATTTTTTTAGGCACTTAGGTGATACCCTGATTTAATGGCAAGTGTTAGTGAAATAGCTCCATTGATTTAATAAATATGAAGTAAGGCCTGTACCAAGTTGACATCTTTTATACTTAGCTGACATTTTGTGTTTGGGAGTGAAAGAAAGAACTCTTAAAAATCTCCATAGGTAAATGACAGAGAAAGAGAATGAGCAACTGTAATAATTTCCTTTGCTTCACTCTTAATCTGGCAAGTAACCTGTTCTGGCAGCTTCTTCAAGAATGTACTTGAAGCAAGAACAGTTTATATTATATCAGGTGCTGTGCATAAAAAGAAGATGACCAAATTCCTGTTAGCTTTTTCTTGTAAAGATAACAAACCAATTTTAATTGTGTGGATTAGTACATCTCTATTTTTACTGTATTTTATACTTCTAATGGATTGTCATATTTATCACTTCATTAAAAGATCAAGATCATTGCTTTAAAATAGAAAGGGAACCTGAGTGATTGACTCAGGTCATCATCCAGTGCTGAACAGGCTCCTGCTGGATACAGATTTTACAGTGTTTGTTTAAATCTACCTAGAGTAGCTGAGATGGAGCACGCCCCGTCAACATTGCCTCGCCTTTACCAAATCAGAAGAGAACTAGGGTATATTCCTCAGTTTTCTTGTTGTCCTTTTCCTTGCACATCAGCTGCAGCACTAATTATGATGGAAACCCTTTGGAAAGAATGGGTTGCCTTTTATAAATTGCAAGGTGAGAATGCAGTGGGGATGTACTGTATTTCCTCAGAGTCAGTGGCTGGTCTTTGGGAGAGGCCTTGGATCGATGCTAGAAGCAGCCCAGTGTCCTGCACACACCTGAGGCCTGTGGCACAGGTATTCTGTCTGCAGGCCCATTTGTTGCATGGACCTTGGACGTATGTCGTAGCCTTGTCTCTGGGTCTTTCTCTGGCCTGGTCTGCTGCTTTTTCTGACTGGACTTCCCAGCTGAACCTTGGACTGCATTTAGTGCTTGATCGTGTCTGCTGTGCACTGCATTGGTGAAGAAACCTCTTAATATCACCACGTGGCCCTGCTCAGGTCTTGCGGGACTGTGTCCTGGTCAGGGAGTGCAGAGCTCTGACCCTCAGCTCCTGGGTGGCTCTCCTTCACGGAGCAGCCCTGCTCTTGTTTCCACATGCCACCACCATCCACCAAATCCATGTCGAGGGGACAGACATCTGACACCATGGCTAGTGCTTAAGTGATATAAAGTACTTTTAACAGAGCTCTGTTAGTCTAGAACATTAGTGCAAAGAGCAATGTTATAAGATACAAAAAGAAAATGGATATTCCATGGAAAGCTAATGCCCTTCATAGTTGAGATTCAAATCAGAAAAGAAATTGGGTGGATATCTTTGATATTTAGTTATTGATATATTTGGTTTCTACACTTAGGTGTTGTTCATGCCACTGTGTTTACTGATAAGAGTTATGTGTTCTCCCCCCATACAAAAGAAATCCATTGATGAGATCTAGGTGTTGGTGTAATTATAGTGATTTTCTTATTTCTAGCACAGCACTGGTGTCTGGAATCCCTTGTTGGGGTCACAGTCATGAAGTTCTGGGCACAGACATGGAAATGCTCTGTGCATCAAAGGGTTTATCATCTGTATATAGAAAGTACAGAAGTGTCCAATGTGTAAAGAATGGAAGTTGCTTCCTCAAGGTCACCTCAGGTTAAAGTCCGATAAAAAGACTACAGGATTTGTTGAAGTTGTGCCTTACCCACTGGACCATGTTGCTTCACTTGGAAATGCATTAGAAGTATAGTATGACATTAGTGTGGGAAATAGGAAAATGAGGTTATTCAGCTACTGGATACTTTAAAAGTATTTGAAATACATTAGTGACAGAATTGGGTTTAAAAGCATCAGTTTCTGTTTTACCTGCAGCATTTGCACAATCAGTACTTGTCTGCCTGGATAATTAAAGAAGTGTTAATGGTACCAATTAAGAAGTGAGAATGTGATTTATTGCTCTTTTTTGCTTTCCAGGTCAGAGAAGATGCAATAGGAAAATACATATCCAGCAATCTAAAGACAGTTTAAACTGAAATAGTTCTTGCAATTTCGGCATTTAATTAAAAGCTTTAAAGTTTAATTAAAAAGTTAAATCATTTGTCTATTTCTGCAGAAAAACACAGTGCTTTTGTGTTTGGATCAATTATATAACATAAAACAGTGCGATAAGTATACTATTTTCTGGTCTGAAGTGATAGCATTTTTCATGCATAACAGCACAACACATAAAAATGTATTCAGGATACTAGAAGCAAATAGAAATATTGTTCTATTAAGCATAACGTGAGAGTGTTTTAATCTAAAAGGATATTTTTTCCTTATTTTTGGGGATAGTACAAAGACAGAAAGCTTTTTTTAACACAGTGAAAATAATGAAGAGGAAAAGTCTTTTCTATTATACTTTAAACTTTCAAAATAACAACCGTTTGCATTTATATAGAGGTAATAAACACCTAAAGAAGGAGATGTCAGTGGGAATTGTTTAATTAGCAGTGTTTCTGAGGTCATATTTTAAACAATATTAAATAGTAGGATTTAAAATTCAGAAATATGTGATTTCATCTCATGACTTACACCTACCTTTTCAAAAGCGCTGGCAAATAGAGTAACAGACTTCTGAATGTCACAGAAATTAAAAAACGCTCAGAAGAAATACAGTTGGGAGGAGAAGTAAATAAACTGTGTCTAGAAGTAAATAATGCCTATTCAACACTCGCCTTTGAAAATAACAGGAGCTGCTAGATATTAAAAATAATTCTACTCTTTAGGCATATAAATAAGAACAAAGTTCTTAAAAACTTTTTTTCCTCTGTGTCAATGAGCAACTGTTCATTTTGATAAATACCCTCGCTCATGCCACCTGGTCATGGAGATTGGACTCAACCTGAGCACTGTAGATAAAACGTGGGATAGAGTGCCTGTTCGCTGAAATAGTGTGTGCTAGGGACCACTCCTGGTAGGCACCATAGACATGACTGATCCGGATTTAGCTCCTTCTACTCTATGTAATCCTCCAGTACTATCTCATCAGGCTGTATGTAGACTGTCTTGCTGCCTTATGCCATACTCCACTGTAATCACGACATAGCCTCAATTTCATCTTCTAGAAACATTCATTTGATCAGTTGTCACACAACCTTCAGATAATTTCATACCTGTCAGAATTGAACTGACACCCTCCCACCCACGCACCAACAATAAAAATAATGTCTTCTGGTCACAGGGACTCCACAAAGGGTTCAGGGGAGACCTAGAGTCAAATGTGACGTAGCCAGGCTGTGCCACTGGCAGGCTCAGAGATCAGTCCCTGACCTTCTTTTGTTTATATGGATACACATCATAACTGGTAAGATTCTGGAATGCTGTCCTAAAGATTTACATCTGATTCCTGCTATTTCCACAGTCTTTTCTACATGATATTAGATGCTACTTCATCTACTTCTTTTTCTGCTTGCATTCTTTGTTTTCTGGCTGCCCTGCTAGAGCACCTTAGGACTATTTGAAAAATACTGTCATACCTGAAAATAGACAGCTGTTCCTTCAGCATCTTAAACTCAGTCTAATGTGTTTTTGGCTAATAGATGAGACATGTGATAAAGTTCCAAAGTAGGCCTTCTTCATTTGTCTATGCACAATTTCTCCATTTATAAAATAGAATAATTCCCTTTTACCCTCTTCAAATGACGTTATGAAAATGTAGTTTTATTAATAAAGAGCTCTGTGTAGTATCATTAAGAACTGTAAAGCATTTGACAATAAATATTTTTTTTCAGAGCAAGGCTTGAATTATCTACAGTAATATAGCAAGGCAGTATATATACACAAAACATTAAAGAACAATTCATTAAATAATAAAGGTTGGGATAAAAAAAGTGCTGTACGGAAGTCTGTGCCAAAATAATGCAAGTGCGTAAATGGGCTGAATTACGACTGCTAACAACAACATTAATTGTGGCATATCCTAATTTTTAAATAAAGTCTGTTAACCATTATAACATTTACAAATGCAGTTTCGAGAACATAAAAAACATGTGCCTCTTACTTTTGTTGGAGAGTAACACAGGTATTTTTCCATGGTCTTTTTATTTTTTTGTATCACTCAGGTGTAGAAGAAACATCATAAAAATTGCATTGAGCGTGCATACCTCAACTTGTATAATATAATTATTAGGCTGTACTTCAAAAGAATGATAGTCCTACACTAGTGGAAATAAAGGGTAGAGTAATCAATGCCGATGATGACTTTTATATGCAAAACAATAGAATCTACTGAAATATTGTTGAATATGAAATGCCATCAATAGACTGTGAAATGTCATAGGTGCTGTGACAATAGTTCTCTTATCTGAAGGCAGTTGTAAAAATATGAAACAAGTCTTACAATGTGTAAGCTATGAGAATGAGGTTGAATTTATAAAGCAGTCAAGAGTGTGCATTTTATAGATGGTCTAACAGAGACTGTATGAGGTAAAAATGAATCACCTGTTTAATTTTATCTACTGTCAACATCAAGATTAAAATGTTCTTTTAAAATATTCATCTTCCCTGTAAAATGTGTGACTAAATGACTGGAATTATGTTTTATATATGCCTAATCCTAATTTCTCTGCCTTTTTCAAGCAGGTTAATTATATTCGTGGACCTTTGTCACATTATTCACTTGGAAGGCCTTGATTATGCATTACACATCAACATTTCATAACTCAACACCCAAGATAAGTACTGTACTCAAATGTGAGATGACATTATTAAGTCTTAAAGCTCTAAAAATAAATATGAATCATAATATGAGGGTTTTCTTAGTTAGAAATAACTTATCCAGCATCGAGGTAGACTTTGATTGTGTTCTATTGCAGAGTTCAAAAATTGTTTTGCATAAAGAGTGCTCATGGCAGAGCTGATAATGGGAACAATGCTGGGTTTATCAATACACAGATTATTTTCCTAGAGGTTAAATTTAAGAGAACCTTTCTCAATTTATCACTTAACAATAATCCAAGCTAAATGTGTTTGGACATAATCATATAGAGCGTTCTATAGGTTAAACACTTTCTTTGTCTGCATGGTATTCCACAGATTTTGGTATGGAAAATTTAGTCCAGAGAAGTTAAGAGTTCCTTTCTGTTAGATAATAGCTAGATAAAAAATGGCTGTGCCTGGATCTCTGTGTGGAAAACAGGCTGCCAGTTTTCCCATTCCATATAACAGTTTATAGACTTGTCAGGCTATATGCTAAGCGCTGGAGGAAAAAAGAGCTGGTGTGCAGTAAGCAACTCACTGAAATTCTGGCTACCAGATTGGACACAGGAGTTTCTTTACTGTCGTCATCTGTGTGAAATTTCATCACTGTTGATCTCATGTCTTTATATTCAGACAGTAATATGGGTATATTTCTCCAGTTTCTCTTCTGAAGAGAAGTCTTGAACTCTGCTGCTGCACTGAAAGAAGCCTGAAATGTGTGGATATTGGCACTTTAACCTATGTATTCCAGGCTTGCCCCTGGAATAGTTTATCTACTATTAATATTATATTGATTGCTCCGAAGTTAAAATGTGGTCATGCAACTTTAACTGTGGAATTCAAGATTAGGATGTCCCTTTATTGGATGTAAATGGCAAGTAGTTAATGTAAGACACTGTTGTACTAGTGCTGTCATATTGTGGGTCTACCTGCTTAGTAGCCCAGACTAAACCACTCCAAATCCAAGACGTATCTAATCTGTCTGTTTAGCATTTTTCTCTTGTTTATTATCTTCTGTCACATCTTTATCGCTTACTTTTAAGGGCTGATAACTTTGCCAATATGCTAAGTACCTTCAAATTCCAACATTACCAGTATTTTCAATTAAGGTCACACATTCTGATGAACCTGTAACTGGATGTTTCCATGTCTGCAATGCTAGAGGTGTCTTGTGTGGACCTTCATTAATCCTTTGATGGCAAAAGAAGTCCTGCTCAGTGGCCTGTTGTTTATCTGCTGATCAAGTTACTTGGTCGGATACATCATTGTTTCCACTGTGCAGTCGTAATAGTTAGGCTGCTTTTCTAAGCAGGAATGCTTCTGCCATTGCCTGCAACTGGGACTTGGGCTTTGCACTGATGAAAGCAGTAGACATTGAATTTGGTCTAGAAGTAGATGCCAAATAGAGAGAAATACCTAAGTGAGGCAGACTGGATTACCTCCCACTAGTTTTCAGAAAAACCTTTAGATTCTATGCGTTACCACTGAAGCTATTTTCAGTAGACTGGATTGCCCCACTGGGCAAATCTATCAAAATTTTAATTTTAAAAAGTACCTAAGTTAAAATGAATGCCATACAAATGGTCTTTGTCTAACCAAATCCAATATATAAAATCTTTATTAGCATATAGTAGAGTAGAATATCTTCCTATTAAAACAGAAATAAGAAATAAATTCCTTTTGGAAAGATAAGCTCTATGGTTTACATGCAGCTTGTGAATTGCTTTTTTTTGTTGCTGGCATCTGCTTTTTTTTCTGCATTGTGACTCACCGTTAGAATAAATATATGTTTTACATGCTGTGTTCTTGATTGTGCACTCAGCTTCCTAATAATGGATGGTACACCACGATAATAATTGTAATGTACCAACACTCTTAACACTTTCTGTGTAGGTGCAATTAACCAGCTATGCAGATGGGCTATCAAAGTGCTGTTCTGCATGACTGTTGTATAATCAGGTACCTTATAGGCTAACATAGCTTTAGCTCAGGTTAACAGTGACAAAGCAAACTTCTTAGCCATTGGGTCTCATAACAGTGTTTGGGCATGTGGAGCACACAGTAGAATGTGTTGTGTTATTAAGGCTGAAACAGCATGAAAGGAAGAATATAGTGGGTTTCAGGGAATTGTAAGACAAATTATGGGAAGTTCTTTTGTGCGTCAAACACTTAGGATGCCTCTAGGAGGTGACAAAGTAGACAAAGAATGGTAGGATGGGTAAGAGCAGAGAAAAGAAACATGCCTTTGTCCTTGCTGATATTAGTGTTTCCAGTAACTGACCTCTATTTTTCATATTTCATAGGACGAAATAGATGATTAACTTGCATGCAATTTCTCCTATCTTGGGTTCAAACAGACACTCAAAGGAAGTGCGCCATTTGTATATGGCTCTTATTTTTATGTTGTTGGTCGGGCAAGTTTATTTGCTGTATTTTTGATGGCCACTTTTGAAAGCTGATGCATGTAGTCATGATCAGTCTGTAAACTGTACTTTGAAATAAATAAAAGAAATCATGAAGGTAAAAAGTTTGAAAGATTTTTTCTTTTTGAATTTTGAATTTATAACTTGTCCCTCATAACGTTTTGGTGACAAGGAAATGAAGGTAAGATATAAGAATTTATTGGCAAACAAATAAGAACAACAAAGAGTCTGCTGAGTAGAGCATTCAGAGCTAAGCTTAACTGCTAAATTAGTGGCAGTAACAGCAGAAAGTCACTGCTCTGTGCCACAATAAACTGAAGTATTAGTTACCCTTAATATGTGTACCACTTACTAAGTTCACCTGGTGTAGAGAAAGAAAGTTCTGCCATGGGTAGCTTCCTCAAGAATTCAGTAGTTGCTTAATAAAGAAAAAAATGTTATGGATTTTCCTGTGGAATTACCAATGTGCTGCAGTTAGAATACCAGCCTGGATAGATCATTTCTTCAATTCAGCGTACTACTACTTCTGCTCTTTGAGAAGGTCTACACATCTTTGTTACATCTGTGAATCATTTAATAAATCTTAGGGCTTCATTTTTTACCCTCAAGAATATGCCTGAATTTTTTATATCAAGTTCAACCTCAAACAGTCTATGCAGATGTTACATAGTTACTTCAAGCTAAAATATGTTTTCATACCCCTGAGGTATAAAGTGAAAAAGTCTTTCTTTTGAAGAGAGGACTTCTCACCACCACCTTCCTGGACTTTGTATCCATGAATAAAGTCAGTTGAAGCTAGAGTGTTGAATACATTCAGTATTCAGTATTCAGAGTCAGTTGAAGCAAGCGCTGCCTACATAGGAAAAGTACATCCCGACGGGATGAAACAGCATGTGAGGTGTGCAAGCTTGCATTGGAAGCCAGGTGCGTGCTCCAGCCTGGTGACCAGTGTAAGACGGGGTATAGAAGGAATGGGAAGAAAAAGGAGAGAGGTTTAGCGTTGCTAAGGCAGGAGGCAAGGGACTAAATTATGAGAGCGATGGAGGAGGTGCACTAATGCAGGTTTGGAGAGCTCACCACCAGGGGGTGTGATGATGTCAGGAGCATGTTATGCCACCCTGTGGGAATTTGGGTGCCTTCTGTTAACGCTGAGCTCTCAGCTGTGCGTGCCAGGTAAAAGGGCTGCAGGAACAGGTCGCAACACTGCACAGTGGGCTGGGACTCGGAGGGAGAGGTAGCGTTTCACCGTGCGCTTGGAGACAGGTTGATGCCTTTGGCACGTGAGGGGAAGGGTGCACAGCCGGGGGGTCCGTAGGCTTCCCCTGCTTCCCCTATCACAAGGAGTGCCCCAGCGCAGCCAGGAAGCTCATCCCACAATCTGCGATTGTTTCTGCTTGGGCTGGAGCTCTGGGAAACTGCTACGTCGGCTGTGGGGAAGGCGAGCACCGCAGACCTTCAACCGCTGGGCCAAGAGGTCCGGCTCGCATCCTCGCAGGGCCCGGACACTGACACGGGACAGGACACCAAGTGTCAGTGGGAGAAGGGGTCCAGGACTGCTGCTGCAGGGAGTGAGGATCCGTTAGAGAATCACAACTGAGCTTGGACCCCAGGAGTCCCGGCCCAGGTGTGGAGCTTGTGAGAGTGCGTGCTTCCATTAGATGTGTCAGGAGGCAAGCCTGGGGTCTTGCCCCAGTGGCAGAGTCATAATCCCAGCTGCACGGTGCCAAAGCCCAGCTGGTGCTGTGGCAGGTCGTGCTCCACCTACACGGTCCTTCTCTTGTAACAGGCTGCCGAAGGCTATGCGAGGGGAGCCATCACACTGGAGCCTGGGGCTGTCCCGCAGCTGCTACTAAAATTTCTCCTCCCTCTTGAGGAGGAATATCCCCTGTTGTGGGGAAAACACAGCCCCGATGGCAGCGGCCATGTGCAAGAGATTCCGATTCAGGTGCTGTGCTTTGACTTGGCTTTGCGGATTTCATTTTTATTCCTAATTTATTGGTAAGAGGCCTCATGAAATCAAAACAAAGAAGAGTTAAGAGCAAGGACTGAGAAAGTAACCTTGGGAATAGAAACATCCTAGCAGGAGTGCTCAAACAAGGATGAGAAGAAAGAAATCACTTGGCTGTACAACAGAAGGGGCAAATATGCAAGGAGAAGAAACTATCCTCGGGAGACCTGTGACCATAAAAGGGAAAAAGGAGTAGGGGGCTGACTCCCCAAACAACCACCGACGACCACCCGAGACCCCTGCGCATGCGTAGCATAGTTTTGCAATGCCAGCCTTACGTAAATGTAGTAGATAGGCAGGGAGGTGGAGATTTCTCGGGAAACATGTGAATATTCATGTCTTTAAGGTATCTAAAGGATGAACTTTTGTTTCAAGGCACACATATTAGGCGGAGCAATCCCGCATGCATCCAGCACTGCAATAAAGAATGCCTGCCTTCTAAAGCTTCAAACTAAGTGTTAGAGGGTTTTCTTGCTGACCTTTAGCCACTAATCGCAATTGCTTCTCACCCAGATGGATGCCTCTGGCAAGGGTCTGGCTCCATCCTCTCCCCGTCCTCCCTGCTGCCTGCCGGTGCCCACGGGCAGGGAAGAGCCCCTGTGCTCTGCCCGCTCTGTCTGCTCCCGGAGCCCCGGCGCAGCCCGCAGGTTCTCCCACCGCTCCTCCTTGCCATTCTGGAAGATGGCGCTGGCAGTTGCTCGGATCACCGGGAGTCTCCCCAGATCAGCGGGCAGAGCGCGGCCTCGTGCTGGCACGGCATGGCTGCCCCCAGCCCTGGCCTGCTCCCCAGCCTGTCACACAGCCACGTGGTAAATGGTTTAATGAACTCCCCGAAAGGACCGCTGCCGGCCCGAGCTGGTGTTCACCCGCTGCTCTGCTTGGCCGTCTCTCTCTTCAGTGACCGTCAGGCGGATGCCCTTTCCATGGGGCAGGGAGAGCCGCAGCTCGTTGCCCTGAAGTAAGGGAGAAGAAGCCACATCACAACACGCAACGCCGGCAAGCAGGCAGCAGGTGGGGGCAGCAGTGGGGGCAGTCCTGCAGGTGCCAGAGGAGAAGCTGGGGGCCTTGGCCAAGGAGGAGCAGGGGGCAGATGACAGTAGCACAGAGCTGTCCCAAGCAGAAGTCACCATCTGCAACACCTGGGTCAACCCCTTGGGCCCAGAACTCTTCCAGGACCACCCCCAGGAGGCGTGCACCCAGCCCAGCAGCTTGGGACCAGAGGTGGTAGGAGAGGCAGCCGGAGACCTGCAGAGCGTGTCTCCTGCCCCAGCGAGTCCCAAGGATGCCGAGCCAGCAGCTTCTGCCCAGGCCAGAGCTCCTGAGGAAGAGGGGCAGGGCATCCCTCTCTCTCCCGCGGCACAAGAAGATGCACCAGTACCAGCTGCCAGTGAGCAGGCTGCAGCTGCAGAGGCAGAGAACCAAGCACCTGCCCCACACGGCCCCATGGCTGATGAGAAGGCTCTGCAGGCCATGGCCCAGTACATAGTGCAGGAGGCCGTGAGGAGGGCTGTGCTTGCAGTCCAGGGACTTGACCAGCAGCCGCCACAACAGCGGGACCTGGAACAAAGCACAGATGTAGCGATGGTTGCAACACCTGCAGCACCGCAGGACACCAAGTCTCCCTTGGCTGAAGAGCCTCAGGGAGAAGACACCACAGCCCCTCTGGTCCCAGCAGCACACAAGGACGAAGAAAGCACAGCTTCTCCCTGGCCTGGCCACCAACAAGGAGATGGCAGCTCCACCACTGTCTCCCCAGCAGCGCATGAGGGTGCAGTGGCTTCATTACTGCCTCAAAGCCCTCTGGCACATGCTGGCGCACCCCACCTTGAGGAAGAGGGGCAGCACGCACCTCTCGCTCCCGGGGCACAAGAGGAGGCACCGGTACCAGCTGCCAGCAAGGAGCCTGCAGCCACAGAGGCAGAGATACAAGCACCTGCCCCACACAGTCCCATGGCTGATGAGGAGGCTCTGCAGGCCAAAGCCCGGTACACAGTGAGCAAGGCTGTGAGGAGGGCGGCGATTGCGGTCCAGGGACTCAACCAGCAGCTGGCGGAACAGTGGGACATGGATGTGGCGATGGCTGCAACCTGCAGCACCACAGGACACCGAGTCCCCCTTGGCTGAAGAGCCTCAGGGAGAGGACACCACAGCCTCGCTGGTCCCAGCAGCACATGACAATGAAGAAAGCATGGCTTCTCCCTGGTCTGGCCACCGACAAGGAAAGGGCAGCTCTACCACTGTCTCCCCAGCAGCGCACGAGGGTGAAGTGGCTTCATTACTGCCTCAAAGCCCTCTGGCACATGCTGGCACACCCCACCTTGCCCCAGCAGCAGACAACAAAGAAGATGTAGTGCCTTCGTCCTTGGAGCGGTACCGGTGGCACCAGGCGACACAGGCACACATGGCCGGCGCTCAGCACCCCGAGGCGCCAGAGGCAGACGCAGTGCCCAGGGTGCGAGTGATAGGGAGATTCCTTGTGGTCCCTGTGTCACCTCCTCCCTTCCCTGCCTCTGCCCTTGCTATCCCCATGCAGGCGGCCTCCATGCACTCCTCCGGATGCAGGGATGTGTGTGACGACGACTCAGGTACGTCCACGAGTCGATCGCCAGCCCGGCAAATGGCACTCAGGCCAGGCCAGGCCAGGCGCACTGCGCGCATGGGGGCTGGCTGCATCCCGGCCACCCCTCCCTGGGGAAAGCCCTGGGTGGCGCGGGGCAGGCAGGAGCTTGTCTGTCGCCCACCCGGCCCCTCGCCTACAGCTCTCCTCCCCCCACAGGCATCGCCGCCCTCGTGCTGCCCGCCCAGGCTCAAAGGCAACGGCCACCCTCCCTCTTCAGGAGGGCTCTGCGGGCTCTGCGTGGGACTTTCTGCTGCAGCTGCATCACGGGACAGCAAGAGCTGCAGCACCCTGCTGCCAGCCCCCGGCAGGTCACCAAAGATGGCGGCTGGCCCTGAGACTGCGCAGTGTCTGGAGGGCGCAGCACGGGGAGGCACACGAGGGATGGGCGCATGGATGGTGCCCCATGCATCCTGCTGCCCTGAGGTCATCGTGCTGCCAGTGCCGCTCGGCCGTGGACGCTTGCTCAGGACCATAAAAGACATCAATTGTCCCCCAGTGCTCGTCTGTGCCTGGTGTGTCTCGGGAGAAAGATGGGTGCGGGCAAGGCCCATGCCGGTGGTGTGTGCTGGGAGGAGCCGGAGAGTCTCCCCAACAGCTTTTCCAGCTTGTCAATGGTGTCCCCCTGCTCCACGGTGCAAAAAGACAGTGCTGCTGGCTGAGCACTGCAGCCCACATCTGCCCCACGGCCCAACTGCCTGGGGGCAGCTCTTGGCAGGCAGCCTCGCTTTCGCCCCTTGCTGACCCACGGGCCGCCACGCAAGGAGCCCTGCCTGCAGCGGGCATCAGACCCAGCACAAAGAAAGAAAGGCAGGAGACGGGGAGAGCCAGAAAACCCGAGACTGTCCCTTCCTCAGTCCTGTCAGCAACTCTACAATGAAACTGTACCATCTGCCAGGATGCAGCCCTGCCCTGCGCCCGGACGGCTGATGCCGTGCCCACTCTCTCGCAGAGAGCTGCTCCTGGGGACACAGGAGGGGTGCGGGGAACGGAACAAGGATGAGCAGAGGCTGCACAGGGCAAGGAGGGGGCCTCCGCAGTGGCGAGAGCCCCAGGGCAGGGGGTCAAGCTGCAGGAAGTGTGGGTTGCGCTCAGGGGCCGCAGCAGCACGAACGAGGTGCAGGAAAGAGCTCGCTGAGAGGATGGAGCAGCGGGGGTGGCTCTTGGCTGGCAGGTGAGCACCTGCCAGCACCAGAAGCCAGCTCCAAATCTAAGGGAAGTGGCTGCCCCAGGCTCTCCGCTGAGGTGATGTAATGCTCCACTCTCTCAGGAACGACATTTTTCCTAATATCCAATCTAAAGCTCCCCTGGCGCAACTTGAGGCCATTTCCTCTCATCCTATCGCTGGATACATGGGAGAAGAGACCAACCCCCACCTCGCCACAACCCCCTTTCAGGCAGTTGTAGAGAGCGATGAGGTGTCCCCTCAGCCTCCTCTTCCCCAGACTGAACAACCCCAGTTCCCTCAGCCGCTCCTCATAACACTTGTTCTCCAGACCCCTCACCAGCTTCGTTGCCCTTCTCTGGACACGCTCAAGCACCGCAATGTCCTTCTTGTAGTGAGGGGCCCAACACTGAACACAGGATTCGAGGTGCAGCCTCACCAGTGCCCAGTACAGGGGCACAATCCCTGCCCTGCTCCTGATGGCCACACTAGTGTTGATTGTTGTGGTTTAGCCACAGCTGGCAACTAAGCTCCACACAGCTGCTCGCTCGCTCCCTCATGGTGGGACGGGGGAGAGAATCGGAAGAGTAAAAGTGAGGAAACTCATGGTTTGAGATAAAGACAGTTTAAGAGGTAAAGTAAAAGCCGCGCACGCAAGCAGAGCAAACGAGGGAATTCATTCACCATTCCCTGTGGGCGGGCTGGGGTTCAGCCACCTCCAGGGAAGCAGGACTGGTTTCTTGGGAAGAGAGATGCCAGCACTCCGAATGTCCCTCCATCCCTTCCTTTCTTTTTCATCCCAGCTTTATATACTGAGCATGACGTCATACGGTATGGAATATCTCTTTGGCCAGCCTGGGTCAGCTGTCCTGGCTGTGTCCCCTCCCAGCTTCCTGTCCCGTGCACCCCCAGCCTTCTTGCTGACAGGCCAGCATGAGAAGCTGGACTGACCTTGACTGCTTAGCAACAACTCGAAACATCAGCACCTTATCAACATTTTCTCATGCCAAATCCAAAACATAGCCTCACACTAGCTTCTAAGGAGAAAATTTACTCTCTCCTGGCAGAAACCAGGACACTGATACAGTCCAGGATGCTCTTGGCCTTCTTGGCCACCTGGGCACACTGCCGGCTCATGTTCAGCCGGCTGTCAACCAGCAGCCCCAGGTCCTTTTCCGCCGGGCAGCTCTCCAAGCCTGGAGCGTTGCACGGGCTTGTTGCGACCCAAGTGCAGGACCCAGCACTTGGCCATATTAAACCTCATACAGTTGACCTCTGCCCATCAATCCAGCCTGTCCAGATCCCCCTGTAGGGCCCTCCTACCCTCCAGCAGATCAACACTCCCACCCAACTTGGTGTCGTCTGCAAACTGACTGAGGGAGCACTCGATCCCCTCATCCAGGTCATCAATAAAGATATTGAACAAGACAGTCCCCAGAACCGAGTCCTGGGGAGCACCACTTGTGACCGGCCAACAACTGGATTTACTTCCGTTCACCAGGACTCTCTGAGCTCAGCCACCCAGCCAGTTCTTAACCCTGTGAAGAGTACGCCTGTCTACGTCACAAGCTGCCAGCTTCTCCAGGAGAATGCTGTGGGACATGCTGTCAAAGGCTTTACTAAAGTCCAGGTAGACAACATCCACAGCCTTCCCCTCATCTACTAGGCACATCATCTGGTCAGGTGGGCCAAGTCTTTCATGAACCCGTGCTGGCTGGGCCTGATCTCCTGGTTGTCCTGCACATGCCCTGTGAGCACTCTCAAGATGAACCGCTCCATGATCTTCCCCGGTACGGAGGTCAGGCTGACAGGCCTGTAGTTCCCAGGATCCTCCTTCCAGCCTTTCTTGTAGATGGGCGTCACATTGGCAAGCCTCCAGTCTTCTGGGACCTCCCCTGTTAACCAGGACTGCTGATAAATGATGGAGAGTGGCTTGGCAAGCTCCTCCGCCAGCTCTCTCAGTACTCTTGGGTGGATCCCATCAGGCCCCATAGATTTGTGGGTGTCCAGGTGGCATAGCAGGTTGTTAACAGCTTCCTGCTGGATTACAGGGAGTTTATTGTGCTCTCCATCCCTGTCATCCAGATCAGGGGCTGAATACGCTGTGGATACCTGGTCTGGCTATGAAAGACTGAGGCAAAGAAGGCATAAGTACCTCAGACTTATCCTCAGCCTTGGTGACAATGTTCCCCCCACCCATCCAATAAGGGATGGAGATTCTCCTGGGCTCTCTTTTTGTTGTTAACATATCTGTAAAAACATTTTTTGTTGACCCTTACAACTGTGTCCAGACTGAGTTCTAGCTGGGCTTTTGCCTTTCTAATTTTCTCTCTGCATGACCTAACGAGATCCTTGTATTCTTCTTGAGTTGCCTGCCCCTTTGTCCAACGGTGATAAACTCTCCTCTTTTCCCTGAGATGCAGAAAAAGCTCCCTGTTCAGCCAGGCTGGTCGTCTTCCCCACCAGCTCTTCTTACGGCACATGGGGACCGCCTGCTCCTGCACCTTTAAGATTTCCTTCTTGAAGACTGTCCAGCCTTCCTGGACACTTTTGTCCTTCAGGACTGTCTCCCAAGGGACTCTCTCAACCAGTGATATATACAGGCCAAAGTCTGCCCTCCAGAAGTGCATGGTAGTGGTTTTGCTGACCCCCCTCCTCAATTCATCAAGAATTGAGAATTCTATCATTTCGTGGTCACTAGGCCCAAGGCAGCCTCTGACCACCACATCACCCACCGGTCCTTCTCTGTTTGTAAACAGCAGGTCAAGCAGGGCACCTCCCCTGGTGGGCTCACTTACCAGCTGTGTCAGGAAGTTATCCTCCACACACCCCAGGAACCTCCTAGACTGTTTCCTCTCTGCTGTGTTATACTTCCAGCAGATGTCTGGTAAGTTGAAGTCCCTCACGAGAACAAGGGCTCATGGTTGGGAGACTTCTGCCTTGTAGAATGCTTGTTGAATGCTTCATCTGCCTCTTCGTCCTGGTTGGGTGGTCTATAACAGACTCTGAGCAGGATATCTGCCTCCTTGGCCTTCACCCTCATCCTTACCCATGAGCCACTCGACCTTGTCACCACAATCGTTGAGCTCTACACAATCAAAACACTCCTCAACATACAGAGTCACCCCACCACCTCTCCTTCCATGCCTATCCCTTCTGAAGAGCTTATAGCCATCCGTTGCAGTACTCCAGTCATGAGAGTCATCCCACCATGTTTCTGTGACGGCAACTAAGTCATAGCTGTCCCGCCGCACAATGGCTACCAGCTCCTCCTGTTTGCTGCCCTATGCATGCAACTATTCCAACAAATGTTCCCATTTTTCCCCCTCATTCTCTACGGCCACCGCTGCTAAGCGAGTCAGTGAATCCACCAGATTATTCAAAAGGTGAGCTGGATGATTCCCTGCCTGGTGTGCAGCAATCCACCCTACTAGAAAGGACAACTCGAGCAATCTGCTCTTGTTGAAGATGTCCCTGCTCACTGCAGCAGGGGTTGGACGAGATGGCCTTGAAAGGTTCCTTCCAACCCAAACTCGTCTGTGATTCTATGATTCTGTGACTTCTGTTTAGTGACGTTTAGGATTTCTTCCCATTTTTCTCATTGCCACACTGGTACCTGATTGCCATCCCATTGGTTTTGTTGCCAACATGGGAGCCATTCGGTACCTCCCTTGAACACAGCGTACGAATCCGTGTAGATAAACACTGGTTCTTTAGTCTCAGCTTCTCTAATAACCACGCTCCACACAGCGACCAACTCTCCTACCTGAGCACTTCCCTCACCTTCCGTCACGATCCAGACCTCTGAGTCAACATGCAAGGCTACCGCTCGGTATTTCCATATCTTCCTCTCTCTTCTAGAGGACGCGTCAGTGACCTATATGATCTTGAAGTGGGGTTCAAATGGCGGGGCAGGTTTTATATAAGAAGGAGGAGGCCCTAGGTCTGGTTGATTACCAGGTGTTCTAGTATTTGGAGCATTCTGGTTGCTCCCTCCTCTATCTGATGCATATGGCAATAACGATCTAATTGCGCATACCACTTTCTTACTGTTTCTCCTTGTGCAGCCCCCACAGGGTGTGGGGTTCCAGCCAATACCGGTTTCAAGGTATTGGTCCTCGTAGGGTGCTTGGTTGCTACCATATGATTTTTTCAGCTTCCTGTAGAGCTAGACTAACCACAGAGAGGCCTTTCTCCCAAAGTGAACATCGGTTTTCTGCATCTTTGAAGCTGTGCAAATAAAACCCGATAGGGCGAGTCGAACCCTCAGGTCCACGTTGCCACATATGTGTGGAGAGTGTGTGAATTGCCAAGCCCCACTGGATACAGAGGGGATCTATCGGGTGTATTGACCCTAAGAATCCTCAAAGATGAACAATTTTAAGGCTTCTTCATGAATGGAGGTCCAGTCCCAGGTGGCCCTTTTGCATGTCAAATCGTACAGGGCACGAGCTATGATGGAAAAAACTGGGATGTGTTTTCTCCAAAAGACCAGCAGGCCTAGGGCTGTAGCTCCTTCTTCTTTCCAGGCATTTTTTCTTGCTCAAGGGTAGTCAAGGTTTTGGGGGGAGTACACACTGTTCTTCCCCGCTACCACCAGACACCCAGGAACTTTACCTCAGAAGATGGGAGCTGTACCTTTTCTTCTGGAATATATCGTCGATATACTGATATACTTTCACCCCCTCCCTGGGAGTAACTTGGGCAAGCTCTTGTGCCAGCGTGTAGTGAGCAATGGTTGGCGAGGGGCAATATCCTCGGGGGTGATGTGTAGAAGTGATTTGCACGCCTTCCCATGTGAAAGTGAAGTGATTTCTGTCCACTTCCTCTAACGGGACCATAAAAAACCTATTTTTCACATCAACGGTTGCTAAAATCTGGTGGGCTTGCTCCTGTATGGTCGCAGTCAGTTTGGCCATGTCAGGCACTGCAGCTGTCAAGGGGCCGTGTTGGCATAGCCGTGTTGGGTATCTGCATTTAAATGACTGAGGCTGTTGTGTACACATCCCTAACATTACTGAGGATTTAGAAGACTAGTTGGATAAAATAAAAGAAGTAGCAAAATCTAGTTGTGATCTGCGTGCCACAATGGAAATGGGATGGCTAAACAAAATACAACAAGGCCTAGGATTCTTCCTTACTGGATGGCTGGCAAGTTTACTCCAAACTGGAGTTGTGATCATAACTGTCATAACTATAATTTGCATCGCCTTAAGTTGTGTTAAATGGTTAATTATACAAACTGCCATGGGAGACTATGTGATGTTAATGAAAAGAAATAGTGAGACACATGAGACCTAGAAAAGAAGATCTCATAGTCTCAAAGGGGGGAAAACGATGTCTGAGGCAAACAAAGGATTCTGGGCGGGGCAGGTCAGTAGGAGACAACACAACTGAGAAAAGATTAATGAACCCAGACCTGGTGGTCAAGGAGATGAAGAAGCAGTTGTACTTCAGCCGTAAACCATGGAGAAGGAGTTGTTCCTGCACTCTTGAAAAATGTCGCCGTCATGAGACCAGCAGAATCCACAGTGGAATACTACCTAGCACCTGTATCTGCGCAAATATGAGATAAATACAATCCCTCTACCCTGTGCGCATATCAGCGTGTTGCACACCGGGTGTACGACCCCACTTTTGGGACAACAACATGGCACAGCATGGCACAACATGGCATGGCATTGCACAACATGGCATGGCATTGCACAGTGCAGCATGGCACGGCACGGCACAGCACACTCTGAGATTCAGAGACAAAGCAGTTGGGACCTTGGGGCCAATGCAGCAGCTGGTGGCACCAGGGGAGGCAGCCTGCAGGCGGGCCCTGGCCTTGCTGCTGAGCAGAGGCAAGACCCCAAAACCCTGTCGCAGCAGTGCGGGATCCCAGCAAAGCGGTGGGTACAGCGCCTGTTCCTGCCCTGAGCAGCACCGGTGCTGCCGCTCCCACGGCACCCTTCCCTCCCCGCTCCGTGGCTGCTCCCCGGCTGCTGCGTGAAGGACCCATGGGAGTGTGGGGGGCAGCACTCCCCTTGTGCAGAGACCCCTCTACAGGTTACCCTCGAGGCTGTGGGACCCCGTACCTGGCTCCGGGCACCAGCAGGCTGGCGTGTGACACATGTTGCAGGCACGTAACATTGAAGACGCGTCTAGAAAGCACACGCCAAGGTTGTTGTGTCCCACTCCAATGTCAAGCGCAGTCAGCAGTAGAGCACGGACCGCCGGCACACCTCTGCTTATGCAGTGCGTTACACACCTGCCCTTACTGATGAAAACTCAATGGACCAATACCCCGCTGAGGGCCGGGGCTCGGCAGGGACGGGCCTGGGGTGGGTTTGGGCAGCACCGGGCCCCGCGGGATCCTCTTCCCTTTCCAAAGCTGTGTCCAGTGCTGCTGGTGGCTGGAGGGCCAGGCATGGGGCTCCTCCGTCTCCTCCTCCTCCTCCCTCTCCTTCTCCCCACCACTGAAGCACCCCTAGGGCCCCCTGTCCTGCAGAGGCGTCCATCAGCTGCCACCCCTTCCATCCCAGCCCTCCTGAGCCCCCTGCATCTGCCCGTAGCAGCCTGGGAATGGTGAGGGGGGCTGGGGAGCGGCACAAAGGGGCGGGTCTACCTGCCCCGCGGTGTCACAAAGTGGGGTGTGTGCCTGCCTGCCGTACTACAAAAGGCGGCAGGGGGACCCCCGGGAGCAGGCAGTGGGTGCTGGGCACTGCAGTCTGGCGTCCTCTCGGCCAACTGCAGCCTCAGCCTCTGCCACACCAGCAGTGTTGGGGTCCCGTCACTGGGGACCCACATCGTGGGCCTGTGCTGGTGACTTGGAGCTCTGCGGCCACAGTGGAGACGGTGCCATGGGGCAGTCCAACGGCCCCACCCCGGCTGAACTGCTCTCGCTCCTGATGCTGGTGCTGCAGCTCAGCCTGGTCTCTGCCATGCTGCGGGCCAAGCGGCTCCAAGTAAGTGTCTGCTGCACCACACTGTGCCACCATATGGCAGGGGGTGGCGTGGCGTGGTCTGGTGTGGCGTGGTGACACGTGGCATTGCATGGAGTGGCATGTGGGGGGCTGTGGCGTGGGGCTGGGACCTGCTCCCATCTCACCCAGCTGCTGGGGGTCTTGCAGGGGTGGTGGAAGAAGTCGAAGCGTCGGATGAATGTGGTGAGAGTCCGGCCAAAGGAGCACAGCGGTGAGGGGCCCCAGCACTGAGAGCTGTCGAATGTCCAAAACCCCATGGCAGCCCTGACCTGGGGCTGTGCTGGGGCTGCCAACCGCTCACTCCCTCTCCTCCTGCAGCAGCTTCTCCCCAGGCGGATGGAGGAGTGGAGAAGACCACGCTGAATGTGGAGATGCAGTGAGTGCTGGGGGAGACCCCCAGATGCTGCCCGAGACCCTCATCTTGTGCCCCGTGCCCGCCCGCCATGGGCAGCCCTGCCCACTGGCCGAGGAGGGGGTGCTGCCCGTGGGTCTCGCTGGAGGGGCCGGGGTGCAGCGGGGCCTCTTCCCTCTCTTCCTCTACAGGGCCAGCATGGAGGTGTTGAGCAGGGAACGCCTGTCCCCGCGGGCCCCGCTGGCCTCCATGGACTCCCTGGGCTCCCTGTCGGGGAGCAGCTCCTCTCCCCAGGGCTCCCTCTACTCCTTCCCGGAGCCCTGGCCCGGTGCAATGGCGGAGCTGGCAGCGCTTAACCGCTCAGCAGCGCCCCAGTCCCCCAAGGCTGCCGGGGAGCCAGTGGTGGTGGTGGAGCCAGGGCCGGCCCTTAACCAGGACCCCCCACCGGAGCTGTCGGCAGGGACAGAGCAAGAGTTGGTTCCCAGGGATGGCGGGGACCAGTCGCAGAGCCCCAGTGATGTGGGGCCACCCCCCGGCAGCGCTTCAGCCATGGCCGGAGCCAAGGAGGAGCTCATCCTGCAGCTCATCCGCGCCATCTGGGCCACCCGGGCAGTGACCGAGCAGCAGTGCAAGCTGCTGCAGGGGGTGCTGGCCCGGTGGCGGGTGCCAGCAGAGCCCTGCGGTGGGAACCCCACCGGGAAGCCCTCGCTCCTCACGGCCAAACTCGAGGTGCAGGTCCAGCTGGGGCTGCTGGGGGACAGGCTGTGGCCCCAGTGCCTTGGAGCAGAGTTGCCGGCGGTGGATATGGATATGTACAAGGCTGCAGAAGGGAACATGGACAAGGACGCGGCACCAGACAGGAGCAGCCCCGGGGAGCTGGGAAGGACGTGCCTGATGGAAGTGGAGAGGAGCAGTCCCATGAACCCGGAAAGAAGCAGGTCCTTGGGGCCAAGCTGTGTCAGCCCCATGGAAATGGACAGTAGCATTGCCATGGGGCTGGGCAGAAGCAGCTCCGTGGGGCTCGAAAGGAGCAGCTCTGTGGGGCTGGGCAGAAGCAGCCCTGCGGGACTTTGCAGGAAGAGCCGGATGGAACTGAAGAGCAGCAGCCCCATGGGGCCAGAGAGGAGCAGCCCCAAGGAGCCTGGCAGCAGCATCCCTGCTGCTCCAGGAAGGAGTGTCCCGGCGGAGTGCGGTCCCCAGCTGCGGGTGCCCACGGGCAGGGTGCCTGGCCAGGCGGCACCACGGCCGAGCAGGGCAGGACGGTGCCTGTGTGAGGGCTGCGCCTGGCTGTGGGGCTGCCTGAAGGCCTGGTGCAGACGCCGCTGCCAGTCCCTCCGCGTCCGCTTCTACAAGCCCCCGTGGTGGCAGCGCTGGATCCAGAAGAGCAACAATGGGTTCCCCACTACGGAGCAGCGGGCGGCGGGGGGCCGGAAACCCTCCTGGGACACCTGAACCTGGGACACCCTCCCATACGAAATGCTCAAACATTAAATGTTTTCTCTGTTCCTTGCTGTGGTTCAACCATCCATCCTGAGGGGGTTAGGCACAGTGGGGCTGGCAGTGGCACGGAGGAGGACGCAGGCGCAGGGCTGTCAGGGGTGCAGCACGCTGCAGGGGGGTGCCTGCGCATGGAGCCGAACCCGCAGCTGGTCCCGCAGCCCTTCCTGCCAGGAGCCCCACGGGTTTATCATGGAAGGTGTCGAGAGCCAGATCCCTCCATCCCTCCCAGGCGCCGTCCTCGCCCCAGCCAGTGCCCAGAGGGGATGGGGCGGGGGTTCCCTGCTCCCTTGGGACCCTCACCGGGTCTGCCAGATGTGGGAACGGCATCTTGGGGTGCTGCAGCAGCCCCGGCCCCTGGCTGGGTGGGCAGCAGAGGCTGGTGGGGATGCAGGAGGGGATGGGAGGTGACTGGCACCCCCGGGAACAGTGGCCACAGCTTGGGGTGCTGCCGGGATTCATGGGTGGTTCTGGTGAGACGCGAGACCCCTGTACTGGCCCGATACCTGGGGGACGGGGAGGGTTCGGGGAGCAGGGCCGTGCTAGCCAGCAGTGTCCGCACAGGGTGTGGATGTGTGTCTGTATACCTATGTGTTTGTATACCTATATATTCATAGATCATTGAATCATGGAACCATGGAATGGTTTGGGTGGGAAGGGACCTTTCAGGGCCATCTAGTCCAACCCCCTGCCATGAGCAGGGACATCCCCAACTCGAGCAAGTTGCTCAGAGCCCTGTCCAGCCTGACCTGGGATGTTTCCAGGGATGGGGCATCCACCACTTCTCTGGGCAACCTGGGCCAGGGTTTCAGCACCCTCAGTGTGAAACTTTTCTGCCGTAGATCTAGTCTGAATCTGCCCTCTTGTAGTTTAAAACCGTTACCCCTTGCCCCATCGCAACAGGCCCTGCTAAAAAGTCTGCCCCCATCTTCCTTATCAGCCCCTTTCTCTGCTCCAGGCTGAACCCCACCAGCTCTCCCAGCCTGGCCTCCCAGCAGCGCTGTTCCAGCCCTCAGAGCATTGCTGGGGCCTCCTCTGGCCCTGCTCCAACAGGTCCATGTCTCTCCTGTGCTGAGAGCTCCAGAGCTGGACGCAGAACTGCAGGGGGTTCTCCCAGAGCAGGGCAGAGGGGCAGAATCCCCTCCCTCGCCCTGCTGGCCACGTTGCTTTGGGTGCAGACCAGGACATGGTTGCCCTTCTGGGCTGCGAGCGCACATTATCGGCTCCTGTCCAGCTTTTCACCCACCAAGACCCTCAAGTCCTTCTCCATGGGGCTGCTCTTCATCCCTTCATCCCCAGCCTGTGCTGATACTGGGGATTGCCCTGACCCAGGTGCAGGACCCTGCTCTTGGCCTTGTTGAACCTCATGAGGTTCATGTGGGCCCATTTCTCGAGCTTGTCCAGGTCCCTCTAGATGGCATCCCGTCCCTCAGGCGTGCCAACCACACCACTCAGCTTGGGGTCATCTGCAAACTGGCTGAGGGTGCCCTCGATCCGAACCACTGTCTGTGTTGTTGATGAAGGTATTAAAGTGTACTGGTCCCAGTATGGACCCCTGAGGGACACCGCTCGTCACTAGTCTGCATCTGAACATTGAACCATTGCCCAAAAGTCCACCCATCAAATCCATCTCTCTCCAGTTTAGAGAGAAGGTTGTTGTGGGGGACCTTGTCAAAGGCCTTACAGAAGTCCAGACAGACAACATCGGTAGCTCTTCCCTTGTCCACTCATGTGGTCACTCCATCCTAGAAGGCCATTAGGTTGGTCAGGCAGGACTTGCCCTTGGTGAAGCCAAGCTGGCTGTCTCGAATCACCTCCGTGCCCTCCATGTGCCTCAGCATAACTTCTAGGAGGATCCGCTTCATGACCTTCCCAGGCACAGAGGGGAGGCTGACGGGTCGGCAGTTCCCAGGGTCCTCCTCACAGCCCGGAGGAACAACCTGTGGGCCAGGACCTCTCAGCCCTGCAGCCAGGCCAGCCAGAGTGGGGTACCGCTGTCGAGCTCCTCTTCCCTGGCACTGGTGAAGCTCCCGCTCTGTAGCTCCATGGGGGCCCAGGTTGCTCAGGGCAAGCCACGCTCATGGGGCACCCACAGCAACTGCCGTTCTGGTGCTCCACTGGGGGGCACGTGGGCAGGGGTGCAGCGAGGCCTCTTCCCTCTCCTCCTCTGCAGGGCCAGCATGGAGGTGTTGAGCAGGGAGCGCCTGTCCCCATGGGCTCCGCTGGCCTCCAAGGCCTCTCTGGGCTCCCTGTTGGGGAGCAGCTCCTCTTCCCAGGGCTCCTTCTACTCCTCCCCAGAGCCCTGGCCTGGTGCGATGGTGAAGCCAGCAGCACTTACCCATGTGGGATTGCCCTGGACCCCCAAGGCTGTCGGGGAGCTGGGGGTGTAGCCAGGGCTAGCCCTTGGTCAGGACCCTCCACTGGAGCTGCCAGCAGGGACAGAGCAAGAGTGGTTCCCCAGGGATCATAGAATCACAAAATCATTCTGGTTGGAAACGACCTTTAAGATCATCAAGTCCAACCATTAACCCAACACAATTGCCGTGTATTTCTCTCCCTAATGCTACAAATTATTTTCTTTTTCCCCTCTTCATTCCTTGGAGTCATCTGGGACCTAATGTAGGGTATGAAACCATTGGCCTTGTTGACAGTAGTTTGCCAACAGTAGGAGTCTTTGCTAAAGCAAGAGCAAAAGACACACCGAAAAGCGTGACGGAGCAATCAGGTAGGGCTATAATCGTGCTTGGGAGCTGTCTGCGCACATGAAGGTTTTGTGTCTCGTTCTGTGTAGTGGCCACAGAGTCAGTGTGATCTCCCTGTACAGCACGAGGAGACATCACTCTGTTTGCTTCTTTCCTCGACCAATCTTTAAAGGCTGGCTTTGAAAGGAAAATGTGGTTAAAATGTAACATTCCTCCAAGAAGACCTCGTGTAACTGATTTACCAAAATTAAAACTTTTTTTCCCCGTGAAGCTTCATTTCCTCCATAGCAACAAAAAGACCAGGTTTTGGACAAAACAGGTTGTGTGGGGATCTAAGACATTTACTTTGTATATGCTGCCTGGAAGAAGTAGACTGCTCTGGCTTTTGCATTTGCTGATGGAAGTTGGGAATTGTCAGTGTTAGGCTTCATGTTAGGATTGCGTCACCCTCGCGTTACTGAAATGAAACTTTTGCTGCACGCAACTCAAAGAAAAACACCTCAGTGTCTTACAGAATCCTGCTCTTTGGCCTGCTTTCACCACCACAGGCAAATAGCTGCTGCTTTTTTCTGCACTGGATGTTTGAGACCTCATAGCTTTGCGTTAGGGACAGGTATGGGTTCAGAGAGTGAAACAGAAGCAGAAGCCTCAGAAGTTCACGTTTCTCCAAGCCTTTCACCAACGCCTCAAGTTCCAAAGCAAGGAGAAGATTACGGCAAAGATGTCATTTTCTACCTCAGGGATAAAGTTGTGTTAGGAATCGTGTTATGGAGCATCTTCAACAGGCTGCCTATTGCTCGAAAGGCCAGCACAGGGCTAGTGTGCTGAACAGTGAGGCTTGCTTAGATGGGGGATTTTCTTGTGGAAAAATCAATCTACCAGTTTAAAATGTGGATAAGTAAATGCAGACGCCCTGTCTGGAGCAGAGCTGTGCAACACCCAAGGGTAGCCCTGTCTCAGGTGAATTATGAGAGAAGTCCTTGTGCTTTTCTGCATGTTTGTTCAATATTCTTACGGAAAAAACTTGGGTCAGGTTTATGTTTCAAGCCTTGCCATTGCATGGCCGAAATTTCAGATCTGTAACAAGTACCGGCAAGAATCACATGCGACTGAGCATCAGAGTGAAATGTCCTATTTTTGTGCTACTTGGTCGGATGTGCAAGTGTCTAAAACAGTCTTAAACATCTCTCACGCTACATACACAGCCACAAAAAGTCAGGGTTAGAAGCAGCCCTGAGTAGCTGCTTAACCTGTCTCCATGACTGACTACAGGCCTGTCAGACTGACCTCGGTACTGGGGAAGATTATGGAGAGGTTCATCTTGAGGGTGCTCACAGGGCATGTGCAGGACAATCAGGAGATCAGGCCCAGCCAGCACGGGTTCATGAAAGGCAGATCCTGCTTGGCCCACCTGATCTCCTTCTATGACCAGGTGATGTGCCTAGTGGATGAGGGGAAGGCTGTGGATGTTGTCTGCCTGGACTTTAGTAAAGCCTTTGACAGCATCTCCCACAGCATTCTCCTGGAGAAACGGGCGGCTTGTGTCTTAGACAGGTTTACTCTTCACTGGGTGAGGAACTGGCTGGACGGCCGACCCCAGAGAGTCCTGGTGAACGGAGGTAAATCCAGTTGGCGGCCAGTCACAAGCGGTGCTCCCCAGGGCTCAGTTTGGGGGACTGTCTTGTTCAATATCTTTATTGATGATCTGGATGAGGGGATCGAGTGCCCCCTCAGTCAGTTTGCAAGATGCCACCAAGTTGGGTGGGAGTGTTGATCTGCTGGAGGGTAGGAGGCCTCTGCAGAGGGATCTGGACAGGATGGATCGATGGGCAGAGGCCAACTGTATGAGGTTCAATATGGCCAAGTGCAGGGTCCTGCACTTGGTCACAACAACCCCATGCAACGCTACAGGCTTGGGGAAGAGTGGCTGGAGACCTGCCCGGTGGAAAAGGACCTGGCGGTGCTGGTTGACAGCCGCCTGAACATGAGCCGGCAGTGTGCCCAGGTGGCCAAGAAGGCCAACAGCGTCCTGGCCTGTATCATCAATAGTGTGGCCAGCAGGAGTAGGGCAGTGATTGTGCCCCTGTACTTGGCACTGGTGAGGCTGCACCTCTAATCCTGTGTTCAGTGTTGGGTCCCTCACAACAAGAAGGATGTTGAGGTGCTGGAGCGTGTCCAGAGAAGGGCAATGAAGCTGGTGAGGGGTCTGGAGAACAAGCGTTATGAGGAGCGGCTGAGGGAACTGGGGTTGTTCAGTCTGGAGAAGAGGAGGCTGAGGGGAGACCTTATCGCTTCCTACAACTACCTGAAAGTGGGTTGTGGTGAGGTGGGTGTTGGTCTCTTCTCCCATGTATCCAGCGATAGGATGAGAGGAAATGGCCTCAAGTTGCGTCAGGGGAGGTGTGGACTGGATATTAGTAAAAAATTATTTATGGAGAGAGTGGTCAAGCATTGGGACAGGCTGCCCAGGGAGCTGGTGGAGTCAGCGTCACTGGAAGTGTTCGAAAAATGTGTAGACGTGGCACTTCAGGATAATGGTTAGTGGGCATTGTGGTGTTGGGTTGATTGTTGGCCTTGATGATCTTAAAGGTCTTTTCCAACCTTAATGATTCTGTGATTCTGTGATTTTGTGATTCATTGTCTTAGCACCCCTTCCCCTTCTCTAGTTTACAACTGGAGAGCTGAGTACGTGCAGGATCCTTGTCCTTTTAGTCTCGTTGCCTAAAATAGAGGTTTGCAAGTTTAAGCTACTGGCTCCTCTAAGTCAATGCCAAGAGACTGCCTCATCTTCTCAGAGTTAAGATGAATCCCTTTTTGACGATACTTGTTCTCCCCAGCTGTGAAGGGAAACCCAGACATCAGAAGCAAATCCGACAGGGACAGGGAGGTTGGTTTTAACTCCAGCCATTCCTGTAAGCAGAGAATGCTACATTTAAGACCCCCATATACATTTGGCTGCGGTAAGTACTGTTGTCGTGTTGTGGACTGCCTAAGTTGGTGAGTTGTCATCCGCAGAGCTGCAGAGAGGATCTCAGAAATTCATTGCGTTGGCTGGTGACCACGTACAGTCTTGCAGCACTGGTTGTTTATCGGATGTGCAGGTTTTAATGCGTTCTTCCTTCCTTCAGATCATCAAAGTTTGGGAGGAGCATGACGATCTCAACGAAGTAGCAAAGCTTTTCAACATCGACGAAGACTAGACTCCAGAACGGGATCACTGCAATAGGGGTGAGGAGGGAAGCGGGGACCAGCACTTGGCCTTGTTAAACCTCATACAGTTGATCTCAGCCCATTGATCCAGCCTGTGCAGAGCCCTCCTACCTTCCAGCAGATCAACACTCCCACCCAACTTGGTGTTCCTTTTTTTTTTTTGTGTTGTGTTTCTTGCTCACCAGGGCAGGTCGTAGCCCTTCCGCATGGGCTCTCAGCTGCCAGCCTCCCCACATGGGGCCAGGCAGTACCTTGTTTAAGCCAAGGGATTTTTGCCTTTGGGTGTGTGATCCGGTTGCTCTTTCAGATTTCTGTTTTATTCTAAGCAGCAACTAGCTGTGGTGACAAAGACACTGATGTACAGAAAACACCTGCATCAGGCCCTGTCTCCTGCCTTTCCTTTCTTGTTCCGGGTCTGATGCCCACTGTGGGCAGGGCTCCTTGCATGGTGGCCTGTGCCCGTGGGTCAGCAAGGGGCGAAAGCGAGGCTACCTGCCAAGAGCTGCCCCTAGGCAGCTGGGCCGTGGGGCAGGCGCGGGCTGTGGTGCTCAGCCAGCAGCACTGTCTTTTGCACCGTGCTGTGGTGACAAAGACCCTGATGTACAGAAAACACCTGCATCAGGCCCTGTCTCCTGCCTTTCCTTTCTTGTTCCGGGTCTGATGCCCACACCCGTCTTTCTCCCGAGACACACCAGGCACAGACGAGCACTAGGGGACAACTGATGTCTTTTATGGTCCTGAGCAAGCGTCCACGCCGAGCGGCACTGGCAGCACGATGACCTCAGGGCAGCAGGATGCATGGGGCACCGTCCATGCGCCCATCCCTCGCGTGCCTCCCTGTGCAGCTCCCTCCAGACACTGCGCAGTCTCAGGGCCAGCCGCCATCTCCGGAGATCTGCTGGGGGCTGGCAGTGGGGTGCTGCAGCTCTTGCTGTCCCGTGATGCAGCTGCAGCGGAAAGCCCTGCGCAGAGCCCGCAGAGCCCTCCTGAAGAGGGAGGGTGGCCGTTGCCTTTGAGCCTGGGCGGGCAGCACGAGGGCGGCGATGCCTGTGGGAGGAGGAGAGCTGTAGGCAAGGGGCCGGGTGGGCAACAGACAAGCTCCTGCCTGTCCTGCGCCACCCAGGGCTTTCCCCAGGGAGGGGTGGCCAGGGCACGGCCACCCCCCGTGTATGCAGTGCTGCTGGCCTGGCCTGGATGCCACTCACCAGGCTGGCGCTTGTCTCGTGGACGTACCTGAGTCGTCGTCACACACGTCCCTGCATCCGGAGGAGCGCATGGAGGCCGCCTGCATGGGGAGAGAAAGGGCATAGGCAGGGAAGGGAGGGGGTGACATGGCGAGCACCACGACTTTTTCTACAACACACACCCGGGGCACTGGGCCTGCCTCTCGCACCTCGGGGAGCCAAGCACTGGCCACGTGTGCCTGTCTCACCTGGTCCCACAGGTCCCACTGCAGGGGAGAAGCCGCTGCTGGGGTAAGGAGGGGTATGCCAGTGTGTGCCGGAGGGCTTTGAGGCAATGAAGCCAATTCATCCTCTTGCACTGCCGAGGAGACAGTGGTGGAGCTGCCCTCTCCTTGTTGGTGGCCAGACTCGCAGGAAGCCGTGCTTTCTTCATCCTCATGTGCTGCTGGGACCAGAGGGGCTGTGGTGTCCTCTCCCCGAGGCTCTTCAGCCAAGGGAGACTCGGTGTCCGGCGGTGCTGCAGGTGTTGCAGCTGTCACCACATCTGTGCTTTGTTCCAGGTCCTGCTGTTGCGGCGGCTGCTGCTCAAGTCCCTGGACCACAATCACTGCCATCCTCACGGCCTCCCACACTATGTCCTGGGCCATGGCCTGCAAAGCCTCCTCATCGGCCGTGGGGCCATGTGGGGCAGGTGCTTGGATCTCTGCCTCTGCGGCTGTGGGGTCCTCGCTGGCAGCTGGTTCCGGTGCCTCCTCTTGTGCCGCAGGAGAGAGAGGAGCGTGCTGTCCCTCTTCCTCAAGGTGGGGTGCGCCAGCGTGTGCCGGAGGGCTTTGAGGCAGTAATGAAGCCACTTCACCCTCATGCGCTGCTGGGGAGACAGTGGTGGAGCTGCCGTCTCCTTGTTGGTGGCCAGACCGGGGAGAAGCTGTGCTTTCTTCATCCTCGTGTGCTGCTGGGACCAGCGGGGCTGTGGTGTCCTCTCCCCGAGGCTCTTCAGCCAGCTGAGACTCGGTGTCCTGCGGTGCTGCAGGTGTTGCAGCTGTCACCACATCTGTGCTTTGTTCCAGGTCCTGCTGTTGCGGCGGCTGCTGCTCAAGTCCCTGGACCGCAATCACTGCCATCCTCACGGCCTCCCACACTATGTCCTGGGCCATGGCCTGCAAAGCCTCCTCATCGGCCGTGGGGCCATGTGGGGCAGGTGCTTGGATCTCTGCCTCTGCGGCTGTGGGGTCCGCGCTGGCAGCTGGTACCGGTGCCTCCTCTTGTGCCGCAGGAGAGAGAGGAGCGTGCTGTCCCTCTTCCTCAAGGTGGGGTGCGCCAGCGTGTGCCGGAGGGCTTTGAGGCAGTAATGAAGCCACTTCACCCTCATGCGCTGCTGGGGAGACAGCGGTGGAGCTGCCATCTCCTTGTTGGTGGCCAGGCCAGGGAGAAGCTGTGCTTTCTTCGTCCTCGTGTGCTGCTGGGACCAGCGGGGCTGTGGTATCCTCTCCCTGAGGCTCTTCAGCCAGCTGAGACTCGGTGTCCTGCGGTGCTGCAGGTGTTGCAACCATCGCTACATCTGTGCTTTGTTCCAGGTCCCGCTGTTGCGGCGGCTGCTGGTCAAGTCCCTGGACTGCAAGCACAGCCCTCCTCACGGCCTCCTGCACTATGTACTGGGCCATGGCCTGCAGAGCCTCCTCATCGGCCATGGAGCCGTGTGGGGCAGGTGCTTGGTTCTCTGCCTCTGCAGCTGCAGCCTGCTCACTGGCAGCTGGTACCGGTGCATCCTCTTGTGCCACGGGAGAGAGAGGGATGCCCTGCCCCTCTTCCTCAGGAGCTCCGGCCTGGGCAGAAGCTGCTGGCTCGGCATCCTTGGGACTCGCTGGGGCAGGAGACACGCTCTGCAGGTCTCCGGCTGCCTCTCCTACCACCTCTGGTCCCAAGCTGCTGGGCTGGGTGCGCCCCTCCTGGGGGTGGTCCTGGAAGAGTTCTGGGCCCAAGGGGTTGACCCAGGTGTTGCAGATGGTGACTTCTGCTTGGGACAGCTCTGTGCTACTGTCATCTGCCCCCTGCTCCTCCTTGGCCAAGGCCCCCAGCTTCTCCTCTGGCACCTGCAGGACTGCCCCCGCCTGCTGCTTGCTGGGGACATGGGCTTCCAGTCGCTCTAGCAGGTCCTGCTTGCTTGTGGTGGCCTTTGGGAGCTGCAGGAGTGTCAGCTCTGGCTGCTGCTGGCTGGAAAATGAGTGGCCCTTGCATAGCTGAAAGAGAGAGGGGGATTTGCAAAGGGAGCCCGGCTCCAGCGGCATAAATGCCTGCCGGAGACATGCTTGTAGCGGCTGCTTGGAGAGGGATGCAGGAGATGATGGGGCTGCAGCTGTGCAGAGCAGCGGCGGGCCCCAGGCAGAGGGAGGCTCATCCCTCTGTCCCGTCCTGTCCTTGGCGCTCACCTGCCTGGGTCTGACACTGAGCTGCCCTGTCCATACCAGGGAGAAACGTTGCCCCTTGCCTTCCTGCTGCCGCAGCTCGGTCTCCTCCGGGCCATCCTGCTGCTGCTGCAGACTGCTTTTCCCAAGCTGGGCCAGGCTGTGCCCGGCACGGTCCAGGCAGCTCCTCTCCAGGTCTTCCAGATGGTCTGTTCTCATTGTAATTGCCACATTCGTGGTGCCACACACCATGCTGTGCGCCTGGTCCTGCTGTGCTGCCGGCTGCTGGCTGTGTCCCCAGCTCCCAGTGAAAATCTTGCCCAGGACCTCAGTCATTTGGCACTGGGCAATCCCCTCCACAGCTGTGTAGGCAGTGGGGCTGTGTGGGGCAGCCCTCCAGCTCTCCAGCCTCGCGACTGAGCCCTGCTCACCGCACATGCGCCAAGGAGATGGGACAAGCTGTTGGTGGTTGCTGCCTGTGGGGCTGCTGGCGCGTTCTCTGCCTCTGGCAGAAGATGCAGACAATGCTGCCGGCAGAGGCGGCAGCTTGCAACAGGTGCTGGCAGCCCGTGGCGGCTGAGCTGTGGGTACGTGCCCGGGTGCTGCTGCCTGCCTGGGGAGAGGCAGCAAGGCTGGCAGACGGACCGTCTCCTCCTGCAATGCTGTACTGCAGTGCGGTGCCAGCCAGTGCGCCAGGCTCTCCGTCTGCAAGAGAAGCCGAGGAGAGAGGTTGCGTGACTGCGGCCCTTGCCCCTGTGTCCCTGCTGGGAGAGCTCCTGCGGCCGGGCTCCCCTGCCACCCCCAGGGCAGCTCTCGGCCCCGCAGGCGGCTGCTGCCTTGCTCCCAGAGCCCACTGAGGAGAGAGCTGGTCCCCTCGTGGCCCGCGGCCACTCGCGGGAACACCCCTGACGTGCCTGGGCATCCTGCCGGGCAGGGCATGGGGGGCTCCGCTTGCTACAGGGGCCGGGCCCACCTGCCCCCCTGCACCTCCCGCCTGCCCGTCGGGAAGACGTTCGGCCCCGTCTCCCTCGGGCACCCTACCTGTGCGCGGTGGCTCCCAGCGGCCTGCGAGCTTTCTGGGCAGGGGAGCCGTGGCAGCCTGTCCCCATGGCGGGACGAGGCCGGGCTCTGGCTACCCTGCGGCGCTGCACGTGGCTGCCTGTGGCATGCCTGCGGGCAGGAGGAGGAGAAGGCACGGGATGGAGGCGGCCGCCTTGGCGCAGCGGCCCCCACAGTGCCAGTGAAGCCTGGCACCAAGGCAGCTCCGTGCGGCCCCGTCCCAGCGCCGGCCTCTCCCTCCTGCCCCGTCCCTCACCTGGCGCCTCTTCTGCAGGCTCGGCAGCCTGGTGTCAGGCTGGGAGCGGGCGTTCGCCTCCTCGTCCATGGGCATCTTTGGCGTCTTCTGCCGCAGACCTTCCACGGGCACCCAGGGGAGATGCTGCCTCCTGAGGGAGGTGCTGTCCTGGGAGTGGGCACTCCAGGGCGCTAGCTCCTTAAAAACCCCCCGGTCACCGTGGGGACCCATGTCACAATGGCCTCTGGGCATGATGCGGCCCCTTGTCACAGAGCCCTGGCGGTCACTGTGGAGACGCCCAGGCCCAGGACCGGCAGGGGCAGCTGTAGGCCTGCGCCCCATTGGCACCTTCCTGTGGGGCTTGTTGAATACATTTAACAAAAAGTGTCCTGATGGATTTCATTGGCTTTTTGTTCAGGAGTTGCAACTCAGTAGGCTTCTTGTGACTCTGTCTGTAGCAGCTATTTTATCTTCAGTTTTTCCTTTTTAAAATAATGAGACAGAATTATAAATAATACTTTAAATAAGAGTTTTAAAATGTATATACATATATATTATAATACTTTACTAATAATTCTAATCAAGAATATATTGGGATTTCAATCAATGGAAATATATAGCACCCCTCAATATTACTTCTCTTTTCTGTGATACCAGATAAAGAGTAACAGGAGTTTTTGTCAGACAGGAGAGAATAAGAATGCAGTGTTGTACCCTGACCCCAAAATTGACCTTAATATTGCTTTAATATTAATGAAAGCAAATAGCATTGTGAATACTTTTGCTTAGGTATTCCGAGAAAACCCCAATAAGGCTTAACGTGATTTAACCCCAGTAGGCAGCTAACCCTCACACAGCCACTTGCTCACACTCCCCCAGTGGGATGGGGGAGAAAATCGGAAGGCCAAAAGTGAGGAACTCATGGTTTGAGAAAAAGACAGTTTAAAGGTAAAGAAAAGACGCACACGCAAGCAAAGCAAAACAAGGAATCCATTCACCACTCCCCATGGGCAGGCAGGTGTTCAGCCATCTCCAGGAAAACAGGGCTCCATCACGCGTAACGGTTACTTGGGAAGACAAGTGCCATCACTCTGAACATCCCCCCCTTTCTTCTTCTTCCCCCAGCTTTTATTGCTGAGCATGATGTCATATAGTATGGAATATCTATTTGGTCAGTTTGGATCAGCTGTCCCAGCTGTGTCCCCTCCCAACTTCTTGTGCACCACCAGCCTACTCACTGGTGGTGTTGTGTGAGAAGGAGAAGAGGCCTTGGTGCCGTGTAAGCACTGCTCAGCAACAACGAAAGCATCCCTGTGTTCATCAACACTATTTTCATCACAGATCCAAACCACAGCACTATATAAGTTGCTATGAAGAAAATTAACTCTATCCCAGCCAAAACCAGTACACTTTTGTATATGAAAAATAGCAAAATACCTTTTCTTCATCTCAGGCCATAGCTTGCTTTCTTACTTTCCTGATGCTGTTCTTTGTAGCGTACGGATGATGGATGCCTCACGCTGTAACGCTGCTAAATGGTCAGGCCATGCCTCATGGCCTTCTTGAGGGGCCTGGTCAGTCAGGAGTTGATAGTCTTTGCTAGATGTAGATTAAATGTTAAGCCTGTACTATATACTGTGCTTTCTACTTTTCCAGTTCTTCTGGGGAGGAAGCTGTGTTCACCCGGAGCGTGTGTACCGCTCTCAATAGGCAGCCATAGTACTGCTGGGTTTCTTAAGTATGGCATAGGTTGTAATCGCTACATATATATTGGTCTCAGAATTTTTGCTCTTCCTGAAAACACACAATTTCTGCACCCTGTTCTGGAATGACTTCTTCCTTCTCCTTCCTGATTTCCCTAAAAATAATAAGCATTCCTTTCAAATTACCCAGAGGGGGAAGAAAAGAAAGGATTGTCTATTACAATAGTTAACAGCCTAGTTCCCTGGGAAACCTATGATTGTGTAGCTGACAGGGGCTGAGCTTCTCTTTCCATGTTTATAATGCAACGATTGGTGTGGAATTGTTTTCATAATGGTTGATTGACTGTTTATATTTTTTTTACAAAATTCAGCAGTCATTCTAAGAAAGCATCAGTGTTAAAAAAAGCATTTAAGAGCCTGTTTAACATTAAATTATACCTTTGCCTCTTTAAGTTATTGAAGGAAAAGTTAAAATGTGTCTTGGTAACCTATAAATAAACATGTGGGGGGGAAAAAAGATTTCTGTCAGTGACAGTCTCTTTAATCTGTAAACCAGAAGTGTAACAAAATCCCACAGCTGGAAGCTAGGTACAGACAAATCCTGACTTGAAATGAGTAAGGGTGATTAATCATTCAAACACCTGGGGATGAGGGAGTACTCTGTCACTTGTAATCTTCAGATCAAGATCAGATATCTTTCTGAAACAAAAGCTTAAGTTTAGCTAAAAACTCTGGGCTTGATGCAAGAAATCCGGTAGTGGCCAGGCTATTTTGTATTTTCTTTTTTTCCTTAATTTTATGAATTTAAAGGATATAGTCACAGCTAAATGGGTGCTTAAGTATCTTTTTTGGGGGGATATCGGAGGAGTTAAGCATAAATATTTGAGTAGTTCTGAATAAAGTCTTGTTCTTCTGGTATGACAAATAATTATCTTTATGCTGTTGTAATATTTTCAAGATAACCTTTTGAATCATATATTGAAGCTGACACTACTGTCACCAGTACTGTAATGAATTTTCCTTTTGACTTTATTAACTGTGCTGTTTTGCTTCTCAGACACTGGGACTGTAGCTGTAGTTAGTTTTATTACAAAAGAACCAAGGTCAGACATGATTTCAGTAAAGCTTAGCAGCATAGTCTTTCCACCTTTTACTAAGTTGTTTACTCCTTTCTATATTTTATCATTTGTTTTTAAATTATATATTGAACACAATGTACAAAGATCCATCAGACAGCTGGAAACTCACACTGGTTATTTCCCATTATTTTTTTTTTATTTCTCAGTACTCTGTACCTTTGATTTCCATCAGAGCAACTGTTTTGTTTTTCTCTCCCTTTCAACACAGGATTTCTCCATGGATAGCAAATGTAATGTGTCTCTGATATTCTTTGCAAGCTGCTGATACTATCTGCAAAGTTTGGGTGTTCTTATCTTTTGTGCCAGTGACACTCATTTCAAAGTAATATTTGCTCTTCATTTATTACAAGCACACAAATTTTTTATAAAAGCCAGGTTTGGAATACAACTACACTGCAGTGGTCTTATGATCAAATTGCATGGTGGGGGAGGAAAGAAGTAACTGAAGTTACTAAGAAATAGTCATAGAAAAGACAGAGACAGGAATCTGGGGGAAAAAAGAAAATAAATAAGACACTGACAGCAAAATTGGATAGTAAATGAGACACCTGGAAATGGAAAAGACCTATCAATACCATATCATTTCATTCCTCTGCTTGTAATGTGATATTTTTCTGACTATATAACCTAATATCCTCTCCAATATAATTTTAAACATAAAATTATGCTTCCGTCTTTTATTGAAAATATTTGTACATTATGCCCTAAACATATGAGTAATTTTTGCCATTTAATGACCTGCATGATATTTATAAACCATTTCATAACAGCTTTCATAGCAGGAGTGTTTCTTGCTTGCAATCATGCTGTAGTAATTCTTCTCACAGCATCTCCATTTTTATGTCAACATGAAGCCAAAGGCAAAACAAAAAGATATCTGTGAGAGCTGCTCTGAACGAGGTATGGTCCAGTAAGTTACGTGTTTTGAATTGATGTCTACTTTTGTATATGTCTGCCTGTTCTTCACCTGTAAAATGAGACAACAGTATTGTCCGAGTTCATAAAGTGAACCTTGATACCTGAAAGACTGTTACATGCTCAGATGTAGCAATAAAGAGAGCCGGATAAATGGGTGGGCTCTGGTTGTGTGGGCATGTGCGCTTGTGTAGACTCAGAGTGTGCGCTGTGTGTTAGTGACTTTAACGGGATGCGCCTGAGTGCACGGCTGCCTCTGGACATCAGCTCTGAACCCGTCGTGGTGACAGTTCGATGACAGAATTCAGGCACTGAAATACTCCAAGGAAGAAACAAGAAGCTTTAGATGATCTCTGTAGATAGTCAGCTGTTGCAGGGCTTTTTCCATTTTTAGCTATTTGCATTTACAGTGAAAGTTACTAAATATGTTAAAAATACAAATTTGAGAGTTTAAAAATATTGTAGTTTTTCTATCCTTTTTATATCGGTTTGTTGCAAGCTTGAATTATGAATTCATTAACAATTTTTTACAAGCTTCTAAACATCTGAATGCTTGAGGTATGGCCTTTTGTTTGTGATATCCATAAAGTTACAGCTCTGCAGAAAGTCACACTTTTATTGCTAAACAATGTGCAAGTATAATTTTAAAAGATGTTTTAGAAATACAGAGGACAAATTTACACACACATTTTGCTTATAAAGTGAATTGTTGTAACTCTACTTGACAAAGTTCTTTGGGGGAAAAAAACCCAGTACTTTGATCATACTGATGATTTAATGTTTATTGTCTCCTATTCTACTTTTCTAGTGCTAAAACTGAGGAGAAAATCGTTTTAGTTTAAATCACAGCAGCCAGTTCCATTCTAAGGGTGTTTGCATGTTGCTACCCTGAACATCACTATACAAAGGACAGAACAGACAGACTTTCCCTTGATGTAAAAAGTGATTTCCCTTTGCTGAAAGGCATGCTGTTTGAATAGTCCTAGATCACATTCAGAGACTGTTTGTAACATTACATATTATTCTATAATAAGTTTGGTGGAAGATTCATGATAAATATTCCCAAGTTACTTAAAATTATTTGAGAATCTGCAAGTGTGTTATACTTGATTTACCTACAAATGGTGAAAAGCATTTCTTGAAATGGAATATTCAGGTTCAGTGTTAGGAAATCATCATTCGCACGTGACCCAAGGAACCAGCCTAATGTTAAGGGAGCGAGCACTAGCGTGGCCCATTTATTTCAGCTGCAGTAGCTCTTAAACTAAGGGCAAAGATCTACTAACATGAATTAGCTTCCATTAGGAAGCTACGCTATACATTACTGATGCTCTACTTTTAATGGAATGTCAAACATTGGATCTTCACCTCCTTTTAACCTTTAACTTCTTTTGCTGTTTAATCACAAATCATTCACTCATTTTCTTGAAGAGGAAATCCCATTATCTTTCACCTGAATTGTAATTTTAACAAATAGTTACTGAAACTAAGATATCTTTTTTGGAGGAAGAGTCAAATTAGTTGTCCAGACACTCTTTATAGTCAAAGGAAAGATATAAGCATCTTTAAAGAGACAAACCACCTGGCTAATTGTATTCTGGGCATACAAGACACAGAGCCTGTGTTAAGGTTTGAGTGTGTTCAAAATTCTGCAAGAGGAAAGAACAATATTGATTGTGACGAAACAGAAGATTACTTCTATTGTTATGTCAAAGGATGAGATACTGGATAGGAAGATATTGCTAATAATAAAGAAAAGATACAACCATGAAAAAGCCAAAGTATAAAATTGCACTGAATTTAACAGAAAAGAACAGCGTCTGATGAAAATAATGCCATGCTGTAAATGAGATTGTTTGCTTAAAACAGCTCAGATGACTTATTTGTATCACTGCAGCATGAGCAGCAGTTCTGACCAGTCCTGATTGTCCTCTAAACTCTTGATACTACTATTTTTGTCAGTCTATCACAGAAGGCTCATTTCATATTGTTTCCCCATCCTTCACCATGTCTTTTTTCTCCATTGATTTGAGATCAATTTCGCACTTGGTCTGCTGATTTCTACAACACCAAATCTATGGCAAAAAACATTTTAATTATCCCTTTCTAATCAGTGAACTGGCAGGAGGTTGTTCAACTTGTCTTCTCATTTCTGTTAGTCATCTATCTTCACTTTCCAAGGACCGGTGTAAGTCTCTTGAGACACCTAGTCTCAAATTGGTCAATATGCTGCATCATTGCTTTCTTAAATCTACTATACGCTCTGTACTTTTCAACAAGATTGATAGGGCATGAGCATGGTAGTTTTGGGCTTTGTCTGTTCTTGAGGGCTATAAATAAAGGAAACAACAACTTATGTTCACTTCTTCTGTGTGTAAATACAAAGAAACAGAAAAAAACAAGTCTACAATGAAAATGTGTATGCATATATTTCTACGTATGGGTGGAAAGCTGACTATGCAGTGGCTTCCTTTGTGACCTAGATATTTACCTTGTGGGCTGCAGCAGACTGCATTGTCTTATATTTAAAGATCAGCACTTGAAAACATGGAATTACTCTTTGGCCTACTATGAATTTTCTAGGTGACCTTAGGTAAATAACTTTTGGTCCAAATTATTGGGTGTAGATAGCTAAATAAAAGGCTGACTTTGAGATGTGTTTTTTGCTCCAAAATTCAGTGGGAGATTTGGTAAGACAAGTGAAAAGACTACTTAAATGATGCCTAAATACGCATACATGTGTCAGTTTTAAATTATTAGCTTTACATCTCTATGCTTCACTTTTGTTAGCTGAAAATTATAATAATACCACCACCACCACCACAATATAAACATGAAGCTTGTTTTCAGTAATATTTCTAAACTGCTTTGAATCATATAGAACAGATATGTAAAAATAGATAAACAGAGAGCCATATCCTACAAATCATACTGACCCCATTGCCCTGGTACTGGTTGCTTCTCCGGTCCATCTCCCACTGGCCTCGTCCTGGTTATCCCACCTACTTCATCCTGGTTACCTTTTCTAGAACAGGCTGTTGAACAAAATAATGGAATAGCACTGGAATAGTCCTGAACAACTTTACTGCTCTGAAACATATCTGGCTATCATTCTAAGAGCAATTTTTTATTTTGTAATTTTAGGATATTAATCAGCTTATGTCCATTAAAACTCATGAGAGGACTGTGAACAACAAAGTGACCTCAGTAAGTTTGCAGATGACACCAAGCTGGGTGAGAGTGTTGATCTGCTGGAGGGTAGGAAGGCTCTGCAGAGGGATCTGGACAGGATGGATCGATGGGCAGAGGCCAACTGTATAAGGTTTAATAAGGCCAAGTGCCGGGTCCTGCACTTTGGCCACAACAACCCCGTGCAACGCTACAGGCTTGGGGAGGAGTGGCTAGAGAGCTGCCTGGCGGAAAGGGACCTGGGGGTGCTGGTTGACATGAGCCAGCAGTGTGCCCAGGTGGCCAAGAAGGCCAACAGCGTCCTGGCCTGTATCAGGAATAGTGTGGCCAGCAGGAGTAGGGAAGTGATTGTGCCCCTGTACTCGGCCCTGGTGAGGCCGCACCTTGAATCCTGTGTTCAGTTTTGGGCCCCTCACTACAAGAAGGATGTTGAGGTGCTGGAGAGTGTCCAGAGAAGGGCAACGAAGATGGTGAGGGGTCTGGAGCACAAGTCTTATGAGGAGCGGCTGAGGGAACTGGGGTTGTTTAGTCTGGAGAAGAGGAGGCTGAGGGGAGACCTTATCGCTTTCTATAACTACCTGAAAGGGGGTTGTGGCGACGAGGGTGTTGGTCTCTTCTCCCAAGTAACTAGTGATAGGACAAGAGGAAATGGCCTCAAGTTGTGCCAGGGGAGGTTTAGATTGGATATTAGGAAAAATTTCTTCACTGAGAGAGTGGTCAGGCATTGGAACAGGCTGCCCAGGGAGGTGGTGGAGTCGCCATCTCTGGAAGTGTTCAAAAAATGTGTGGATGTGGCGCTTCAGGACATGGTTTAGGGGACATAGTGGAGCTGGATTAATGGTTGGACTTGATGATCTTGAAGGTCCTTTCCAACCTAGTGTTTCTGTGATCCTGTGATTCTGTGATTCTGTGACCTAAAGTGTATAATACTTCCACAAGATAAAATCTGATTATGTATAGAACTGTTTCAATCACTTAAGTGGAACTATAATATGCATCCACATAATCTTCTGATGAAAAGCATATTTTAAAGTTTTTACTAAAGCAAAATATCTGCTTGCAGTTCTTCAGGCCAAATGGCAATTTTATTTTAGTAAGCTACTGTCTGGTAACTGGCCTTGTTGACTTAAAAGAGAGTTCACAGCCTCATCACCACTTGGTTCTTAATGACATTCTTACTCTGCTTTCTTACACATAGCTGATTTCCCAGGAACAATTAAAGAATTATTTTACTACTCTGTACTATCCCTTCTACATTTTGGTATCAGACAACAGGCTTCCTCTTTCTCCTCAGTGTATGGGCTTGTTTCTCGCATATTATACAGTCCACTAAATAAGGAAGTATGGGTAGATTGGACTGTGAAAATAATATCCAGGATCTCTCCCCGGGATCATCGAAGTTTCAGACTCTCATCTCTACAACTCAGTATGTTCCCATATGTTCCCACACAGTTGCCATTGAACTATGACAACTCAAGTGCTCCTACTGACGTACTCTTTAAAATAGCCTCTGGTATTTGCCTCCTTGCTCAACAATATTTTCTCTCTGCTTTGCAGCCTGTTTTGTAGGTCCCCTATCCAGTAAGAGCTGTCCATCAGGCTTTCCTTCAGATCTCCTATTTCATTGCAAGTCAGAGATTTTTTATCATTCTGCAGCAGGCTGAGAAAGAGGTCGGACAGTCTTCCTCATGAGTCCAAAGGGTGTGTTGTTTCCAATCCTTTCACCCCGATCCATGCCATTCTCTGTTCTCAGGAGGAAAGGAGGTCTGCCAAAAAGTCTGCAGCTCCCAAACTAAGCAGTTGTTTTTGCTTACTGTGATATACCTGCATAAAAGGGAAAACAATAATTTCTTAAACATCCAGTGAGTACAAACCCAGAGCTATGAAAGAAAGAGCTGCTGCATCAATGCAAACATTGAATAATTTATTAAGACTTAGTCTTGATTCTTTATAAACTAACGGATCTTGCTTATATGAACATTGTGACAACCGTGTCTCAGCAATATTTTTTCAAGGCAGTAATGTGATCTCTGATAATCAATCTTGAACAGATAGAGGTGTCGTGATTTAAGGTGTTATCACTACAGTTGTCTAGCTTGCTTTTCTGCCAGAGGACACTATCTACAGAGCGGGGCAGCAAGCGGAATGGATTCAGCTTTCCTAGTTCGCAGTCTTAGTACCTGAACGCAAACCAGCTTCACCTGCTGAAGTCTGCTAGAGCTTGCCAGTCAGAGCACGAGACTCTTGCCTTCAAATGCCATGAGAAAAATCAACATCAGTTTGTCTTTGTGGAAGAGTAGAAGTGACATGATCAGTTACCATGAACCATTAAGGCTTAATTTGTCTGTGAAGCAGTCCTGTAGGATTCCTGGCAGGAAGCCGTCTCATGCACTGACTTCAGTGCAGATGTAGCAGGCGTAAATTTGGTACTCCAGGAGCATTTTGGGTTTGTATGCTAAAATATTAATGTTTCGAGTATAAGTACTTAAGGTCTACTAAGCACTGTAATTAAACCACCCTAGTCTGGCAGTTAGGCTCACAGTAAAAAAAAAGTATTTATAGATAGCGAAAAACGTAATGATATATTAGATTTCATGCAGTAATGTAGTTAGGCTTACAATGAACTTTAAAAACTTTACAAATAATGAGCTACTACACCCTCTTATTTCTGGGCAATGAAACCAAGATAAATGTATTAATTTCTTTTGCCAATGCCTCCAAAATGAAGCATAGATAAATTATCTTTAAACGTCTCTCCAAGTACATTCTGGATACTTTAATCTTTTTACAGTATGATTGATCCATAACTCTCAAGAAAAAAATATAAAATGAACTGGCTTTCTGAAAGAGCTGTTTGACAGGCCAAACTGCAGCAGATTAGGGGCTGGCAGATGTGGGCTCACAGGTAGGTCTACATCACACAGTTATAGTATGCTTGCTTTTGTGTCCTCGTTTGAAGCTAGATTTACAGGCAGACAACCGGTGTCATTCTTAATTAATCAGTCTGATTTACCTTAGAACAAAGAGATTGTTCAGGAAGATGATTAACCACATTGACAGAATTAGTACAAAAAGCCCTCTTGCTATACAGAGAAATCTCTCTGGGCTATCATAATATGTGGCCAAATTGTGAAATATTCTTGTTTTGATGGTACAGTGGATGTTTGCATGACCATTGACATACTTTACTGATTTTCTTTCATATATTGCAAAAAGCTGTGAAAGTATGCATTGACCTATTGGCTATCTCATAGCTTCAAACCTGTTGGGTAGGCCTCAGTTCCTTCAACAAGTCTAGGATTAGGAAAATGAACTTCTGTTGAAAACACAGAGTTAACTTCAAAAACGTGATTAACACACAAACAGATTTGAGGAGCTGCTGATACACTTAAGCATATCACGTATAGTAGTACACTGTGGTAGACATGATGTAATCCTGCTGCCTGGAAGCTGTGTATTTTTCATACCTTTTTCACAACATGATTTCTCACACCATGGCATAATTTTTTAATGTAAAGGAAGTATTATCGCTTATTTCACATGTACAGCCTGCAAGTTAACAATACAAAGACTTTTCGTTAAGCAGCAATGTGAGTCTTTGTATGCCAAGACATTATAAGGCAAAGTTAATTCTGGGGTCCCCTTATGCATAGTCTCCATGCCTGTAATTTTCCAGGTCTCTAGTTCTCGTTCGCTGTGGTTAACTGTCAATTAAGAATTAAGAAGGCTTAACTTCCAGTATATTTCTGAACAAAACTTTTTGTTTAAATCTGTATATTTTTGACTCATAAACAAAGAAGCCTAGTACCATGTACACATTTAATAGATGTTTAAGTAAGTGGCTATAACTTGATCTCCAAGCGTGCTGCTTAAGCACTGCTACTTTGGAGTTATTTATACTTAAAAATTCAGGAATAGCAACGTCTCATTCTTGCATTTACGTGACTTAAGCTTTCTTTTTAACTCTAGTAGGCAAACAGAAAGTAAAAAAAAATAAATCTGTAATTTATTATTTATAGGCCTTGCTGTCAAAACTTCATATTTTTATAGTGGAAGAGTATTTGTTGATATTGTTGGATTGTTCAAGTTTGAGGTATATGATTACTTTTCTGATGGAAGTATAGATTGTAGTCCAGGGCATGCAAAAGTATAAATTAATTTAAGTTAATATTCAATATGTATTAAAGTTTTGACTGCTCTACTATTAAAAGTCACAAGTTCAGCTTAAAATCCAATTATTGCTAAAGAATTTGTTTCTTAAGTAATAAGTTTTAATTGTAATAAACTTATGCTGTGGTATTCCTATTTTAATAGAAAGTTATTTTGGAAAATACCACATTAATATGGTTTTCCTATTCTGGGATGCTTTCTATCATGTGGCAGATGACTCAGTGCAGTTTGTGGAGTCTTACAAGATGTAACCAAATACTTAGACTTTCAGGAGTGCAGTGAACTGACCTAGTAGTAACTAGTCAGGCATCCTAGTAGACACTAAGTAAAAAAACCTAGTAATCCTAGTAAACTAGGAATCCTAGTAAACCCACCTTGTTTGCAAATGTTAAACTAATGTGAAGCCTAACCACATCTTCATAGCATGTACTTTCATTTCATCTGGAAAAGCCTGTGAGTGATGTGTTCAGTCTAGAGGTTGTTCTCTGGTATACAAAGATTTTATCAGAGTCAGGAAGAGAAAATATTACTTTCTTGCTTTTAATTCCAACAGCAGGAGAATTTTGTACAAGAGATACAGGGTGTGTAGCTGTAAGGCATGCTTCATTATTCCTTCTATACTTATGTTTCTCCCTCTACCCCAATAAAAAATGCAGGGCCTGCCAGCGTGCACATTCCTTTGTGAGCACCTGTGCCTTTCGCAGCATCATGAAAAAGACTCCTCGCTCCCTAGAACTTACCAGAAAACAACTAGCTCTCTGCAGAAAACAACCATCTTGCCTCATCATTTCATTATACCCTGATGCAACAGGAAAAGAATCAAAATTTTCCTCTTGAGTTTTGACTTTTGCAAAACTAGGTAGTTGGGTAATGCCCACACAGATGGTGATATTTCTTTGCAAAGTGCAATCTGCGTGTCGGTGAGGGTGTCAGACTTATGAGAGCCGAGTATTGCATTTTATTTGGAAATCTGTGGGCTGATTCCCCCTATGTTTGTCTGTGTGGCTCTTAGAAAATAGCTTCTTCTGGAAGATGGTGCTTTTCTGGCAGTGATTTTTCTTCTGCAAAAGTTGTTTTGCAGTTGATGCAAATGTGTATCAATGTATATTACTGAGGCTGAGATGCCTGCCTGGATGTATATCTGGATGTGGCGCATGAAGGTTTTATTTGTACTTGCACATTTTTGTGAAGTGGAGAATATGGATGGAGGTCTCACAGAAAAACCTGTTACAACCTTCACACTCTCTTCAGTGGGGTAGAGAAGCTGTTCCTTTTATGTGTCAGGAGGCAGAGAGCTTGGAGGCACCAGTGCCTGTGGAGAATACCAGAGATCACTTTTTCCTCTTTGCAAAGAAGTTTGAAGTAAAAGCGTGCTTCCCCGAAAGGTACTCTCTTCCAGCCCCTGAGGCGATAGAGGTTTGCTGCATCTTCATACGGGTTGCTGTCTAAAAACTACAGTATTGTTTTAAACATGAAGAAGCTGATTTTTCTTTGTTTAATTTTCAAAACACTGAAACAAATTCACCTTAGTGTTAACAGACTAAAGTAGGCAGAGCTTCAGGCATTTTCATCACAGCTGAATTTGAAATTCTTGAAATATGTTCAGAGCAACACAGCAGGTGTGAAGTGCTTCTCTCTCACTGGCTTTCCCTGGCTTTACTGAGAAAGTCTTCTTTCTTGTCTGAAAATAGCTCTAAGAAACCTTCATATAGTGTGAGTGTAAGATATTGTGAATGTGGCATATTTCTTTCTATTTTCTGAATGCCCATCAGCTGTTTCAGGCCATAAAGTGTAACTCTTATTAAAACTACTTTAAAGTGAATGGCAATGATTTTTCATCAAAGAGGTAAGAAATACTAAAACATACATACCAGCATGAGGGTAAAGTGAGAGGAAAGGTTGGTTAGTAAAGTATTCCAAGTTGACCAGATTTGAGCGAGACCTCACAAATGGAAGCTAGTGAGTACTAGCAAAGCCACAATGCTAACAAAGCATGATTGGAATTAGGGCATCGTCCTCAGTGAGAACTTCCCAGGATTTACATTTCAAAGGACTTCAGCTTTTCAGTTCTCCATTCAGAGGTATGTAACTATCAGCAGACAGTACTTTATAGTGTATGAATGGGCTTTCTGGAGAAAACAGGAAAAATGAGGTTTAAAGTCAGGTGCAGAAGAGGTTAAGGGAACTACTTTAAATCAGGGATGGAGCCTAATCTAACCAAACTTAACAAAAAAGCTGAAGGCAAGGGTATGACAACCCCTTCCTAGCTCTGATTTTAAGCACCTCCTGCAGTTCTGTCACCAGTTATTCCCACCCACCGTGGGAGTCAGTGCTCAGTGGCAACTGCAGTCACTCACAGCACAGCACAATTGTGGTTCAGGTGCTTTCCTTTCAGAAGCAACAGATGAGGCTCTTATTAGCCATGATGTTAATAGTCTTTGCGGGAAAATGTTGAAAATTTTGATCTTCATCAGTGAATTTGCTGCACTTAATGAAAAAAAAAACAAACCATCCTCTCTCCCTCCCTGGCAATAATCTGGTCCTGAAGCTGTGGAACTCTGCTCCCTGGTGCAGTTCTGCCTGGGATGTAATGAGCCTTTGCCTTTTCTGCAGAGCTGAGTCACTCCAATAACACAGATGGGTTCATGGCGTCTACTTTATGTGTTTAGCTGTATATTTTTTAACTTGGGATTATAATCATTCCTCTAGAGATTTTTCAGAATAAGAGTTTGTTTCTGTGTCCTCATCAAGCACATGTGAGAAAAATGAAGAAAAACATTCAATCTCAGTGATACTAAGGTGCTTTGGAGTGTGTGCCTTATTAACAGAGTTTTAGAACTTGTAAAACTCTGGAGCTCTAATCATAGAATGTTTATGTAAAAAAAAAAAAAAGAGCTGTATCTAACTTTGGATGTTTGATTCTCAATGAAAAATGCAATATTTTGTTTTTCACTTGCACCAATTTTGTACTGGTATAACAGCACTGTGGTGGGTTGACCCTAGCTGGCTGCTAGGTGTCCACCAGGCTGCTCTATCACCCCCCTCCTCAACAACACAGGGGAAGAAAATATGATGGGAAAGCTCAGGGGTTGAGACAAGGACAGGGAGATCACTTGCCAGTTACAGTCACGGGCAAAACACCCTTGACTTTGAGGAAATTAATTTAATTTATTGTCAATTAGTAACAGAGTAGGATAGTGAGAAATACAACAAAACTAAGAGCACCTTCCTCCCACCCCCCTACTTCTTCCTAGGCTCAACTTCACTCCCGACTCTTCTTCCTCCTCCCCCCAAGTGCCGCAGGGGGATGGGGAATGGGGGTTGTGGTCAGTCCATAACACTTCATCCCTGCTGCTCCTTCCTCCTCTTGTTCTTCCCCTGCTCCAGTGTGGGATGTCTCCCATAGGCTACAGTCCTTCACAAACTTCTCCAACATGGGTCCTTCCCATGGGCTGCAATTCTTCAAGAAATGCTCCAGCCTGGGTTATTTCCATGGGGTGCAGTCCTTCAGGAATGGACTGCTCCTGAGTGACTCCTCTCCATGGGCCACAGTTCCTGACAGAAATCCTGCTCGTGTGTGGGCTCTCCATGGGCTGCAACTTCCTTCAGGGCATGTCCACCTGCTCCAGCGTGGTATCCTCCATGGATATCTGGGTATCTGCTCCACTGTGGACCTCCATGGGCTCTAAGGGAGCAACCTGCATCACCCACGGTTGTCTTCTACTGCAGGGGAATCTCTGCTCCGGTGCCTGGAGCATCTCCTCCCCCTCCTTCTTCTCTGACCTTAGTGTCTGCAGAGTTATTTCTCTCACATTTTCTCACTCCTCTCTCCCAGCTGCTGCACAGTAGTTTTTACCCTTTCTTAAATACGTTATCACAGAGGTACCACCACATTGCTGACTGGCTTAGGTTTCGGCAGTGGCAGGTCCAACCTGGAGCTCGTTGGAACTGGCTCCATCCAACATGGAGGCAGCCCCTGGTGTCTTCTCACAGAGGCCACCCCTGCAGCTCCCCTGCTACCAAAATCTTGCCACATAAACCCAATACACAGAACTTTCATACAATTTCATTAGATGAGAAACAGATACAGAAGTTGGGAATCAAATAATAAATATTTTTATGATAAAGCTCCCAATTTTAAACCTACATTTTAAACCCTTGACATTCCATTTTGTGAAATTGTTTTATGATTGTTAATGTCTTTAATGGCTATTTGCCATTTTCTTGCAGTCTGACTTGTGCAAATTTACTTCTCCATCCGTAATTTTAACTGCTAGTTACTTAGTGCAAACATGGTGAAACATAGAAGGTTATTTTATAGATCCGCTGTTCTGTTTGTGAAAGTGATTGGCTTGGTTGCAAGCGAGAAGTAGGAAATTGCTCTCCTGATGTAAAGTGTTATCAAGTGACCATTTACAAGTTGTGGAAATATAAATATTCATTTAATTTTCTAAGGATAATAATGAATGATCAGTAGAAACCTTGATTCATTTCACAATTGCACAAATGTTAAGTGGGGCAGGAATATTCAAGGGACATATATACATTATAAACAAAAGGAATAAGATTATATTGGGGTGATATTGCTATACTTGTCGGGCTTTACTTACTGGGTGATTTATTGCTCAGATGTTGCAGTGCCTAATGCTTGTGCATGGGGAAAAACAGGGAGAAGAGGTACTCAGAGGAATGAATTAGAGGTATTTTATTCATCTTCAGTGGTGATTCAAATCAATCTGGGAATGCCTATTTGTGACAAATCTTCATGTCACATTGTTGTGGGCTTCCGAACCTACCAGGTGTGCATTTTGTTCTGGCACTAGTAATTAAAATAGACTGCAACCTCTGAAATTCTGGCTACAGAAAAAAGCTACTGTAAGATGAGCTATTAAGTAGATACAACTGTTAGATATTAATACCTCTTGTGCATGGTTTTATTGCACGCAACTCTATGACCTATGGTAAAATAAGTCCTTTTTATTTATGCACAAGCTATCTGGCAGCTAATATTAGGCAACAGAGCTCGTGTGAGTAATTCTCACTCGGTGGCTAATGTCCTGTAAGTTTCCAGCTTAGCTGATGTCATGGTAATGTCCTCATACAACCACAGTAGTTTCTTTGTATAACCAAATCAATGTTTCTCCTCCAGTCTCCTTTAGGTTCAATTGCCTCTTTCCCCCTTAACAGTGACATTGTTGTCTCCTCCATTTATGTCTTCCATTTATGTCCCACAACTACACGTGTACATGCCCCCTTTCTCTTTTTTTCATTGTTATTGCATCATTAATTGTGTCTGGTAATTGTTGATATTGTTCTAGGATGCTGAGCATGCAACGCTTTCCTGAAGATAATGCAGAACAATACAGTAAGAAACTCAAATCTGAAAGAAACAGGAAAATAGTTAACTAGCTGTTTTGGGGTTATTCTCTTGCGAATTCCACCCTGCCTGTAACACTCACCCAGGATGCAGTATCCATTCATTAGAGAATCTGTCACATTGAGCCCTCATTAAGGTAAATTTTTTAAAGGATTTTCTCTGGAACAGTGTTGCTAAGTATCTCACTTGCAGTGTAGTGTTATGCTTGCTGCCCTTAGGTTTGCCCTGATGATATGACCAAAAATCAGGCCTCTGTCTGATGTTAAAAGTAAACAAGGAGTTGCTTTTTTGATCCAAATTAGGTGAGAGAGACAGGGAAAAGATAAAATCCCCGGTAGACTTCTCTGGCAACTTGAATGTGTAAGGCAGACAGCACATGCTGGGATTACCACCAACAGATGAACCCAGACTGATGAGTTTACAGATCTTTTCCAGGTGTCTGAAAGAATTAGAAAAAAAATTGGATGTGTGGTCATCTTATATGCCACAATTGCTAAAGGTTTCCTTGAGCAAGAACAGATTGGAGTTCTATGCTTGCACAACATGAGGAGTTGAGCATAAACGTGATGGGTCTAAAGTTTCTCTGTGTTATATCTCTTTCTAGACTCCAGCAGGAGCTATGACAATATGCTACAATTATACATAGAAGCATGAGTATAAAATCATGTAATCTGCTCAAGTCTATATTTTGCCCCTGCCGGAGATGAAGACAGATAGGAGTTCAATCCTGTGCAGTATGAATACATGCAGTGGCCATGTATGTGGTGTTGTGTGTTGGAGAATGGGTAATGATTGTGTAAATGCTGTGTTAAAAAATCTTATGAAAACACATTGCTGCATCTAATGGCTTTTGACATCTGAACAACAACTGATTAAATCTGTGATGTAGGGCTAAGGTTAAAGATTCAATTATTTTAACCATGAATTGCTGAAGCATTCATACAATAATTATTGATTAGAACTGAACCTAGACCTGCAGTTCAAAATGACAGGTTCAAATATTAGAATAAAAAAGCCAAATTATCTGTAAGATGGTGGTAACCCATGGGGATCACACTTTCAAAGGACACACATCAGGATTTCACAAACAGTGTGTTGTAAGGACATCCTGGCTTTAAATATGACACAATAGCTTTTTACTCTTTAATGTATGTGTATGAGTCTCTTTTCGCTGTCACATATTCATCTTGGTCTAGCTGATCTGTTTCAATCCTTTGGTGTTTCAGTTGTTGTCGTGGTTTAGCCCCAGCTGGCAACTAAGCCCCACGCAGCCGCTCACTCACTCCCCCACGGTGGGACGGGGGAGAGAATCGGAAAAGTAAAAGTGAGGAAACTCATGGTTTGAGATAAAGACAGTTTAATAAGTAAAGCAAAAGCTGCACACGCAAGCAAAGCAAGACAAAGAATTCATTCACCACTCCCCATGGGCAGGCAGGGGTTCAGCCATCTCCAGGGAAGCAGGGCTCCGTCACTTGTAATGGTTTCTTGGGAAGACAGATGTCATCACTCTGAACGTCCCTCCACCCCTTCCTTCTTCTTCGTCCCAGCTTTATATACTGAGCATGACGTATAGGGAATATGTCTTTGGCCAGCCTGGGTCAGCTGTCCCAGCTGTGTCCCCTCCCAGCTCCCCGTGCACCCCCAGCCTGCTCGCTGGCAGGCCAGCACAAGAAGCTGGACTGTCCTTGACTGCTCAGCAACAACTCGAAACATCAGCACCTTATCAACATTTTCTCATCCCAAATCCAAAACACAGCCTCACGCTAGCTTCTATGTAGAAAATTAACTCTACCCTGGCTGAAACCAGGACAGTTGTATAAGGCTGTACGCTGTATGCATGTCCACATGGCAGATGCTTTTTTTGATACTTTCTTCCAGAGCCTAAGTCAGTGACTTTCATTTCACACTCCTGTGTGCTGGCTAGTCCCCCTGGATGCTTCTGCATGCCCTTTTGACTTTATTTTAGGACTTACTCTTTCAGCTCTTGTTTCATCTTTTTCTGCTCCCCAGAGAGTCTTGGCTTCTTTTCTCTCTCTCAGTATCTTTGTACTCATCAGCTCTAGTCCCTGTGGCATTTTCTACATCTGATAAGGCATTATTTCCATGGAGCTATTATATGGGATTTGAAAATGTATCATCACAAAGCACAATAACAAAGCTGAATGTTTAATGCTCTTTACACTGACATCAGCTGGCTTCATGTTGTTTTCTACAACATTAAACAACAAAATATTAACATAGAAAACGGGAAAATACAGCAGAGGATCACCAGAATAACACAGAACCAGCTGAATTTTAGATCTGCGTTCCTGGTGTTGGAAAGATTAATTGAAAGGTGATTACAGGTAATTGTATATGTTGTTCATATGTGTGGGAATTCTATCTTTGCTCTTTAATTATGAGTACAATAACAGCCTAGTGACATATCTGTTTTCCCTGTTTTCCCTTGCGTATCCACTTAAATACCTCTTAAAAACAGCAGCTAGTACTTATACAGCGTGGACCAACTGTTGCCCCCGCAGCCTTGCAAACAAAACATGCTATATTTCATCACATTTCTATATTGACTGTTTTCCAGACCTTTGTGCTGTGGACCAGCTCTAGTCCTTTGTCTTAAATTCTGAGAACAACCTTACAATCTACCTGAACCCCATAAAAACCTGAAAAGTTGTCAGACTGTAGTTGAAAATGATACCAACAGACACTGAGCATGCTTGCTTGGAAAAGGGAAGGACTTCGGTTCCTCCTGCATAGAGAAGAACCTGACTGTAATTCAATGGGATGTAGTAAATAATAGTTCTTTGTGCCTCTCAAGAGTCCAGGAAGCCTGATTAAAAAGCAGACAAAGAGGAGGTTGATTCTGCTGGATGAGCTCACAGGGCAAAGATCAGTCTGTAGAAAATGAAGTTACACAATTTTTACTTTGGACTAGCTGTAGTCTGGCCGCATGGCCGGTATATGGGTTAGTGGACGGAGCATATTTGGGTCAGTCCTGGAGTGCAAATTCTGATTTAGTTACATCTGAAGTGAGTTTAATTTGTGAGCTTTGAGACTGCTCCTGGGTGAGAACTGAAGAGCATTAAATTAACATGATCAGGAGATTCACTGCAGAAGTGCACTCTCAATCCAGGTTAAAATGCTAATGTAGATATACCCTTAGACTCCAAAATAAGGTGGTCTGGGTTTTCATGCTGGTGGCTAATTCATGTGGGTTATAGTGCACATATTATGCATGAGATATAGATGGTCTGTATCTGAAGATATGCCTTTATCTCTGCTTTGATAGTATGAAGCAGAATAAGACTTTAATCCCAAAGGAAGCCTCAGAGCAACTGAAATGTCATTTCTAAATAATAACAGTAACACAATTTTGATATGAACTATTTAAATTACAGTGTTGTAAATAGATTCCAGATTGTGAAAAATAGAACTCTAATTGGGTCTAACCAAGAAGGCATCAAGATCTAATGCTTATTCATCTGCCTGAAAAATTGATGTTGGTGCTTCCAGTCTTTTTAAGAGTGGATAAAGATCCACCTCTCAAAGAACATCAATACAAATGGAGCAAGATGGCAGTCACGTCAGAGGGCTTAACACAGAAGTCAATTTGAATAGTAAGGAAATAGTAAGTAGTAAGTAAAACTTTCTACTTTAGCTCTGGAAATAGTACAAAACTTCAATTTTAATTTTATTTTAATGCCACACATTTGCTCAGTTCATAACTTTTAAGTAGCAGAGAATTAATTTTATGAATGAATTTTTGGATTCACCATTTTTTATTTGTATGCATGAAAAGAGGAATCTTTGGAACCCACATAGACCTAGAAGGGTGGCTCTCGATAGCTTTTTCCGTATTGTCAATTGTTGTAAATCATATTTTCATATTTTTTCAATATTTTACATTTTTACACAGGTCTGTTCTGAAGGTTCTGGACAAGTAAAATTATATTAATTTGAGCAATTTAAATGGAACTAGAAGACCAATGGATTAAATTCTACAGTACAAATGTATATACAAGTACAACACATAATGCAACAAAGCATGTGAATGCTACTAACTTGTCTTTTTACAGAATTACTCTCCAGGGACTATATCTCATTGACATCAGAACCATCAGCACTTTAAAATGCAAGTGCATCGTGCATTTTTATGACCATATTTGACATAATCAGTGTTTAGTTCTGGCTTCTGTGAGAAAAATTTAGTCTATATTTGTAATTACTTTGGTTTTTTCCCTAGTTCACTCTTTAGTACTGCAGGGGACATGTTTGTCTTGTATGAGTGATTGAAGATGATTGTCTACTTGGACAGCAGACCCAATTAATTTCTGACACCAAGGCCATTTACAGTGTATAGAAAAAATTGAACAGAAATAGACCATGGGTTATTGTTGAGGACAAGAACAATATATTTCCTGAGCCAGGGCTCAATGCTGTGAAACAGAGTTATAGTATATTGGCATTTTCCAATTCTTCCCTTCAACTTTTATCTACTTACTCAACTTGCTTTGCTGAATTGCCTACAGGAAGCCACAGCTGGGGTGTCTATTGAGCAAAACATAAGATTGCAGACTTTTGAGTTGAACAATAGCACTTGACTGTAGCTTAGACGGGAATGATAATGTAATGTAAGAGTGGAATCAGACAAAGCAATGGAAAGCTTCCAGTTATAATATTACTACAGAATTTTATTTGATTGTCATGGTTTAACCCCAGCCAGCCACTAAGCACCACACAGCTGCTTGCTTACTCCCCCTTACGACGGGATGGGGGAGCAAAGCAGAATAGTAAAATGAGAAAACTGGTGAGTTGAGATAAAGGCAATTTAATAGGTAAAACTAAAACCTCACACGCAAGTAAAGGAAAACAAGGAATTCATTCACCACTTCCCATGGGCAGGCAGGTGTTCAGCCACCTCCAGGAAAGCAGGGCTTCATCACGCGTAAAGGTTACTTGGGAAGATAAACATCATCATGCTGAACATACCTCCCCTTCCTTCTTCTTCTCCCTGTGTTATACGCTGAGCATGACGTCATATGGTATGGAATATCCCTTTGGTCAGTTTGGGTCAGCTGTCCCAGCTGTGTCCCCTCCCAGCTTCTTGTGCACCCCAGCCTCCTCGCTGGTGGGGTGGGGTGAGAAGGAGAAGAGGCCTTGATGCTGTGTAAGCACTGCTCAGCAATAACAAAAACATGGCTTTGTTGTCAACAGTTTCCATCACAAATCCAAAACATAGCACTATATGAGTCTCTACAAGGAAAATTAAGTCTATCTCAGCCCTAACCAGTACACTAGGCACAGCACTGATTTTCCACTAATACTCAAGTCTTTGTGACTGTCCTCATGTTTGTGCCTTTCTCCAATCCTGATGTTGTACAGAGTATGTAAAGCACCTAAAACCAATTTATATCATTGGGTCTGTGGCCCTGTCACTGTGTTCCTAGAGCTTCAGCAATAGAAGTGACTGATAGAATAAAACAAAATGCAACTCTTTTCCACAGTTGCATTAGGAGTCCATGGGCTGGCCAGCCTTAACTTAAAGACAATGTAGGTGATGTAATGGGGCAGGTGCCTGCTGGACAACCCCTCCCAGCTCTCTCGATGGTGCAATTCACGTGTACAGCATCTTTGGTGCCTGTGACACTCTAGAATTTATCTAGCAATCTGTGTGTTATCACGTTCCTTGTGAGTGATAATAAAACCTGTCTTGCCTATAGAGGATTTCCTAATGAAGCACGGAAGGCAATACAATCAAAGTGTCTGTGCATTGGTGATCATTCAATAAATCACAATCATAAAAGGCGAGGAGGTAGCTCGATTTAAACATAGAGAATTCAAAACTTTTATTCTGCTGGCACTAATGCAGTAATTCCATGTGCATGCAGAGGTCCCATGGTGCTTCAAGTTGTTAATTTAATGCTACCATTTAATGAATAATGTAATAGTATTGTACAAAACAATGCAAATTGTCACAATGTCAGGCAAATTGCTTCAGGTTGATCTGGTTTACACGTGCCAGGCTTCATGAAATTCTTTTCTTTCCCCATCCTTAAACTTGATACATTTATGCATACATAGATTATTCTCTGTATTGTGCTTTTTGTGATATTTTAGTGAGGGTTTTTTTGTATTGTTTTCCTCACTCCAACCGACTTTGTAGAAATTTCTCAAAACAAACTGTAAATATGAAGGTACCTGCATAATGCTTCTCCTGATGTCTTATGTATGGAGGCAGAGGTCTTAAAAATCCTGGCAGGATTTATAAAAGTTAAGCAAACCCGTTTCCAATACATCGGCTGAGGACTAGCTGTGGCATTCCTTCTTTCAGTGAAATTGAAAGTGTTTTCCAAAGTCTGATGGAGCATTCGGCACGGTACAAGCAAAGCACAGCATAGGGATGCTACAAACAACCATTGTCCCATCTGTCAGTGCCACAGTACTCTGACAGATGTGCAGGGTGTTTTTTCTTTAGACTTTCATGCCCATTAGAAGTGAAGGGGAAGGATTACTAATTGCACTGAAATATGACAAAAAGACAACAATTTCATTTTCTTTTTATAAGAAAAAGAAATTGAAGTCCCAAGTGAGTAGAACAAGATTGGTCCTGACAGGAGATTTTTCCTGGAGAGCACTTCTTACGACTGCATTTTCGATCTCAAAACTTCCATCCTGGCATTTTTCCTGAAAGGCGAGTAATAATGGAGGATTTTTGTATATGCTGTGTGTTTTCCATTGTTATACAAACTCTTGTCCCAGGAAACCTGTACAGGACTCCAACACAGTGTTAGCAGAAATGGAGAACCTGCACACTGTGAGTAAAGATCTCAAGTTTTTGCCCATAGTCTGAAAGAAACCTTGCAGCTTTGTGTACTTCAGCTGAAGGACATATTTCTAAGAACACAGCTTACCTTTGGGTACATTGGCACCATTTAGCTACTAGGTTGTCTTGGGCCTGCTGCAAAATTGCTCTTCCTGGAGCTTTGGAAAGGACAGAGGGATTTAGAGAGCAAACGGGTAGTACAGGCTGCTTTGTAGCAGCTTCGGTGCATTTTTATATGATGTACATTGTGGGAAAAGAACAATGGATGTCATCTTTGTTGTGACAACTCTTTCCTGAAATAAAATGGCTAGAAGACACTGTAGAATAACACAATCCTAGCACTCACCCTGTTGTGTTTAGTTTATCCACATGGTCTGTCTGCGTTCTTCTCCATGGCAGATGCTGACAGCCACTTTTTCAAGAGGGAAATTCTCCTCTACAGTGATTAGGAACCATGCTTTTACCTAGTTTACTCATCAGAAGAAGTGCTTATAGGAGCTCCTTCAAGGGGTAACCCTCACTGCCTGTTGGGATGGAAAGTCACAAAGAAACCATATAAAGGATCCAGAGAAGACATTTCAAGTCTTCTAATTTACTTCAAGACTTCCAGTCTGCTAGAGGCAGAAAGAAAAGGACATTATCTGAACATTCTTTAAAGGGTATTTTCTGTCTTGAGGTGTAACTTTTCTTCCTAGCAACAGTGGGACATGTAGGAGGTTTGACGCTCTTTCCCATTGATGTATGGCTGGCAAGCTCATTCTTCAAAAGCTTAACTTTCATGTTAGCCCAGCTGCCTTTTGAATGTGTGACACATCATCATCACCTGCTGGTCTGCAACACTTGTTTAGTTGAAATGCTTTCTTTAACATAAAGGAACCTGTATTCCCTAGCGATGGCCTAACGTGTAACTGTTTGCAGTTGATGATATTTATAGAAAAGGTTGAGAACTCTTTGAGAATAATCTCACACATTTTCTGTAAGAGACAGATGAGACAATTTGGTAGTTAAACAAAACTCAAGCTGTTTAAACTCATTTGAACCACCTACCCCTTACCTCTGAGCTTGTGTATGCTCACACACATATATATTTTACTCATTTATTTAGGTGTAATGTTACTTTTTTGCAGACTTATCTCTTGCAGAGCAGTATTCTAGTTCTGCTAACGCTTAAAATAAATGGAGGCTGTTCCCTTAGCAATTGCCAGCTGAATAACCTTAAAATGCAGTGGAATAAATAGAGCAACTAATATTTGTTGAACGTCTGGGGTTTGTGAAATATTCCTTTTCATAAATCTAGTAAATGGGCTTCTGCTGAATAAAGGGCGGGTTTTAAAATGATGTGTTATTATGTTGATGCGCAGTGTAATTTGTTTACTTGGATTGGGATGGCCTGCCACTTTGCAGCTGAGTATACTGAGAAAAATTCTGAAAGCCAATTTATTTTTTCTCCTATTTATTTGTGATTTATATTTGGTTTTTAAACAGCTCCTTATACCTGAATCCATTCACTTCAGAGATAACTGCTTATATTACATTTATATGCTAGCTTCATTCTCTTTCCTCACTTTCTATTAATTTACATGAAAAAAGTATTTACATTACTTGGAGGCCAGATCCAAAAGAAAATACCTCTATCTTTTGAAGCATGGTAATTGGGACTGTGAACCCTTATTTGATTCCCAAACTCTTTGGACATATAGTGAATCTTACTCTATTATTTGCACAAAAACCTTGTAAAATTAAATCTTGTTTGTGGTTGTTCCTTGACACTTGCATAACAAAAATAAATAATTATGAAGCAGTTCATTTTAGGGGAGAGGTTTCCTCTGACTCCCAGACTGCTGGTCAGCTGGTTGTTGCTTGGCTTTCTGCCTCCTGGAGTCTTTCTGTTGCTGTGTTCTAGTTAAATGTGGCCAAGGCAATGGTTGGCATGTTTACTCCTCTGTCACAAAATCCTGACAAATTCTGACTAGAGAGAAAAAATGATCAAAGCATCATGATGGAATGCAATTACTGACACTAATTAATTTTTAGTATTAAACAATTTTTACGAAGTAGGTGTGAACTGCAAAATACTTGAAAAACCTTACAGATGGAACTTCTTGGGGAATCTTTCTTGGATAGCTGAAAGACTGCTGAAAAGAAAATGGCATTACAACTGTGTTATAAAATTAATGCCAGTAGTTATGATACATCAGTATGTTACATTCCCTGGGAATAAAGTAAGAGGAAAAATATGGTGTGCTGATAATTTAGAGTGGTAGAAGTTGGTATATAGGAAGCTAAGCTGCTCTGAGTTTATTCCCATGAAAGTAGGTAAGAACTGTGCAATTAGAACAGAGATGATGAGGTTACCTGTGCTCTAGTTCTTGTAGAATTTCAATCCCTGTCTCAGAAAATTCTCAGAGGATGTCTGTCATGAGCAACAAGTTCTGCTTTTATGGTAGAAAGAGTTTTTTGGGGTTGTTTTTTTGTTTGTTTGTTTTTTTTTCTCCTGAGAAAAACAGCTGTTCACTACTATTTTTCCTCAGAAGTATCAGATGACTTTTTCAATATAAATATATATATATGTACACAGTGGACCCAGGTGATCAATCATCTTGAAAATAAAGAGTAAAAGCATTAAAAAGAACCTGAAATTCTAGGGAAACATAGTATAGAAGTGTAAGAACAGTTCAGATGTGTTCTCCAAAGGGCTGAGGGTTTCATGCTTATGTATATTGTTTTATTGAGGTTTAGGTGGAATATTACAAAGCCAAGACCAGGATGAGACACAGGCTCCCAGCCAGCTTAAAATGGAAATTGCTGTGTAAGAGGTTATCTCCTGGCAAAGAAAGCTAATACTCTGATGGGTCCAGATTTCCTTAAGTGATATTAAATTGGGAGTTTCACAACAATAAGTACTAGTATTATGTAGCTGGTGGGTCTGAGTTACATGACATGAATGTAAGCAGAAGCAGTTTTATAGAAACAGACATAAGAGACTTAATTTATTGTACTCTGAAAAAGCTTTATCTTAATTAGGCTGCAAAACTCACTCCCAGTTAAAATAATTTTCAGTTATTAAATGAAAAGCAGAAAACATTCATCTATTTGTATGACAAAAATATAAAAGCAGAGTTAATACTCTTTTTCGTAAAGTGTTGCCACTGAATATCAACAACTGCACTGTGTCCATAACAATCATCTGCACTACTGATCATTAACTTCACAATGAGCAACAGTGCTGATTTATTTAACGGACCTGCGGGTAATTGTTGTTTCCTTTACTAATTACATCAGGGAAATGAGACCTGTTAGCACTGAAGTGGCTTGAAATGCTTAAGCAAACCTTTCTGAAGGGTAAAATTCCTGGCGATTTTTCTCTTACTTTCTTCCCTGAGATAAGTTGTTTGTTATTCCCCCGCCAACCTAATTAGTGAGAAACCTCCTCTTCATCCCTTAAATAGTGACCCTTGGACATATCATATGCTTTAGTATTCTGGGAAATTCCCCCATAATTAGAACATACTGCTTATAAAAACCAGAATGCTTCTACTGTATTTACAGGGTAAAATTGGATAGGAAAATATTTTAAGTCAGCCTTAAATTCTGAAATTGTTGAAGCTGTATTTTCAAAAGCTCAACCTAGTGCAATACAGCTCTGCTGTTCCTGCCGGTGAGGCAGGTCTGGGCTGAGACCTGCTGGGCTTCTCTTTCACCTCAGAGCTCTGCACACAGAGGTAGGGCTCTTGCAACCTTTTCTGGTTTACACAGATTACGGGTTGTCATAATAGATGAGAATACCATGACCATTTAAGATTAACTTTCTGAGAAGAATGGGTCATAATATTTGGTCCAGAAATTCCCACGCAGAAACCTTAACTTCTGTTTTATCTAACATCATAAATTGCATTTCCACTCAGGTCCCCTTGTACTTAACCTACTAAAGTGCCAATGAGGATACAACCAATTTTTACCTCATACATGTTCAGGCATAAGCTACTATAAGGTCAGGCTCTTCTGTTATAGTGGTTATACCAAAAATTAATTAGTTCAAAGAGCAGTGACCTAATTGGCAGGGAGCAGGAGTGACAGTGAGTTGAAATGCTTGGATTATCTGGGATATCAGTTTCAGTTCCTGTTATCGCAAATACTTAATTGATCGTTGATTATTGACAGGGCCTAACAGCAGGACTTAGTTCTTCCTCTTTGAGCTATTAACATTGAGAGTCATGCAACAATAGCTTAATTCCCTTATAAAAACATGTCATGGATAGTGGACTTTATGCAGAGGGGCTTTTTCAGCAAATGAGAGCCTGTTCTGCCTAGGTGATCAGAAGAGAAAATAGTCCTTGCAAAATTAGATCTCCTCACGATTTGAATTTGTTAACTTCCCAAAGATGAGGAAGTTTACAAGCAAAGGGTGGAAACACAAGAATCAGGATGTGTGTTTGAGGAGAGGGAAAATCAATAGAGTAACTTTCCAGAAGGTGTCTGAGTTCAGTTAAACATCCATATCAGGGCAAATGGTAGGATCCAACCTTCTGGGGAAGTGTCTCGTAATAAAGTCTATATTCCCTGACATCTCTGTGCCATAGCTCTGTATTGCGTTTTCATGGCAAGGTTTTGGTAGCGGGGGAGCTACAGGGGTGGCTTCTGAGAGAAGCTGCTAGAAGCTTCCCCTGTGTCCGACAGAGCCAATGCAGCCGGCTCCGAGACAGACCCACCGCTGGCCAAGGCCGAGCCCATCAGCGATGGTGGCAGCACCTCTGGGGAACGGAGCTAAGAAGGGAGGAAAAAACAGCAACTGCCATTGCAGCCGGAAAAAAGAGAACATGTGAGAGGAGCAGCCCTGCAGCCCCCAGCCCAGAGCAGGAGGGGCAGGAGGGCTCCAGGCGCCAAAGCAGAGGTTGCCCGGCAGCCCCCGGGGAAGCCCACGGGGAGGCCGGCTGTGCCCCTGCGGCCATGGAGCTCCACGGGGGAGCAGATCTCCACCTGCAGCCCGTGGGAAGGACTCACGTTGGAGAAGTTCATGGAGGACGGTCTCCCGTGGGAGGGACCCCAGGCTGGAGCAGGGCAGAGGGTGAGGAGTCCTCCCCCTGAGGAGGAAGGAGCGGCAGAGACCAGGTGTGATGAACTGACCACAACCCCCATTCCCCGTCCCCCTGCGCCGCTCTGGGGGAAGGAGGTAGAGAAATGGGGAGTGAAGTTGAGCCCGGGGGGAAGGGGTTTTAGGATTTGGTTTTAGTTCTCATTGTCTTACTTCTATTTGATTGGTAATAAATTAATTTCCCCAAGTCGAGTCTGTTTTGCCTGTGACAGTAACTGGTGACTGATGTCTCCCTGCCCGTATCTCGACCCGCGAGCCTTTCGTTGTACACAGTGCACATCTCCCATGCCCAGCTGAGGAGGGCAGTGATGGAGCAGCTTTGGTGGGCACCTGGCATCGCCAAATCACAAAAAAAATCCAAGCACTTATTTTGCAACTCTGAAATACCTGATAGCAGAGAGGAGAGTAGAAGTCATCTTCCCAAGGCAGAGTTTAATTACACAGGAAGCTCTTTACGATATAATGAAGGCCACATCTTGGAAAAAGAGCAGTGACCACAAAGGTCTTAGCAACCTGCTGCTGGTATTATAATTGAAACAGAGCAAGCTTCTTTTCCACATTAGTGATAACTTTGATGTGAAAGGACGGAATGATCGTAATGTTCTCTTGCAATTTTTAAAGATTTTAAGTTGAATGAACAGGTCATCTGTTAGTCTTGTCATTTGTCCCCTGTTGTCTTTCCATGCTCTAAAAAAACAGTCATTTTAATTGAGTTGTTGGCTCTCATGGCTCCTTCTGCTAACCGAAGCGAACACTCAGTCACTGCTCTCACCTTGCCTTGGTCTAAAACTGCTATATTTTGCCAATGATTTTCTTAAGGACTATAATATATCTTTCCATTTCATCATATCAGGTGTCTGGAATGCAATTTAACTTTAAAATAGGATCATTATTGAATCTAGTTTGCTTTGAGCTGTGAGTTGACTTAACTGTAAGTTTTAAAGAGTTATGTTTTTGCAAAAACTTGTCTTTGTACTAAATTGAACTAAAATGTTTTCAACTTAAAAGTAATTGCAGCAGAAATGAAATAAAAGATTTGAATAAACATAACGCTATGGAATTAAAAAACTGAAAAAATATCTGACTGCACATCTAAATTAAACAGCATGAGACTCATTTTGAGGCATCTAAGATCTAATGAGCATCAGGTTCTGAGGTGAATATTAACAAAAAACTCAGCAATACTTGTGGGAATGAATAAATGTACATTACACCTTTAATCTAAAACTCTCCAACTGCTTTACAAACAAATAATTCCTCTTTTGCAAAAGTGATACACAGAAAATTATGTCTATTTTTGAGTGGACCGTTATTTAATTAGTCAGTATTGTCTCTGGGATTCCTAGGAGTAGATTGTAATCCTGATACCTTAGAGTTACAAGGTAATTTTCTGTCTTTTACACAGAGTATGCTATAATCCCACTTGGCTAGCTCCTGGATAAGGTGCTATTTTTGTCCCTGTTTTATGACAGAGTTCTGGACGAGCATTTTCACATTCTGCTGTGATTACCTGGAAATGTTTCCTTCCCCCATCCTCTGTCCTTGTGTGTGTTCTTGTGGGGAATATTACTATAACAGTTGCATCTTCTTATATAGCAATAGGTGAAGGGAAGCTCATCTGAGTCTCTCAACATTGAGCTAGCACTTCACTCAAGGGGAAGAAATAAGTTGTTCTTCCTATGATACTCATTTAGAAGTAGAGAACTATACCAACCAAGGACAGCCCAGCACGAATTTCTCATAATCTCATAAATTTACAATCTCGGTGCTTTATACAATAAATGTAATTTCTACACTTCATACCTTCTCCGTGTGCCACCAGAATTTGATATTACAGAAAGTTACATGTTCAAAGGAGAGATGTAAATGTACAAAAAGGACAGGAAATAAATCCCTGTGCATTGAATTTCCAGACTTCTGCCTTAAGCAGAAAATTTTTTTTCTCATCACAGGTAACTCCCTTCCCTCTCTTAAATCTCCCAGCAATAAAACAAAGCAGTAGAGCTTGAATAATTAGGAAAGGAGAGGAACGTTTTCTTTTCTTAAAATGGAAATTAACTTTACCCCGATATATAAAACCAGAAAATGTCGTCTTGAACTGATTTTATGTGGTAGAAACCTGTTTGCTGTTACCTATGCATCAGAAGTCTGTGCACCCAATTATACGATATATACTTAGGATCTTTGCAAGGTCATCATGAAAGATGCTCTATGTATAAGACAGATAATTAAAAATTTTCTTCCATATGAAAAATCATGTCTGCCTAAAATGGGTTCATTGCTGCTTAGAATTGGACCTTACCTGAAAACTTTACAGAGATCACTGACATTTCCTTTGAAGTAGAACTATTTTTCAAGTTAATAACACAATGCAGTGATACACAAATCACAGTTTATTTTACAGATCTTTTTGAATATTTCACTTTTCCTGTAGAATTGTCTCTTTATACCTGGAGTGCATTTATAATAGGTATTCTTATAAATGATGCTGAGTATATTGCCTATAAATTTTGTCATGGTGAGCAAAATCATTAATATTTTACAAGGATTGTACCATTAAAAACATACTTTCATGGAATGAAAAGGTTATGAAAATGAAATGTCACACACTATCATTTTACCTTAAAGATCCTAGTCGTTTACACAGCACTCTAGAATGGTAGTTTAAAAGAGAACAGTCTTTCTTTTTGATAAGTTTCATTCAGGAGCTGGAGTTTCACATTTCACAGCATATTATGTATGGAAATCACTTGGAAAAGGTCACCATCTATCCTAGTAACTTGCTTAATTAAGCACTGTAATATCATGCATTAAGCAATGCTGTGTTAAAGGAATTCAAGCAGAGATAAGAAACGCTAATGACACTGTGAACTGATATTTATTTAAGTACATCAGATGTGCACATGCCTGCATGTGTTCTTGACAATGAACGCAAATTGTATATAAAATCATAAAATCATAGAATCATAGAATCTTTGGGTTGGAAGGGACCTTTTAAGGTCATCTAGTCCAACCCCCCTGCAGTGAGCAGGGACATCTTCAGCTAGAGCAGGTTGCTCAGAGCCCCGTCCAACCTGACCTGGAATGGTTCTGGGCTGAACAACCCCAACTCTCTCAGCCTGTCCTCACAGGAGAGCTGTTCCATCCCTCTGATCATTTTTGTGGCCTCCTCTGGAGCATCTCCAACAGGTCCATGTCCTTCCTGTGCTGAGGGCTCCAGAGCTAGAGGCAGCACTGCAGGTGGGGTCTCACTGGGGGAACCCTTGGGCTGAAATACAGACACTACAAAACCAAATGGAAAACTCCTTTTAGCTAGAATATGTCTAGATCTTAACTGGAAAGTGCAATAGCAAATAAGCCCTGTTGGAACTCGAGTACCAGAGAGAAGCATCAGTCCAAAGGGGTGAGACATGCTGACATTGGTACTGTTGGGCTTTATACATATCTGTGTTTGCATCAAGCTGTCAGCCTTATGTGATATTGCAATACAATTTTTTTTTTTAATTAATTTAATTTCAGATATTTACTGGTATGGGAAGGCCACTTTGGAAGACTGTTTTATGATTAATTGATTTCATTATCAGAAGGAATGTTCTGGTATGTAGCCTTTTACATGGCTTTGTCCTTGGTATACCGACGTTTCCCTTTAAGGTAACTATCTCACTGGTGGATTCTTCCACTCTCCAGGTATAATTAACTCTTTTCCATCTCTGCTTCTGCCGAGTTCCCTACAAGCATTCAAGTCAAAAAGTATCATTTAGATGAATGAGTAAAATTGTAGAATCAATTTTTAACTTAAACCTGCTCCAAATTTTTTGTAGTGTCAGCTCTTTAAAATATACTAACATTTCAAAGGTAATGAATACCCTTGTGCATATACAGAAAGATGTTGGGGTTTTTTTAATTCAGTGACTGTTTTTCACTGTTTTGGACACTTTTATAAATGTTGACTAAGTGAAGAGTAATATAACACATCTTTCTTTTGCTTGTCTGCATAACGTAAATATGAATGTATTTAGCTTGCACATGGACCATTGTGAGATGACCAGTGGACAGTCACGGAAGATGCTGTTCAAGCAACACATCTAAAGCTATTTTCCAGGGTTGTGATGAAGGCAAAGCCTGCTAAGATATTTATTCTCAGTTATGAAAATGGAACCCTTCAAAACAAGTTCAATATTCACAAGTCTTTGAAGCCCACCTCCACAGTGTGCTTGTGGATGGGGTGGGCATTTTTACTCCCAAAGCAGGTCATGCAAGTTTATGCAGGAGACATGCAGCTAAAATGGAAGCAGCTGCTTCTCAGTAGTTGCTCAGATTAGTGCTACGGAGGGTCAGAATGAAGGTCAGGGTTTTGTCTTTGGTCGGTTCAGAATTACTGGAGGGTGAAGAAGTCTTTTCCGTTCAGTCATGGAAGAGGCCATAAACAGAGGGAGCCTTTTATTGGTATCTCCCTCCTATGATCAACAGTTTAGAGTGAGATGTACAGGCAGCAAGGGCAGGAGAGCTGGCAGGCAGGATCCCATAGGAATCCTGTGTGTCTTCCATTAACAGTTAATGATGGAAGAATGGCCAAGAAACATTTCAAATTCACCAGACAGGAAATTTAAGTTAATTCCTTCTTTGTTGAAACTTTTTTTTCAGATAGTATTATGCAGTTTCTGAGATTTAACATTATGAGGTTTGGAAGAATGGTTTTTTTTAAGTTGCTTTTATTATACTTTCCTGTATTCATTTCTCACTCTTGTTTCCACCATATTTGTGATCAGTGAGATCCCAGTTTCCTATCTGGGTTCTTTGAACTGACAATTTGCATTTATGTTTAGGTGCTGCTGTGGAGATACCCCAGTGTTTGAAAACACTGAATGCAATATTTTTATTTATATAGGGTGCTTCCTGGGAATGATAGCTCAGTGCCTTCCTTAGGAGCCCAGGGAACAGTTCAAACACTTTTTTTTTTAGCCCTTCTGCATCTATGCTAGCTTGAGAGGTTATTTCCCTCCCTCCTGGTTTTCATGTGCCTCTCTGGAAGCTATGCCTTCTTTAAATGTACAGAGTAAATTGCATATATGAGTTTCTTGTTTTTTCTAATCAGTTAACTCAAGACTTTTGTGTTAACTTGAAGAATTTAAATAGAATTTATTTGCAACTCAATTCTTTTGGGCTGAAGTGAACCCATACAGACACAAGATAGAAGAAACACTTGATGCAGCTCTGTTGACGTAGTCTGAGATGGTGACCCAGGATCCTGCAGTCCAGGAGGGGCTTTGCCTACAGTTCAGTCAATTCTGTGACAGGCATGGCAGCCTCTGTGAAGCCTCCCAGATTTATTTTGTATCATCTGAAGGGGATTTTGACTGATATTGAACAAGCTAACATGTTAAAAATATGGACCAATATAATAAAGCAGAGTCCTAATTGGAACTGAAGCTAATTGGAACTAGAAAGAGTAGCTGAATTACCCATTTTTCAGATGCAGATATTCTGTGCTCTGTTAGTAGCATTTCAAATTACTTCAAGTGTATTCAAAATATTATCAATATTTTTTAATCCAGGGGATCATCTGATGTATTTAATTTCTGGATGTCTCTACAGCACAGTTAGTTGAAGTATACAATTGCTCTAAAAATTTCCAGAGTAGATTACACAATCTCCAAAGTCTCTAGGTTTCTTAACTGTGAGTCGGCAACAGCTTTACTAAGGCTAGTTTAGCTCAGCTATAATGCTTGGAACATCTGGGACCACTAAAAATAAATTTGGTTTTTTTAATGGAATGAGCCAAACATACGTTTTATGTGAAAACACCCACAACAGTTTGAAAAATATGATTCATTTTCTTATAAACAGAAATGTAAAAGTTGAAATGAAAATGTCAGTCATCAGATCTAGAAAGATGTCTTCCTATTTAAATAAACTGCAAGTCCAATGCAAAGCACACCAACACTTGTATCAATCTTTAAAAAAGTGCTAGTGAGAGCTGAATGCCAAATAGCTTCCCAGGAGGCATGTTATGCTAATCACTATGGCAATCAGTTATTTATCATTCTTGCAGACATGTATTTTCCATTTACGCTAACAGGATGGTTGATTGGATTTTGTTCATTAAATGGGCAGAGTCAAACCTGGTCTTATAAACTGCTGTTCAAGTTAATTAGTGAGTATGTGTGTACTCAGAAGCAGAAAACTAAGTTTTAAAATTATAAACTACATCAATCAGGCATCTTTTCTACATTATACCAAAATCATTCCACTTAGTGTATCCAGCACAAAAGAGAAAGGAAAAATGCTGCATTTTCATTTCCCTCATACTCTGATGGCCTGACAGTAAATGTGATATTTTTACTCATAAAAGAGTATGAACAGATACTTGCTTTTGCTTTGCTCTTACCTAAAACTCTCCCAGGCTCTGTCTAGCTTAAGAAACAGTGCAAGGATAGGAAAATCCTTAGTAGAGTTTTGTGTTTGCTCTTTTACAGTCTTTGGTTGATTACATATTAGCAGGTAACAAAGATGTCCTGCAAGCCACCATGAGGTTACAACCTAAACAGTAATAATTAAAAGAATAACAATAAGTATTTAAAGGCAATCAGTAATGGAAATGCTGGACTTCAGTTCTGGAGATGCAGTTTCAGCTGGATGTCCATGTGGGAAGGCTGATTTCATTATCCTGGGTAGGTTCACAAGTTTCCCATGCATACTTGTGAGTGTCCCTTTGTAAAACAGAGGCAGGCGTGTTTTTTCTTCTGTCTACTCCAAATGATTTAAAGATCCAGCTGAGAATTTCACAGATCTCAAGCACCTTTTCTTTCTAACTTGTATCACATATCTGGGAGTAGATTTGGTTGCTCTGGCCCTGGGAATAGGGGGTATTCTAAACCAGCACGTTTTTGCTACTGGAGCTTTCTGTGTGAATAGTTCAATATTCACGGGACGGATAAAGTAGGATATTTAACTTCAAATTTAAAGCACTTGGGTTCCACAGTTTCCAAACAGGAAGAGAAGGAGGTTTGGGAGTCAGTCTTTCACAGACCTTTTTAGTGCTTTGTCCATTGCACAGGAGAGAACACCACTTGTCTCCAAACTAAGGAGTCCTAAGTCCTCTTAGCCTCTCCGCAGGCAGCAGATGTTCTAGATGATACCCTTGATCCTTTTAGTTGCTTTTCTCTTTGCTATCTGTATTATGTCCTTTTTGAGCTGTGGAGACCTCAAGTGCAGACAGTACCAGTACGGTGATAAAACTAAAGATTTGTCTTGCAGAAAAATGTTTCATCTTGCTCTCAATAACCTTCCTGATGATACCCAACTTTTACATTCTAGAACCTGCTATATGGTGAGCCATGAGTTTCTGACTCCCTCTGAGATTATTCCAAGTTCTCTTTCCTAAGTTTCAGTTTCATCTGTCAGTTCCACACTCGCCATGAGGTTAGCACAGTTTATGTTTTCTTCACCTCACATTTATCGTCATTGAAACATACTTGCTGCCTTTTTCCTCCCTCGGTCTGTTTTGTGCAGTCCTTCTGGAGTGCTTCACCATTATCTGTTGTTTAATTACCTGAAGGGGCTTAGTATCATCATAATTTTGAGATTTAGGTGTCCAAAAGAGTTATGAGGTGGCTAGACATCTCTAACTTTACTTCTGAGCTCTGTAAAACTGGCAGCATCAACCACAAAAGAGACAGCAAGCCTGTTGCTCCCTTTTCCTGGCTAGCACTCGTCCTTTATAGCAACTTGTCAAGAGCCTTGTGAAAATTTGCTACCGCACTACAGATCCTATTCTACTGAAATTCAATAAATTAAGGTGGGGGTGCAAGGGAACAGACGTGTGTGTGTCCCTCCATCATCTGGATGGAGAAGGTTATGTGAGTCACACGGTTTCATTTAGGGTTTGTCTTGTTTCTTGGTCTATACAAGAAGACTGGCTTTTGGGACTTTTTCCCCCATATTTTTCTCACCCTTTTTAGATGTTTGCAGTATCTTAACAACTGTACTCTGACTAGAAGTAAGAAAGAGCTCAGCAGCCACTTAAGAACAGAAATGCCTCACCACCTCATGAAGGTGATTACCTTCGTGAAGGTAAATATTTTTTTGGTGGAGGGAAGAGTTGCAGGAATAGCTATGCCTTGAGCAAACAGTATGTTTGCCAATATGCTTTTACACCAAGGTTTAAGGTACTGCAGATGTCTTGTCCTGAAGGACTTTCAGCGTCATAGCTCTTAGGAAATCAGAAACTGTCAAGAAATATTTGAGTCTAATAAAAAAATGATCAAAAAGGAAAGACTCTACGGTTCTGCAAAGCAAACTTGCAGAGATCCAGTAATATTCAAGCCATTTATGATCTAGAAATCTGATGAAATGTTTGCCACTGTAGTCCTGTTTCTCATGCTGCAATGACACATTCAGTCAGCAACCTGCCAGCTTTATCTCCTGCATTTAATGGCCAAAGCTTTTGTGAGGCATTAAAGACTGATATTTTCTTCTGTGGGTCCTCTGGGTACTCAGATGCTTTTTTTAAGAAAAAATTGTAGTGATGAAATTAATTCCTTTCAATTCCCTTCAAAAAGCTTTGGGATTAACTTCAATTCCACTGAGAAAGTCAGAAAGTGTTGACAGACAGCAACCCAACACAGTGGAAACCTGGCTTATTTATAGGGTAATCTAGTGCCATCATTCTCAGACGGAGAAAAATGCTTCCTCCCCTGTATGTTTGGAACGGAAAAGGCTTACCTTTTCAAGTGGCTTGTTGGAAGGCAAACAGTGCTAGGTCAAGAGCCTAGGGAACTCCAGGTCACCCTTGTGGGGAACTGTGCCTGTGGATGTCCTCCTCCTTTTGTCTCTCCTCTCCCTCCACACCATACACATACGTACCCTTTTGCACTTGCAAAAAAAATAAAACTGTTGATAACACAGGGATGTTTTTGTTATTGCTGAGCAGTGCTTACACAGCATCAGGGCCTCTTCTCCTTCTCACCCCACCCCACCAGCGAGTAGGCTGGAGGTGCATGGGAAGCTGGGAGGGGGCACAGCTGGGACAGCTGACCCCAAATGACCAAAGGGATATGCCATACCTTGTGATGTCATGCTCAGCATATAACGCTGGGGGAAGAAGAAGGAAGGGGAGGTACGTTCAGCATGATGGCATTTGTCTTCCCAAGAAACCATTACGTGTGATGGAGCCCTGCTTCCCTGGAGATGGCTGAACCCCTGCCTGCCCATGGGGAGCGGTGAATGGATTCCTTGTTTTGCTTTGCTTGCGTGCACGGCTTTTGCTTTAGCTATTAACCTGTCTTTATCTCAACCCATGAGTTTTCTCACTTTTACTTTTCTGACTCTCTCGCCATCCCACTGTGGAGGGAGTGAGTGAGCAGCTGCGTGGGGCTGAGCTGCTGCTGGGGTTAAAGCACGACACAGGCTTACGTGTTACTTCTACTGATCATCTGACAGATGATCTAGTGCTGACAGCAGAGTGGTCATTCAGTGTTTTCATCTAAAGCATATGTGAAACATCCTAATTTGAACAAACATACATATAAAATGTTATCACCTAGAATGACTCTCTCCAAAATAATCATAGATTTGGGTGTATATATTACTCAAGAATAAGGGATTGAGTTATACAAAACTAAGCAATTGAGTTGAGGCTTCTGTTCTCAGTCAGTCAGTCGCTCCACATGGTGAAGTTTTAAAGGAATATCACAAGGGTTATCCTGTTTTACTGTCCTGTCTTAAAAAGTCCGTTTTGCAGGAGGTAAGAGATGGTGTCGTCATGAAATGGAAATGCTTGCTCAGCCAGGCATCAGAGCAATGCATCTTAGAGTAAAATTGTACTTGCTAAAGCTTTGACCCAGATAGGTTTCAAATACGTTCAGTATCTTTTTATTCACACTTTTTCTGTTTCTGAAAGGAAATTGATGCATTTTCCCATCTTTTTTTCTGTGCAAAAATCAAAAGATGATGAATACCTTTATTTGTGATTAACATGTATAGTGCCTGCCTTTGCTATTCAAACTATTGATAGCTGTATCTTTCAGGAATACTCTGTTATGTTTTTATTTATTTATTTTTTTTTTTAAAGAATCGATAAGCCTGAACTTAAAAGTGAAAAAAAAGCACCCCTAGCCAGACACACCTATTTCATCATAGTTAAAGATGAACTAAGAGGCATGACAGATTTCTTTATCAGTTTCTTCTGATGACGAGGTAGGTTTCTTATACAAGCTGGGGTGCCTACTTCATAGTCTGACAACAGAAAAGGAGCACAGCAAGGAAGAATAGCTGTGCATCTAAACATCTCTGTCAGTTTGCTTAAGCAGCTGAACCCACTAAAAAGTAATATTGAAATTGCAAATGTACAATTTTCCATAGATTTTTCTTCTAGGCTTGTGAGTCTTTAATACAGATACACTATTATTATCTTGTTTAAAATATTTAAAAAATGAACCAAAATAAAGGCAAAGCCAGTGCTCACTTCTGTCTTTACTAGAACTGAGAGAAAAGTTTTAGAGCAAACCCAGGATCTGCATTTTTGGAAGCAGCCTGTATGTAGGCATGCTTAGGAACGCTGTTTGCAATAGCCTAAAACCAACTAACCTGTTATAATAAAATGCTGTTCATTTTCTCTTATCCCTGACATCATTTTGTTCAAAAGCATAGGAAAGAATTAAGAAGGACATGTTTTTCATCTTCAGAGGAACTGAGATGATGGCCTTAAAAGGGCAAGAGTGGGTTGCAGTTTGGTAGAAGTTCTGATAGGATATGGATTTTCAATATGCACAGTTCTCCATGTCAGCAAAACCAGGTCATTACAGTTTTCTGTGACATTCATAACTAATTTAATGGAAGTCCTGATATAGTACACTATTTAAGCCACACCCATTTTGTAGCTGAAGTCTCAGTTGAAATGGTCACTGTGGCAATGTATTTTTATTTCCAAAACGGGGCTTTGTGACTTTGTACTGTGTTATTTACGCCTATAAATATGCATTTCATAAAGAAGCGATCGGGGATTATTAAAAACTCAAATAAAACTATCAAAAAAGAAAAATATTTGCTACAGTTGTGTCATCCGTTACTACATTTTTTCCTCCAAAAAGGTATGTGTATTTTTCAAAGCTTTTTTTGTTGTGATTTATCACACGAAGTATTTCAAATATAAGACAAAGCAACTAAAACTTTCAATTGAACGTGAAATAGCCATGCTCTGCTTTTGTGCCTGCAGAGCCATGGGATATCGGTGACACTTGAAAGAATGTTATACATCCCAGAGAGGTCCCAGAAACTTTATAATACTTCAGTATACAGAGGATTGACCTTGGTGCTTGTAAGTCCTTATGAAGCACTTCTTTTCATTAACCGTTTTTTTAAAATGCAGAGAGCTTTTATCTCTGAAGCTAATTTGCAGACTTATTTTGCAATTTTTGTTAGGTATAGTTTCACGTTAAGAGTTCTAGCCTTCTTGCACCTTTCAGTTATTTAATTATAAAAGTAATATCTACCCAGGGAAACCAATACATATGTGAAATTAGAATGATGCCAAAAATTATTTTATTTTAATGGCTGCATTGTTCACATTCACTATTGCAGATTAACAATTTTCTTCTTGAAAGTCATGTAATTAAAAGAATGTTGCTGCTAGAATCCAAAATATTTGTTTCACCTTGCACTCTATAGATATAATTCAGGAGCTGACAGAAGATAAGATAAAAGTCAATAAAAAGAGAATTATTTATTAAAAAGATCTAATGTTACAAGAACAGTACACAGGAACTATTATATTACTGTGTCTTCCACATCGTATATACCATTATATATAGCATATATACAGATTGTATACAATATATCTAACATTTTGATATGGGCCATGACAGTAACTTTCTTTTGGTCTGCAAAACAAAGTTTCTTTCTAACTATTTTTTTCCAAACAGATCTTATGGCATTATATAAAAATACAGTCTCCTCAGTGACGCTAGACTGCACTATTACAACCTTCTACATGAAAAATGAAGGAACGTTCCTTTGCAACTAAAAAATAGTATGTCATGATAAGGAAACGTCATCTTTACAAAGAAACAAATAGGTAATACATAGGTACTTAAACATTTAAAACATGTTTATTAATATATTTAAGATGCAAAATACATATTCTGTTCATGTTGAATATAAAACCTACCCCTTTTTGTCCCTGCAATACGACTACATTACCTGATGGTATATTCAGTATTTCTACCTGTATCTTGATACTAGAGATCGAGATATATCTAGATGCAGCTCTAGCTCCTTATCTGACTTTCATTCTTCTTATAAAGCACAGCCATTTATTGTATTCAGAAAGCTGTTTAACCAAAACCCCACCAGCAGTGCCTGTAGCCTTTTTGAATACTCTGAAATAAACTGCATTGGCAAGCAACTGTATAAAAAATAGAGGAAATTATGCTTGACTAATCTATAAAATAGCCATTTTGCTTTTTGGTTCATCACTTTATTCTTGTTTATTTTAACCTTTTGAAAAACTATGGTTTGCTAATGCAAGTTCTCTGCACAGTAGCAGTACTGCTGTTTTACAAAGGACAGCAGACAGTTGTTTTCTGAGTTCTATCAGCGAGGTACATCATTGCACCTTAGTTTCTTTGCTCTCAAAGGCTTTTTCAGAAGCAGAGAAACAGAAGATCTCCTTCTGTCTGTATCTACGGTCTATGCTCGGCTGTTTTTTTTCCTAGCAACATGGTGACTAGGTAAATTTAAAACCTTTTTTTTTTAGAAAATTATTTAAAATATTAGTGAGTAATAAAGATTTGAGTTGGACCATTTAAGAAAACTTCTACTGATAAAATATTCAAATGAAAAGAATTTAGTCATCAGTGAGCTTTTTACCTACCGAGAACTTGATCTCTGTTGTGCTTTCTAGGCTACTATTTTAAAGCTGCTAAGAAAGGGCACAGTTAGAGTGTACTAGCTAAATGCCAGGTATTATTTTGCTAGTGAGCTGGCAAATTAATAACATTTTAGACCCAGAACCCATCAACCAAAATATATTTGCATCAAAACTTTTAGAGGGATGGACAGCTAGAAGAACTATGCTATTAGGACTCGCCTGTTAAACTCTTTTGACTTGAATTTTTCACAGGCAAGGGAATGTTCATCCTAGCTGCGATCCCTAGACACATGTGGTTGTAAAACAACCTCCCTCATAACACCGTGCACACCATAACTGCACAAACACACACACCATATACACTGGGGATCATTTTCATTCAGGTGCCAATATGCAGAAAGGCCTTCCAATGTAGAAAAATTGTCCAAACTGTCTATTGAGTGAAAAATGGTTTGGTACAGCAAAAAGTGGGGATTAAAACTGGTAGCACATAGTCCCTACAAGAATAATCTCTAGTGAGCTATAGAAATAGAGCCAGTTAGCTAAATAACTGGAATGATGCTCAGTAGCACTTATCCAAGTATTTTTTTTCAGTCACAGCTTTCTCCAAAATACATACTACTGGAGTCTGTATATATGTGAATGATTACATTCCAAAAAATGTTAATATTCTCTCCATAATATGCTTCCATATATACTTCAACTTGATTACCAAATATATAAACCACAGAATGCTACTAAAAAATGGACCCAGAGAAAAAGAAGTTACAACTGAGAAGTGGTTGGAAAAAGTAGGTTTGTCGCCTTGCATTGCTTTATTTGTCCACTTAACAGCCTAATGTATATAATGTTTAAATGTCAAGTGGAGTTTTCATTGTCATATGCATTAGGAACTGATTTTTAATTTGTTATTGAAAAGAAATATTTGACTCATTTGACATTAAATCATGTGGTATTTGGTGAAAACCAAACTTGTTTCCTTTTAAGTTTGTGTTTAATCATTTTCCATTTACCTTGCAATAAAATAAATGGCTTCTATTCTGCTCTGTTTTGCCACTTTCTGAGTGTGTTGCCTAGTATTGTATTGACAATTCTTCTTGTTAATTAAACACATATTCATACGTTTTTAGAACAAATTCTCTGTACTTTTGCAGTGGGCTATATATCTGAACTATATTTTGTCAGTAGAACAGCCAGCCATAGGAGATGCAAGAAAAGTATTTGACAAAGCTGTATCAAACTTTGTTCTCTATTTAAAAATGGATTTTCTTTTTCTAAACCAAACAGATGTACTGTACTAAACACCACTATTTAAACACCTAATGATACATGACTGGGGTCACCAAAATCGAACATGTTAAAAAAGTAAAGTACGTTTGACAGAAATTACATTTGCTTACAAAAGTTTATTACATACAATCTGCATAATTTTGGGCCAAGAAGTGTCCCCTCCCCAGAGGACTTCTACAAAAAATGAAGAGAAAAAAACCTGATGAATTATTGACCGTGTCTCCAACACTCCTCTAAGTGCACCACAGGTATTTCTATGGGTCTTTAAGCATTAGCTTGGTTTTCCAGTTTCTCCATGGACATAAAACTCCATCCCTTGGTGTCATCAAGCTAAAGCAAACAAATAACAACAACCAGAAAGTCTGCAGTCGTCACCACGAGGTTGAAGGAACCATCAGTGCCAAAAGCAATGTTACAGAGGATGAGGAAGTAGACAGCACATGTAAGGTAGGTTGAGCACTTGTTACTTTCCCTCCTGAAATGAAAAGCAAAGTAATTAAGGAATAAAACTGATGCAAACAGTTCTCAGTACATTTAGGTACTAGATCTTGCCCCAAACTTGTATTCTATTACACTCAGCAAACTTTTAGGCAATGGATTAGCACTGAAGCTCTCAGCACAGGAAAGACATGGATCTGTTGGAGCGGGTCCAGAGGAGGGCCACCAAAATGATCAGGGGGATGGGACACCTCACCTGTGAGGACAGGCTGAGAGAGTTGGGGTTGTTCAGCCTGGAGAAGAGAAGGTTCCGGGGAGACCTTCTTGCAGCCTGCCAGTACTTAAAGGGGACTTATAAGAAAGATGAGGACAGACATTTTAGCAGGGCCTGTAGTGATAGGACAAGGGGTAATGGTTTTAAACTAAGAGAGGGTAGATTTAGATTAGATATGAGGAAGAAATTTTTACAACGAGGGTGGTGAACCACTGGCCCAGGTTACCCAGAGAGGTGGGAGATGCCCCATCTCTGGGAACATACAAGGTCAGGTTGGACGGGGCTCTGAGCAACCTGGTCTAGTTGAAGATGTCCCTGCTCATTGCAGAGGTTTTGGACTAGATGACCCTTCGAACCCAAAGTTTCTAGGATTCTATGATTGCCTTGTGAGAACTTCAATCACAAAGTAGTCAGTGTAACCCTATACTGATATAAGGAAATAATGGATTTTATGATGATATCGACAGAAATGCACATGCTGAATCCTCATATTCAGTCTACAAATAAATGGGAAATTCCAAAAGGGTATGTGTTTTTATGCCTTAATCCTCAAAAAGATTTAGGCTGCTGAAGATGCCCTGAGTCACAATCACAAATGTTCTTCCTAATTGATCTTGATAATTATCCAGAGGAAAAAGTGGTCTTTTCTCTAGTAGCCCAGTGATGTTTTTAGATCACAGCAGTCCTTTAAAAAGCCATGCTAAGGGGAAATGTGCTATGGGCTGGAGGTGGCAACAGATCACAGGATGGAATGAGAACCACACTGGGTTTCTTTTGACCACAGTTGTCGTGAGTGGAACTGATCTATTGATGATGGAATGTTGATGATCAACTGATGATGGAATATTATTTTCTGGTTGTTCTTGCCACTAATCCTTCCATCCCTTTCTTGCCTGTGTATTATTGATACTTTAAATTCTTTCAACATATTGCAGTAACTAAGGAAACAGAAGCTAGACATCATAATTTACTTCATGATAATACTTTAATCATAGAATCATGAAGGTTGGAAAAGTCCAACTATCAACCCAATACTCACTAAACCATGTCCCAGAGTGCCATGTCTACACAATTTTTGAACACTTCCAGTGATGGTAACTCCACCACCTCCCTGGGCAGCCTGTGCCAATGCCTGACCATTCTTTCAGTAAAGAGTTTTTTCCTAATATCCAGTCTAAACCTCCCCTGGTGCAACTTGAGGACATTTCCTCTTGTTCTGTTGCTAGCTACATGGGAGAAGAGACCAACACCCACCTCACCACAATCCCCTTTCAGGTAGTTGTAGAGAGCGATAAGGTCTCCCCTCAGCCTCCTCTTCTGCAGACTGAACAACCCCAGTTCCCTCAGCCGCTCCTCATAAGACTTGTGCTCCAGACCCCTCACCAGCTTTGTTGCCCTTCTCTGGACATGCTCCAGCACCTCAGCATCCTTCTTGTAGTGAGGGGCCCAAAACTGAACACAGCATTCGAGGTGTGGCCTCACCAGTGCCGAGTACAGGGGCACAATCACTTCCCTACTCCTGCTGGCCACACTATTGCTGATACAGGCCAGGACGCTGTTGGCCTTCTTGGCCACCTGGGCACACTGCTGGCTCATATTCAGCCGACTGTCAACCAGCACCCCCAGGTCCTTTTCTGCTGGGCAGCTCTCCAGTCACTCCTCCCCAAGCCTGTAGTGTTGCATGGGGTTGTTGTGACCAAAGCGCAGGACCTGGCACTTGGCTTTGTTGAACCTCATACGGTTGACCTCAGCCCATCGATCCAGCCTGTCCAAATCCCTGTGCAGAACCTTCCTACCCTCCAGCAGATCAGCACTCCCACAAATACTTAATTAATACTACAATACTATATATTATATATATAAAGTATTTAATATTTAAGTATTTAATAATTTAATAAAAGCATTTCTACTCAAGGGAGCCAATGGAACCTACAGAGAAATTCAGCTTATTCTCAAGCAGGTAGATACAGAGGGTTCAGCTACCTACATGCATGACATTTTAGCTGTGTTAGACAGTGTACCTCTGGCTGTGGTCCCGAATGATGCATGTATTCTGAGTCACATATCGTATCTATCAGATCTGTGCAAATGTTTTGGATACTTTAGGATATCTCAGATGTATTTATGTGCCTAGTTCTGAATATTTGAATTCAGAAGATCAGCTGAATTGCTGTCGAGGCTCCACTGTCAGCACGCATGGATTACATCTCACCTGACTATAATGCTATTTGAGACACCTAGTACACGTGTAGACATCTACAGCCCAACTGGGTTTGTAGATGTTATCCTTGAAAGGAGCAGTTTCCTGTAAATCCTCTGCTTTGTTCGTCAGCCCCTCATGGATGCCTCAGATTCTCTTGAGCATCTCAAATGGCACTAGATACTTTTGTTTCAGCATAGAATTGAAGACTCTGATTAATGATTTTATCTAATAGTTAGAGAATTGTGAGACCTTTTTTTCAGGTAGAGAATAGTAGAGTCAGTGAGTCTTGCTATGGTCACCACTTTTACAAACGTAAGTGTAATCTTACCCGAAAAAGATGGGACTCTGATCTGGGGACTCGCAGTTCCATCCCCTCCTTCACTGACTGCGCAGATCTCAATGATGTAGACACCAACATCAGGAAGAAGTACCACTGCAGAGGTTTTCTGTGTCTCTATAACTTGACTGTTGCTCTGTCCTTCTTGTCTAAATAATACCTATGGTCAATGAAGTAGATAGTGGTCACAGTGGTCATTCAAGTTATATACCAGACATTTTGTGTAGATAACGCAGTCACTGAACTGTTATGCGTTTCATGTTTTCACTAAGAATTTCTTGACATTACATTTTAACAGGCATCTGCTTTTACTCTCCCCTCAACCTAATAGCTCCAAAATATTAATAGCAAAATATATTAGGAATCAATGAACGTGAAAGGACATTAATTATGATCCAGAGCAAAGATATAGCATTTGCCCTCTCTGGCATTAGGTGTTACACAAGTTTTTCTTCAAAATTTCTTCTAAAAAGTATTTTGGGTTCCATTTGATTTGAATTCTTATCCCCTGATTAATGTAGATATTCACATTTTTGGCTCAAGAACCCAATTTCAAATATAAAGAAAATGCCCTAAATAATGTCCTTAGTGTATTTACCATACCGGGCTAAGTCAATTGAGAATAGTCCAGATCTGTCCCTGCATCTCCTGTGAAGCTCAGTACAAGCTTATGGCACGTGGGAGGAAAGCAAGTAAGTACATAGCTGTCTTTTTGGTACTTCTGCATAACAATTGCTGTTCCCAGACAAAATTGAAAAGCATTCAACTCAACTTTTTCAGAATCTCAACTATTCAGATAAAAGTTAGAACAGTTTCTGGTTTATCTGAACCATTTTACAACTTCTTGGTGATATTTCCTGATGTATCAGAAAGAATATCAGATTGTAGTCTATAGAAATTATTGTATATATGCTTTAAAACACACACACACCCCTCTATAAAAACATTGAAATAATTCTGCTTTAATGTAAAAGATTGGAGTGAATTCCACTGCTTTTTATGATTTGTTATTTAAGAGTTAATCTGGATCTTGCTCTTTAAAACTTCAGAGCTTTAAATGCTAGAAGTTATCGTCACTGAATGTTGAACATCACCAACATGATCACAAAACAAATCTAAGTATTTGTGTTTCTGCTCCATAAAAATATTAATTTTAGTGTAATTTTAAGATGCCTTATTCTTCTGAATTTCTCTAAATCCTACTGCAAACACAGTTAAATTGAAGCATTGGTAGGAATTTCATTGCAGGCTGGTCTTATTAATAGCCACTTCTGAGTCAGATAAGATGAACTGATCCCCTCAGAGCTTACTCAGTTTATAATCAGTAGCTGAAAATCACAACACAGAAAATGTTGGGACATTTCACTCTCTTCAATTTTATTTATTGCTTTTCATGGTGAAAAATGATTGCAGGCAGCGTGTATAGCATACATACACCGGGAAACAAGAAAGGGAAAAAAGCCAACAAGGAAGAGGAGTAGTCATGTGAGAGAGAGAAAGGTGAGCAAGGAAGGAGAAACACTGACCTTGTATCCCATTACGTCAGATTCATTAGCTAGAGGTCTGACTGGCTCCCACCCAAGAGACACATGAGAACCATCCTGTATCCACATAATATTGCCTGGTGCTTGGCTGGGAGCTGAGAACAAAAAATAACATGTACAAAAATATATTTTATAGGTAATTTTTTTTTTTTAATAAAAAAAAGTATTTCAATCTTTCATTACATTTACAGCTGGTTGTGTTAGCAGGCTCCCAGCTCTACCTGGATTTTTTAAAGATTTTTTTTTGCATCAGAAATGTAATTTAATAGATTATGGTGTGTTTACTCAGCCTACCCCATAAGTTCCACAGAGCTTATGAACTTGAACTCTTTTCTCTCCCTTCTTTGTCAAAAATGCCTTGTTTTCTAGGAAGATAACCTTTTTTATGAATGCAGTGTCATATGAATTGACATCTAAATATCCTGGCAAAGACATGAATCAAAACTATACATGATTCCTGGCTATTACACACTTTTATTAAAGGAAAACCCAAGAGGACGGAGGCTGATCCCTGACTTGTCCCTTTGAGCAAAGCTACTGAAATCACTTACGGGACTTCTTGGTTGCTGCACGCACAGCAGTGCTAGATGGTCCATACCCTGCAGCGTTGTACGCCCTCACTGTTAGGTGGTATAATGTGTTTCCTTCTAATCCTGTCAGGAGGATGGATGATTCATTTCCCTCAGTTTTGACCTTTTCTGCTGCTTCTTCCTGCTCCATGTCCTTCCAGTAACCAACCTGCCAACAAGTGACCAAATGAAGGATTAATATTGATATCTGGGAAGCTCATGCTTCCAGATGTTCATACTTGTTAAACTCTGGAGGTTGGTGTTTTTTTTTTTCCATTTCTGCCTTTTGTCTGATCGTCAGGCCCTTTTAAACATGTAGGAATTGCAGCCTGACCTCACAGCCAAGCAATGCTCTGTCCACCAAATTGGCGAGACTCGGAATCTCACAGTATTACCTGAAGCACGTTGAATTGCTTTGTACTGGGACAAGCAGATGCAACTACAAGATGGAAGAGCAGAGGATGAACACTGGCAGGGAGTCAAAGGTATTTCAGAGAATTCAAGAAGAGGTCATCTTCTGGTAGGTCACCAGAATGTCTACCTTCATCCTGGAAAGCTCTGACTGCATCAGTTAAGAAGTGGTGTGAGCAATATTCCCTTCCTGGCCCTGTGCAACTCAAAGCCATGAGATTTCTTATCAGCGTAATGAATAGGAAATAACAGAACAGCAGCAAAAATCTTTCATTCATCTGAAAAATTTTATCTGAAAAAAAAGGAGGAAGTGGATTCAGTTTTAGTTCTTGGATATAAACAATTTTCTGGTAAATGCAGTTTTGATAGTGTGTTTACGCCCTTCCTTTTCAGATATACACACCCTAAATGATCTTTGGTGGTTCTTAATCCATATTTCTGGTATCTGCACTGATATGATAATGTCAAAAAGCTAGGAATTTGACTAGTCTCTTTCCTCAGGGACCTCAGGGACCAAGTATTTGCAGGGAAAAAAGCAGCACTCTCTCTTTTTACTGTATCTAGGTGACCTACACAAGTAAGGTAATTCTCATGGGGCCCTATATTCCCTAGCAGGAGATGTCACTAATGTGCCATTCAAAGACCTATATTCAACTTACCGTTATTCATGTTGAGACCGACTTGCATTTATTCCACATTTTGACCTTTTCTATGAAGTTGGTTATTTCACAATAAGTTATTCATATTATTTCTGGATAACTTTTCCTCTGAGAAAAAGGTCATGGACAATACAGCATTCTTGTGAATGTATCCCAGAAAATGGTGAACCGAAAATCCCAAGGGGTTTGTAGAAAAATAAGACTAGTGAGTACAATGCTCACCTTTTATAATTGCACTAGGAATTCCATTTAAAAAAGAAATAATCTAGAAAGGACCGGATGCAAAAATATACATTCAAGGTCATTATCTTCACTTGAGTAAAGTGTCTCTGTTAACTTCGATCAAAGGTATATCAATTTGTGCCAACTCAAAGTCTACTCTTCCAATTGTAAAATTCATGTAAATATCTTTTTTGCGTGCCTGCATTATCTCATGGTAAATTGCTGTTGCTTTAATTCTTAGGTTAATTACAGCTCAGATAGCAAATCTAGGTGTAGTCACAACTTGTTGAAATACGTGTGATTCACTGAGGTATTTTGCTAGCTGAATGTGTGACCAACCCTGTTGGTATCTGAAGTAACACCTAGTCACATCTTTCTTGGAAAGAAAAAAGAATCAACAACCGTTTATTCACACACTAGGATTGAACCTCCAATGCTTCTTATCTCTTGGGCAGTCAGATTCCTTTCGTTTTACTTGCAATGCATCTTTATAAACTTGACACTACAGTGATGAAAGCCACATAGTATTAAGCACAAGTCCTGGAGACCTTATCATCCAGTTAGTGAGGTCTGCTGAGGATCCAATAGGGAAATGGTCAGAAAGGAAAAGTGACTTGCCCAGGGTTACACAGGTGGACAGTAGTAGGGGTGGAAATGCAACTGAAGTAGTGCAATTCTGGCTCTAGAATGACAGGAGGAAAATTGTAAGAAGCTCAGTAGGTCTCATTGTGTTCGTTTGTTCACAGGGCACACTGCACCTCATGTGAATACAATGTACAAGACAGTAGATAACCCACAGCTCCCACACTGAAGCTTGTTTTCGTAGAAAGAACTTGTGAAAATCCGATTTTCCAAACATCAGTATTAGGACTACACAGATATTAAAACCTGATGAGTGTGGAAGAAAGCTGGGAACATAACTCCGCTCTTTTGATATTTTTCATGTTTGGAAATGCTCTCCACCACTGCTTATATGGCATTATGAGTTTGGATAGTAATTGTATTTTGCACATGTTAAGTCTGCAAAAATAACTATGGCATGGTCCCTACCAGTTCTGCTGCACCACGACAAACACGTTCTCCCTTGGCAAAGGGGTATTCCTGTGGGAATTAATACACTGTATTAAGCAGCAAAAGCATGAAATGCAACTTGGCAGTGCTGCTATTTCAGTTCCTCCTGTACTTCAAAGCCCTTAAGTGTTTGGTCCCTGCTTTTTAAATTCCCCTTAAAGTTTTGCCAGGTGAGTTTGGACTTTGATCTCAAAATGTGCTTTTCTCTTTCTTTCTTAATGCACACATCCATTTGTTGGTGGCCAAATGAACTGAAGAAAAAAGTGGTTATAAAAAAAACAAACTCCAATGATTGTTGATTGAGGCCAATGGTGGGGGAACCTACGTCAATTTGAGCTGAAATGAAGATACTGCTGATGTTTAAAAGTGCTGGATATATTTCTGAAAACAGAGGGTTTGTTTATTTACACTTCCGTGTGTTAGTTTTTTTAAAAAATCTTGCTATTTTCTGTAACCTTGATTTATATTCCTCAGAAGGAATTTACCACACTTAAAGTAGTTTTTCCTTAATGATAACTTTGAATATTGATATAACATAAAGCATAAATCACAGAAGAATAGCTTATATTTTAAAAATGCAAGAAAAATGTGGAGGGAAATCATTTGGTCTGTTTAATATATTATTGTTTGTGAGGCTTCACATTTTTGCTGGGCTTTCTGTTATTTTTCACCCGATTCCCAGAAGCCAATCTCTGAGCTGGAGAAAAAGCACTAATGGTATTTAAACAACTAAATAGAGGACATGCAGGAATACACAAGCTGCTTTGTCCTGATCTGGGTTAAGCAATTGTTAAAAGTAAACCATCTCATTAGAAGTATGTTTCAATCTAAAATTTTTCTCTCTCTAATACTTACAGATCACTTCCTTGAAGTTTCATGTTAAAAGGTATCTTAAATAATATTACTCGTTTTTCCAAATTGGTTTCTAGGGTACGCATAGTAGCACTTTGGTATAAATTCATGTGATGTAGTTGTAGGGTTTCTTCTCTAAATTCAGTGGAGTCAGAGTTGTTGTCTGGATACTCTTTCTGTTGATCACAGAGGATTTAAGGCTACAAATTAAGCATTTCAAGTAAGAGCCTAACTGAAAATGAACTTGAAGATATCAGAGTACAGAAAGTGCTAGGGGAGAAAGAGCAGTGAGCTGAAAGAACTGCTAACCCTAAAAAAGTGATTCAGATTTCATAAAAACTGTTTTAATTATCTTTATCAGAAAACCTATCAGCTCCTTGAACTGACACACTGCAGTTATGCAAATGTTAGTGCTGGCAAAACTGCAACGGTAGAACCAAGTGCTGAGGACAGGAGAAGAGGTGGTTTTTTGTATCAGCTGCTGCTGCTTTTCCTATCATCTCAAGGTATTGGTGTGACTATCCTTCAGAACAAGATGAGTGGTTCCTGCAAAAAGGTCAATCAACCTCAGTTCCTTCCCTCTCACCAAAACAATTGCTGACTGAAAAGAAGAAGGAAAACTCTGTTCGGTAGTCCTAGGTTCTGCGGTCTTCTCTGTAGTAGCTTGCATCCTCCTCCTCTTCTTCCCACATAGTTCCCTCTTCTCCCACAGAGTCCTGCATGCACATGGGACAAAGACTGGTATTCCTCAGCCTCGAGGACTATCATGAAATATCTAGTCATATTTTCTTATGAAAAATCAATAATTATCTAGGTTTCTGATTTTAGGTAATAGAAAGCGAGTGGTTTGGTAACAAACTGCTCACGATACAAACGTTGCAAAGGGAATGGCTCTCGAGGCCATGATGAGAGATCTAGAATGCGATCCATACCTTGAGGATTTGAAAAGCTGTAATACTGCCATGCTATAAAGTCCTGCTTATAGTCTTCAGGATTTTAAAGGAGTTTGGATTAGCATATGAGTAACTTTGTAGGCAGAATTGACTCATATAAAAAACTATCCTTTTGCTAATTTTGTGTTTGGGAAAATTCATTCACTCCAAAAGTGAAGTCTGGTAAATCTGTATTCAGGCTTATGAAACACCAATTTCTCTTTTTTCTGTCTTGATTTACCAGCTCTGGTGGAAACATCCATATATTTTTTCTAAATTACTTCAAGGTATACCTCACTAAATTAAAAAAAAACACATCCCAGTACCTTGTAGATGTAATTTTCTGTTCCACTGTAAAAACAAATGAAGTATACCCAAGAAACAGCAAAAAATGTTGAATATTTCTCTTTGAAAAGACAGACTATGACATAAAGATGATGTTATGTCAAGTAATCCTCTCTGAAAATAACATGCAAGATTTTCTATTTTTTATACTTTTTTGTTGTTGCAAGTTGATCTTTTGATTAGGTCAGTCAAGCTCCTATCCCTTGAGGGAATTCTAATGAAAAAGACATGAGCTTTGTAACCTATACTTAAGTATTAGCCTTCATCTTCTGGAAAAGAAAAAAGAAAAAAAATAAATCTGTTCTTTCCGCCAGTAATTCTTTCCCTTCCCTACCAGTAGTGAGTGACACAGAAAATACTGCCTAGGGCTGAAATAGATTTTATAACCTTCAGGTTATGGATTCTAAACAATATGTATGAACCACACACTACATATTTCTACCATTCTGACAAAGTTTTCAAGCTACTTCTACTTTATCAAGAGTGTAGCTGACATATATTTAGCGAGGTCGGGCGGACAGCTGACAAACCTGTACTGAAGTCAGTGCTTTGGAAGATGCAAATGAGTACAGCAAACCTTGCATAAAACTCGTGTGACATAACAGTTAACACTGCCTTTCAGGGATGACAACGTGAAATTGGACAAGTTACTTTGCCTTTCATTACTCCTTAGTACAAAGTGCAAACAGGGCTGGAATGAAAATGGGTCACTGCAAACTTGTCCGTACGTAGTAAATATTCTGTCACTTTGGTTGATTAGTAAAAAAAATAGCCCTCACTTTTATGACGCTGTTGCTAAAAGGCCAGGAAATGTGAAGATTGTGTAGGTGGTTGTAACTGCTGTGGTGACCACAGGCAGAATGCAAATTGAGACATGAAAACAGAGTGGATAGTCAGATCATTTTGCATTCAACTTCTATTGAAGACAACATTTTACTTGTGCTCCACAATAATTATACATTAGGAAAAAATTGCTAAAAAAAAAGATAAATCCTTCATCTTTTTATCAAAGTCACAGGATTTCTGTACATTATCTATTTGCCATTTGTGGATTAAGGGAGTACTACAGGCTATGCTCTGCACTGTACTACATATGATAAAATTTTCAAAATCAGTTTTTATTCAAATAGTGTTCACAGAAGGTGAAGAAAGTGAACCATCTGGGAAGCATAAAGTTGCTCCTTACTTTTGATTTATTGGGGGGAAAGTTTAGCCCCAGTTTCTTGCTATACAGAATCCTTCCTTTTTGCACTGAGAGGATGCTTTAAAGAGAAACCATCAGTATATTAGCAAAATTGGGCTGGTAGTGTGGACTTAGTGTTCCTACGTGAGTACTGTAATGCACTGACTCATTATACTGATCCCATAAGTCATTATCTCCTTTTTGATGAAATCCTTCACAAAAGTGGAGCTAAAAAGATCTAGCAATACCATCCTCGGACTGTGTTCTCTCCTGCTGAATCATGCAGGAGAGCAGCATTTAGTCTTCTGTTTATTGAGTACAGGCTGCCTTGATCATAATTCTTTCTGGGAATGAGGACAGAAAAGAGTAAACTACTCCCTGAAAGATTTGTCTGTCAGAAAACAGGCAGAGAAATTCTGGCTAAACGAATGAAGAGGGAAAGGGTGGTGGTGGGGGGAAGCACCTCCCTCTCCCCAGATAAAAGTAGTACCTCAGAAGGCTCCTCTAATTCCCTCATGGGATGAGGTAGAAAGGAGCAGTGAAATATTTTTATTTTTATATTTCATTTCTTGTTCTGTCAGTCGCAGGTCCCTGGCTTGAAATATTTACTCTGTAATCTTCATGCTAGAATCCTAAAATTAGTGGCTCACAGCACAGTGAGGAGCCTAATTATTAATAAGTTTCAATGTTAATAACCCCTGTTGTATCAATAACAATTTCCAGATTCATTCCTAAGCAGTCCATGAGAGTAGAGCAGGTGAGTGTTACAGCTGGGGTCAGAGTATGCTGAACTCCGAGGATCTAAACACTTTCCAAGACAGGAAGACCACCTCTGATATGAAAAGAGCCCACTGTCCTATCTGTAACAGTCACCTATCACTGGGACACATCTGTAGAGCTAAAGGAAGTCTTATGTGACAAGCAAAATACACTCAAGTCATGAAAGAATAAGTTTCTAGCGAAATCATTTTAACATTTAGAAAGAAATTCTACTTTTTATTTAAAAAAAATGTAAACCAAAGTTAATGCAACATTTTGAGAATCAGTGTGATTGATGGAATGAGGATAAGAGTAAAAATAGTAGGTGTAATTTAAAAGACATCAAGCTATCTGAGAGGATGTAACAAACCAGCCACCTTTCTGAAGAGAAAAAGAGAGGGTGCAGTGAGTAAGTTATTACAGACAATAGAAGACTGGCCTGGAAATTGAAGGCAAAGGTTAGTAGCAAGTGGAACACTTCAACATGGAGAGGGATAACATTTGCAAGGTGAATATAATCTCTATCAGATATAGTTTTCTTCTCCTTATATATAGCAGTTCTGGAAGTAAAACGGTTAGGTATCACTTTCGCTGCATGAAGCAAGCCATGTGCAAAGAGGTGAAAACATGTTTAATATTAAGGAAGAAGTGAGGATAAAGTACAAGAGAGTTTGCAGAGTTCACCATGGAGATGCATATGGGAAAGAGATCTGGACAAATGAGAGACCTGATAGGAAACATCACGGTCACAGCCTGCTTGGACTCTGCTGGAGAGCAATATGGGAGTATCTAAGTATCAAGAAGCTACAGCAAATCAGGTAAAAAAATACTAACTGACTATGACTAAGCTGTGGAGTAAACATGCTGTCCTGGTCAAGGCCATCCAGCCTGAAGCTGTGCTGGAGAGTGTGGTGACACTGGTGCTTCCCTAGCACCTACATTTCCTTCCTTAGGCCATTGGTGATGGTCACCAGCCCCCAGGTCTTGCCCAGACATTCTGCCAGTGAGACGCTCTGTGCTAGTAGGTCACAAAATGCCTTTAGACACCCATATCATTGGTATCATCCTTAGATCTACATAGAGTCATAGAATCATAGAATAGATTGGGTTGGAAAGGACTTTAAAAGCCATCTGGTCCAACAACCTGCAGTGAGCACAGATATCTTCAACTAGATCAGGTTGTTCAGAGCCCCGTCCAACCTGACCTTGAATGTTGCCAGGGATGAGGCATCTACCACCTCTCTGGGCAATATGTGCCAGTGTTTCACCACCCTCATTGTCAAAAATTTCTTCCTTAGATCTAGCCTAAATCTATCCTATTTTCGTTTAAAATCATTAACCTTTGACCCATTGCAACAGGCCCTGCTAAAAATCTGTCCCCATCTTTTTTATCAGCCCCCTTTAAGTCCTGGAAGGCTGCAATAAAGTCTCCCTGGAGCCTTCTCTTCTCCAGGCTGAACAACCCCAACTCCCTCCGCCTGTCCTCACAGCAGAGCTGTTCCAGCCCTCTGAGCATTTTGGTGGCCTCCTCTGGACTCGCTCCAACAGGTCCATGTCTTTCCTGTGCTGAGGGCTCCAGAGCTGGACGCAGGACTCCAGCTGGGGTCTCCCCAGAGCGCAGTAGAGGGGCAGAATCCCCTCCCTTGACCTGCTGTCCATGCTGCTTTGGATGAGGCCCAGGGTATGTTTACCCTCTTTTCATTGTTACTGTAGAGAATCAGGAAAGAGTCAGCACTCTCTTAAAGGACTAAAGCACATCAAAGAACCTGCACCCCAAAATTGATAAATTTAATCTAGCTGAGCTATTTAATGAGGAGCAGCATAACCTGAACCACAAGATCAGGATGGGTAGTGGTGGCCCCACCGGAGAGGTTTAGATCTGATCTGTTCCTGGAGGTTTGGCTTCTAAACTGGATTGAAAGCTACAGCTGTATCCAAAAGTGTTCAAGGTCCGTTGCCAGGGCCGCTTCTCTTTCCCAAGTCAGGAAAGGCTGTCTCTAAAGCAGACCTTTACTTGTGGATGGTGCAGCTGCTGCTTCCCCTCCTGACTCCCGACCTTGTACCATCTGCCCAGCAGATGTCCCCCGGCCACTGCGGGATGAGAGCACATGGATGGCGGAGGCTTTTCCTTTCTCCCTGTTGATTGCTCTCAGTAAATAACAAGTTTGAACGGGTCACTTAGAGCTGGAAACAGTCAATACCTAATCTTCCCCAGCCTATGAAAGAGGCATGCTGGGTCACCTGCGGTTCTTTCAGCTCTTTTTGAAGTGTCAAAGAGATGTTATAAGAACTGGTGTTGAACAGTTTTCAAGCAGAAATAAATAAAAGATGTGCTGGTGCTACAACTGTGACCGTTGTTCTGCAGCTAGTCATATGTATGCTAAAACGAGCATAATTTCTATTGAAGTTTCACTAATGCACGTTAACAGAATGCAGCGCTAGCAAAGGCAACAAGACTTCTCATTATGATATTCTGTTTTCATACCTCAAATCCCTGTGGTCTTCCTAGACTTTCTTTAATATGTTTCCACGCAACAAGAATCTCTGATACAGACAAACTTGTAGCTTTGACATCGATGGGAGCAGCAGTGGGTTCTGTATTAAGAAAAATTGAAACAATAAACCTCCATCGTAACAACTTGTATTTATCAAAAACACTCCATATGAAACTGTCATTTACTTCCTTTACTCTACCTTAATACTCAGAAGAAGGTATGACACTTATGGGGCACAGGAAAAGCTGAACAAGATGACGAGATTATTATTGCTGTATTTCTTTATTTGTGTCATGCTACATCAATAGCTCATCACTGATGATGGCACAGCAAACTGTGACAAAATCTCTTGTCTATGATTTAAAAAAAACCCTTTAATACTTGTAAATGCCCCCCACCCCCCCGCCCTTGATCAGCCTAACTTCAGCAGTAGATGGAGCATTCATTCTCCTCCTGGCTTTTTAGTGCCATATTGTCAGCTCAGGTCTTAATGCCTTCTTTCGGAAAGTGTGCGCTCCTGATTCTCTGGAGCAGAGGACCGTCCCTGCCCTGCAACCAGAGCGGGTGTCCTTCGCTGGGGTATGGCCAGGGTGCACCCCAGAGGCTTAGGGCTGCAGGATGCTTTTCGTACCACACCTGCAAAACAGTGTTGCCACAAGCATGTTTTACTTTGCGCTTTCATATCATCGGACACTTTACAGAGGTCCAACTTCTTTCGGTGGTTAGGAAGTTGGGTAAATGTACATGGAGATCCGCCACGACAGGCCACTGAGGATACCACCAATTTGTGTCACCAGTGCATTGGGATAGCGGAGTGTCCAAAAATTGTCACATATTGAACCGAGTCATGAGTTAAGGAAACCTTTTGGATGTTTTGCTTTATTATCTAAATATTACTGAAAATTTGCTCAAGACAAGCTGTGGCGACAGGGTTTGAACACAGACAGTGAAGCACACAGTAGAGGCATTTCTCCAACATTCTGGTGTAGTTCACTTGCTCAGCAAAAAGGTGAATTCACGCTCCCCTGCAGTCGCAGAGCCTGCAATTTCTTCCTCGGCCTAATGTTCCTCATAACATTTCTAATGTGTTCTTGAAGGGCAGGCAGAGGTCTTGGCTTTTATGTTATAGGGAGGCACATCAAAGAGCTTTCTAAAAAATATTTTTTGGGGGCTCATTTAACAGAGTTACAGAAAAGGAGTTTCCTTACAGAACAGCCTGAGTTAAAATGATACATTTTTCTCCGTGATCAAACTGCCTTAGTAAGATGCCTAGTATCAGTCGACTCATTAGCTACCCTCCTTTCTCTGATCACATTGCAGGCATTGTTCTGGCACTGCTGCCCTACACTTTTTATCTGACATGGCTTGTACAAACTTTTCATCCTTTTTGATGTCAGATTTTTAATGTTTGCAGCTCTTTTTGATCTTCCTTTTTATTTATTTCTAAAGAAAAGAAGCATTTCTGGTGTGATGCAAAATGATGTTCGCCAACAATGAGTATTCCTAGTAAGTATAAGATATATATGGAACTTTTCAGATAACAAAAAATAAAAGAAAATATCTCCAGGAAAAGTGAAACGATCTTTTGAATTCAATGTGAAAGAATTGTGCTATGAAGAAATAAATTCCTCATAATATGATTTTCTGTTCAATAGTTACACCCTACTTTCTATTTTATGTACTACTAAGATTTGTGTGGCAAAAGCTATTTTCTAGTTTTTGTATTATTGAAGCAATTACCTTGTTGTCAGAAAAGATTGCAATGGGATAAATAATTTGTGATGTACACAAAATGTTGGTTGGCAGCCTTTACATTTCCTATAAATGTAGAAATCATTTCCCCTTCATAGCACTCACTAGGGGTGGTTTATGTATTGCTCAGAATAGAAACACAGAATATTTTCTGATATTTTTAAAAATTGTTTTCGACACATGGAGCAGAAATAGTTTGGATTTTTTTATCTGAAGGAAATGCATTTCTTACATATCCAGAAATTATTCACTGCAAGTTTCACTGATATTAGACACTGAGGATGTAAGTGTTCAGCAAAAGAACAGAAATTATATATTTAGGAATAAGGTATATTATGACTGTCAGAAAGTTTATGGAGACTAAATAGCATTTTTTATTGATTCAGATAAGGTGAGGACCATATAATTTCTGGTGATATAATACAGTCAGTGGTTCACTCCAATGTCATGCTTTGTTCTGTGTGTCTAAAACTAATGATAAGTTTGACAGGTTCATTAGTTTTTTCCATAATGGTCACTGATGTTATAATCATATTCTTTTCTTAATATCTTGGCATTATGCTAAACCTATTGGTGTCTACCTGAGGTCATACTGATTGAAAAAAAAAAAGGGCCAATGTCTTTAATGGTTCCTTTAATATTCCCTGATTGAATTAAAGATGCAACATGGCAAGTTCGCAAAAGGCTGTGTGCAATGTCCATGAACCATTGTCTTTCCATGTGCTGCAATCACACTTTAAGGAAACGTGTTCAGTCTGTAGGTCTTTTGGATGCCTATAGCAAAGCAGGACATGGAATGACACTAATTGCATTGATTGGATGTTCAGAGAGGGAATCCTGAATTTTGATACTGGCAAATAAGAGAAAGAAGAGTTAGTTAGGAGTTCTCATTATGTTCTCCCTATTTATGACTGTAAACTGATCTGTTTTTCTGTAATATTCATCCTTAAAGACTTCCACATGATCTAACTTAAAAAACAAGTCCAAGGGCCTATTCATGTTTATGTTGTTTTAACTCTCCTGTGGAATAAAGCCTTAGTCAGGACTCCTCATCCAATCACTTAATATCCATTCACTTCTCATTTTGACTCCAGAAAGGATTTTTACACACTTCCCGAATTCAAAGTCTGAGCTCTCACTTGAAACTGAGAACCTCAGCCTGGGTAATTGCACTATGACTCCAGTCAGTTACACATAGTTGAGATTTTGGGACTTCAGCCAGGACCCATGACTGCGATAATTCCTTTCTGTGGAAAAATCCAGGAAGAGGATCTATCAGAAGGAAAATCACAAAGAGTCATCCCTTTTGTGTCTACCTGTAGGGAAAGAAAGTGGTAGCATTTGCTCCCTTGCTGGAAATAGCCACAGGGAGTATCTTCCAAATCAGGGGACCCTCAGTAAACTGTTTCCATTTCTGAGAAAAGCCAAGAGACATTACGCTCAGCTCCACCTCTCGGACTGTTTGTTTGAAGTGTGTCCCTGGTTTGGGGACTCCGCTAGATCTGTGGTGGCATGGCTGCCTGCAGGATGAGACTTCCTGCAGAATCTTGTGCTAGAAAAGGAAAAGATGTCTGATTTCCAAAACCCCCAAAATGAGATGACTGATTTGTTTCCTGGACAGGCCATTGGACTCCTTGCTCTTTCTCAAGTCCTTTCTATTTTCACCTTCTCTCTGACCAATGTCTTTGCAGAGGACTTTAAAACAGAGAAAAATTAGAAGAGTGAGGAAATGAGCTAGCAGTGAAGCAGCTTTCAGGCCTGCAGTGCTGACGTCTGACCTGGACTTCTTTTATTTAGTGGTAATCAATTTTATTGTCAGGTAGAGCTTCTGAAGACTAGTCCTGTTGTGTTGTCCTCCTGCACACTTGCTCACGGTATACATCTTGCTGCAGGTCTCCCTTCTCCATGGAATATCCCAGATTTATTACACAGTGGAGTGTCATGTGGGAATAAGGAGCTACCTTATTCCATGGAGGCTTGACCTACACGTTACCTACACACGGCTCGCTCACCTCGAAACGTGAGTAGAAGTCAGACAAGCTTATGGATAAAATTCAAGCTTTGTTAAATTAAAAGTTCGAAGAGCATTGCTGTCTTCATGAATAAAAATGGTTCACTTCCACCAAGTGATGTGGCAACCACAGTTATCCTCAGCACGTGAGGAGGGGAATGTGCTATTGTATTGTTTGCACATTTGACTTCCCATGGGGGCTAATGGCATTAACCAAATGAATTCTTAATAAACTCTTACATGTCAGGATTGTGATTTCATTCTTTAAAAAATCAGTGGAGACAGCTATAGCTGAACTTTTACAGGTTCTAATCCAGATGGGTCAGCTGGAAGAAACAGGAAATAACCCACTGTAATTTACAGCTAATATGTTGTAAATCTATTAATTTTCAGGTTCACCTAAATACCAAGGAGCTCAGCTTTGGGTATGAAATGAACCACAAGACTTCACTTCATGAATGTAAGATTTTAATTAAAGACATGAAGACTGTATTTAAAAGTGTGCAATTGCATATTCTTTCCTCTAAATGAAAAGGAAAGGGTAATTTGTTTGTTGGTTTAAATAAGGGTGAAAAACGAGGGGAGGTGGGCCTAACCAGAACAATCCTTCACTCTGCAGTGTCATGTCTAACACCACATCATCCACTAGCCAGCCTGCTGCAAAACTTCTTAAAGTTATGAAGGAACAAAATTGCAAAGGCCGTTATATGGCCCTTTGCCTTTCAGATATCTGAGAGATTTGGTTGTCCATTGGCTCAGTGAATTAGTACAAATCCATACAAAGCAAGAACAAAAGCTCAGTGCTGTATCATTACATCTTGTATGTATTACAGAAGTGCACCTGGGGTCCCTCAGGAGGTTTTAAACAGCAAGACTGAGAGTCTGCAGGCTTTACTTTGTACTGCTCAGGGCTCTCTTTTTCATACCTAGGAGTTTTTAGTAGCATTCACTACACTGTTTATCAAAATTATAGAACTTTCAATATTTGTGAAGACAATTTCATCAGGTGCCTGAAGGAGAAGATAGATACTGAAACTAACAAAACTGATTCTGTATCTCCCATTCTGGCAATCATTAAAAAAAAAACTTTGTAAAAGACCTAACTCATCTTGAAACCACTTGGGTTCCCTCTTTCTCCCAGAAGCTTATTCCTATTTCCTTTTATATTCTCACCTTTTTCTATACTGGATGTATTCTAACTCGTGTTTATTCTTGTGCTGATAGGCTGTGTCTGTACTTGTAAACTACAGGGACAGCGAGACAAGGCACCAGCCTGAGCATGGACATGCAGTTGTCCATAGCATGAAATAGTTAGCATGATCCATGGTGAAGTATTGACTCTGGCCAATTAGTGCTGCCCCAAAATATGCCCAGAAATATGCTGGTGCCTGGCCAGGGATGGTACCCAGCAGGTGTAGGGATGCAGTCTCCACAATCTGGAGAGGGACAGTGTTCAAGTGTGCAGATGTGAACTCCTTTTGGCCAGCTGGCTTCAAGGATAAAGAATGACTGGCTTGTTTTATTTGGAGGGGAAAAAAAAAAAAAAAAAGTAGCATCATTGTCCTTTACCTTTAAAAACTATTCACCGTCCCCAATAATTGCCCTGTTGCAGAGAGCATCTTATCCAAACTCAGTCTTTTTTACTAGAACAAAAGAAACAAGCTCTTCTAGTTTTTATTCATTTGTTGATGATCTTGTTAGTCCTTTGAACCTGTGTCATCTTGAGTTCTTTGTTGAGCATGAGCAACCAGAACTGTAGGTAAGATTTTAGTAAAGCTTTGTGATAGTTTCATCAGAATGATGCCTCGATACAAATTAAAACATTTGAGTCTTTCTTGTGTGTAGGTTCTAGCTATTAGGTTCCTGTTTTGTAATGGACTGGCTTGTTACTACTCCTTATATGCTTGACCTAGCACTTGTATATCACCCATGTTCCTTTGCCTCCAGTCATCTAATTCACATTTTTCCGATGTATAGTTCAGATCTTTCCCTATATTGACAGTGCATCTTGAAGTTGCAATGACAACAATATCATAACCAGCTCTTCTATCAGCATTATGAAAATTAAATATAACTATGATCCAAGACCAATTGTTAAGAAATTCTGCCAGTCACCTTCCAAGCATTTCACCTGTCTAGTGGTAAAGGTATTTTTTTCTGCACTTATATAGAAATATTTTTATTTTTTTCTTGATAGATTAACAAAATTATTTTTTTGCTAGCTGTTCTTTGTTTTCATTATTTTGGGATGGAAAAGATCTTGCCCCAGATCCTTGAGCATATAAAGGGGACTAGCTCTCACCATCCACGGCAGTCATGAATAGAAAAAGTGATTAAATTTCATTTATAGTACCTTTGAGCAGCAAGTTACGCATTGCTTAAATTGGAGAAGGTTGAATTTCTGAGCACTGGACAATACCAGAAGTCTTCACTTCAGATGTAAAAATTGTCAGACTTTCACATTATTAGCTATCCTGACTATATCACCTTTTTTATTAAAAATAAGTGTTAAAGTAATTCATTATTGTTGGTCCATTCCTTGATTATCTTTAATATCAATACTTTATTTTACAAATTTATTTATTTAAAACTTTATTTCACATTTTTCCCTGCTTTCTTTAATTCCCTAAATTTTTAAAAGCTTTTTTTCACCTTAATATTTGGCAATACTTGTGTTATTCTTCTCCTTTTCATTATTTGGATTTTATCATATATGTTTTTTACTTATTCTGAATATCTTTTAGTGGGCACGTCTCTAGATCCTCAGATGTAAGGTAGTGCCTTAGAAATGCACCGCTTCTTGCAGTATAAACTCCAGGTAGATTTTACACCTTTGTCTCAGAGACATTCCAAAACACTTTGATTTCTTGTCATTGAGACTAGAAATTAGCTGTTAATTCCAGTTTATTCAATAATTTCATGTTATTTAATGGTGACTTGTTCCACTGTTATTTGTTATGATCAGCTTTTCTATAGTGTCTTAATTATTCATTAAAACAAGACTATAGTACCATCATTTCTTCTCAGTTAGTCAGTACTGGATAAAGAATCTGCTAATTATCATAGCCAGAACACAGTCATTAGTCATATTTACTATCCAAACTACTCTGAACAGCTACATTGTCATAATGTGTCCTGTAATATTTATCTAAAATTAGAAAGGTCTTTCTCAGCATCCAGATTTATCAGGGCCATCAGCAACTGACCTCTAGTTCGACTCCCAGTTTCTTTAATTCTCCTTCTCCGAAATGACATGGAACCCAAGGATATTCTGTTTTATCCAAACACTGGTTTTGTATTTCCTGATAGTTATCACATCATCATGTCATGTCATCCAAACATTTTTACTTTTATTTTGTCTTTCTTATGTAGCTCATACTTTCTCTAGTCGTGCCTGCTAAAGCAAGACTATCTGGCCATCACTCTTACCGGTACAGCCTTTGCCATCTTGCAATCATATGTTTACACTCTCATATTTCTTTCTCCATTGCTACATTTCTGATTTTCCCAGTTTTCCTCTTCCAGAGAATTAAAATGACACATAGAGATTGCATAGGATTTCCCCGATACTGAAAGTAGTGATCTTAGCATTCTTAGCCCCTCAGTGTTTAAGTGGAATCTAGTCATCAAGACTCATCTCCAAAAAAATATATAAATGTTATAACAAAACATTGCTTAATACAGCTTTTGTTCATTGTTTTATTTTCAGTATCTTGTGTCTTTTAATTTTTATTCTCTATGGATCAAAACCATCTGTGCCTGCACTGAAGTTCAGTGCTTTGTTTCAGTATGTTCTAGCATGAATCTGGTACCATTAGTTTCCTGGCAGAAAACAGAGTCAGAAGATTTCTCCCTGCTCTGTTCATGCTCCTTTACAGCCCCAGGTCTGCACATTGCAACCTTTCTTACGGCAGGCAGCCTGGCTTTCTGTGCTTGCCACGTGCTCTGGCATCTCTTTCTCTTATTAAAGGGTTCCTCTATGAAAGTTCCAGGCTCGTCTTTCCCTGGTACTGGAACAGGTCTATTTTGTCCTTCTGTTCTGCCTTCTTATGAATGTAATTGTGCATCTTTTTTTTCTGTCCTGCATCTTCTGTGTATCATCCTCATTCCCTCTTCAGGACTGGTCCCTGGCTCTCATCATCTCTTTTACTTCACTAAATCATCTGACCTTTCTTCTTCTCTCCTTCATTGTTTGCTTTTTTCCTTTCCTAAGGTCTCCAGGAAAGACTCCTCCTTCAAACTTTTCTACTGCATTAAGCCATTTTTTCTAGAGAGTCACATTTGTTTTTTTCCCTCCTGGGTTATCCAGCTAGTTTTGTACAACCTTTTTATCTGCTTCTCCTTTCTATTCTGTATTCCTCCGTTACATTCATCTGCTTCTTTAGCTCCTAGATCATTTCTCCCATGAGCTATATCCTGGTGATGTTTCCTATGAAGCCAAAAGACCAATGAAGGAGAAGGAAAGTCTTAAAACATCTATAACCAGTCAGGCTTTTTGTCCCCTTCAACTTTGGATTATCACCATCATGGATCCCTCAGTAGCCATTGGTATCATATTATTTTCTGAATATCTGACTTAGAGATAGAAATAAATATTTGGTTATGAAAAAGCATTCAGTGTTTTGCTCATGTTTTCTGAGATTCTTTACTCACTGGAAGGTAATTTTCTAAGGTTTTTGCCTCAGCCAGACACTTTACATAATCAGAGCACAGTCAGTTGTGTTCACAGAGGGGAACATCTTACTCAATACTACCTGCCAAGCTGCTTGCCACTCAGAGCCTTTACATTCAGGTCTACATTCAGAGCCAAATGGCCTCTGAATATAGATCAGAGAGTTTGCAATATGCAGTCACAGTCATACAGAAGAGAGATGTATTCATTCTTAATAAATGAGAAATTTCTTCTTTGTCCAGAACCTGTCCTATGCACACTCTCATTTTTTTCCTGCGTACTTAGTAGAAGCAACAGGATTTAGACTTCCTTACACTAATTTGTTATGCCAGTAAACAATTGTAGATCCATCTGTATATGTGGGAAACCTTTTAATATGTAACATAAAGTTTCCTTAACTTTTAATAATTTTATTCTAGGCCTTTATTCTAGATGTTTGCAGGGCAGTGAATTGAGTGTGTGATGGAAGCAAGTAAGTTAAGGGTTTACTGGATCAGCCATAGGACCATAATATATTGTATTGTCAATCTTTATTCAAGATCTCCTCTTCAATACAAATCCTTGGGAAAATGTGCCTTCAGTTGTTTAGCTCCTGAAGTGTAATCCATGCCTCTTTTGAAACCAATTCCCCCTTTTCTCATAGCAAGCTGAAATGTCTATTTTCTTCAGACTCCATATTGCCCAGAACTTATCTATAATAAACTGTTTCGTTGTTCCTTTAAATTTTCAGCGTATCACTCAGGGTTATTCTGGAGAAAAGATTTTTATAGATGAATTTTGCATTATATTGTCACAACTTCTCATGTTTTTTCTGCAAGTATAAGTCTTATAAAGTATTTAGCCCCATAGAATTTCTCTTACCAAAGGAAAGTCTATTGTACAGACACGTACAGAGACTGAATTAACAAAGCTGTGATGGGTAAGTACTTTCATGTAACTGAATTATAATCAAAAAAGTTGGTTTCTAGATATAGTGTCTGGGAGCATAGAGAGGATGTTAATTTTAATAATTCTATTCAGATCATCTGTAAATTTCATAATTTAAAGGAAATGTTAGAAAATTTCTTTATATATTACAGATTATTCCATTTCCAATCTTGTCCAAATAACAAGAAAAGGACTACTTACTTGTAACAATTCAGCATTCAGTTTTTGTTAAAATAGCTTTTGCTATTTCATAAAAAAATCCATTAAGATTTTGCCTCCATTCCCTTACAAAACTCTATTTTAATTGAATTTTGTGATTAGAGTATGAAATTGTTAAGTAATAAAAACATCACCATCAGTCTCACAGTATCATTTTCCATTGAGGAACAGGGAATTCAACTGCGAAAATGTCCAAGTTGTACTGGGCAAATTTACATTTTAAGATGTAATTGTTTTTATAATAGTATGAATACTTTGTAATGCTGATCCAAACAGTGGAACACAAACAAATTACTGGAACTGCTTTTAGCAAAACCAGCAACTCCAACTCCTATAACTACTGTGAGAGAACAGTAGTAGATAATCTCTGCTATATCATGGCTCCAAAATTACACATTTATTGTGGGCTAATATGGAATAACATTCAATATTTTTCAGCTTCACATGGAATACCATTATCTTCACACTACATTTTTGTAGAGATAGTATGAAATTCTGTACTAGTACCATCTGTACTAGGACTATACTTATTTTATTCTCTTAACAAGACACAGTAGGATAACTCAAAGATACTATGGTAGAGAAGAACTGAAGAATATTACTTGCAGTAATGGAGCTGCTCAAAATATTCCCGTGGGTAACATTTACTTACCTTTTGTGTGTATGGAAATTTCTACACACTGGCTGCTGTCAATACAGAACAACTTCTTTTACTAGTACAAATTAGTCTTTCACAAAATGCTGTTGAGAGTTACATCAAGTTGACATAGTAGTTTTCATTTGATCTGTTGAACTATTCATATAATTCACATTGAATATTTGGACATTAACATAAATACAGCAAATTTCTAATAATTAACTAAAAAAGAGAGAAAATAATAGAAAAAATAAAAATAAGAACAAAATTGCATTCTGTGCACTTTTAGTATCCATAAACCAAGAAATGAACATTCATAAGTGGAGTTATTTAGTCTTTGAACTGCTGTCTGATTAGCTCATAAAAAAAAATATCAGGAACCTCAGAATCATTAGAAAATATCAGCCTTTCTTTGCTCATTGTTGGAGCAATCCATCTTAAAGTTAAGACTACAGATTTCATATTAAGGATGAACCTTCATTAAAAGAGATTTGTTTGGTTAGGACAGATATGGTTTGAAGTTTATTCCTAATCTTTGTCACTGTCTTTCTGGGTAACCTTGGCAAGTTAGTTCACCTCCTCTGCAAAACATGCTTAGTGTTATTTAACACTTCTGCAAAGAATTTTGGAAGTTAAGATTGAAAAAGCATGGTGTAATAGGACATAATATATAAAAATAGCTTAACATAGTTCATAATATACAAGTCAACTTAATGTTGAACCGACCTCCTTCAGCTGAGCAGATGACCACAATAGGGCTGAAGGGACCATCTCCTTTGTTGTTGTAAACACCAACTTTCACCTCAAAAGGAGTCAGAGGTGGCACACTTTCATCTCTGTAGATGAACTTTGAGGCATCTGAAGATGTGACCATTTTTTCCTTCCAGCCACGAGTTCCATTGGGTCTGAAGGCTACAATATATCCAAATCCTTCTCCATTCTGAAACTCTTCTGACACTGGCTAAAAAATAAAGTTCAGGTAATGGTCAGATAATGTTTTACTAATTTAGAAAGCAGTCACTCAGTGGCTAACCATAATCTGGCTGCTTGTGTGAGGGTCATCCTTCACAGTTACATTATAGGATTTTACTTATCATTCCTGGGGACACATAGGGACAATTGCTTCTGAAGAGGAAACTTGTAAGAGTTTCTTCACCTAATCACCATAGTTAGGTCACTGTCCTAGGACTGAATAAATTCTTGGGCTCAGAAAGATGATTTTTTTTTTTTTATCTCACATTTTGTGGTTAATGCTTTAACCATCAGTCTATTAGTGGAATAGCCCCTTCCAGTGACCTTGTTGAAATATAGAGCAAATTATTGTTAAGGGTTCCTAAAATATGATGTGAGCTTACGACAGTGGCACTCTCTCAGGTGTGCCAGTCTGTCTAATTTTTGTATCCAAATGGGGTAGTCAAGTCTTAGGGATTTAAGTCTAGGGTTCAGTTTGAGACTTAAGGTATAAGGTAATAAATCTATTTGTCCTAACTTTCAAACAGTCTTGGTGAAAAAAAGAAAATTCTCATTTGCTTTTGTCTTCTCAGAAGATCTGTGAAATTAGCCACTTAAACTGGGACACATCTGCCATAAGCAGGCAGTCAGCAAAGGGATTTAGCTGTTGAAAGGCTGAGCACTGCAAAAGCTAAATCTTATATGTCCAGCTTAAGGAATGGAATTTTTCATGCTAATTTACTGCCCACATTTCTTACAAAGTTAATGGACTAGTTTAGGAATTAGGTTATGTTTAACAGCTGTCAGCATATTAGGCCTATGGGAAATGCTGAAAAAAAGGTGTCTAAACTCCCTCTCTCGTGTGCCCATCTTAGATCTACAGTTAATGAACATATGAATCAGACCAGGGGCACAGGGGACACCAAATCCTCTCCCCTCCACATTGCAAGTGAATGATTCATTACTGGGCACCTCACTTGCAGACACCATCTTCTATCCATCCTTCGGAAGCCCATCTCCCAATAGGAAAGATGCTGCTGTTTATAGTTTGACAGTTATAAGCAAACAGAAATCAGGTCTGTCTGGGGTGTCTCAGGTAGCTGGTGTTAGGAAAGATAGACACGCCAAAAGAAGACAGTCTCTACAGATGTCCTAAAATTTGCCATTTTAAGCAATTAGAATTCTGTGTGTCTCTCACTCTCTGAATCTCTCCTCAAGTTGGATAGGCTAAAAAGTTTTTCATTAAAACCCCAGGTCTTTATTTGATAGAATTTTTCTTGGTGTATTTTTTAAATATATGTGTGTATATATATACCTATATATATTCGTATGTACATTTTCTGAATCTGAAACTCTTAATGGTGACTCTAGAAGTTTTGAAAACTCCTCAAGAAAAGTTTCTGTTCTATTGTATTATTTATTGTGTTATTTACAAACTCGAGGAATGTGCCCATGTGAACCTCATAAGGTTCAATAAGGCCAAGTGCAGGGTCCTGCACCTGGGTTGGGGCAATCTCCAGTATCAATACAGGCTGGGGGATGAAGGGATGGAGAGCAACCCTGCTAAGAAGGACTTGGGGGTACTGGTGGATGAAAAGCTGGACATGAGCCAGCAATGTGCGCTTGTAGCCCAGAAGGTCAACCGTATCCTGGGCTGCATCCAAATGAGCATGGCCAGCAGGTCGAGGGAGGTGATTCTGCCCCTCTACTCTGCTCTGGTGAGACCCCAGCTGGAGTCCTGCATCCAGCTCTGAAGCCCTCAGCACAGGAAAGACATGGACCTGTTGGAGCAGGTCCAGAGGAGGCCACAAAAATGCTCAGAGGGCTGGAACAGCTCTGCTGTGAGGCCAGGCTGAGAGAGAGTAGGGGTTGTTCAGCCTGGAGAAGAGAAGGCTCCAGGGAGACCTTATTGCAGCCTTCCAGTACTTAAAGGGGGCTTCTAAGAAAGATGGGGATGGACTTTTAAGCAGGTTCTGTTGCAATAGGACAAAGGCTAAAAGTTTTAAACTAAAAAAGGGAAGATCAGACTAGATCTAAGGAAGAAATTTTTGACAATGAGGGTGGTGAACCACTGGCACAGGTTGCCTGGAGAGGTGGTAGATGTCCCATCCCTGGACACATTCCAGGCCAGGTTGGATGGGGCTCTGAGCAACCTCGTCTAGTTGAAGATGTCCCTGCTCACTGCCAGGGCATTGGACTAGCTAACTTTTAAAGGTCCCTTCCAACCCAAACTATTCTATGATTCTATGATTCCCACTCCTTCAGTTCCCCACTGGCATGGTCATACATCTGTGTTGCATCTTGCATCACAAATGTCTTCTCAAATGAAAGGTCTATTTCAGGTCTTTAGTTTTATATTTTTATGAAATACTTAAAAGAAATTATCTCTTAATTTAAGTTTAAAACATGTTACAAAGCTTTTTTTCTCTTCCCTTAGTAATTATTTTATCTGGTGTAGAATTTACATAAGATCCAGAGAAGTGAAATCAACCCAAGCAATAGATCAGGCAGAAAAGACCGACAACTTTGGAGCTGCTGCTAGGTGGGTTAGATTCACCATAATGCTCTCTACTCAAACCATATGAAAATGTACAGTACTTTGAAACTGTAGAACATATCTAAAGAACAGTATTTTGTGTTCATGTCTTGCCAAGATTTGCTGTAAGGAAACCCCAGTACAGTACTCTTTACTTTGCCCTCAAAGAAGTAAACATGAAACAAAAGCTTTAATCAGAAAAGTCCCTTACCTCCCATGCTATTACTAATTCATGTCGCCTTCCACTTCTGCCACTTACATTAGCTGGAGGTGTCTTTGGAACTGTGAGCAAAAAGGAAAAAAAAAGAACCAAAACAGAATGTCCAAGTTATTGAAGTTTTCCCCATAGTAGTAAGTTTCTGCAGAAGACATGAGACTGTTAAATCAGAAGAGAAATAACAAACAGAGCACTCTGTGGTCAAGAAAATTTGACCAAGTTTCATTTCAGAGAATTCCACAGTCAAGCTGGTAAACTCAGACAAAACATAAGCTGAGAAGAAAAATAATATTGGAATAAAAAGCTGCTTAAGCACTATGTCTTCTGCAGATTAGTCAAAATTTCAGTGTACAGATCATCTAAGAGAAAAAACAGAAATTATCTTGTTAACATTTGTATTTTTAGAATAGACAACTCAAAATCAAATGCCAGGGAACCTGACATATTTCAGACTTCAGGTAAAATCTTAGGACATAAATAATATGTTTCTACTATTTCCCAGGTCATTAATGATTTAGAATGTTTTAGTTCTTGTAAATCTATTCTTGTATGCTTTACCAGGAAGCAAATTTTCAGAAATTTTAAAGTAACCATCCTTAAACATTCCTTATAATTTCTTGCAAAATGCTTGAAGCAATCCTACCCACAATTCTTTAGAAACTGAGACCAACATTATGTCTTTAAAAGCACATACAAGGAACAGATGGAATTCTTTGGAAGAAATGGTAACTATCATCATCAGTGTGAATTGGGTTATCATATTTTGTAAAACTTCAGAAATCTTAATTGTTCCCTTGGAATTGTATAATTTCTTTTCTCTTACTTAGTGCCTCTAATGAAGCTCTAAAATGACTAATATCTCGAGTTCATTTGCTGTGAGCAGATAATGCTTGCATTCTTTATTTAATTAAATATGTCCTAAGATATAAACTTTCTCTTTTCTTCCTTACAGCAGTACATAGGTCATTGGTAGAAATGTACCGTAAGTCATTAACTATTAAGGCCTTATTGCATGCTGTTTAGCTTATTTATTGAGTAGCACTATGCCTTTGAAGTATATAAAGAAAAATAAATCTCAATAAATGTACACAGTCCTCTCTATTTCCCGTGTTGATCATTCATTAACAGCTTAAGTTCAATGAAAGTGCAGTTTTTACTAGATCCTGGAAGTTCACATAAAATTTCAGAATTCATCTGTGTAGTGTTGTTTTGAACTCTGAACTCCCCTTTAAAGAACATAAGCCCAATTCTTTTTTTTCTCATAAATGATGCAAAATCACAAAGCTTATGAATTTCTTCTGATTTACACTGTTGTAAATGAAGTAAGAGCCCTTTTATCTGTGGTTCTTAGCAGATTGATAGGGGAGAGTTCTAATGTGTGAAACACCTCTCTCTGATAAAGCTGGGTTCATCTAGCAAACATGAAGCCTTTGAATTCTTCCTTCCTTCCTTCCTTCCTGAATGCAGAGGAATGCAGTGAATGCAGAGCTTTGGGGTGGTTCATCTTGTCCAAAGATATCTGTCTAAACACCGGGAAGATATGAACTAGTTTAAATTAAGATCTAATCTTTCATGGCAAAAAGTGACTCAACTTTTCCTTTCAGAAACAGAAATATACAACACTGAATGGTGAGGAATTGTCCTCTGGTTAAATTAAAAAAAAAAAAAAAAAAGAATAAAAACAATCAGCGTGTAACACTGGGTTGAATGTTCTACAGTGAAAAGGTGCAGATGAAGAATCATCTGCCAGTTAATTAATATGCAAAAATTATAATGCCATCTCTAATGGAGCATATTTAAACCTTGTTTAGCACCCATTTTTCTCCTGCTTTTCTAAGATATTTTTAGTTAAGTTATAAAGATAAATGAAGTTTTTATGTAGGTGCCACTTCACTGATGAGACAGTATGCTGTACTCCTTTGAAGTAACATGATGGACTTATTTAACCAACAGTGGCCTCTTTCTAGAGTTTTCTTGTTAACAGCTTTGCAGACTGAAGCCCCATTTAAACGAATAAATGTTAAAAGAATAAAACTGTCAACACAATGAATTTCTTTTGCATCAAACTAAAATGTGCATTCACACATCCGAACTCTCTCAAATGAGTAACCATTAAAAGGATAAATGTGTCAAAGGAATAAATTTCCTTTGCACTGCAGCAAAGCAGAGTGTACACAGTTAGACGAGGACATTTTGAAATGAGTAACTGTTAAGTGAAGAAAACTATTAAAAGAACGTATTTTTTTCCAGGCACAGAGGTTATATGTTAGCAACTCTTTCAGCAACATCGTCTTTATATCAGTGTTATATCTGAATTTACTCACTCATAACCTAAGTTTATTGCCATGCAATTAGTGACTTCCCAATCTTTAAGTTGTTAATTCTTGGCAGTGACACTCATGGAGATGCACTTGCACCAAATACGCAAGTATGATGGCTAAACTTGGCTCCCGGACACAAGATCTATGTGCGGGGGGACAAGGATATTAGGACCTTTTTTCTTTAGCGATTATCAAAGCTGAGAAATTCAGTATTGTTTCTTCAGAGTAAATACACCCCAAGTAGTAGTGAAGAGCTCTTTGCCGTGTTAATATATCTCATTTAACAAGAAGATGAGAGAATGTCACCTACTAGAAAACAAATCACTCCTTGGTTTAGCACTGGTCCTTAGGATCATAAAATATGACTATGTTTATCTTGTTCATATGTCTGTAATTCTGATCAAAGCCATCTCATTAGCCACTTTACCAGCTACCTATTCTCACTTGCCTCCTGGTTTATTATTAGACTGTAAGTCCTTTGCAATCAGGTCAACTCTTCTTTTCTTCAGCCACTGGCAAGGTTGGAAGTTAAAAGCCAGGTATCTCTGTTGTTCCGGTGATGCGAACAGCAAATAGTACTAAAAATGTGTTCTGAAAGACCTGGTGACTACATGTGGGTCACAGTAAATAATGGGAGTATGCTGGCACACGTTAATGTTGAAACCCCTGCTTAAGGCAAACAGACAGAAATCTTCAAATGACTTTGCCAGGAATTTGATTTGAACAGAAACAGCAGGATTTGTTTCTTGCTCTCCATTTTCATGGAAGTACTATGATATTCTGAAAATGAAAAGGAAATTAAACTCTATTAAACTTATCTCCCCTAAACCAAACAAACCCCCCTTTAACATTCTATCTAAGAGCAGTTGCGAAGAATGGAGCCCTCAGCAGCCCTATGAACCATTTGACAACATGATTAAAATATAAATGAAGGTGATATGGAAATGTAAAGCTTATACATGAAGCCACGGCGAATTGTTTAATAATTCCTGTGTATCTCATCATTACAAACTAAATATGCATGAAAAGCGATGTTTTTTGTTTAGGACAAAGTGTATGCACAAAACTGATGTTGCTGAGGGTTTTGTGTATGGGAGCAGTGGTTATAAAGTGCTGAAAAGTGCTAACAATGCCACCTACATATTTTAAATCTGGATTTAAATGTAACTTTTGGAAAGATTTTGGAAGTGGTAGGTAATACCGTAGCTATGAATTCATGAACATTTTGGGTAGATGCTAGCTTTTCTTTTAGAGTTCCACTGTGTCCTACACCTTGAAAACTGCTCTGTGCTTTAGTGTGCTTAAATTAGGTATTTGGTTCAGAGTTTTAAAAATTACCCTCTCCTTTCTGCACGGAGGATGGATTTTCTAGTTTTTTTTAAATGAAAACTGGATTCTGGTAGACTGCAAAGATGAACCCATTCAGAGACTTTTGGTACTCACTTTTGGGCAATATATTGAAAATTATTAAATATTTCATTTTGACATTATAACAAGTGAAACATACCCATTTGTTTTTTAAAAAGAGGTATAATTTGTATTTTACTTCAGTTTTATTTAAAAATAGAAGAATTAAAACTGGAAAGACAAATCAGAATACTTTGTTTTGAGTTGACAGAGATTTTAAATTTTTATCAAAAATTATTATTTTAATTTGCTAAAGAAAATAAAGAAAATCTACCTTTTGTTTAAAATCAGTTTTATTCTCCCCATTCGTACTTCAGTGAGTGAACTGAAAAATGCTTTAAACTGCTCTAGCTCTAGATTCCTTTCCTTATAGAAAAGAAAATAAAATGTCACATTGAACCTGGAAAAACTGAAAGTACTTGAAAAACAGTTAATCTTCTTTTTAACATTCCCATCTTTAAAGAAATTTTAAAAAATAATTGAATGATTAATTAACCATTTTAAAGTGTTTCTGTTTTGTCTTTTTTTCCAAGGAGATGTCGAGTAGCTTTTTTGAATTCTGTCTCTGTTACTATGAAAATAAATGACAGATTCTTCATTTTCTAGTGTGTCTTAATTTTTGTGCAGAACAAAACTATTTAGTGACCAAGATTACAACTGATTACAGTATTGTTGTAGAAACATGTGGCTAGATTTAGTCTCTATACTTCAGTTTTGCAATCTGAATAAGTGAGATAAAGGAAGGACAAAGAGAAGTAAGAAAGAGCCTTACCAGCCTCCAGTTTTTAGAGTAAGAAATGTTAACATGAGCCGACCAAATTTACAGAGTTTTCAGATAAGCAACTGAGTCTAGATTTCCCAAATCCCAGTTCTATACTTTAATCACATGGTGCTTCTGACTCTGGTTGAATCCTGTATTCATGAAGATATTTTCCACATGGATTTTTTTTTGTATAAATTCTGAAACACCTTGTCAAATAAATTAAAATTAAACAAAATGTTGATATTGCTACACTTTTTGGGGAGATGAGTTATTAAACTTGGCTTTAGTCCTTAAGAAAACATTTGCTCAAGGAATAGTTGCAGTTATTTATTTCTTTTACAGCTTTTTATATCTTTTAAGACACAGATGTAGTTTGAAAACCAACTCTTCTTAGCTGTGAAAAGGTTTGAGTGGGTAGAAAATGATTTGTTTGCCAGCTCAACAGAACTTCCTCAGGTGAGGACCAAAGCAACACCACATTCAGCAGTTTTTTCTTCTTGGTTGTTTTCCTTTATGTATCTATGTATCTATATATCCATATATCTATATACCTGTACACCTATATATATCTATATATCTCCTGCAGTACACATCTGAAAAACAGAGGGATGTTAAGTGAAAAACCTTTCAATGTGTGAAAGGCCAGCCCTCGAGTTCTCGCCCTCACAGGAAAACATTTCACATCTCATCTGTTGAGGAATAAAATGTAAAATGTGCCAGCATCTCAGAACTGCATGATGCACTGTACTCAACTATTGGAAAATAGGGATGCTCCAACTGGTCTCAGGATCTGCATTTCTGTTGTTCTCGTTTACTCTGTATTTCTAATATTTGTAATTTCATAGGAGATAGAATTCAGTTCTATTCACTGGTAATAGTGTCATCCATAGCTGCGGGACTCCCAATCACCACGTATAGGACTGAAATCTCAAAAGCGGTGGCATATATGCCAGAGAACCAATTTCTTAGCTTTCCTGTTATGTCTTTCAGTCACACACACATTTGGATTCTTTGTCAATATGTATTGCCTATTAGTTTGAGCCTGCAATATTATGTTAGTAGCCTATTTGTTCTAAATATACCCAAGCAGCCAATGATTACCGTCTACTTTCTCTTCTTTTGTTTTTCCCTATGGAAAAGCACATTTTCTACAAAGGCTTTAGCCCAGGTAATCATCTCCAAATATCACAGATACAGCAGGTTCTTAACATTTTCAAGAGCAAAAATAGCTATGATAATGGGAAAAGCTGAAACTTCTTTTATACAGGTCACAAATGAATAAAACACCACCAATACCATCAACAAAAAAACCCCAAACAAAGCCAGTCTAAAACAGGTAACTTTTTTCCTGGGACAGAGACATTTCTTGTTATGCTATGAAGAAATTCTACCTGAGAATAAGGGCAACATAATGGAAATAAGGGCTTATTAAAAATAAAGCCTGTGTACAATCTGCTACTAATAGAGTGCATTACATTGCTACTTCATAAAATCAAGTTTGCATGCATGATTAGCAGGTTAAACTTTACTCAATTTCTCTCTCCCCGTGTTTCCCCATGAATAGATAATGTAATTGATGCTTTGCCCCCAGGCTTCAAATGCCTGACTGCCTTAGTGGAATGCCAAACATGTTTAAATTCATGTTATTGGCTCTTTTCACCTTGTGGACCTCTAAAATATGTATCAAGGCTAGAACTGACAGAAATGCAGCAGCTGGCTGTAAGTTAGATGTGCCAGAAAATTGCAGTATTATCCATTCCGATAAAAGTAGCTATGAAAAGCAATCATGTTAACTAAATACAAAGTAAGTAACAAGATTAAGGTTTAATTAGAAAATTAAAGCAAGTGGAAACCTGTTTATTATTCTGTTGATTTCCCTACACCATCCCAAGTATTGCTTCCATGGGTATTTTTAGATAATGGACTAATATAAAATATATATAAAATATAAATCTTGTGGAAGAAGTGATAAAATAAGTGAGGTGTGGGGAGAGAAAAAGACTTTAGTCTCCAGTCAAATTAGCTTGTGCCATTGCATTAGAGATGCCAATTTTCATTTAAGTATAAAATGATGGAAGCAGAATCACACATTTTCTGCCTCTGTGGGATGTCTATACAGCTATCATTCAGCCTTGTGGATCTCAGCTCTCACTTAAACATGAGCCACAGTCACCCTCTCTGCTAAGAGACGATATTTCTGGAGTTTCACCCAGTGGAGGAGTAGCCTGCCTTTTTTCACCTGTGGGGCACATGTAACACGGCTGCCAATAGCCAGGTAACTCTGCCTAGGTCATGAGTAGAGAGGTTGATGCCATGGTCTTTCTGAAATATGATGTCTTTTCACATACGTGTCTTTTAACGATTGAGATCTATGATATTAGAACTGGAGCCCATGTTAATAGAGATTTTTGCTTGAAGCTTTCAGATAAAAAATGTCTGTGGGATGTCATTGAGGAGACAGAGATGAGCTCTTCATAGTGATGCAGGGTGGGAGGGCAAGAGACCCTGGTCATAAGTTGAAATAGGGGGAGTTCTGACTGGATATATTGGAAGAACAATCACAGCGAGATTAGTTATCTGCTGACACAGGTTGTCCAGAGAGGTTGTGCAATCTCCCTCCTTGGAGGTTGCAAAGACTCAGTTGGACAGAGCCCTGAGCCACCCGCTCTGAAGTCAGTTTACCCAGTGTTGAATGGGAAGCTGGACTACAGAAGTCCTGAGATCCCCTCCAGTCCCAGTTATTCAGCTGATTCTGTGGTTCTGTCTAAGAAAATCAGCCTGAACCTTCTACTGTGAACGTTTATGCGTTGCATATACACACACCAGTGAACTATGGAGCTGAGGCACAAAATTAACATACCTTAAAGGATAAGAATTTTGTTTCAGAATGAGGGGTGGACACATTTTGGTATTGCCACTTGTAATTCTTACAATCTCCTTTAATGAGAAGACAGAGTGCAACACAACTGCTGTATTTGTCCAGAATATTTACAACTACAAAATCAGTTATACTTTCAAATTCAAGTGGAATTTTTGAATTTGGCAGTCTTCTATTTAATATGATCAATAAACTACTTACAAATTACTCAGCTAAAGAAACATAAAAACAAAATTAAAACTCTCTATGCCTCCTAAATAACAAAGAAGAATAAAGAATAATCTGAAACTGTTCTGAGATACAGTTCTCTTCTAAGGTTTTGTTCAAACCCTATATCTATCTTTTTCTGCCTCTTAAAACATGTGTCCCTAGCTGCCTAGGGATTTTTCTCAGATTCCCAATCCTTCTTTATCTCCTTTCATTCTGCCTAAGTTACTGTCAATGACTGAAAAATTTCCAAGACCACTGCAATTGTCAAGAGACCCAAATAAGATATACAACGTTTTTGCTGGGCTCCCAAAGTACCACCCCAGTTAGCAATATAATGAAACTTCTGTAAGCGCCCTAACAGTTCATGGTAGAGTGTGATGACAAAGAAACACTTTAGACCACAAGGTATTCCAAATTAAGCAACTTCCCTATCTTGCCGAAAACATTTCTGTGCACCTTCAAGGAGAGAAGTTGTGAAGTATAAGGGGGGAAAGACTGCTTGGGAGCAGTTGTGTGAAGAGGCTGAGAAGCAGCCTGCAATCAAAGAACAGTGGAAGCCTGACAGAGGGCAGGCAGCAATGGCTTAAGTGTAAGATGAAGAGTAAGGCAGCCCAGATGGAGGACAGCAGAGAATGGATTTATTTGAAATTTTGGTAAATTAAAACATATTCCTGTAATTAAACACAACTGTCTCCCCATTACAAAGAATATCACCCTGGGACAGCGATGACTGAACACAGAGATGTGTACTAGGGAGACAAGAATAGTTCTATTGCCATATTAAAATAGTTCTTGTTTCTGATAGTCCTGGAAAATTAACTTTTTTATACTCTTCTTACCTGCTTCGTTGGTTCTGATCACTCGTGATGGTGCACTTGGGTCTCCGGTCCCAATTTTGTTGGTTGCTACAACTCTGAACTCATACTCCACCCAAGGGTTCAGTTCAACAGCCATAGCAGACTCCATGTCACCACTTATCACATCTGGAACTGCAGACAGTAAAGAAACGTGTAGGTCACTCAGAAACCTGAAGCACACATGCAATGTCTCAATGGCAAGTGGACTTTGTGATACAATATGGCCATTAGAAATGGCAGACATCAAGGATCTAATGTCAGAAATCACAGCTAGGTTTTTGGCACTGTGGTACTCCTGCAAAGACACGGGTTGAAGGATATAGAGGAGAGCTTTCTGCTTAGTCACAGATGCATCATGGCAGGTGTCTTTGTGTTGTCCTTTGAGAGCTGTTGCTAAGTAACATGAAAGGAATGAAAAAAGAAAAAAAAATCAGTGTTTTTAATTTATCATTTTTCTCTTAAGAGTATCTGTTCCTGCAGTTGCCGGTGGTTGTTATTATGATGATCAGGAGTTCTGAACAGTCTACTTGTGCTGTTTGAAAGTTTTTCTCACCTGTTTTCACGGTCTGCCAGCCAAGAGAAAATGGACTGCGTGCTTGCAGGTTGTAGAGGGAGATAGGGCTGTGATTGTCTGCCCCAGGACTCCAGGAGAGTGTTGCTGTGGTGTCTGTAATTTCCTCCACTATTACAACCCCTGGGGGACCAGGAGGACCTAGAAGTAAAGTGGAATAATCAAACAAACCACACCATCATCACGGATGAGCAGCAATAATACAGGAGGTGCATTCTGTAGGTACTCAGTGGAGTTCAATATCCATGAAATACAAGGATTAAAATGCACACTACTACATCACGGAGATACCTCATTTCCATGATTTCTGCTGGTAAATTGTGATTGTTTCTACTCTTTAAATGCTGCGTGGGTGAGTATCAATTAACTTGTCAGAGTGACAGTGGAAGAACTAGAAATAGAAACAGATTTTTAAAAAATTGTCCATTATAATTGTTCGGAACCTAAAATTAAAGGAAAAGAAGAGCAACTTTAAGAAGTATCCAGGCTAGACTGAACAGTCACAATCACATCTTCTCTTTATGTGAAACTTGTCAGCAGGAAAGACAAATAGTGATCAAAATGAAGCACAGGTGGATGTACTTCTTGAAGAACAATAATATTACTAATAACTGAATCAAGAACACAACATTCATCCTTTTTCTCAAATTCACCCATTCAAGGAGACCACCTAGTTTACTATCCTGCTGGAAGTCCATTAACCTTTTGATTGAAAGCTATTAAAAACAAAACAAAACCCAAACCCAAATATTTTGAAGGTTGATAATTATTATGGTTCCATTAAAAGAAACAAAACCCTCACAACTTCTCACTTGATAAATTAAAAGATTATTTATTTCACTTAGAGGCACCAAATGAGAATATGCTAATCATCATTTGTACAGCCATGTGACTGATCCAATAAGTGAGGTCTCTGGTAGCAAACATGACTTTGCAAAGAAAAATCATCAGTGGCTATAACATCCCACTCCTACCCCCAATTTTCTTCTTTAATTCTGCCTGATATTGCTATTACTGGTGTTTGAAAACGTTGTCCATTCGCACTGACCAAACTAAATTGGAAGCAAGGTTCTCCTGGTTCAGAATCCTCTTCCACAGTTGTAGTAACCAGATCTTTAGGGCAAAATGTGCATCTCTCTCATAGATAAATGCAGAATAAACATCTCTCTTGTGGTTTCTTATATTTAAAAGCTTATGTAAGTCCTGAAGGACAGGACTTAATAAGCCTATAAAATATTAATATTATTAATAGCTATAATTATTTATGATAAATCTGGACTTTCTTGGCATCCAAGACCCTTCTGATTCTTTTCCATCTTTCTGTTGTTGAAGGCTGAAGTTTTACTTCAGCTCCTACACGGCTGGAGGACTGTGAAATTAGAAATGCACTACTGGACACTTTCTCCCAAAATGAAACTGCAGGAAGAGTGGTGATGGAAACAGCTTAATTAATAGAATGCATTGCTGCTACATTTTTGTGGGAGCCTGATGGTGTTTGCATGTATCATGAGCTGTAGTGGAGCAGGTCCTTTGGATACCTCCATTCCCATGAGCTCTGGTGAGTGGTGTGGTCCCACTTGCTGAACTGTCAGAGCTCAGCACCTGCGGATCAGGGTGGCAAACACTTGGGTCTGATGCCTCCATTTGAAGTGGCAGTTGTAGCCAGAATTTCTGCATTACTGAGCTCAGCCTTATGATATTCTAGTGTTATTACATACAATCAAATCTTTTGCTACCTAGAATCCTTAGTCCATGAGTAGAAACAAATTTATCTAAACATAAAAGGCTAAAAGAACCCAGTAACTGAAATATTTATAGTTCCTGTGATTTTTTGTCATTTGCAGCTGCAAACAGCTTTCTATTTCCTCTTATATGCTTTCAACAGAAGCATGTTTACATGAACTATGACAACAATAAGATCAGAATTTTGTAATAGTTGGGCTCAATAGTTTCAGAGATATTGAATCCTTTAAATGAGAAAGCAATTTATACAATTCACTTGTCTCTGCTTGACAATGATCTACAAGCAACTAATTGACACTAAAATGTGGGAAATATATGACATTTAGAAATAATAACAGCAAAAAAAAAGACAAATGAATGTTTGAAATTCAAGGGATTCAATTCCTTCAATTCCAGGATGAATTCAGTAAAGTTTAAAATTATGGATGTGTGATGGAAGAAGATTGTCTCCACAACACATTGCAGTCCTCTTCACAGGAGCCCAGGGTACAGAAGAATAGGAAGAACAAGGTTTTCCACTTCCATGGGTGATGAGCTGGGAGTCTCTCTTCCCTTGCTTTGCCTGCTCAGCAGGATTGACTTCACCTCTGTCAGTGCCTTTCTTCGAGTCACGAACAGTGCTGGGGTAAGACGGTGCCACTCTTTGGACACCTTGTAACTCTTGGCCTTCTGGAGTCCCATCTTCATTTGCAGTTGCTTTTCTTCCTGGGAGAAAACATGGTAGAAAGATGTGTCCTCAGCACTCCTGCCTTCTGCCAAGTGTTTACTGTTCTTTGATGAGAAGCACCAGGTGAGGCCTTCATCTCAGAATAGCAAGTCCTGGGGCTAATTTAATAAAATAGGCTGATCTTCAATCTCCATCATCTATTGTTTCAGGCTATCTGTTGATGTAGGAAAATACTAGTGAAATTTTTATTTGTAGCCATGAGGGAAAGTTTAAAGGAAAGCTGGGATCTTGATACAATCATATGCTTTCACTGGGTTGGAGCCCTAGGCTCAGAATTATATCATGGTCCCAAGCACAAACAAAATTAAAGGGAAATATTTTAGTACTTTTCCTCTATGACAATATTTCTCCCATGCACACTGAACGTTGTTACAGAGTTTCTAGCCACTGTATTATAGGCAAAAGAACAAGCGACTTGCTTATATTAAAGGATGTAAAATATTTTTATGTAGACGTCTCCTGCTAAATTCTCAATATATTTTGTTGTCGGAGTTCTCTCATGTTTTTTAAACCTTTTAAATGCATTCCTAGGTGTGACAATGTGTCATTATACTTTCTGAGATGCGTGCTCTTACACAGTCTGCAGGATGACTGCTAAAAAGCATTTCCATTTCCAACAGCAGGCACTCTTGAAAGCAGATTAATAAAGGACAAAAGCCTCAGTGATGACAAATGTATGACAGTTAGACAGGACCTGAGTGCTATGCAGATGTCACTCATTTTGGTAGAAATCTCATTAAATTTTATGCTTGGATGTAATCATTCATGGTGTCAGCTGGATGGCTAATGCAGAAAAGCTTTTCTCCCAAGGGCTGTGTTATTGTTCAGGATGTCTAAAACAATTTTTTAGATGGGAATAGCCAATTGAGGAAAAAATGCACGGTCTGCTCAAATGCTTCTCTGGAAACTACACAGAAAATGACTGGTCATAAATGCACTACAGTGCAGTCGACCTTCATAAAGAAGACATTTGGGCCTGCGATAGACTCTTAGGCAGCAATAGGAGCACTGGAAACCCAGCATCAAGGATATTAGTCAGTTATCTTCTTTCAGAGCAATTCCATAGATTGATACTTCATTTCAGGACATGCGTGGCTGCATTTTGGCAAACTTGTTTTATGTGTCTTTTTATTGTTGGAATGATCATCCTGAGAGGTCCTTTCGATTACTTGCCACGGTGCAATGTTAATGTGAGAGTTCTTGAAAAACTATTACCAGTAATAGCTGTAGTCATTCAGTGAGGCAGTGCCCTTTCCTATGAATCCCAGAATGCGCACTGATTTACTCCACTGCTGCCTGACCAGGGTAATTCTTACTTTTACTGAACAGTCTGATATGTAGCAGTTCATGAACACAGATTTCTTGACCTGAAGATTTTGCCTCCTGAATTACAAGGTGTACTGGTTTGTCATCAAGAAGATGAAAGGTCAAGAAAAAGATGAAAAGAAAGAGGCAGCAACTACAGAATAATGGAAAAGGTGCTTGATAAAACAGGAGCTTGACTGTTGTAGCATAAATCATTCTTGCTGCGCACACCTATGGCAGATGATGTGTTTGCATATGGTGGGGAACAAGAGGATGGAGACACAGTTCATTGTATAGTAAATGTGATAGGCACTATGGCTTTGGTGGATACATCTGTATCCCCAGTCCCTCCACGTGTAGTGTACCCAAGTGGTTTCTGTAAGGTAGCTACATAAGGGCCCTGGGCAGATGGAGAGGTTATACCCCAATCAGCGGCAAGATAGACAGGGAGGTTAGACTCAGGGTCGGAAGGTAAGAAAGAGAAAACATTGATGTTCTAGTCTTGACTCATTCCAGGGATGAAGGTCAGCAAAAATCCCTGGTGTCTTGCCTTGAGAAGGCCTTTGGTGGTACATATATCATGTCATGCTCCTTTGCCCTGATGACTTCTCTGCTTTGTACAAACCTGAAAATAGGGGATTTGGGCAAGGCAGCCTTAAGAGCTGCTGCGTGTTGTGAGCTCAGATGCCACACTACAGTCCAGAACCTCTGAACTGCATCTTTGTGTAGTGGCAGTTGTGACTTGACACAAAATCACAGAATGACAGAATCATTAAAGTTGGAAAAGACCTTTAAGATCATCAAGTCCAACCATCAACCCAACACCACCAAGCCCACTAAATGATGTCCTGAAGTGCCACGTCTACACGTTTTTTGAACACTTCCAGCGACGTGACTCCACCACCTCCCTGGGCAGCCTGTTCCAATGTTTGACCACTCTCTCTGTAAAGACATTTTTCCTAATATCCAGTCTAAACCTCCCCTGGTGCAACTTGAGGCCATTTCCTCTAGTTACTTGGGAGAAGAGACCCACGTTGCCACAACCCCCTTTCAGGCAGTTGTAGAGAGTGATAAGGTCTCCCCTCAGCCTCCTCTTCTCCAGACTGAACATCCCCAGTTCCTTCAGCTGCTCCTCATTAAGACTTGTTCTCCAGACCCCTCACCAGCTTCGTTGCCCTTCTCTGGACATGCTCCAGCATCTCAGCACCCTTCTTGTAGCGAGTGGCCCAAAACTGAACACAGCATTCGAGGTGCTGCCTCACCAGTGCCGAGTACAGGGGCACAATCACTTCCCTCCTCCTGCTGGCCACACTATTGCTGATCCAGGCCAGGATGCTGTTGGTCTTCTTGACCACCTGGGCACACTGTTGGCTCGTGTTCAGCTGGCTGTCAACCAGCACCTCCAGGTCCCTTTCCATCGGGCAGCTCTCCAGCCGCTCCTCCCCAAGCCTGTAGCGTTGCATGGGGTTGTTGTGACCCGAGTGCAGGACCTGGCACTTGGCCTTATTAAACTTCATACAATTGACCTCTGCCCATCGATCCAGCCTGTCCAGATCCCTGTGCAGAGCCTTCCTGCCCTCCAGCAGATCAACACTCCCACCCAACTTTGTGTCATTTGCAAACTTACTGAGGGAGCACTCGATCCCCTCATCCAGATCATCATAAAGATATTGAACAAGACTGGTCCCAGAACTGAGCCCTGGGGAACACCGCTTGTGACTGGCCGCCAGCCAGATTTAACTCCATTCTCCACAACTCTCTGAGCTCGGCCATGTGGACATTTGTAAGTACTTGGACTGTCCAAAATGTATGGACAGTACAGGGAACATGAATTGAAATTAGGACAAAAAACACCAGTAGCCTATGAATTGCATTATGAATGACATAACTAACAGGTCCCAAACAGAGTAAGAGATTGAGTTTTAGACTTTCATTGGCATGTCCTGCTAACTACATTTAGCACTGTAGGGCATGACTTGTCAGCTACCCCAGTTCTGGTCCATGCTGCCTCATTCACTCTGCAATCACAGTGTAGGCACCAGCACTCCCAGAAATGCATGGGTCTCTCTCAGGCACTGAGTTTGTAAACATCACCACATCTGATTTGTAATTTTTGTACTTGTTTCTAGACTGAAGTCATAGATATGTGTTAAATTGATGTTTGTAAAAAACTTTCTTAGTCTTAGAACAAATGATCTTTTTAAACTCTGAAACCCCACCTTTTTAAAGACATGAACCTCTTTCCCTTTCACACCATTGTAGACATTATAACAAAGGTCCTGTTACAAGATCAGATTTCTGGAAATGTTTTGATCTGGAGCCTGTGGATTGAAGGTGTGATGCTTCATCTACAGTGATACACTATTTTCTAGTATCGTAAAGGTTTCAGCTACACTGGTATACTGAAAAGGGCCAAAGCACAGATCTGAGCTCCAGCACCGATGCTATGCACTGTTATGTTGTCAGCCAGTCCCTATCGTAATTTCAAACCTGTGCAATTATGACTTTCCCAGCCAATGCCTTGGCACAATTAGTGGATTGCCATGGGCTGGGGCAGATCCCAACAGGCAGTTTGTTATGCCTGTCCTGTTTTGAGAGGGGAGGGGGACTGGGAATACAGCTGTGTGGTTGGGAACTCTGCTGTATCCATTGGCCTCGGGAAGCAGTTTACTATTATGGACATATTCTGAGTCCAATTAAAGGGGTCTGTGCTTAGAGCATCTTCCTGGCCTTTGTTACAGCTCAAACACAAGTTCAAGGACCAGCAAGAATCTACTGACCTTGTTTATGTTCCATTTAATAAAGTTGTGTTTGATGGCCTTTAAACCCAAGTGTTTGTCTTTAAGTTTTATTGGCAATATCACAACTGAAAGGAGCAGTGTGGTCAACCTAACCAGCAGTTCCTGCGTTATATTTGCTCCAGGTCAGTGGAGTTCAAAGGAAACATTACTTCTCCAAAAACATATCATGAGAGTGGATTTCTTGCTTATATTGGTAGTTTTGCCAGTCTGCAAAATTAATAGCTTTACCTCTTTTTTATTTTTAGACCACAAAATGTGTACTCTTAAACAACAGTTTGTAGTCACAAAGGCTTTCATCACTTCACACTACAGGATTGCTCTCTGCTCCATTTCAAGATCTTGCAGCTTCCAGGCAGCTGTTTGATCATAAAATTCATTTTACTTACAGTAGGCATGCACAGTACATTTAGTTAGCTTTCAGTGCAGTCTCAATATACATGTTAATACATTGTAGAAGAAAGCTGATTTTAATCTTATTTTTAAGGAATCTTGTTGCCATGAGTGTTGTACTAATACTTGTATAGCTCAAAGGATTTTGATTAGCTTTGTGTGTGGCAATAAGTTTCCAGAGGTGTACAGGATTGATGCAGAGAATTAAGAAGACTGTAAAATTATTCTTTTCTCTAGAAAAGCACAATGCCTACTGACACCCATAAAAATAGAAAACACATTTTGAGCAGTAAGAGTGGAAAGGATAATGAAAGCAAACAACAGTGAACAAACTGCTACTATAATATCCAGAAAATATCTGGCATCTAAATCTACTAAAATCCTTAAGTATAGACCAATGAGATAGTACTGGAAACAAAGTTAACTGTATTAATGTTTACAGAGCACAGATCTATTTGTAATAGAACTGAGACCAATAAATTATTTATCTTTGAGTTTCTCATGAAACATACTTTATAATATATGTGTAATACATAAAATATTTTTATATAAATGTATAAACTATTAAAATTACCAGATGTGCTGAAACAATCTTTCACGTGATCATTGATGAATACAAGGAAGCATGTAGAAATAATTTCCTCTGCATTTTATTTATTTGACCTCTTTTTGTTACAGAAGAGGGCTTTTTTTTTTTTTTTTAGTTAGCACCTCAAGTTAAAAAATTGAGCAAACTTGTCTGTTTAGTAACATTACTGTAGTTCACCTGGAAACAGCTAACTGTCTTTTTCTTTGCTATGTTCTCCCAGACTTAGTTACCTTGCAGTGTCAACTTTTGCTACAGCTTACAGCTTATACTGTTTATATTGTAGAAAGTCAAACAGTGAATATGTCATTTTGGGACTAGTACCCTTTGCTCCTTTGCAAAACCAGAGATCAGCCTGCACTGTATCTAGAACAAGGAGATGGAGCACTCTGAAACCAAGTCTGGTAATTTGAACATGGTCTGGCTGCTCCACAGACTGTTGCAAGACAGTGTATAATGCAGCATCCAGCATCTGAGTAGTCTGCAATCAATGCTACTTTCTTGTGTATAATGTATCGTAAACCAGCTTTGCAAGAGTAATTTACAAATAGGACTTAAGTGATGGAACCTATTTCACAACTTAAAGTTACTGAACCCAGTAGTTTATTATGATAAAAAGCCTTCATTTATTAAATAAATATTAAAATACTGGAGACTTGGTACTGTTGATTAGGCACTGAAATTTTCAGTTTCATGTAAAAAAATCCTTTAGCTTCACAACCTTGTATTCCTAACTCAGTCATGATGATCCTAAAAAGGAATGTGGTGCACAAAAGGGATAACCATGAAAAGTAACCTGCATTGGCTTTTGTGGTGTCACTATCATCGCTAACAGTACAGAAGTTTATATAGAAAAAACCATTCACGCAGTTCTAAATGTTTGAAGCACTGTCCCCATCCAAATCAGATAACAGATTTACATAATCGGTAAATTTTGCAGTGATCCTCTAATCTGCATGAACCTCTCTGGTGTTCTCAGAAACTGCTGCTGCACCAGGAGTACTGCTCACCTCAGTGCAGGAGAATGGGATCTCTGCTCTTAAACTATAGAGAGCCTCACGCTGATCTTTGTGAGAGCACGTTACGCTCCTGTGTGACGTTCCCAAATCCCACTGTTTTTCTTTGCCAAACTGTACAGATGCTTTTCTAAGCCAACCCTCCAAACTTGCAGAAGAAAGAGCAAGGAATATGCAATAACTGGTTTTGGCAGGGTATTTTTTACCCAAGATTTTCCTTATTGCAGCATATGGGAAAGCAAGGCTTTACATGGGTTCAGTAGAAACTGTGTGTTTCAAGAGCAAAGGGGTATTTTTTGCCAAAAGTGAAGGTAAGAAGTAGCCTTCTGCTCTTAGCTACGAGTTCTGCTGAAGGTCTTCAAAACATCCCTGTCTATGAGTAACAGATTCTGTACTGATGAATTAAATAAACATAAAGTGAAAAACACTGTTGAGCTTTTCTAATGTAGTTGATTGGACCAATGCAAAGTAATAAAGGTTAGCCCCTTCACAGTGTCAACCTTTTTTATGACAGAAGTATTTGGTGTTTTAAATGTCTCTGCAGTAAAACATGAAGCACAGGATCATGAAGATATCCTCAGTAGTGAAAATATGAATGCACAGATTTCTTCAAATTTCTACAGCATAATGGGGGAATAAGAATATAATAAGGCCTATTTGGAAGACAGGCTTTAAAAACCATATTAACTTACCAATAAGGCATTGTCTTGAGGAAACCTGACACATTGCTGGCTAACAAGATCACCTGAGACATCTGTGAGATGTAAGTCTTCTGGCTGGTACTTGGGTTTTTGGTAACCATGTTTGTGGTCATATCATTAGTGTCAGAACATGACATGCATATTTATCCTGTATTACAGCCTTCTGCTTTGATAATCACTTCTTTGTGAAAAATCAGTATAGAGACAGCTCAACTACTGGTGTGCCAATGATAGCTGGAAATCCAGCCAAGCTGAAACCTTCTGCTATTCTGCTTCTCCGCTACTTAACAGTCAGTGAAAGTTGAAGATCTGGGTGGTTAAATAAAGGCTGGTAGCCAGACAAAGCACGTGACCTGTGGAAACTCTTCTTGGACTGATATCAAGAATGGTATTGACATTCATAAAAATCATAAATCACTTCTGCTTCTTAAATGGCTGATGACTTCATGTGCTGGGGAAAAGATTTGTTGACTATGTAGTGAATATCTATGTTCTCCTGGAAACATCCTTGTTGCATGGCAAACAGCTATTCTGCACATATTTTCCTTGGGTGAGCAAACAACAGAAGGCATAAATGAAGAGAAATCAGGCAATGACTTGGGTGTCAGGAATGTAAGTCCATAGCTGTGATTTTTATTGTGTTCATTCAGTCCGCTAAAACTATTTCTTTGAACATCAGACATCCATAATTCCTGTTATGGGATTCCTCTAAAGTCGCACATTTGTGTGGGCCTAGTGACAGAATATTTACCACCCTATGTGAAAAGCTGTTTTCTCTTCTGGATGTCCTTGAGCTGTATCAGCCTTCCCTTTATACCTTTTTCTGCTGCTATGGGCTCTGATGACTATCTTCCAGAAAATCTTGCAGTGGCCTTAAGGTTTTAGCACTATCTGCCTCATTGCCCTGCTGGAGGGCAAATCCGGTGCAGAGGGTGCATGTCTGTTATGTAACTTTTCCCTTTCCCAACATACACTTCAGTATATTGGCTTAAGCTGTTGACAATGGTTTCCCTGAGGAATATCTTCATTTTTGGGCAGTAGTCAACTCAATGAAAGAAGCAAATGTAAGTTGCTGGAGGTATGTTAATTGTGCCCTACAGAGCCAGATTCTCGTTTGTTCGTCTCCTGTCTTCTGTGCTCCTGGTTCCTCTGCCTAAGAAAGGGGGTTTAAAATGTTTTAATCCCATCTAACCTACTGCTTGCAAGTATAACAAGTGTCATTTTGAGGCTGGGTCTGAGACAGATAAAAAGAGATGTCCTACCTTGCAGATGAGCATTGCAGTCACTGAGCTAAGCTGTAAGTGGTTGGCATCACCTCTTCTGCCTTAAATCAGTCCTGGCCTTTGAACTGAACTCTCTCTCTCATCCTCCTTATATGTCAAGAGTAAAGGACTTCTCTTCTGACTTCCACAAAGTTAAGGTGTCTAGGGGATGGTGGATCTCAGATGGACGGATAAAAAATCATGATTTATTTTTTTAGATACCTAATAATAAGACCAACTTGTGATGATGAATTTTGTAGAACCATATTTTAGAGACGAAATTGCTTTTGCAAGTTAGGTAGTAGCCTACCTGAATATAAACAGATGATGTCAAGTATGTCAGGACAGCAAACCCCTGAAGGCCACTGTTGACTAGCATGAGACTACTGAAATAACCCATTTTGGAAACTTGCAGAGTAGAAAGTTGCTGCTATCTTAGTTTCTTTTCTTGTTCACACATACACACACGAACACACACACACATATATGTACATACGCAGTAAATTCAGAAATCTTCTTGCACCATTAGTTCCTTTCTTGTAGATAGTTATACTTAAAAGAACCGAGATTTACTTGGCACTATTCATTCTTCAGATTGTCTTTCACTGGTGTCATTTTTGCAATTTAACTTCTACTGTATAATGCAGAACAAAGAATAACAAGGGCAAAAATAGTGACACAGTTAGTTCCCTGGCATATATTCAAGGGATCTTCCAATACAGCAACTAGCAAGAATGGTTTTGAAAAAGATAAATATGGTTTAAGGATGTTCCATGCTTTGTCCACCATAAATGATACTGAGACATCATAATTGCTTGAAAAGGCAGTGGTGAATGTCTGTCTGTTGAAGGTGAGTATGTTATGAGCAATGGGAGTTTGCAAACAGTTTTTTTCTCTTTCCTCCACCTGAAGAGGCTGCAGCAAGGTATAGCTTTCTTCCAAGCCCTTTGTAATAAAGTGCTAGAAAACTGTCCTTTGACTTAAAAATGAACCAGCTGAATACATAATCCCATATAAATTTAGTCAGTAACTAATAGCAATAATTCTGATATTCATCAATATCTAAAGGAGGGAAAATTAGGTTATTTTAATTTAATTTATTCTGTATGTCCAATTTATTTCCTGTAGAAATGGTGTGAGTAGAACATTTTTTGAATAAAAATTACAATGATATATTAAAAATACCAGATGAACCTTATGCTGTAACTAATGATTGAAATGCTGTTATACGCTGGTATGATATTATCAGCATTAAAGACTGGCATTTTCTGCAGAGGCAAAAGGAGAGATTAAGGTCAGAACAAGGATGTGCTGGAACTTTGCTTATATCGGTACTTCTAAGAGTTCATAAGAAAGCTTCTGCTATCTCAGTTTGGCCATAGGCTGCAATATTTAAAACACAAAGGTGTTTTGTAATTGTGTTTTGTATTGTGTTTACAATATCTAATATTGTAAAATACGAAATTATTTTACCTAGAAACTATACTGGAAATAAAGAATAACATAGCTTTGGACTTCAGAATTTACTGCATAGTGGCAATGGGTTTTCTTCAAGGACGATGACTTCCTCTGTCCGGTGGAATTCTTCAGAGTTCACTGAAACATTGACTGAAACATGTGTTGCTGATGGTCTCTTCACTTAAGCAATGTCCGGTACCTTCAAAAGCTAAACCTAGAGAAGTTTGAAAGGTGCTGCAATTTGGGATCATCAAACAGTGTCAAACTGCAGACCACTGAGTGCACTCTATAAACTGAGATATGGGGAGAAAAAAAGAGTTAGACATACTGGAATGAAAATGAAATGCCTGTAACAGTATAAGGAGTAATAGATTAGATTCTCCTAAATATTTTGGATTTTTGAAATGCTGAAGCCTGTAAAGAGTAATCATTAGCAACTTTGCACTGAATGTGCTTTAAACATTTTCTGCAATACAAAACAAAACTTCCTACCTTTTTTGAGAAAGCAATACTGACACTATAGGATTTTATTGTCCTCATTTGCATAGGTTTTCCAAATATCTTAAGGAAAAGAACTACTTAAGCAAACTGATCATATCCTATAATTTCATGGAAAATGAAATTTACATCAGGACAAAAGCAGTCACGCAGTGTAAAGCATTTTGTGAAAGCAAAGTAAACATTCCCTACCGCATCCTATAATTATCCAATCACAGAAACAAGAAAAGGAGAACATTGTAAGCAAAGTATATTTGAATTTAATTTCACAATTATATAAATATATAATATATAAATTATAATTTAATAATACAATAAAATATAATATACATACACAATGTATAATATTATAATACATAATATAAGTAAAAAGTAGAATAATCAAAATATAAATAAATTCCTTTATAAAGCAGTCATAGTTTTCATTTCATCAGCAAGGTGGCATGGTAGTGAGCCATCCTCCTGCATACATTGTGATACTGCTTACAACGTCCTTTTTTTTCCATCTCAAACCTCTTCCTCAAAGAAGCATTTATTTTCTACGTCAAATTCAATAAACTCATTTATATAACTGATATTCTTAAAAAAATAATTTTGTAGCCAGTCTGAAGCGTCCTAGATAATAATAAGCTAAGAGATTTCTGTCACTAATAAGTTCAATGGCATTAAAGTTGAGATTGCCTTCCCTATCCACAGAGCCTCCAGCTCCTGCCTGAGAGAGGTAAAGGTAACACATAAGGTCTTGCGTAGCCCACAAGGATGAATCAGATGTCATAAGGCAGCTAAAATGGCATTAAATGTCTGTGTTGAGGCAACTGAATACCACCATCCCAACAGGGCCATAGCTCATAGAAATCTGATGGTCTTCAAAGTGACTTTTATGGAAATATTTGACAGCTACTTTCATCAAAATGTGAAGAGCCCTGCAGTCAGCCAGAAACATTCTTTATCATTTAAAGCATCGGTTTGTCCTAAAAGAGATGGATATGAACATATCAAATCTAAAGATATGGTGGCATGTGGTAGAATAAGTATTTCTGAAAGATTATAATCTCTAAATAGTTTTGATTTTTTTTTTTTGTCTAGAATGTTTGAAATGCTAATAAAATATCTACCTTGATTTATTCTTTCAAAAAATGTATAATCCACAGTAAGGCTACCCAGCTGTGCTACCTAGCAGGGATCCATCTGTCTTGACATTGCAGGACCCGCTAGTTTTAATGCCAGTAAGTGGACTGTAAGTCCTCAAATCCCACCAGGCACTGAACACACACGTAGTGCAGAACACAGAAACACTCTGCTGCACGGAATGCACGTGTAGTGCTAATGCCCCGCTTGACTGTAAGGTAGCTGGTGCCCTAGATATGATCTGGGATCCTGCAGGACAGTGACTCTGTGCTTCTGTGCATTATCAGGAATGTTAAATAGCAGGTAAAGCCACTCAACAGATTACAGGACTGGGTCTAAAGATGCAGTCAAAATGTGGCGGTGACAATTCCGTGTGTGAAAAAACCCAAATTCCTGTCATATTAGGAGGCTTTTCACTGTTCATACGTGTCATTTTACAAAATGCTGCATGGACCTTCCTGTTAAGAAGTGAATGAATATTCCTAAACCGTTAAACTTGAGAGAATGGCTTGACCGTAAGATGAAATGTAAAACATATCATAAAAAAGCACAGAACTCATCATATCTACTTTACACAGGCCTGAATTAGCTAATTCAATTAGCCTGAATACTAATTGTCTAGTTTTAAGTGATCTGATATACCTTTTGTGCCATTACCTCTCTTAAGACTGTATGTCCATTAACCAACCGCCTTTTGTTTCTCAATGCCATGTCTGCAGGGCAGCTCATGGTGAAGCTGCTTTCAAAGACGCTAAGTTAATCACAAACCTTTTCAACATGATAGCATCCGAAGAGTAATGCACAGCACAGCTGTCCCTGGAGCCCACATATTTAAATTCCCTGGCACAATGGTTGCCGCTGGTTGTGTTTTCAGGTGGGACCACGAGCATACTCACCCCTAACGAGCAGCTCCGTCTCATCTGACACGGCGTCCGCCGCGGTCTGGACCCTGCAGCCGTACCTCCCGGCGTGCATCAGGAGGATGTTCCTGATCATTAAATCTGCAGAGGACGCTTGCTGAAACGGGGGTAAAGTGCCGGTTTAAAATTCAGTAACTCTGTGTTTGAGGTAGTTCACGAGGGTGTTTCGTACAGTGTGAGAAACTCATGATCGCAGCTTTCATCTGACAACATTTACCTGCCCTAACACCCTCTTTTGAGGATTATCAGAACATTGCATTTATATAATTATTAATAGGGATTAAAGAAGAGGATTTCAGTTTTTTAATAACTTTGACTTTGCTTAAAGCACACTGTGCATATTTGCATACCCAAAGAAAATTATTCCAAACTAGCACAAAGAAATTCATTAAGGAGATGAATAGAAATATTTTGGATACGATCCTTGGTATTAAAAAATCCCTCTTAGAAATGAAGGGCTCTTTCTTCCTCTTCCTCTTCCCTACAATGTAGTGACACTTAGAGTATATCTCACTGTAATGAAATTAAGATAACTTGAAAGATAATGTTGATTGATTTTTAGTAACATAGAGGAAATTAATACTAAATATGATTGAGGAAATATAACAGATTCTCATTTTTCCTGTTGAAATTTGTATATATTTAAATCTGAAACATTCAATCCCTGAATAAGTGAACACAGAGAAGCAGTTCAAATTTTTATTTTTTAGTATTTTAGTCAACTGTGATTTCACTACCCAAAATTATGAGCAGAAAAGAGAAAACTGGAAAGTAGAACAGCCTTTTGGAAGGTAAATGTCTTTTGCCAATTTATTTCATAAATTCAAGCTTTTTCAAGATAATATTAGATTTTACATGTACAAAATCATTGTTATATCCAAACTCACTATTGCCAATAAATGTTGCTCCATCAGATTTAGTGAGCCGAAGTCCATAGATATTGTTGATTTAATATAGTCACTACTCAGGGAAAGAACAGATAAATGCAAATGAAAGTCGCCCTGGACACATGGTGTAGAAATTGCAGTTTACTTTCTCAATTCTGTGTCCTAAAAAGCTTGCAACTTTTTGATTTAATGTAAGCACCAATGATTTTAGCAAATTACTGTAGGCATTTTTGTTCCTTTCAAAACATTTTTTTCTCTTAATAGTCAAATTGAAATAGTTTTAATGTATTAACCGAGTATAGACTTGTCCTGCAAATATGCCTACATTTCCTTATCATTGCTACTTTGTATGACATGTGAACCTGACATGTTAAGTTTTTTCAACTTTAGTGTAGAGTTTGTATAACATTATAGATTACATATACTTAATATTTTGGATATGATTATGTAATGTACAATATGCAATTATTAAACTAACACAATCAGTATTTTGGATATAATTAAGTAATATATAATTTAAAATTTTTAAACTTATACAAACTAATATAGAATGTATAATTTTAATAATTACACAAACAATATTATGTAATTTATAATATATTATAACGTATTATATATATTATTCTATTATAAAACCCACTATTAAATTATTCCACTATTCACTCTCTGTTATCTAGAGTTTATATAATACTATCTATATATAAATATATATAAAATATATTATATCACGTATGGTACATTTTATACAATAATATAAAATAATTTAATATATTATAATGTAATGTAGTAAACATAATACAATATGGTATATAACATATATTTGTTATATTGAAATATATTTACCTATACAATATTGTATATTGTAATGCATATTAATTACATATAGATAATGTAATGTTATGTCATGTAATGTAATGTAATATAATATAATACTATATATTATATATTGTATACAAATATTTATATGCACGTCCTTGGTGTTTCACTTTATGAAACATTGACTGAGTATAGGCATATCCCTTTTCAGATTTTATTTACTTTGCTAACCAAGCAAAGACTGACAGTCTTTCCTTGAATGACATGTTCCCTGTGTCATAATATTCCTGTTGCAGTGGTTCTAATTTGAATCATTTTGATCCTGCATGAGAATTGTACCCTGCATTCAAAATAAAGCCTTTCGAGGGGTGTACATGTTGAATACTTCTCTAGCTGTGCTGGAAATATGTCACTGACTTCACCTAGATTCATATTTGCCTGTTTTTTGGGCACATACTTATTCTGTGTTCAGGTAGTTGCACTCAGATCTTTATCCTTCTCAGTCATTTCGCAGGTAGTGAGCTCCTGCTTTACAGCTGGTCGTCCATATGTGCATGACCTTGTGCGTTAAGTATTACATTTCTTGTCTGTCCCCATGTGTTGTTTTCATCATCTACTGTATAGGGAATATGTCCCTTTTCGTACCGTACAATTGTAATTTGCATAATTTTATCTTTTATGCCAAGGCCATTAAAGTCAAGTTGAAATATGACTGGTTCCAAGATCCAATCTTCTATGATTTAGTTTCTTTCTTTCTAAGCAGAAGAATTCCTTTTCAGCACATCTTGGCACACCTTCTTCAGCCGATCTTATCTTCATTTGCATTTTTGGAACTGAACTTGTCATAATATTCCATGTAGCACCAAGACAAAATCTTTACAGAAGCATATTCACATGCAAAGAAGGAAAAGAGAGGTGGGACATCAAGGTTGCCACCGAGACCAAAGTGAACGTGCGCATGATCTATAGCTTAATAACCCTGTAGATCTAAGAGTGTCAATACAATGGTATTGTTTTGCCTTCTGAAGTGGCCTCGCTAATGACATTGCTGGAGGGAGGATACTCAGGCCAGCCAGGCCGTAATGTAATTCCTATATTCTTGCTCTGGCGTATCAGAAATCACAGCAGTGGAAAAGAATGTCTGAGTACTCTGCAGCTCTAAATGCAAAAGAAGAGCACACATTCCCACCAAAAGTCAACTTCAGGATACAATTATTTTAAGTTGTCTAACACAGCAGCAATTACTAGCCATTGAAACGTGGGTTGCTCGAGATGATTAGTGGTTCTGGTACAAAGCCTTAGCTATTAAAAGGATGACCAGAATCAGTCCACATTTGTCCTCTCTTGAGGGTAATTTACATTTAATGTGTGTTTGTTGTTAAGTGGGAGGAAAAGCATAATGCATAGCAACTGCCTGGTTTCATTGCTCAGGAGCTGTTAAAAATCTTGGCTGTCTCTCTAACTTCCAGAGGGTTTATGACTGTGTGAATCCTAATATTCTTATGAGGAAAAATATCTGTATTTCATCTGCACACCTGTGCAACTGGGCAGACAAGCAGCAATTGAAAGAATCATTGCTGTGAGTGGAGAGCAGTGCAGTGCAATAGATCCCCATGAAACACTTACATTTATTACAACATAACGGGATGTGCAGCCAGCATTGCTTAGGACGTGTGAGTGGAAAGAAATTAAACTCACTCTGTTTAATACAGATGGATATATGCTCTGACATTAGATTCTTGATCATGGGAAATAATGAGATATTTTAGCTGCCATTAAGACAAGTAGGAGTTATGTTTGACCAGGACCTCTCAAAATACCGTATTATTTGCTGTTCAGTGGTCTTTATGAATTCTACCGACTCTTCCAAGTCTTGGAAGACAGATTATTTTGTTGATCAGTTTAACCTGTAATGAGATGTTCAAGGCCAAACAGGACCTCGGGGGGCTAAACTGATATACTGGCCTTCCAAATCTTAAGAAAATCTCCACACCGTGTCGTTGCAGTTGCTGCTTAAATCTGAGTGATTACAATCCAGTTTAAAAAAATGGCTAAGCAGGAATGCAGCAGAAACTCCATTAAGAAAAGTATTTAAGTTCAGAAACTTCCTCTTCTGTTTTTAGTCTTCTCTCAGTGGAAAGAGACATAAAGCTTCAGAGAAACAGAGACATACCCTGCCCTTTGGGGAAGACAAAAACTGGGTGACACAGATGCAAACAGTGTAGAAAGAGTTCTCATCTGGAATAACATGAGTTAGAACAGCCTGGTATATCAGCAGCCGTGTGGTCCCAATATTATTTAAAGCTTAAATCAGTGGTGTTTAAATGTTGTCTACATCTAAATTTTGACTTTATTAAGTGTATGTTTTTAAAAGCTGCTTCTTATTTCACTAGTTTTATACTCTTCTGTGACAGGTCTTATTTTGAAATAAGTGTATTATTTCAAAGTAGCATTTTATTAGAAAAATCTATATTCCTTGGTGTTCTGAATATCATATATTACCCTTTTAGCTAAGTACCAAAAGTATTTACATCTGTTCAGTATAAACTTCTATTATGTGGAATATATCTTGTACTTTACTGAAGCTAAGGCTTAAACCAAACCAAACCAAACCAAAACAAAACAAATAGGTTTAACAGCCAACTTCTAATGATTTTAAGGAAAGCTAAAGGTAACCTTCAAGGCCAGCATCAGCTATGGACCTACTGTAACACTGAACACACTCCTGGTCTTCATTAAGCAGTGAATAAATAATAATACAGCTATCAGTGCTATCTGTTATGAATAATGGTTCTCTCTAGGACAACAAATTATAGTATAATTCATATTATGCTGCCGAGCACACTGTTCATCAGGTTCTGGGCAGCTCCAGTGCTGAGTGCTGTGTCAATCTACTGTTCTCTCTGCTCCAGCGTGGCATGTCATCTGAGGTCATAGTTATGTCTGCAATGTATCTAATTAGCTTTACCTGTAAGGTATTGCTTGAGGAAATTTTTCACAAGAATTGGTGCCACCTATACACAGCGTTTGTTTTTGCTTTGAAGATATTTCCCCAAACTCAGAAAAACTCGAAGTTGCATGTAATATGCATACTTTGCTCAATGAGGATCACCTTGTTGTATTTGTCCTTTGCACCCGTTGCCCTGATACTGGGCATTTGCAGAGGGGAAAAAAAAAATTCAACTTGCAGAGAAGTGTTGCTGAATTAATACTTCTTCAGCCATCCCACATCCCCACAGAGAGGAAGCTGTATGTGGATTTTTTTCTTTCCATTTCAGAAATCCTAAGAGGTTGTGTGTTGCTTTACAGTGAAGTTCATATGGTTCTTCAAGTGAAGAGAATTACACATATTCTCCCTGTGAGAGGGAGTTCATTATCTTGAGCCAGTTGCTAGGAAACCTCCCTGTTAATCCGTCCATTCATTTGCTGAGTTTTTATCAAGGTGATTCATTCAGTATCCAACCTTTTCTTTTGAAGGCTTTGCACAACAACCATCTATAAGCTGCCTGCATTTGAAGTGGAGCTCACAGTTACACCCCAGAGACCTTTTTTAACCATCTAATAAGTCTCTTGTTTACTTCCCTCTACATCTTCCATGGAAGACTTAAAAGTTGGTTTAATTATTACACAGTTTATCACTTATGTTCAAACTGGAGAATCGTATGTGGAAAATATAAATGAAACAGAGGAATCTTAAATCATTGTCTTGCCATTATATCAATCCTAGCTTTCATTTAATCTGTTTCTGCTACTGCTCATTTTCCGCATTTATCGTCATACTTGCCTTCCACACTCCAGCTGCGTAGCTCTGCTTTATCTTGGAAAGAGGGACAAAAAGAAGAGGCAGTTGAAAATACTGGGTAGTCAATAGAGATGATGTGGTAACTCGCAGCTCTCAGCTTGGGCCCTGCAGAGGCCTGGGGTCTAGAAAGGCTGCCTAATATCGTACCGAGTATTCAGGTTGGGAATGCATCCTTGACAACATGCCGTGAAAATTGTCTCTCTGCTTGGGAAGAATATACCCCCTAAAAAGGGTAGTGAGACTATTATAAATGACTGTGATTCAACAGAAGCTTAAATCAATGGGAAAAAAAGAGTGGGCAAACACTGACTGCCATTGCAGGAAAACTTTTATGATGAAAGCTTAAGGGATGTTTGAGTCATTTCTTTACTATGACTACAGGGGTGTACCAAGGTTTGCTGGTTATCATCTAAATCTCTTGACAGTGAGAGGTGAAGATGCCTTCCTACAAAGTCATTTGGGTTTTTTTCCCTACAAAATTTCTATACAGAAGAGAATGTTTGGGAGATAAAAAAAGCTTGAAAAGTACCTAAACATTTTGTAAGGTCATATTCTATATAAACTGGGAACAGTAAAACAATGGTCTGTAATTAAATGGGACTGAGGTTTGATCCTAAATGCGAATGACGTGCGTTGTTAAATGTTATCTTATTCGGGTCAAATGATTATTTAAAATATATTAATGTTTTTACAGATAACACAAAAGTTAGGTGAATTTCTGACTTATATATTATTTGATTTAGCAAAATAGACTTTATTAATGAAATTCTGTCAGATTAAATTGAAAAATGATTTCACAGTTGAATCTTGATTGTTTGACATATTTGATTAGCAATGGAGTTTATTTTTAGTGAATTTATCTGAAGAAAACTAATGATCTTACAGAATAACCTCATGGCAATGTTAGCTTTGTATCACCAACAGTAAGTGAAAAACAGCAATACAATAAAGTTCTTTTAAATTATGCTGACAATTTATATGTGCACTATGATGGATTGTTGGCTTCAACCCAACTTCTGTTCATAATACATTCAGGACAATTTAAGTGCCATTTCATGCAAATTCTCATGTTTGAACACATCAACCACTGGCCTGTTTACTGCTTATGATGTTTACAAATTGCAAATATTTAGTCTGTTAAAAAGCAGCAGATTTCTCTGCTGATACAGTGGTAACAGAAAATTATAGTCTGAGTTCTGTCTTTTAATCATAGAGGCACATTTTGAACAAAGAAGATGAAATTATTGTTATTGGTTTTATTGTAATTAATGATGTATGGTAGTATAATAATGGTAATATAGTATTACCCAGGCTGACTGAGGGTTACCTGGTAATACACAAGTTGCATTTTCCCCATCTTAAGAAGTAAAAAAGATGGTTTTCAAGGTTTTCAGGCTTGCAGATCCATAAGAATTACCCAAGGGAATTGTGGACCCTTGCGGTGGCAGTATTTTTGAGCAGTTTGCACAGGGAAAGCAAGAATAATGAACACAGTTGTTTGGGTGAGTACTGGTGGTTGGGAGAAGATGCCAGAGAGTGTTGGGGTGTTGGAAGCGGGTAGGCAGAAATTTTAAAGTGCAGCTTGAATTACTGCAGATTTGTTTGATTCATTTTACTGAAAGAGAGAGGAGGAGGAGATAAATGACTATCAGATATCAGGTAGTATGTCATGTACTGGGGTAGTTTTGTGAAATCTAAGGATTAAAGAAAACATAGAAGTATTGAAAATGGTAAGGAATGAGAAAAAAAGATGGAATATGGAATGGCAAGCTTCAGGACACTTCAGCCCACTACACTCATATTGCTAAATTCATGTTCTGCATCTGAGTTGTTATTACCAGGAGAAAAAAAGGAGAAAAGACTGAATATTATGGGGTACCTCTTCTCCTACTGAAAGATGCAGAAAGAAGGAAAAAGAGAGCATGGAGCTACACATATGATTTGAGTGGAAGGGTGGTGATAGTGATGGATGAAGATGGTGGAAATGAAAGCAAAATCTGCCTGGGACAAGTGTGCCATTTTGAGAAGACATCCAAACAAGAAACATGAAGAGCGGACACGTGATTGGGTTTTCATTAGTGTGCTACATGAAGAAAGCTGTGACAGCCTTATGTGAACAGAGATTTATTAGCAGGGTCCGTAGATGATGGCACACATCAACTCCAGCAAAGAAAGTTACCTAGGTGAGAAATAAAAAAGGCAATGAAGAGAGAGAGAGAAAAGGAAAAGGAAAAATCTTCCTGGTGGCCAGCTGTAAAAAGTATATTCTCCTCTTGAGGCCGTCACCAGTGCGGTAGGTGCGATGAGGAAGATGATGATGATGATGACTATTTTTTGCCTTTTTTTTTCCTTAGCATTGTAACCTTTTCTTGGGGACCTACTCAAACTTTCTATATGCTAGTGTTGATTGCAATATGTTAATTATTGTTGCACAGTGATTGATTCTTAAGCTTCTGAGCACATATATTTTTGGATAATGTTTATTAAGTATTTATATGACCATTATCTACTTCGCTGAACACTGTGGTTTGGTTTACAAAACAAGAGACAAAGAAAGGGAGCAGGAGGGAGGGGTGTGGGAGGTTCTTCCCATGAGGTCCCACCATAGCACCATGATTGGGGTTTGCAGGTGCAAGGCCATAAGAACAAAGCCAGGAGATCAACAGTGTAAGAACTGCAAGGGAGAAATACTGCCAGGAAGACTCTGGAAAACGCTGCCACAACAGCTTGGGAGAAAGGTTGCAGAGCTGCAAGTGACAAATGGACGGGAGAGCTGCAAACGGAAGGCCTTGGCATTGGGAAGGCTGATATTGATCAGGTTTTCGAACAATCGGGTCTGCTGTTAGAACCCAGATTAGCGCTGTGCCAGGCAGTTAAATGATCCATCAGCTGCAAATAAACCGGGGAAAGAATGGACTGTCATGAAACATTGTTTATTTACCCCAAGATTTTCCTCTTTAGAACGTTTCTTGTAAACAAGGGAAGGTACAAAATACCTTCATAGAATGAACCAGTGTAAAAATTATCTGACTGCATTTCATGACTTTTTTATTACAAGCATTTGTTTATAGTAATTGGTATTCAGGAATGTTAAGAGACTCGCATTTTCCAAAGTGCTCAGTTATTTGCCTCCTCCAAAGTAAAATTAAACAGAGGAGATGTTACTTATCATCTCTCTCCCTTACTCTCTGTTCATAGCCAAAGCCACAAGCATTTGGGCACACCAGTTTACGTACTTGTGTAATGATAAGAAACGTTCAAAGTTTCCTGTTCTAACGCAGCATACAGGTATGTCTATAAATTCAATAATTTCACTGGGACTGTTTATATCCTGGAAGCAACACATGGTAAAGTACCTTATTAGACTCTGGTCTTCACTGTGTTCTGATTTTGGTTTGTAGCTACCAGTCATAAAACACACATTTCAAAGTTTTTTGACCAGAAATCCTTATTCCATTTTGTACCCTCCCTAGTTTACAAGAAATTTGTGTTACCAAAAGACAAGATGTTTTTTGTTATTTTAAAACGGCTTCTGATCACTCAAGTATTTAACTGCTGTAGCATGAAAGATGGACAAAACCTAGTAATGAGCATAGGGCTGAAATATCTGGAGATTTGAGTTGACAGTAATGGCTGTGTTCAGCCTCTTCCATCAGCAGGAAAGTATGGTGACAAACAGTGAAACAAATTAATAGCAATGAGCTTGATATAGCAGCATCACCCTGAACAGAAATTCTCTGTGCATAGGGCATGTATCTTCTACAAGACGTTTGACAACTATTGCTGTTTTCCTCAGTGTGGGGAGGAGGGAGGGTGTTCAATAAAACTCCTATTTCACAGAATCACAGCATCACAGAATCACGAAGGTTGGAAAGGACCTTCAAGATCATCAAGTCCAACCATTAACCCAGTGCCACCATGTTCCCTAAACCGTGTCCTGAAGTGCCACATCCACACGTTTTTTGAACACTTCCAGTGATGGTGACTCCACCACCTCCCTGGGCAGCCTATTCCAATGCCTGACCACCCTCTCAGTGAAGGAATTTTTCCTAATATCCAATCTAAACCTCCCCTGGCACAACTTGAGGCCATTTCCTCTCGTCCTATCACTAGTTACTTGGGAGAAGAGGCCAACACCCTCGTCGTCACAACCCCCTTTCAGGTAGTTGTAGAGAGCGATAAGGTCTCCCCTCAGCCTCCTCTTCTCCAGACTAAACAACCCCAGTTCCCTCAGCCGCTCCTCATAAGACATGTGCTCCAGACCCCTCACCAGCTTCGTTGCCCTTCTCTGGACACGCTCCAGCACCTCAGCATCCTTCTTGTAGTGAAGGGCCCAAAACTGAACACAGCATTCAAGGTGCGGCCTCACCAGTGCTGAGTACTTAGTACTTAATTAGCCTTGTTTGGTTTTATGTCCAATAAAGAGGAACAACATTATTATTAACAGCCTGCTGTTTTAATTGATTCCATGTAGTGTAGAACTTAGTGCTGCCTATTTATAAAATGCTAAGGAAATTTTAATCTTAACTTCTGAAATTTGATTAAAGTATTGCAACAAACTAAGGAGAGACTTGAAAATGTAAGGAAAGGGGAAAAGCTATGCTTTCTCACAGGTTCTAGGTTATCAGATTGAAGTCTCCAGTGCTAGACAGTAGTTAAATGTATTGTCCGGTCTGTATCTACTGGCCTTTTGTAAGTGAAACAAGTAGATTTCAATTCACTTCCATGTGAAAAAATGACCACTGTAAAATATAACATGACAAGTCATGCTTATTGCTTCCCATGGTAGCAGTTTCAGTTAAGATCAAAGACCAAGAAGATATTGAGACTAAATCACTTTCCTGAGTCTGAAAGGTACTCATGCAGGTCAAGGTGAGGGACACTAAGAGCAATGCTGATGCTTACCAGTCTGTGGATAACCACAATAAATCATTTTGCTTGGCTGCCATAAAAACAGATTCGGCTTTTAAACACAGAATAGGAATGACGATAGCTGGATGAAAACCTACTCACAAAATCAGATGTCTTTAGCTAGAAAAGGGATATTTCCAGGACAAAATTAAAGTCAGTGGAGATCTTAGAAAAGAAAATTCTGAATAGAATTTTGAACAGGACTACTGGATTTGGCATAAAGGATGGAAAATAAAAGTTACCCTCATAAAAGCAAGCAGGTCTATATTTTCTGTGCGCAAGTGATCACTGGTGTTGCTAGAAAGAAATCTTGGCAATTCAGACTTCCATGGAAAACTGTTTCTGTTATAATTATTCAGATTAGCTCTCACAGATCCTAAAATATTTTTGAGTCTTTTGGTAGACAAAGTAAGACTTTTCTAATGCCAAAGGATTCTGGGTATATGTAACCCTTTACATCATTGTTCTGCTACCAGGTGTACTGTGGAGTTATGCATACATGACACTTGGGATGTTCTCCTTTCCTAGAGTGAGGTTTACAGCTGTCACTGCAGCGGAGTTCAGTCTCTTTTCCTTAACATTCCCGTCATGCACAGCGTTGTTCAACTTGACATCCTTACCACACTTATCCTCTTGCCAGGCAAGTCCCTGAAGTACCTAAATTGCTATAGGTACTAAATCCCTGATAGCTCAGTAAATAACAGGGAAAACACCTTCAATTTGTATAAATGATAACACTTTTTTTGGTACAAAAGCTACAGATATCATTTAAAAATGAGCAAAGCAGTATGTATCATTAGGATAAGCGTTTCCTTTTCCTTTTAATTGTAATTGCTAGGGACTGTCCAGTTTTAGGAAATGGAAATTTATCTACAGCCCAAATAACACAATAAGCCCCCACACACTGTGGGGTCTGCCACAGTGACAGCATGAGCGATGCAAACAGTGGTGAGCGGCTGACAATGGTTTTGTTATTAACAAAACACGTTCAAATAATGTTCAACGTGTCAGGCTTTCAAACAAATAAACAAAACCCAAACAAACCTGAACATTTTTTTATCTGATGAAGTATCAGTGTATGAAGAACAAAATGGATGTATGATTCTTTAACTTCATGCACACAAAAGATACTATTTTTCTTAAACGTACTGCACTAAAAAGCATTTTGTGCAGGTTGACTCATTGAATTTAAAATATATTTCATTCAGAAAGGCAAAATAAGGGATATAGATGGGATTCTATCAGATCTCAAGTTTCCTACAAGTTCCTTTTTTCTGCATTCTTAAACCTGTGTTTTTATCACATTGTGTATCACTCCTTTGGAACTGGATTGGCTAGAAGAGGTTACACGATAGGAAAACCAGAAGAGATTTATTTTGTCTTGCTTTCCCTGAGTACCTGGTCATGCTCCAGGTTTTAACAAAGTAAAGAAATAAATTTTCATACTTGTGATTAATTTCACATGTTTATGTGGTTAACAGAGATACAGTTGACAACATTCTACAAATGAGCAGTGATGAGAATTATAGAGGTTTTTTGTCAAAACACAAAAAAAATTGCTGTATTACCACAGTCACTAGTTTCGAGTTTTTCATCTCTCAATTGATTCATCTTCATTTCAGGACAATGGAAAAATCAAGATATGCCTTTTGGTGAGTGGAGAGCCTCATATATTTTAACTACTACTTTCAAAGAAGGAGGAGGATGTGTCATACTGTGTTTCCAAGAGCATTCAGAAAAGTTCAGTGAGGATTGTCCTAAGAGGATCATGTTTTCGTATCTCTTTTCTAAAAAGGAGTATTCCCCCCGCCATACTATCTGTAACTTCTTAATAGGTATTTTCAGCCCTCTTCCTGTTGATCTAAGCCTACCCTTCCATTCTCTCTTCAGAGTGAAGACCAGAAAAGAAATGTCTTGACATTTAGATGAGATAGGAATGCAAGTAAATGAAGCATGGCCTAAACCATCTCTTGTGTGAACAATCTTGTAAAGGCAAATGAAGCTAGTCCAGTCTAAAAATATCAGGGTCTGACACTTCATTTTGGTATTTCCTTAGAGTTGCATAGTGTTTCACTATTTCAATGCTGGTTTAGCAGTGACAAGGTAGGATCTAATTTTGTAATATTTTGCAAAATATGATATGCCTTCTTTTCAGCCTGACTTTATTGTCTGATCACTGAAGTTTGCTGTTTGTAAAAGAGTATGTTGTAAGGAAAAACATTTGCTTGTGTACTTCTGAAAAGAAGCCAGATATTTACTTAATAAACAACTTTTTTTTTAAATCTACTTAGCCATTTAGACATTGAGCATTGACTCTGTAACGAGTGATAATATTATTTTCATTTAGTAAAGTAGCAGTAATTCTTTAGCAACACAATGAGAAGGTAGTCATAAACTCAGTAAAATAGCTGGTTAAATATACTAGGTTTTGGTAACATATTAGTCATGTCAGGACAGTAAAAGGAATCAGCATTTTCAGTGAGTTTTGCATGAATATTTGTCTGAAAATAGCCCCAGTATGTTATCTACCAGTTTCTCACTTTGAAATAACCTTACTTCTATCAGTTTGAGGGCTTTCTCTGGTAGAAAAGAAATTAATGAAGAATTCTTGTTGAAAGGTCTACAAAATCCTGTTTTCATAAAACAAATGAAATGACATTAAATTAGCTTTACTTTGACAGGAGAAATGACTCTGGAAATTTCCTAGCCTGAGGATTCTCCCAGTGGTTAAATATTCGCTTCAGCACTGAAGATGCTGAAATGCACTGAAGGAAACATAAAATGCATTTTGGAAATTACTTGAAGTTAAATTGTAATCATAGGATGTTTTCTTGAATCAAAGAATGCCTTAACCTTGAAGTTAAAAAAAAAAGATAGTTTACTTTCCTGTATATTTAGTACTGGATTTTGAGTATTCGACTTCGTCAGATGAAGATAAGTATGCTAAGAACCTTCATGCTAAGATATACCTTACTAATGCTTTTCTATTAAAAAGCTTAGTAACGTAAAACAAAATTAAAAAAAACCCCAAACACACGAAGTGAACACAGTATGACTTCCATAAGGGCAAGCAGAGGAATAAATTGATTGCATCTGACAAGATTTTTAATGCAAAGTTAACTTTGCTACATTGTAGTCAAATTAGGTACATTAACTCTTAAAATTTCCTGACCTTTGTGAGCTTCATTTTTCTCTGTTAATATAGCATATACATTTGATTTACATTTCATTAGTAGGAACATTGAGTTAAATGACTGTAGATTCTATTTCCAAACTTGTCCACATTAAGAGATTTCTTTCTACTAAGAAAGGTTCAAATCATTTTACATGGGACAGGTCTGAATTATGTTATATTGTTTGATCATATTAAATAGTTTTTGAATCAAGGGTTAATATCTGAAATTGGTATGCATATTTTTTTCCATATGATTCTTATTGACTTAAATAACAGTTGCACAGTTAGAACCTACCTCATGCAGGGGAGGTGGAAAATAAAGTATACTCCTTGCTACTCAGACATTAAAATATATGCTAGGCAAGTAAAAGCACTGGGAGGTGAGAGCATTCTGACAGCCATGTTAGAAAGACATCACTGCTTATAGGAGCACCTTTTCTATGTTAAAATAAGCAGAAGAATGTAAAGAGGATTTGATTCAAACTACTTTCTGTTCCCTTACACATATGCTTCACTAATAATAGAATGTATAAGTTTACCTTTAACATCTTCTTGATTAAAACTACTTGAAGTTATTCTAGTGACCTGCTGTTTGCACCTCCTCTAGCTAACATTTCTTTCCAACATTAGTGAAATCAGTTCTTTCAATTTGTTCAGAATTTGGTCAGTGGAAGACATGTAAAAGTATGCAAATTTCTATCAGATCACAGCACACATATGACAAACACACGGTCACTTACTGCCTTGATGCTTTCAAAGTGTCCACCTTCTTTTTCAAAGTCAATTGGCTGTCCATTGAGTGTCCAATAGAACGTGACATCTAGTGTCCTGTCATGAAGGGCTTTGCAACTGAGGACAATGCTTTCTCCAACCGTTAACTCTATCTTCTTAGGAGTCAGCTCTATTCTTGTAGGTTCTTGAAATATAGAAAGATTAGGAACATTTAGATGGAAGTCTAGTTATAGCGTGAGACTAAAAAAATAAGACTGAGTTCTGCTTATTCTACTCAGAGCTTACATTTATTGTTGGTTTCAAGTACATAGTGTCAAATACTGAAATACATTCATAATGCACACTGAGACATGACAGTGGTGAACAGAAGGTGTAGCCAGTTTCATGGAAGCAATAAGGCATAGTCCTAAATAAGAATCTATAGACTTCTGACATGGAGTAATTAGTTAATTAATTAATTTTATTAGTCTAAGAAAAAGCTATTAATTTTTTAAAGGCTGAAACACCTGGAACCTTGTGATTGCATGAAGATCACAGTTTTGTCACTTTTACTTTTGTAAAAAAGGATGTTTCCAGGCATAATAAATATAGGAAGAAACTTGAAAAATTAAGTCAAAAGACTTGAACACCTAAAAGGAAAAACCATGATTGTATAAGAATTCAGCTGAAAAGGGACAAAAATATGGTTTAGAAATTAATTGCAACTCAGTGATTTGATTATTATTACTGTTCTCAGAAGCTATCTTTCCTTAGATTTTATACTGATACAATTATTACTTTAATGCTAAACTTTGTTCCCATGCAGAAAGAGGTAAGGGTGAGTTCCCAAAGCTAAAACATGTTAAAAGGAATATTAATTCTTTTACCTATAAAATTATTTATAATCTGAATTATTTAATATATACACTAATTCTTCTGACATACATCTAGGATATAACAGCTGGAGTATGCGATCAGATGCAGGAATATGACGTTTGACCAGGTGGAGGTTAGCCTCACTAGCTTGTTGGAAATGCTTTTTTATTCTGCCTATGCAATGCTGTTGTATGGCTGGGTGGGTATTCTAAGCAATAATGAAATATTAGTAAAGAGAAATCATCGTTATTTTTTCATACCTTTAACAGATACTGAGGCAATGATTTCTGCAGATCCAAATACATTTACACTTTGGCATAAGTACCGTCCTTCATCAGACTTAGAAGCGTTCAGGATTCGCAGGCTCCCATGTGGAAGAATAGTTATCCTGAAAAGGATAAATACATAAATATATAAATATATCTCCCGTCCTAGTAGCCAAATTCCATTATAATATCATGTAGAGCTAATAAATAGGATTAAGGATTACTGCCTCTGTAGCAAGGGATGATGAAGATGATAACTGAATTCTCTTCTGTTTCAAAAAGGTTGTAATAAACCCATTTTACTCCTCCTTCTTTAATTCAAAAAGTTTCAGGGAGGCATCAGTGGATTAGTATCCTTTGACACCTATCAGTGGCGAATTTTAATGAATCTTTTTTAAAAGTAAAAAAGGTGATTCTTCATAATTTGCCTTTAAAGTTTCACTGTTATATTATTGTCAAATCACATTTCAATATCAAGCACAGGCTATTCCATTTAGAAAAAAAATGACCTTAAAAATCAAATCTGAGAAGAATGGGAAGTAAAATGTAAAAGACGACTAGAAAAAAACAAAATTAATTGTATCTGGTCAAAATATGATTTATGGCACCACTACACAGTGTAGCATAAGGACTTAAATAATCTCTGCTTTTTTCTATTTCAGCTTTTATTTTCTTTCTTGAGTCTTTTATGATTGCAACTCCACTACAACTCTAGGCAAGTAACCCCACTAAAGCATACTCATGAGAGATGTTCAACCATTTACATTTAACAGTTTCAAATTTTGGCTTTGCCTACACAGTATTAGTCATAAAGTCCATGGAGCTACATAGAGGTGAAAATTAACATATTTTTGCTTTTCTAAAATGACAAAGCCCCTGAATTCATTATATGTTAAAGCTGCAGCCCTGGAAGAGCAGTAAATAATCACTGCTCCTTTCTTGAGAGAGAACTACAAGCCTAAATGGAACATGGCAAATCTTACATGGCATTTAAGCCAAGCTCTGCTTGCGGATGGTGTATATCCTTTCCCAGGTTGGGCAGTGGCTGTGGCTCTCTCAAAGGACATGGGAGGTGCAGGTTGGAAGCCCTCTGCCAGGCATGGACACTGGAAGCAGATAATCCTCAGCAGGTGCTTTCAGGTATCTCATAGAAGAGGAGGGGATGAAAGAGTGTTTCCTTCTCCTGTATTTTGAAAATAAGGTAAGACCTCTCTCTGTGTTAGAGAAAAACTCTGAGTAGGTGCGTGGCTCTTCCACAGCGACAGTTGGATTTTTAGATATACCTCTCCAGAGAGGGCTTTCTGTCTGTTAACGTAGTGACTAGCACTCCTTCTACTGGGAGTCCCCTATGGCGGCTATGATCAGAAATCATGGAGAGTACAATATTGTGGTTTACTCTTGAGAAGTATTTAACCAGAGGTAAGGTGCTTTAATCATCCTGATTAATAGGTCTGTCCCGGGTTCTTCAGCAGCCAAAAAAGGGAAGGAATTCCTTTTCTAGGCTGAACGTGTCAAAATATAAAGCTGAGTTACCTTGATTTAAACTAGGAGTGATTTACCAAAGGCTTAAAATTCAATGTGCTCAAATGAAATCACTAATATGAAACTGCATAACTTTTTTTTTCCCTCCCTGGAAAAAGAATAATACCTCCTATTCTCTGACTCTCTTTGAAAAATGATGTTTTATTATTTGAGGTTTATAAACATGGTTGTAGAGAAAACAGAATTTCATTCTAGTGAAAAATATACTTCTAATCACTTCAGATGTGAAACCACTCACTGCTTTCAAGCAGAGACACTGAAGAAAATAACAACTTCAAAAGTGAATGGGACAGAGGAAGGACATGTCAACTCTCAAATTCCCTAGTGCACTCTGATGATGTATCTTCCATCTTGCTCTCAACAAGTATGTATCAGTATTTGAGTCATATTATTTTTCTAAAGGTAATTTTATAGAAAACATAATTATATTGAGAAAATGACTCTATCGGAGTTTTGAGGGTTTGGGCTTTTTTTCCAACAAATAAGAAGGCCTGAAATTTTGTTATATGTCATGCCTTTGAAGAAACAATCTGCTTTAGGACCTGACAGGGATATAAGCTTCCTTCCTTCCTTTCATCTTGGTATAAGTTTTTTTCTCCTATCAAGATGCTCTCTGATCAATGCTCTGAGGACATCATATCATTAGTATGACAATAGCCTTTGCAGAACAGTAATAGTTTTCATCAATATGCTGTCAGCATCAGACAAATGAAAGGACACTCCTACAGTGTTTACAAATTATAAATGCTTATACACAGTGTAAGTTCTGATATAAAACTGTTTTTCGTTCTGAGCTCAGAGGAAAAGAAAGTTAGATGCATATTGAAGGTTATCTAATGAATCTTACACATATTATCAGCTACATTTCTATTTAGCTAAAAGCTCTTGCTATCCATGAGGAAAAGAGTAATAGCTCAATCAAAGGAATTGCAAACACATTTGCTGGTGAATGATTTGGCTCAGAAATTAATACTTTCCTTAAAATGCCTAGCATTCATCTGTTCTCTCTTTTTTTTGTGTGTGTTAGGGAAAAAAGCCAGAGGCTGGTTATGATGGAAACTGAAATGCTTTATTTATTCACATAACACTTGCTGCACACAGCAGGACCATAGACTTCTCCTCCTTCCCTGCCAGTATCTCTCAGTCACGGAGAGACCACCTGCATACTATGTCTACATATTTTAATAAGAAAATACCATAGCAAAAAGCTTTTTAGCTTCACAAATAAAAGGGAAGAAAAGACAGAAGAAACGGGGTTGGGGTAAAGTTAAGGTTAATTCAGGAGAAAACCCCTAAATTATTATTTTATTAGAAACTGAGGGAAAGATGATGATAGATGAATGGATAGAGAAAGGATGGACAAGAGATCAAGGTAATAATTTGGAGATTATGGTATTTAAGTATAAGAAAAATTTATTGTAATCACATAAAGGAGATGGTGTCCATTGAAGGACTCTGAAAAAATTGGCACATGAGCTTAGTGTCTCTGTAGAAAAGAGTTTTCATCTATCTAATACCATGGAGAAAAAGAGATGAGCATTGATGTCTTCGAGTCAATAAGCATGTTGGCTTAAGATCAATAGCAACAAAAATTTTAGCAGGAATTATTAGGAAAGATTAGTTGAAATACGACAGCAAATGGACATGAAATAAAATTCAACATGACTTAACTAAAGCACACTGAATGGGACTACATTGTTATAATATTTAATAAGAAGAAACATTTTCTAGAGAAAATAAACACAGATTTGATCTTCTATGGGTTTCAAGCATGATTTTCATGCTGAGATTCACATGGTTAACCATGGTTAAGTGGGTTTAATACAGAAATCTAAGATGGTTCAGAAACTGGTTGAATAGTAAAGAATTTCTATTTTGAAAGAGAAATGGCTCTTGGTACTATTATCTTATTCTTCATAATGACCAGGATACAAAAAGAAGGATGCTAGAAATTTGATTAAATAAACAGTTCATTGACACAGCAAGATCAGCATATGAAACAGGACGGCTTTGATGACTCTGAGCACCAGTCTCAGAAAAGTAGTGAATGTGGCTCGGAACTGACGCAGCAAAGGCAAATGTAACCCTAGAATTGAGCTGGCACTCAGGGGGATGATTGGGATGGCCAGAGAGGAAAGAAAACCTTTTGTTCTAGAGGCTGTTTGTAAAATGAAAGCTAAGGTGTCTGCATGAGACATGAGTTTCTATTTTGCATCTCATGGATGTTGTCAGTAGTCCATGGAATGCTATTAAGACTACAAATTTTAGATGTCTAATACACATTGTAGATACCTACACTCAGATATCTCCATCTGGATCTGAATCTCACCCTTAAATCTTGATTTAGTTCCACGGACGTAAGTGCCTGTTATGACCTGACATCATTTGAGGGACAAAATCCCAGCTGCTGGTCACATCAAGTGTGTCTTGGAATTTAATTTCCCCATTGTCTCCACGTGCTGGTTTGCAAAATGGAGCAATCTGAGCACATGAACTTCAGCCTGATATTAAACTGGGAGGAAAGCTTGAGGAGTCCATTGCTTTTGGGGGACTAGAACTATTCCAAAGAGAAACTCAGAATTAGGCAGTACGGACAGCATCAATTTTTTGCTGCTCCGATTGATCCATGCTACCTGCTTATATAGAAATAGCTGTAAGGTATCTAAGACACCTGCACAGGGCTGACACATGTGACACAAGAGCTATGAGAGAACTTAACTGATTACAGCACAGACACAGAGGTTTACAGCAGGTGTAAGTGTGACTTTTTGAAGTCTAGATGTGAGCCAGGATAACACTGTAGAGCTCTCAAAGGGCAGCAGGACTCTGTGTGGGGACCTGAATCAAGCCCATAGTGTAATGTTAGAAACAGTCTAAAGAATTAAGGGATATAAAATCTGTTAGTGATGGTGGTGGTGAGCACCAAGTGTGATGCTGGTCTTTGAACTTAAACATCCGCTCTCTCAGAAATCAGTTAACCACAAGCTTCGCTGCATACCGTATGCCCATGAAGCTAAACATCCCACAAACTAACACTGAAAAGAGCTAAATTGAAATTGAATGTGAATTTCAAAGTGTATCAGATATTTGTGCATATTATCTTGTCTAGAATATCAGCAAGTTTGGTAATACATATTCGTAGCATTTCGATAATGTCAGTTTTGCTAATGACAGCATAACCCAGTAACCTAGGTTGAGAATTGTTATAAAATCATAGAAGCATAAATAAGAGTGTAAATTTTCTCCTTTAAGACTTCAGGATTGGACTTAGATTGACATTGGAAGGCTGCAAACTACTCAGTAATTACAGTTTTCAGACAATACACCCAAGGTCACTTGATATTTTCCCTGTAAAAATATTTGCAATCTATTAAAAGCTATTGTTCATCAGTAACTCAAGATTGAAAACATTCTTAGTACATTTGTTTAAAAAAAGATGCATTAGCTCACACAGATCAGTCATTTCATTATTTTTTGTTTCTTCTTTTACCAACAAAGTATGTACCAGGGAGAGTAAGAACCCTGATAAAGAATGTGCTATCTTACCTGGAAGGATGAAAGTTCATACTGTTTGCATATGGGATGTTGATGTGACCAGAAAGGTGTTCTCTGAGACCAAGTCTCTGCTTAGAAGCTGATGGATGGAAATTAGGCTTATAGGAAATGCTGGGTCTTTGCTTATAGATGGTATTTGGAAGTCCTTTACCCGGCAGTCAGAAATGTCTTCTCTTAATCAGTGTTGACTGACAGAAAGATAAGGAAAAGTGCTGATGGAAATGAACAAGATGGAAGGTCCCCACAAATGTGAATGACAATATTCAGGTTCCTTTAGGCTTAATGTGATTTAGAGAAGAAGACTGAGTAGAATATGATATTTAAGAGTTGCTCATATGGGGAGTTTGGCAGGTTTTTAAAGAAGTATCCTCTATTTTACAGTATTTTGATTAAATAGTAGAAAGCTTTTTCCTTCCTACTCTTTTATGCACAAAAAACTTGTGAGAATGACCATAATCTTTGACCTTATCTTGAGGGGAAGGATAAAAAAGTAGGAAATGCAATCATCATTGTTTTGGTATAAAAAAAGAGGTTTATTCTGCCTGCCATATTGTTGTGATTATTTTCCCTTTGATTAATTCTTAAGGGTAAATGAAACATATCGGTAGTCTGGATACATTTACTGTTCCACTGTCTTACAGACAAAGTATTAATTCATCAATATCTGGTACCACCCACCATGGAAGTTATCGGAAATTATTTACAGCCAGTAGAGGACATACTGGCTTATGTGGTGGAAATTCTCAGCTCGCTCTATCACCAGGGACAGTTTTACCTTGACCCACCAGGGCCAGGATGTGCATTTGTTCTTCCTATCACATGAAAAATCAGAGAGCAGAGACTTCCATCAAGATTAAATTAATGAGAAGGGGAAATTCTGATTTTCATTCTGTTGCATCATTCATAGCGGATTCTCACAAACAGATGTCTTGGTGCTGTGGCTAGAAATTGTTTAAAAATTCTGCAGTGGAGTCCGGATGCTGAAGGAGCTGAGCAGTTGAGGCAGCCAAAGTTACAACTGCTAAACAACCGTCAGGATTTTACTGAGGACTTGTAGCAGAGACAGTGACACAGTGTCTGAGTCTTAATAGAAATGAATGCCAGACAACTTACACTTGGAGCTTTATATTCTTTAAATAACAATTACAGAGTGAGAAAAAATAGAAGTCCGTTGTGTGGCTATTTTTTGTGGGAAGGAAGAATAAGCAATTATTGATTAAGCTATACGGACTTTTATCTTTCTCTGTTTTCAATTCATTTTTTTGGTACTGTATTTCGACTTTATCTTTCATACTAAAGTCAATTTTTACAGGGCTTCAGAAAAATAATCACAGCAATCAGGAAAGAATTACAATTAGTTAAAAGCTTTGCAAACTTTAACACCTAGTAACTGGGTAAAGAAAAGTGTAAGTTATTGAAGTGGTTAGAATTTTTTCCACTGCATTTCTGACTGGGGTCTAAAACCAGGAGTATGAAATTAGTTTGTGTGCATGTTGGACATAAAAACTTTAAAGATGCAAATGGAGAGAAGCTGCACTGACTCATTTAGCCTGTGGCCCCTCACAGTGTTCTGATCTGAGCAATCTGTCATGTCACATCAGCTCGGGTATAGGATCTGTCAGTATCCTTTAATGTAGATTGCAAGAAACTGGGACACATATTTGTAAATAGTTGAAACTTTTATTTCTCCTTGAATGGCTGTGGGGTCTCTCATTTCCCCTTGCTCTCTCTTGCTCTTTATTAATAGATTGTACATTAATAGATGTACAAGACTGTAACTCACACAGAAAATAGATATGAGTTATTGCTATAATAAAAGCGCATAAGTAAGCAGAATGCCATCTACTTTGTCTAGATCTTTTATATTAGCACCCTAAGTAAAGTCTTTTTATTTAAATATTTTTGGCCTAGTTAGAAACAAGACTGTGTTTGTCCCAGTCCCTTGGCAAAACAAAATTATTTGGATTTTCTTCACTTCAGTTTTTCAAACATTTATGATGGTGCAATTCCTGTGTGTGATATCTTAGGTCATTGGAATGTGCTAAGACTTATCATTAATGTACTGCAAACTAATTCCAGCTCTGTTTAAGCTAATCCATGCAAACTGTCTTAGGGCAGGTTTTTTCAAAGGAGGCACAACCAGGCCTCTCATTTTGTCCTTGCTCTTTGCTGCACAGTAACATTTGTGTATGAAAATACACAGTTCTCACCAGTGCAAATGGTGTCCACATATGTAAACATAATTTCAAGCGGCTGACACTAAAAGTCAGTTTTTGCTGATAAATGTAGCTTCTATTCTAAGCACAGGGAATAAGTATGATTTCTGCAGTGTTGCTGAGCAGTAAAGGCTGGAAACTATGGATATTTCAGAATTAACGTGGTCCTTTGGAATATGAGTAGGCTGGTCATTATGGGTTTTAATGGTAATTCAGATTAATAACTTTATTCAGACTAGTTCTTAAGCACACAGCTGGTTTTAAAGACTCTGTTAATACCATTGATGTCAAGGACAATATAAAGGTTCTAAAATTTAAACATCTGCTAAGGTATTAACGTGAACCAGAGTCTAACTGTAAATGGAACAGATGTTCAAATCAGTGATTTATTACCTACAGAAATTAAACCAACAAGAATACTTTTAAATTATTCTACATTTTCACTGCTACGCTTAAGTAAGAGAGATCAGTTGGTATATTTTGAAAATTTAGCATCGCTTTGCTAATTGGCACATTGCCATTCTGCTCTAATATTTTGCCCCAAAATGTGTTTTGTCTTGTGTAAAGAAGAAAAATTGGAAGAATTATTCAGAACAGAGCTCAGGGTAAGTGTCCCAGAGGGCAGGAAAAGTCATTTAAGGTCTTTTCTGCTCTGCAGTGTAGTCTATAAGTTGTTACAAAATCTCTTATAGAATATGCTGTGTTTAGGACAATATTTCTCTAAACATGTTGAAATTAGTCTAAAATAATGAAAATATTCTTTTATATTTTTACAATCCATATTGTACTATTGATCCATTTAAAATTAAAATATATTTTAATATTTTAAATAATTAAATTTATTTTCTCTTTTTTTACACAGTATTTCAATGTCAGAAATATTCTGCTTCTTAGAAAAGTTTCCTGTTTTTCAAGGAAAAGACTTCTATCACAATAATTTTTTCCATGTTCTTAAGTGACAGTAATGAATTATTAACTTATTCTGTTTTCCTCAGAACCTTTAGAAATAATAAAGTGCTTGTAGGACTTCATAATTCCCTAAGGAAAAGAAAAATACATGGGGAAACTTTAGTCATCTGAAGATATTTCCATGTTTCACTTGTTAGCTAGAAAAGTAGCATTAATACTTGAAGGTACACTTGGTATCCAAGAGGTAAAATTAAAATAGACCAGGTGCTCAAGGGGGCAGATCTTTAGCCAGTGTAAAATGACATAATTTCATGCAACTACATGGATCTATTTTTATTTATACTAGATGAAGACACAGCTCAAAACAGCCAAACTATGCTATGCTTGAAGTATTAAAATTAACTTCAGTGATATAATATGAATAGCAGAAACTTTAATTTCATTGAAATTAGTTTCTTGTAAATTTGAGACTGTTAATTAAATGTTTACATGGGAAGTTTTCATATGCTCAGGGCAGCAGTCATCTGGCTAAAGCACTACTTTTGTAAACTCTGTAATAATATCCAGTTAGGTGGAATCTGTTTTCCAAAGCTGATTCATGTTCTATAGCAACACTGCTAGAATATTAACTGCAAGTTGTATTTCCATGTAACACAGCAATGAATTTTAATCTTTTCCACCTCCTTGAAAAAATATTTTGTTAGAGATACTGTTACTGCTTTCACGTGAATAGGAGAGTTGGGTAGACAAGAACAGTTGACCATTTTTGCGTCAGACCGCTGTTCTCAGGAAAAAAAAAATATAGAGAAGAAAACAATATGGGTTGTAATAAATTAATATGTATTGTTTAAGACCCGATGGAGCTCTTCTCTGCATTTTAGTGCTCTCTCCCTTGCATACATAGTCAGTTATTGAAGTGTAACTGGGAGCTGAATGTCGCAATCCCAAGCAAGATGGCAAGGTACCAGCAGTGAAAGTGGCTGCTGACTGCTTGCAAGGGAGGCTGACAGTTGAGAATCAAAACAGCAAGAGGGCTGTGAATCCATCCAAATTAGACAGCATGGGGATCTGAAAAGGATTAGGGCTTAAATACATGCTTTCAATGTCCCATTGATATAATGCATCAAAAAAAACCCCCAAATATGCATCTTCTTGTCTGTCATTTCTAGAAATAGACACTAGAGTGAGATGAATCTGCTCACAGTATGTGAGGACTGAGATAATTTTAATGATCTACTGATACATGCTGCTAATGTGTCATTCTGTTCATTTCTTACTCAATTCTTTTGAATTTGAGTGCATTTTGCAGAACTGTGGTTTCAACCATCTCATATGTGTAATCTCAGTGTAGTTCAAAGACAGGACAGATTGAAGATGGTAACGGCTGCCACATCCTCAGATCAAACTGACTCTGTTGTCAACTGGAAAAGCTCTAATTACATTTCTATCATACGGTTGGTACTACTAGATCCTGAAAAAATGAAGACTGATTGCTTTCATCAGCCCCATGCCTCTGGAAGAGTGTGCAAAGCCTGCACTTACTGCATGTTTGCCCATGTAGAAACTCTTTGGGGGTAGACTCCATTAGCATGATGAACATTTCGCTTGGATCAATAGTCACAAGCTCTTCACTGGTTGTTTAGAAATTTGTAAGATGCAATGCTCCACTGAACTGCTGGCCTTCTAACTGTTTCTGTTGTGGAACGGACCCTATTTTCTCCCCTTTTAATAACTGTAAGTTCTCAGTTGCAGTACAGCCTAGTTTGACATACTGTTTTCATGAAAGATGCAGATCTAGAGTGGATAGAGTAAAGAGATAGAGTAAAAAGAGTTTTGTGCTACAAAAATGACTTCTGGAAGTGGAAAAGGAATAATTTGACCACGTTAGGTTTAGATTATTTTAGCTTTTGAAATAAATTTCCTAAGATGTTTGTGGAATTGTCAACACTGTGAAGCTTGGTAGACTGTATATAGAAAAATGGCATAGATTAGTATAGCAATAGCAATGACAGAATAGTATAATTGATCCTGCTTTGTAGTAAGAAGTCCCCACCAGCTCTCTGGTTATTCAAACCAGAGATCCCCGTGCTGTGAGCAATAACGGGCAGCTCTTACTTGTTTGCCCAGTTCTGCAACAATTCTGAGTTTACCCTGGGAAATTCCAGCACTCTTTCTTCCATCATCTTCATTGACAGTTAGATCTAGCAGGAAAGATCTAAATAGTCTGTCACTATATTCAGAAAGAAAGGAAAGTATAGAGGCAAAAAGCTGCCTCATGGCTCCATTTTCACTCCAGACTGCTTCACACCTTGAGACAGGAGCTTTCAAGGGGAGAAATCTATGTGATAGAACAGACTTCACAACAAATGTGAGAAGTGAATGTGCACACCTGACGAGGAACCTTCCCTCTCTAGTCCCTGATGCTGCCCTGATCTAGCTCTGTGATATAGTGACATTAGCTATAGATTTCTACATCATTTGCATTCGACACACATCCTGACCGCAACCTCAACAAGCGGTGTGCTTAAAAGTCAGTACCTCTTTTGAACACGTGTTTATTTATTAAGAAATCAGTGCAGATTGAGGATTCAGAAATCTCCATTATGAATAGCAGTGCAGACTAAAGGCTGTACTGTTTCTACAACATATACATTGTCACAGGAACATTTGATCTGGGAGACAGCTTTTCTAGACTACTACTTTGTTTCTTACTATTGACATTTCCCTCTAATTACATTTCTCTTTTGATAGCAAAGCCATGGGTTAATGATCATACTGACAAGGCCTTCAATGTTTAAACTTTTATGAGGGGTTAGAAAAATACATCTAACTAAACTGTAAAGCTAACTGAGTTACATTAGCTTTCTTACATTTTGTGAGAGAACCAGTCTGACCTGTGGGTGCAGACATCTTGCAGGAAGGAGTGACAATCAGTTCAGTGGAGATGCAGTTTAAAATCATTGTCTCAGCACACAAGTACTTCTAGGCTGTAGGAATTGCAAATGGGATTTTGACCATGATGGACTAGGATCTTACCGACACCAATTTTCAGGTCAGTTGAGTTCATTTTGCATTCTGGAAGAGAATCTGGTACTATGGCTGGAAAACTAGGTAAAATAAGATATATTTTTTTTTCTAGTGTCACAAGGTGAAATACAGTCTTGTAACAGGGAAAAGGTGGTTTAAAAGACATGTGTTCACTCCAGAGAACTGTACTGCCACTAATACTAAGAGTGAAAAGAGTACAAAGTTTTTAGTGACAAATAATGTATTGATTAAGGTTATTTGAACCCTAAAAGCTTTAGTTTACTTTGGAATACCTTGCAGTTTAGCCATGACTCAAAAGGTTTTGATTACACGTTGTAATAATAGTTCAGTAGGAAGTGCTTCTCTTTAAAACTGACATATATATCTACAGCTGTATCACTGTGCATGAAAGAGAACAGATGGAATTACCCTGGTGACATAAGTTTTGTGCAATAGAGCATAAGAGACAATAATAATCATACAAGGAATAGAAGTCAGTGACTGTATCTGTGCTACTCTGCCAGGCTGCTCCCAAAGATGGTTCTTGTTTTAGACTGGGGTGCCGCATCACGCACAATGAGATGGTCCTAGACCTCTTTCACAGAATAATCACAGAATCACTAAGGTTGGAAAGGACCTTCAAGATCATCAAGTCCAACCATTAATCCAATGCCACCATGTCCCCTAAACCATGTCTTGAAGCACCACATCCACTCATTTTTTGAACACTTCCAGAGATGGCGACTCCACTACCTCCCTGGGCAGCCTGTGCCAATGCCTGACCACCCTCTCAGTGAAGAAATTTTTCCTAATATCCGATCTAAACCTCCCCTGGCACAACTTGAGGCCATTTCTTCTCATCCTATCACTAGTTACTTGGGAGAAGAGACCAACACCCTCGTCGCCACAACCCCCTTTCAGGTAGTTGTAGAGAGCGAGAAGGTCTCCCCTCAGCCTCCTCCAGACTAAACAAGCCCAGTTCCCTTAGACGCTCCTCATAAGACCTGTGCTCCAGACCCCTCACCATCTTCATTGCCCTTCTCTGGACACGCTCCAGCACCTCAACATCCTTCTTGTAGTGAGGGGCCCAAAACTGAACACAGGATTCAAGGTGCGGCCTCACCAGTGCCGAGTACAGGGGCACAATCACTTCCCTACTCCTGCTGGCCACACTATTCCTGATACAGGCCAGGACGCTGTTGGCCACCTGGCCACCTGGGCACACTGCTGGCTCATGTTCAGCCGGCTGTCAACCAGCACCCCCAGGTCCCTTTCTGCCAGGCAGCTCTCCAGCCACTCCTCCCCAAGCCTGTAGAGTTGCATGGGCTTGTTGTGGCCGAAGTGCAGGACCCAGCACTTGGCCTTATTAAACCTCATACAGTTGACCTCAGCCCATCGATCCAGGCTGTCCAGATCCCTCTGCAGAGCCCTCCTACCCTCCAGCAGATCAACACTCCCACCCAACTTCGTGTCATCTGCAAACTTACTGTGGGAGCACTCGATCCCCTCATCCAGATCATCTATAAAGATATTGAACAGGACTGGCCCCAGAACCGAGCCCTGGGGAACACCGCTTGTGACCGGCTGCCAGCCGGATTTAACGCCGTTCACCACAACTCTCTGGGCTCGGCCATCCAGACAGTTCCTCACCCAGTGAAGAGCAAACCCGTCCAAGCCACAAGCTACCAGTTTCTCCAGGAGAATGCTGTGGGAGAGGTTGTCAAAGGCTTTACTAAAGTCCAGGTAGACAACATCCACTAGGTGGGTCACCTGGTCATAGAAGGAGATCAGATTGGTCAAGCAGGACCTGCCTTTCATGAACCCATGCTGGCTGGGCCGGAGCCCTTGGTTGTCCTGCACATGCCCTGTGAGCACTCTCAAGACCAACCGCTCCATGATCTTCCCCGGTACAGAGGTCAGGCTGACAGGCCTGTAGTTCCCAGGATCCTCCTTCCGGCCTTTCTTGTAGACGGGCATCACATTGGCAAGCCTCCAGTCGTCTGGGACCTCCCCTGTTAACCAGGACTGCTGATAAATGGTGGAGAGTGGCTTGGCAAGCTCCTCTGCCAGCTCCCTCAGTACTCTTGGGTGGATCCCATCAGGCCCCATAGACTTGTGGGTGTCCAGGTGGTTTAACATGTCCTTAACTGCTTCCTCCTGGATTGTGGGTGGGTTATTGCGGTCTCCATCCCCGACTTCCAGCTCAGGGGGCTGAATACCCTGCAGATACCTGGACTGGCTATTAAAGACTGAGGCAAAGAAGGCATTAAGCACCTCAACCTTGTCCTTGTCCTTGGAGACAATATTCCATTGCTTTGGGAGAAGCATTCGATCCAAAAAATAGGGTGTCCTCAGGCACAGCCCATTTTGCTTTATGGAGAGACCACCCATGCACAGCCTCTACCTCCTGTCTCTCAATGTCTGTACTGCTTTTGCAATGATGGCAAGTTGTGATAGTCACACACTGGAGAGGACTAGGGAGCCAGTGAGAACCAGTGAGAAGCACTTGGGGAGAAGGTGCAATTGCTAATGTCGTGAAGCTGAATGCCCACATCCTTTCAAGGTTTTGTATTGCTCTTGCTGCTGCCAGACACAGGTTCTCTGATGGATGGGATGTAGTGCCCCTGAGCTCATATTTATCATGGTAAGACTGAGTGCACATCATTACAACCCACTGGTGAGACCACATACTCCATAATACAGATGATCAGTTGTGGATTGCTAATTTCAAGATATAAACTGTTATGTTTGTAGTACCACACCACCAATTGACAGCGGGCACTGGAGAGGATCCTGTATTGGTCTAGAGGCAGCAGTGAATTGTTTTGTGGCATCAGCTGTGTCACACCTACAGACTGGTGGCACAAGAGCTGTGTAATCATTGTAAGGTCTCTGCTGCTGTAACTGTAACGGAAAACTCTAATGGAAAAAACTGTCTCTGCTATTTGAGAGAGTCAAAGTAGCATTGGGGCATTCATGTGGCATACAATTACAAGAGTTCCTGGATCTCCTCATAGCAAAAGCCTCAATAAATATGCGTCGTCTCTCACCAGCACAAAACCAGAACGTGGTGCTTCTTCAGTGACATAATCGTCTCTGTTTTCCTAAGTTCTATTTGCTTTCTTCAACCTTTTTTTCTCCTCAATCTTTCTTCCCTAATCTCTTTTCCTGCACAAAACAGCACGCTATAGACTTCTTAACTGTCCTCACCTCTCTTCTTCCCTAACCTTACCTACAAAGTGCATTATCAATGACACTGGCATAAAGCTGGGAACATAGAGTATAGAAAATAGGCTGGGGATAACCCACAGCCAGACACACAGTAGTGTCATATAATTATACAGACAGACTAAACAGAAAAATCCATTTCATAGTTTATATAACTGTAGCAAGCTCCCTTCTCATGATGGCAGAGAGGAGCACTGAATCAACAGAGACTCCTCTGCTCACTGTATAACCTCACTGTATATACTACCTCTCACTTGTGCACGCAGAATTATTTTCTATAGTCATTCAAAAGTAATTTTTTCTCTTTTTAATGACTTGACTTGTACATTCTGAATCTGTTAGACCAGATGACTACTTCCCAGGGACCTGGCGAGGCTAAGCTAAGTAGCTAAAGCCAATAGCGTGAGTGTGTCCTTAAAGCAGATAGTGGCAGATGGCATCAGTTTTGCCTGTCATTTTGTAGTTCAGTATGTCGGTATCTCTTTTTCGCTCTCTTCTGAAGTTTGGGAACAGACACAATCAGGGATCAGAGGCAATGGAAAGAAAGTTATTTTTCCTAGGGATACAGAGAAAGCTACATACGGAGTTTCTTGAAACCTGATCAAGGATTGCTGAACTAAGAGCAAACCTGAAGGGAAGGATGAGCCTTCCAAGGACACAGTGGATAGGGATAGTCTGTTTATAGCTTCATTCTTCTGTATCCAAATTTGCTTCATTAAAAAAATATTCCTTGATTTTATTTCACTTCTAAGAAAACATAGATCCTATGGTTCAAAGATTTTTGGTGCTTTAGGGGTGATGAAAAGTTGCAGACAAATCCTCAAAAATCAAATGATTGATTCATGCTCCTGTCACACTTATGTGCATTCCTGCTGAACTGAGATTACACTTGTAACCTCATCCATAATTTTTTCCCTAAATTTTCAGTTTTTGAACTTGGAACCTTTGCAGTGCTAGTCACATAGTTGCTTGGAAAAGATTATAGCATTATTTATGAACTGCACAAAAGTAGAAGAAAGTAAAGCGCAAATGAACTTTCTTTCAATCAAGATTTCATAGCTTCTTCCAGGGACAATCAGCAAAAGCAAAGACCTTTTTATAAGATGATTTTATTTACTGCTTTTATTGAAAGTGGAAACCTAAGCTCCCATTTAGCAGCAGGGCTGTGGAAGGGAATACAGTAAGATGAAGTCTTTGTTACAAGGATCACATGAAAACATCCTTTTGAGAGTTGGGTACGGTTTAGAACCTAAAAGAAAGGGGGGGGGTTGACCTTGATAAGGCCTTACATGTGATACCCAGAAATATCTGTATATTCAAGGTGCTACTTGACAGGTTCCAAGACCACATATGGACTTTTATTTACGGACATTTATAAAGCACCCCAAAGTTCAGGCTTATTTTTATTGTGAAGGTATTTTGATTTATAAATTCAAATATTAAATCTAATGAGATTCCTACTCAAATACAAACTGTTAGTATGAACTGGGAGATATTTGAATTAATGTAAATTAGCTCAGTCCAGCATCTTTTTATAACTCAGTAACATTACCTTTTTGAGTTTTCTACCACTAATCTTCCACAGCCATCCCTCATACTCAGAAAAACAGCCTGTACCCTTTCAGTACTTAAAGAGGGCTTATGAGAAAGATAGACACAGACTTTTTAATAGGACCTGTAGTAATAGGACAAGGGGTAATGGCTTTAAACTAAAAGAAGCTAGATTCAGACTAGGTATAGGAAGAAATTTTTTACAATGAGGATGGTGAAACACTGGAACTCGTTGCCCAGAGTCATTCAAGGTCAGGTTGGTTGGGGCTCTGAGCAACTTGATCTAGTTGAAGAATCATAGAATCATTTAGGCTGGAAAAGACCTTTAAGATCATCAAGTCCAACCATAAACAACGGTTGGATGATGTCCCTGCTCATTGCAAGATTGTTGGACTAGATGACCTTTAAAGGTCCCTTCCAACCCAAACCATTCTATGATTCTATGAAAATAGAACAGTTAATGGAAAAGAAGAAAACAGACTTAATTAAATGACAATGTAAAGGGCCGTAGGTTTTGTCTCATACAAAAGGAGGTGCAACGAATGCAGAATCAATGCTCAGGAGTTTGTGTGTAGCTACTTTTGTAATCCAAGCAGGGAAGACACGTTCTATGCCTGTAGTCTGTAGCAGAACAAATGGATAGCCGGCCTCTTCAATTGTTCAGCAGTGATACAAACAGTAGATAAATCAGTTTGTCCTACTGCCAAACATGAAATAAGCACAGATTTGCAGTAATTAACTTTGCAAAGGGGACATTAGTGATCATTATACCCATGTGAAGAGTTTGGGACCTCTGAGTCCTTTATGAACTGTGGTCCATTGACTACTCTTTCACAGACTACTGTTTCTATCTAATTGGGATTTGCATCTAAAAGCTTTTCTTGGTCAGGCTGGAATTAGCTGTATTTATAATTTGTCTCTCCATATTTGGTATTTATTTAATCAACAAAGCAATGATTGTCTTAAGTTACTAAGCATGTCTTACCTCAAGGCTTGATGACTGTTAAACAAAGAAATTCATTAAGAGGAAGATTATTGCCATCCTTGAAAAAATATGCAAACCACAGTGAAGGTACAATAAAAGTTTCTTATTACTTTCTAAGCAGTTTCTTCCAAGGACCAGGCACTTCCATGAGTTTTGCACAGGGATATATTAGAAAAGAGTGGGGAAGGACAACCTGGGATGGAGAAGGTGACATAGGTTCTTATGCAGCCTGTGCTTCCTCAGAAGAAGTTCCAGATCTTTTCTGAACTACACTAAAATTCAGGCACTGCGATTCAAAATTTACAATCGGGTTGTAAACTAAGAAGGGTATCAATGGCTAAGTATTGTTGAAATTATCAAAGAATAAAGTAGTACATACTGGAGCCCTTAGGCAAAGCTATCATAAAAAAATAAAAACCAAAGGGTGAGATGAAAGATTTGTGTTCATTTTGACTATAAAGGAACCTTATATCTGCAAGCTAATATCACATCTCCTACAATTATTTTCATCTCAAAATGAGAATGTTTATGTGGTTGATATTATACATCCTTATAAATTCAAAACACAAAGTTCAATAGAGGGCAACAGTTTTTGAATCAAGATATAAGTTTAATCTCATTAGATATTTTTCTGATCTGGTTTCACATCTGACAGTTTGAAGATACATTGTTTGAGATCTTGATCAGGCTCAGCTATGCTTTAATTCTTACTGTTGTGTCATCACTCAAGTTTTTTATTTTCTCTTCTTTTTTAGGTCAGCTTTAATCCAATTCTATTTTTTCCTTTTAAAGATTAAATCATCTAACTCTAAGAATACTTACAGAAGGCTAGTCTTTCCCAGAACACTCATTAATGACGAAACCTTTGCTTCTGCTTTGACTATAGAAATCTAACCAGGCTGTAGGCAGCACAGAAGCCTAATAGACCACTGAAGACATTAAAATCCCTATTCACCTTTTGGGGTAGGTACATTACGAAGGACATTTTTGGCTGATGCTCTGCCTGAATTTCAAACTCTATCAGAATTCAATAGCCCAGTACTTGCTTGTTAATTATCACAAAAAAAATGTAGACCAGCAGGAAATTCTTGGCTGCAACACTGGTCTTGCACCATTTTCTTAGCTGTGATCATAGAAATGTGTGTTTAAAATATAAATTATAATGTTTTCCGTGCCATGTATGTGACAATTTGCATGACAGAAGAAGAGGTAATATTGTAGGATAATATTCTAGTACTAGATAATTAAGGTTTAAATGATATTCAAGTATTCTAAAGATAATATTCTGTTAGGAAAATCCATATAATTACCCACAGTTGTGGAAGGTTCAAATTTCCTACAGGATGTTATGTTTTTTCATTGATTTCCAGAATTCCATGGGTTTTGAAAAAAGTTGAACATATTTTGAACTGAATATGTCAAAAAATGGTTTTAATATTCAACTTTATACATCACTAGACATGTACAAATGTAAAATATCTGTGTTCTGGAACACTAAGACCTAAAGTACAGTTTGGGCATTCAGTCAAAGTACTCACTATGAGAATGGCATGAATGGAAAAGAATAAAGTTTATGATCAAATCTAGACACTTTAAAAATTAATTTGATAGGGTTTATCTGACAAACTTTGTAGCAATGCACAAAATCATCTTCCAAATAAATAATGCCAAGCCTTACCTTCTCCCCTTTATAACTTATTTTACAGATTGATATTCCTAGGTATGGAAATTTGTTTAAATAATTCATAGCTATTTGAATGGAAATGATGTATTGCTGGAATATTATTTTTAATTATATTAACTAATTAATTTAATTAATTACTGGAGCAGTATCTTCAAGAGCAAAAGGTCATCTGTTGGGAAAACATTTCCATCTTCATCAGAAAATATCAAATATTAGAATTTTAAAAGGATTCCATTTAGATTAAGCTTGTGTTCATTGAAATTTACAGATTGAGTCTTGTTTCATTCAAGGCAATATGCCTCTCTTTAATTACTTTATTACAGAATTACCATTTTCATCTTTATACATGCCAAATGAATTAATTGCCATGTCTAAACAATGAATAACTTGGTAATTACATAATGACTTGCATTTCACTCTGTGTTGTTACAGTAGTTCTTGGTCTTCATGTTGGGCCACTAGCCATAAGATTTCATTTCATTTGATTTAATTAATAAGAAACTGTTAAAATGAAATTCACAAATGCAGAAATTCAATTTAAAGTTTCATACGCCTGATCGAAGAAAGATTAAACATAGATAACTGCACTTGAAAACCAAACTGCTTAAAATGGAAACAGGGTGGATTGCTAAAAATAACTTCCAAAGCAGGAGTATATTTCATCACAATTTACTATTTTCAGCTCTGGAAATTATGGAGGAACTATGTATTTTTTTTTGCTGATGAAACAGTTGTTTCGAAGTGTCAATGGATCTTACTCTGTCATTCATTTGGATATTAGGAAGAATTTCTTCACTGAGAGGGTGGTCAGGCATTGGAACAGGCTGCCCAGGGAGGTGGTGGAGTCGCCATCTCTGGAAGTGTTCAAAAAACGAGTGGATGTGGTGCTTCAGGACACGGTTTAGGGAACATGGTGGCACTGGATTAATGGTTGGACTTGATGATCTTGAAGGTCCTTTCCAACTTAGTGATTCTGTGATTCCACAATCACACCATATATTTGAGCCAGGTGAAGAATGGGCATCTTAATCCCATTAACAAAAACTCAATAGTAAGATCTCATGACAGCCTTATGTTTTTATTAGTTTTCCAATAACATGGAAGGACAGACTACTTCATTCACACAGTTTACTGTGATTGTACTTAAAAAAAAAAAATCTGAATCAGAAGATGGCTTTTGTGCTGGCTTCAGTGTCTTCTTACATAGCTACAGCATGTTTGGTTTCAGAACAAGCAATCTAAAAGTGGTATTATGGATGTCATCTATCTGGATGTCTATAAGGCCTGTACACAGTCCCTCACAACATCCTTCTCTCTAAATTGGAGAGAGATGGGTTTGAAGTGCGGACTGTTCGATGGATGAGGAATTGGTTGAATGGTCACATCCAGAGGGTAGTAGTCAATGGCTCAATGTCCAGATGGAGACCGGTGATGAATGGTGTCCGTCAGGAGTCGGTCATGGGACCAGTACAGTTTAATATCTTCATCAGTGACATAGATGCTGGGATCACGTGCACCCTCAGCAAGTTTGCAGAGGACACCAAGATGAGTGGTGCGGTTGACATGCCTGAGGGACAGGATGCCATCCAGAGGGACCTGGACAAGCTTGAGGAATGGGCCCATGTGAACCTCATGAAGTTCAACAAGGCCAAGGGCAGGGTCCTGCACCTGGGTCGGGGCAACCCCTGATATCAATACAGGCTGGGGGATGAAGACATTGAGAGCAGCCCTGCCCAGAAGGACTTGTGGGTCCTGGTGGATGAAAAGCTGGACATGAACCGGCAGTGTGCGCTCACAGCCCAGAAGGCTAACTGTATCCCAAGCTGCATCCAAAAAAGCATTGCAGGCAGGTGAAGGGAGGTGATTTTGCCCCTCTACTCTGCTCTGAGCCCACCTGCAGTGCTGAGTCCAGCTCTGGAGTCCTCAGCACAGGAAAGACATGGACCTGTTGGAGCGGGTCCAGGGGAGGCCACAAAAATTATCAGAGGGCTGGAACAGCTCTGCTGTGAGGACAGACTGAGAGAGTTGGGGTTGTTCAGCCTGGAGAAAAGAAGGCTCTGGGGAGACCTTCTTGCAGCCTTCCAGTACTTAAAGGGGCTGATAAGTAAGATGGGGACAGACTTTTTAGCAGGGCCTGTTGTGATAGGACAAGGGTTAATGGTTTTAAACTAAAAGAGGGTAGATAGAAGGAAGAAATGTTTCATTATGAGGGTGGCAAACCACTGGTACAGGTTGCCCAGAGTGGTGATAGATGCCCCATCCCTGGCAATGTTTCAGGTCAGGTTGGATGGGGCTCTGAGCAACCTGACCTGAAGATGTCCCTGCTCATTGCAGGGGGGTTGGACTAGATGACCCTGAAAGGTCCCTTCCAACACAAACTATTCTATAATTCTGTGATCCTGTGTTTCTATGATTCTTGTGAGTGACAGACATAGGAGGAGCTTCTGCAAAGGAAAAAAATTTCACCAGTGTGGGACTTAGTGCTTCCACAGGGTAGGCTTGATCACTTTCCTCTGCATTTAACAGACCTTCTAAACTTAAGAGAGTAGGTTCAAACTCATGTACGGAGTGAAATTAGTCATATATCACAGCACAGGAATTTGGATATGTACATGTATTATTTAAAATCAATATGTTAACATGAAAGAAAAATTGTTTAATTTTAACATACTAATAGAATTTTCCCTTAATGCATACTTTTCTAATCTGATGTAAGATTAAGAGGGAAGTGTTCTCAGTAGTATCTTAATTCATGGGTGTAATAACTACTTCCGTTTTTCTTTTATCTGCCTGTCTTTGATATAGACACTTCCTCGGTTTCAAACTGGTAAACCACTGACAGTTAAACCACTAGCATAACATCATTTTTTCCATCATTACAATAACAAGTTCAGTATTATAGTTGTATTATAAAAGAGCTTGATATGCAAAAGTTCTGCAATATGTATAATGAAGATGCAGTCGGAATGAAGCACAGTATGTAACACAGTGGCAACACCTTTACCTGACTGCTATAGATTGCTCTGTGGCTCTCTTTGGAACAGGACAAACACCCTGTTAATGAATATAAAAATCTAGTTCTGTGTTGTTTTCATAGAAACTTGATTACTTTTGATATTACAGAAAGTTCTGCTTCCAGCCCCCATAGTATTTCTTTTATAATTTATATTTAAGAGAATTCCTGTATGTTACTTTTAGGAGGAAATGTAAAATATTTCCCTTTTGACCTCACCCATTCTGCCAAAACAGGTACTATTACATCTGTGGTTCAGTCAGACCACATGCATGGCAACCTGCTTCTATTTAACAGTCTTGATATTAGAGCTTGAACTCAGCACATATGCCCTAGGAAAATTACTGATGGAAAAAATTATGATCTTCATCTTCTTCACTGTCTTTCTACCAAATAAAGAACCCTGTGAATGTAGCTCAAATATTTTTTGTACTCCATCATGTGATAACTCTGGCAGTACCTGGTTCTATTTAACCATGGCTTCTTGTAATAACTATTAATCTGAAACAATTCAACAGCTGAACAATGTGCAGAGACGAATAATTTGGAAGACAAAAACCACAAACTCTTGCAGCAGCTGGCTGTAGATTTAGAACATCTGAAGAAAGTAATCCCAAAACTTGTTGATTTCCCAAAAAATCCCCCAAAAGTTGATTTTCATCTGTATTCTTTGTCCAACAAAAGATAGTCTTTTTCCTTTCCCTTGCCTTATTTCTATTCTTAGAACTTCATTGTGCAGCAACTCTGGATTAAGAATTCAATCATGCAATAACTAAGAATGTCCCACAATACTTTCATAAATATTTGCTACAAACATGCTGTTTTTTCTTATTTCCTTTCAATTGATATAAGTACTATATAAAGCCAGCCATTTTCTCATTTAAACAAAATCTTATGTACTTTATTATAAAAAAGAAAAGGAAGATAGAGATGGGGTTTCCTGTCATTCCCAGTTTTAAATATTTGTGATTAATGCAGATATATAGGGTCTGATCGTATAAATAGAAATAAATTTATACATTTATTAAACCTTTATTTTATCTCTATAAAGCACTGAAACATTTTCATTTCAAACCAGCTGTCTCGTTCAAGCTCAAAATAAGAGGAAAAGAAAAAGTTGTTTCCAGAATTCTAATGTCTTCAATGCACAAATGAATAAGATCTGTACTTTTACAGTGGCATGTTTTTATTTCTTATGCAAGAAGCTGATGAAATCTATGTTCAAACCTGAAAACAGAAGTGTCATCTTCATTTATTATTTTGAATTAAAAAAAACTAATATTCAATGACTAAGTGACCTAATTCAAATTCCCAACAGTGGTGTATAGATCATTTTGCCAGATCCAGCTGAATAAACTGAATAAATAATTTCTATAAAAACCCAGTAACAGAGAAATCTCTGGGTACAGAATGGTGTATTTGTAACTGCACAGATAATGGTGAGAAATCAATCACATACAGAAATCAAATAAATCATGAGCAGTAGTGAGCAAAGGACTAAATCTTACAGCACATTAAGGAATATATCCAACAAAGTGGATGAGATGCCATTATGTTAAACATAATTGAACTAAACCCAAACAAATGACCATGAATCCAAAAGGTCAAAGCTAATAACAACATGCTGTGAAAAGAAAAGGTACAGAAACATGAGGAAAAGGTACCTATCACTTCTGTATCGGATCTTTACAAAACATCGCGCAGCCACATAAAGAAAAAGGAAAAGAAAAAGTAAAAGCAAAAGCAAAAGCAAAGGGGAAAGGAAAAGGAAAAAGAAAAAGAGAAGGAAAGGGAAATGGAAAAAAGAAAAAAAGAAAAAAGAAAAATTAATTTTGAAGTGTAGATTTCCATACATTTATCAGTGCAAATAAACTGCCCTGGGTGTGGCTAGATTTAGACAAGACTGGGCAATGTCAGCGACAGCCTTACTTGGAGGTCCAGGATTGCCTTTGGTCCTTCATTAGCTTTCATCAATTTATCTTCTCTTAAAGTTTTGGGACCTCATGTTCCTATCTCAGTGGTGCAGGTTGTCTGTACTTTCTCAACACCACACAGGTGGCAGGGACCCAGAGAAAGCATAAGAATATTATGCGTGGCCAATGACTGCTTGCTTTTCCCTTGCTGCCACCTAAATTCAAGGAAATGTACCCCTGCCATATTCTATCGTGCATAAGTCCGGTGGCCCAAAAATCAATTGAACCAGCAGGTAATGGAACAGCAAATACTATAATAATCCTATGATACTTCACTTTCTTCTTTTGTTTTATGTTATTACTATTAGTTTACCTTTAACATTTTAGTTGCCTCCATTAATAAAAAGTGATAGAAGAAACCTAAAACCTGAAGTCCAGGTGTGATTTATTCTGTACTCAACGGGAGTGACCTACCAAAAGCTTGCACACCACCGCAAGCGGGTTATGATGTATCATTTGAAAGCCACTCCCCTAAAACTAACACTAGTATTGTTAAACTTTAATATGAAAAAAATTAAGTACATCTTATCCAGGTTTGAGTGCAGCTTTGTGTTTTGATGTCCTAACACAGCAGTAGGACAGCTGGGACAGCGGTGGAGTAGATCCGGAAGGCGAAGAAGAGAAGCCTCAGTTAGATTTGTATTTTTCTCACGACTACTTTCTTGTTTGCCTCCTTGTTCGCCTTTTGAAACTTACTTTATGTTTGACTACCAGGGGAGGGGTACGCTCTTCCTCTGAATTCATGGGTATTGGATTCTTAAACATAAAAAGCAGTTTGAAAAATTCAAAAGGGAAAGTAATGGACAGTTTGAAGTTCAGAAAGGAGTGGTGGGCTGAAATGAAGAATTTTGAAGCAAGCCAAAATCTGCTCATGGTTAGCTAGGCAGACAGATGGGCAGACTGGCATTTATGCTGTACTAAAAGTACCTGTAAATATGAAGAAGAAAGAAAAGATTGCAGCCCTCTGTGAGAAATTTGAAAACAGCTGTCCAAACTTGGTACTCATTCATGTAACTAATATGTGCAGCCTCATTACTGGCATATCTTGAAACTTTCTCTGACTTCCGATACTAAAAAGGATAAAGAGAAAACGCAATAAACACACTGTGTTTTTACCTCCTTCACCAGCCAGTAATGTTTGTATAATTGTTGCACAATTACATGTGAATCCTTTCCTAAAAAAAGAATTAAACATAATTTTGTGCTGTTCTAAACTCCTGACTTTGACTTTCTGTCCCTCGCCACCCCCAAAAAAGAAAAGATTGCATAAACCACTGAATTCACCTCTTTTTCTTTTCACAGTGTGCTTACATAGTACCAAAGCCTGTAACTTTACCAGAGCTATCATTATACAGCATTGCTAGAAACAGTGCATACTGTGCAAAAACAAACTGGGAGGAACTCCATTTCTTGAGACTTGGGGGAAATACCTTCTTTTGGTGAGTTCCACTGAGTTTATGCAGCCTTTTCCCAATGACAAATCAGCAAAACATGAAAAAGAGCATAGCCTCAGGCTCCAGAGAAACATATCAGAATCTCAGCCTGTAAAATTTTGAAGCTAGTTTTGAGCTGTATACATAGACTATAACCTAAAAGAAAAAAAAAAAAAAAAAAAAGTAGTTTCAGCCTACCTTAATTGCAGTAACTTTAACAAAAATATGATCTATATTTTGGCTAACATTAGATGTAGACAATATTTATGTAATGTAAAATTTTTGAAAAAAAATTGTCATATGAAATAATTAAACACTCTTCACAGAAAAACCTGAATAATCCACACAATTTGTCACTATCAGCAATAATAATGGGAGTATAATACCCTTAGTACTCGTATACCTCTCAGTTCAGTTGACAAGGGAAAAACTACCTCTCTTCTAACATGTCTAAATCCTTGATGAACAACAGTTAATAGCACAAGAAGTTCAATGCTATTTGACTGTAAATAGTTCCTTGTTATTCCAGTCAGAAATGCTGAAGGACAGGGACTTGGCGCATACAAGGCAATGCTGTTGTCTCCATTGCTTTACGAAGGTAAAAACTGGTAAATGAAACCACAGGTCTGTCTAGAGCAATAGTTTGACTTTAATGGTAGTGTTCGATAAATGCTTTAGAAGAAAAGCAAAGAAATATATCAGTCAATTTCTAAACCCCACATTAGGCTTTAAACCCTGAAGCTCTTTTAAAAGTTAATAAATATAATATGGTCTTACAATTTGGGCATTATTATTCAATTAAATGTCTAATCCTTTACTGAATCTTATTAAAAACTTAGTTTCTGTGGTAGGCTGTTGTGAGAAACTCTACAATAAGAATATCTGGAATGGAACTACAATAATTTGTCACAGATGACAAGGGACATGGTTATGAAGAGCTTTTTCATCACGAAAGATAAGTATACCAGATTGCATTCTGAGCACAGCTCAACAGCTTGGTCCAGAATGTTTTGACTCCACTATTGTACATACAATCAGAATTAGAAAAATAATGTTGACTTTTTAGGAATCACAAAAATTAAATTGCCAGTAAATAAATTTATACGTGTTTATCTAGACACATTTCTGCACATGGGTATATTTTTTATAAAACTACCTCTTAAAGGAAAGAGAAATCAAATCATTCAGTATTTTTGATAACAAATCAAAGACAAGGACATTAGACAGGTGGTCATGCTTATAGTTCCCTTAAGCCTTTCTTGAATGTCAGTTTAGTACACATTCATTGTTGGCAAGACATTTCATGCAGAGAAAATCTACATCCCAAAAGTAGCCAGCCAGCTGGACAGCTGAAGTGAAAAATGATAGACATTGAGCTAAATGTTTAATGACTTCATGACTACTATTTAATTCAGTCAAGTAATCTTTGCCCAACATCTTTAAGTCAAAGCCATTGCAGAAGTCTGCCTGTGTTTTTAACTTTGCTGCAATACAGTACTGTCCATGTGAGGAAAGTGGATAGATCATCCAGCATTTTAAGGGAGAAAGGTGAGACCTAAAGTGTCTAAAGAGGTGGCTCCAATTGAGATGCTGCAAATATATGCCAGCTTCAATCCTGATTTTTTGAGATGACAGAGTTCTGCAGCTAGGCTTCCCATAGTACCACACATCAACAATCTTTTAGCCAATATTTTATGTCAATTCATTAAGAAACCAATATTTTATGTTTATTTTGACCCCACCGTCCACAGTGTCTCTAAGAATCCCATTCCTGTTAAGTGACGTAGCAAAAATTAGTGAGGAATATAGCAATTATCTTCATTTGAATGTGTACATGAATGACTGACAATTTATTCTTGTAGCAAGTGAGTATAGCTGACATTAAAACATCGCATTATTGCATTAAACCTGTGATTTTTCACAGAAAGTTCTTATATTCCTGTGAATTCCACCTAGAAGGTTTAGATTTATTATTTATGAATTTGATTCCTCCTTCAACATAAAATATTAAGAGTAATTCTTAGCCACTGAGGGAAAGAATTCATTTTCATCAAAGAAGTATACAATAGTTAAAAAAAAACAAAACAAAACTAAAATAAAACAATGGCAAAACCTTCTTTTTCTTTCAGGGCTGAAAACGTTCCTTATTTCTCAGCAAGAACTTTAAAAAGAAACATACTTAGTTTTATCTAGCTACTAAATTATTAAATTGCTAAAACAGGCTGAACTAAAAGCAGCATTTTTCAAGGTTTCTCTGTTTTCCCACTTCTGTTACCAAGGTCAGGGAGTGCATTTTGCTGCTGCTTGTCATGCTTCAGAAACACAGCGACTGCCTGATGAATGAAATCAGAAGAATGACAAGTGCGTGGAGTCAGACCTTCGGAAAGGCGTAAGTACTCCGTTCAGTAAGGATATCAGCTACTCCCAAGGCTCAGACGACTGCAATAGAATTTGTCTTTGATCCAAAGCAAAGAACTGAGAGGACTTAAAAGCAGCATGCTTCAGTGCTGTCCTGCTGCCTGGAACTGCCACTCGACTCCGGCTCTTGCACATTCGCACTAATTGACAACGATCATGAAACATTTGACTAGCATCTCTTTTCCGGTCTACAAAGAAAGAATTGAACAGCTCTTTTGGTTAAAAAACCTCCTGGTAGCAAGTAAACCACATTAAAGGAAAAGAAGCTCTGACTCCTTTATAGTCTGTGCTATGCGTCTCCATTTCTGCTTTATCAAAAGTAATTCATCTGTTTGCAGAGGTATTAAGGGCAAACCTCGTAAAAGGATTAAAATAATCATGTTCAAATGGAACTCAATTATAGACTTTGGCGTTCACGACAAGTAAATTCAAGGAAAACAAAAGTAAACAGTTCAGGCTGGAGACAGCAGCGTGTAAGTTAGTCTCACTGGCTGCCTCAGCTTAACAGGCAGTGAGGAGCCAGTGGACGCTCTGAACCGCCGATTATTTCTTAGACTAATTCTTTAACTAGTCTCAGTGTCAGCCTGACGCCCACCGTGCCCACGGGGGCAGCCGGAGCTCAGCCGGCCCCGTGACACCAGGCTGCTGCGCTGCGCGGCAGAACCAGTGCCACACGCTGCCGTGCGCTGCTGCTGGGTTCTGTGCCAGCGGCTACGGTTCTAATAAATGCCTCTACCGCGTGTGCAAACACTTTTGAAAGTAATTGCACGTCTGCGGCTTTGCATGGGAAGGCTCAGGTTAGAAGAAACTGAGGCGGCCCTGCCTGATGCCGCCTTCCCTTTCACATGCCTACGGTTCTGTGGATTCTTAGGGTACCGCAGCAACCTCCCCCCATCCGCACTCTGTCAGAGGACTATTGATCTAAACAGTACCGATTATGTCAAAAGTACTTATGCACTCATGTAATTATGCAAGGATCCATGCAAGAAAAGGGTTGCAATTAGAAATAAGCTTATAATAATCTCAATATCTATCATTATAACAGATCTATTAGTATATATTGGTATATTTACCATACATTTTGCCATACAGTACTCTAGACTAACCCTCTCTAGTCACAGAAATCAGTGGCTAAACTATCCTTAACATACTTAGGGCTAGGATTTCACTTTTTACAACACATTTGATTGCTCATTTCCTAAAACTTCCTTTCAGGAACATTTAAATAAAGGGCTTATAGGACTATAATTTCAATGATAGTCATAAAATACTGACACAAGATGGCTCTGAGGAAATATCTAATGCCAAAATCTTTTATGAACTCTTTTAAGAAGAATAATTTATTAGGACTTTTTTTTCATTGAACCACGTCTCATAATGCATTTCAAAAAGGCAGAAACAAACTCTTCTATCTAAAGCTCCTCAACTGCCGTCAGGTAATTTTGAAAGTGATAAAACATGACAATAATGTGATTAATGCATGCATTTTGTAAACAAAACAATTAAAAATAAAACTGAGTATTAACAATCATGGTAATTGCAAACCTTCATTAACACTGAACAGCTGAGGACATTAGATAAAAGTCTTAAGAACTGCTTGCTTTTCAATCAAGCCTCTGCTATGAACGTTTTGTAAATAGTAATTTATTATCAACTCACAGAATAGTTCCTAACATCATTAAATCACTTAAAATTTTAGTCTAGAGTGTTTTCTGTAGTTTGGTTTTTTGTTACATGTAAGAACAGCCGAGGTGCTGGCTGGTGAGAAGTCCTGTGTTTCAATGGTGAATGAGAAATCTGAAATGGTTGTTATTCCTAAGAATACTGATAATATCAAAACAGAAGAAATCTTGTTGCCACTTTACTTTAGCATAATGAAAACGGACAGAGCAGCATCTGTTGTGTTTTACAGCCTGAGTGGAGGGATTTCAGCGTTACCTCTGATTGATACTGGAGATCCATCACTCAGTACAGAGGCTGAGCACAGCTAGTGTACCTTACTGGTATCTTATTCCATCCTTATTTGACAAGGGGTAAGGCAAACACAGTGAGATATGAACACGCTAAAAAACTTGGAAGTATGCTCTGTGGATTTTAGGAGTTTGTGTTAATTTGTCTTTTTTTTTTTTTTAAATTCCCCTAAGAGGCCATGATTAGTTAAGAAAAATAAAATAGAACAATTAAATAATTCTGAAAGGACAGTTTAGCCCTTATCTGTTAATATCTCTCACCAGTGGATGGTGTTCTTTCCTACATCATATGACAAGGTACAGCTTCATATGTCCCTGCATTCTCATTTGGACAGCAGTCATCTGTGGCATGATGTTACAATCCTTAAAGAGTAGCTAGGAGTTTGCTAGAGAAGTTGGATGTACAAGCATTTCCCAGTCTTGAACAAAACATGTCTGAATTTGGTTAGTACTGCTGTTGCAGAATGCAGACGTCCAAAATGATGGTTAATTTCTTACTTCTCAATTTCACTAACTCTTTTTGGACTCATGGGATACTTAGGTAGAGAAAGAAGAGAGTGGTAATTTTACTTTGACAGGTCACATTTACGAGAATGACACTGGAATACTGCATACATTTTATGTTTTTACATTATATTGTAAAAAGACAATTTTTGGAAAGAATTCAGAAAAATAAATTCAAGTGAATCAAGAGCTAGGGAAAGCAATATATATTGAAAAACTTAGAGTTCCATCTGCTTGGTTATTTTAAAAGACATTTCATAAGTCTTTTTGGGGCAAGTGAATGCTAGGTCTCAAAGGGATTCATAACCTAGAAAGGAAAAGAATTAAAAGTGCAAATAGCAGGAAGCTATAGACAATCAAATTAAAATTAGAAGAATACATTTAGCTGCTGGAAGAAAGTCCCAAAAACTACCAAGGGAAGAGCCGGTTCCCCATCCTTTTATGTATTTCTATTAAATCTAGGTTCCTTTCTAAAAGATGATGTGCGATAGTCAAACATGCTCTTTGGCAGGGAACTAGGATGATCTGAGATGTAAAGCAATTCAGACTAGATTATCTAGCTAACCTCTATAAAACTAAGAAATATTCAGTTATTGTGTTCTTGTTGGCTCTTCTTGCTAGCGTTGACAGAGGAGCATATGCCTGGCTGCCATTAGACGTTACACTGCATTCAGCAACACATTTCATGACAGAAGAACTTCAGACCATTTAGTGTTAAGGGGACATCACTCCAACCACACAGCTTCTTGTTTGAAATGGATCATCCCCTGGAAGTGATGTGAAGCATGTGAAAAGACAAGTTGCCTCTTTCACATTTCCATGAATGCAGAAGATCCCTCTTGTCTGCCTATTTCCACTGGATTTATATAACTCATCGAGCTATTGTAGAACCTGTCCTGAGGTAGCAGAAATTATAATTCCTTGGATCTGATAGTTGCTATCTACCTGTATAGTAAATAGCTCCTTTGATATATTACAAAGTAGAATACAACAAGATTTGTTCAATGGTTTGAATTACCAGAAAAGCAGATCTGGACTGAGCTGATAAAAGCCCATTGTTCTATTTCTCTTTGCAGTAAATCATAATACGATACTCAACACGGTAACTATATTTGATGTCAGCATGTTTTACCTTCTTTCATAAAGTATAGTATGCTAAAATTTGCTGAATATGCTATTTTGGTCTATCTAATATTTGGTTATAGAGAAAAACCAAACACATCTAATAAAAAAAAAAACCCAAAAAATCATATTTGACAACTAACACAGCTGTTTCACTACAACAATAACATCAACATCAAATCAGAAGGCTAAACTCAGCCTCTCTCTAGTTTGGAGTGAGGTAACTGAAGACATTGGAGCTGTGTTTATGCAAGGCCTAAAGGATAAGGACATGGACATCAACGTCTGATACTACATGATAAAGCATTTGCAGATTTTCTGACTGATAGAAGGACAATATAGTTGTGCCTAGTCCTGTTCCTTATAGACATTGTGGAAGGTTTTTATATTTAGGAAGTGAGAACATATACAACATTTAAAAGAAAGGCAAGATACATTTGTGTGTTCATGGAACATATTTCGTTCTCAACTCAGTGGAATCAACTCTTTATCTTCTGACTGAAACAAAAATGTGTGTAGGCAGGAGATGTAGTGCTACAATGCTGTTCAACTGAATGTGGTCTTGTTACATATGTTTTCTTTGGCTTTCAAAGGGACTTTCACAGTTTATAAGTAAAATGGATAAAAAGAAAGGACCATAACCTTGTTGACTATGCAAGCAAACAAGAAGTTAACATATGCTATTGCAAGTTACTGACATTTAAAAAGAAAAAAACAAACGCCTTTAAAAAGTACTTTATTTACTTGGCAAGAAGGATTCCATTGATAAGAAACAGTTGGCAGCATTTCTGTTTTGTTCAACAAGGAACCTTAAGCCATTGAGAAATTGATAGTTTTCAGGATATACATGTCCTCTTTTCCAGCTATCTCTATTTATTATATGTAGTTTGTTCACATCTATCGTCTGGTAGTAGCCATCATGTGTTATATATACCTTTTCTAAGAGTACATATTGCTGCTATCTTGGGCACAAATCATCACTGATACAAGAGGAAAAACAGAAATTAAAAAACAGAAAGGAAAAACTAGAACATATAGGATACACTGTGTTCTCAGTTGACTTGAAAATAACTTCAGAAGGCAAGGAAGATACTAACAATACTAAGAGGAAGAAGGCATTAAGAATTTCAATTCTTTTAAGGTAAAAATCTTATAATCAAAGTGAAACCCCATTTGTACATAGAACTTAGATACACTCAGATTTTTTAAGTGAAGTAAAATTAACTTATGTATTAAGATACTATTTTAATTTAATTGTAGGAAACCTGCAGATAAGAGAAGTTTGTTAAATCACTATGGTATTATCTCTTTTGAGGTATAACTTTTATTGTTTACAGCAGTATGACCAGTATTGGTATGATATGATTTTCTTTTTTGGAAAAAAACATAGAAAAAATGAAAGTTTCCAGTGTTTATGGTACTGTTTCTATTTAACATGGTGCTTATCAGAATATGAGTTTGAGTCATATTTTATCTATAACTGTGATCAGATTTGTTTGCTGATGATACCAAACTGAGTGGGGTAGTAGACACTTCAGAAGGGAGAACCACCCTGCAGGAAGATGTGGATAGGCTGGAAGAGTGGGCTAACAAGAACTTTATGAAGTTCAGCAAGGACTAGTGTAATGTCTTGCACCCGGGAAAACATAATCTAGGCGTGCAGCACAGGCTGGGATCCACCTGGCTGGGGAGCAGCTCTGTGGAAAGGGACTTGGGGGTCCTGGTGGACAATCAGCACGATATGAGTGAACAGTGTGTTGCTGCAACAAAGCAAGACAGCAGGATGCTGGGTTGCATCAACAAGGGCATCACCAGCAGAGATAAAGAAGTCATTATCCCACTCTACTCAGCACTTGTCACACCACACCTGGAATACTGTGTTTAGTTTTGGTCCCTGCTATACAAAAAAGAGATGGACAGGCTGGAGTGGGTCCAGAGAAAGGCCACAAAGACAGTCAAAGAACTGGGAATCCGGCCATATGAGGAAAGGCTGAGAGAACTGGGTTTATTCAGCCTTGAGAAAAGAAGGCTAAGGGGAGACCTTATCACCATGTTCCAGTATTTAAAGGGTGGCTGCAAAGAAGATGGAGACTCCTATTTTACAAGGAGTCACATAGAAAAGACAAGGGGTAATGGGTACAAGTTACTCCTCGGGAGATTCTGATTGGACAGAAGATGAAAATTTTTCACCAGTGAGAACAATCAGCTGTTGGAATAATCTCCCCAGGGAAGTGGTGGATTCCCCAACACTGCAAACTTTTAAGATTCAGCTAGAAAGGTTGCTGGGCCATCTTGTCTAGACCATGCTTTTGCCATGAAAGATTGGACCAGATGATCCTCGAGGTCCCTTCGCTTTTAAAGTTAATTGGGATCAATGTCCCTTTAAAGCAGTCGGTCCATACCGTCTGTTCTTTGCAAGCACCGAGAGCTATTGAAGATTCTATTGCCTTTATGTTTATTTGCATCCATGCCACCTGTAATTATACAAGTACTTATTAAAAGATGTAAAATTTTCTCTTAGTCATACATGATGGGCCATGACATGTTCACATGATACTGAGCACTCCATCTCCTCTGTCAGAAAACTCTGCCATTCAGGAGCAAAGTAATTTTATTGACACTTGAAAACATTTTTTTTCAGAGATTATTAAAATATCTGTACACTTTAACAAAGGAAGAGGCAAGGTTCACAGACATATTGGGCTTGTCTCAGTATAAGCTGAAGTGAAGCACAAAAGCATGAAGGTTATTTCAGTTTTTGATGTTTGTAAGAGTATGAACTACCTACAGGCTTGCCACACACGGGAAATGCCCTGTCAGTGAAAGGCACCACTGGAAATAATGAATATGTGGAGAATAGTTCAGACTTTCAGAGTTTCAGTAGGGTTTTTTCTGGCTCAAAATACCATAATGCCATAATCCTTTTCATCATATTTTTTCCAATACAAAATAAAACTAATCTGTCCTGTGCTAGGTAGCTGTAGGTTCTTGTTTGCACTACATGTAGGAACATTAACCAAATTCTGAAAATATGATCTCAAGACTAGTTTTTATTGTATGATGCTCTCTCCCAGACTCAGTTTATTTCACTGTGGTAATATGAAATCATACTTCCCCCCCTCAATATTTGCTATTAATTTTATTATTTATTGGATATTAATTTTCAGGAATACATCAAAGTACTGTGACAGCCTGTTCTGATTCGGTGTTTGCTCTGCTTTCATCAGGAGTGACCTTCCAGGGGCCCTTCCAACCTCAGTAATGCTCTGGTTCTATGAATGATGAATCCTGAAAGCCTCTGCAGAGTAAATTAGAAATGTTATTCCCACCCAACAGATCAAGATGAGGAATCCAAAGAGTTAACTGAGTTAGGGTAATAGCAGTCATTGTCAAAGTCAGGTTTTAGTCCCCAAGGTTCCTCTCTGTTTGTCCAGAGATACACCACCACACACTGACATTTTAAGAACGTTTTATGTAAAACTCAAAGAAATTAAGATTGTTTCAGATGGTTACCCAGAAGTTTTCATCTCTACTGAACTGAAACTTTGGTATATCATGTGTATTGAACAAGAAGAAATGGTATAAGGAGTCTTACAAGGTCAAGGTTCCAAAAAAGTAACTGAACATGTTCAGACAGACATGGAAACACAGTGAGCTGACATCTTTCCTTTGATGGAGTTCTGTTCCTAAATTTAGGTTGACTTTCTGTGGCAGAATCCCTGAAAGTAGTAGAAAGGTAAATACCTCATCCCCTCCCTTATGACATTGTCAGACTGTCACTGATTTTTGCCATAGGAAGATGTTGTCTGACTGGCACAGGGCATTTCAGCAATACCTAATCTAGTGTATACTTGTTTTATTAACCTTTTTTTTGTTGTTGTTGTTTCAGTTTAAGAACTGTTCTTGATGATCAGTGTAAAATAAACCATGAGGACAAGTAAAGGGTTATGGAGTTGCCTGAAATAGGTAGTTATTCTGTATCTGCTGTGTATTGCTCATTCAACTACACAGAAAAAAAAAAAAGAAATCTTGATGGTATTTACCAAAAAAAATAGTACATGCATTTCCTTTATTATAGTATCAAGAAATAAAAGCCCATATCAGATGCATATAATAACTTTTATATATATGTAAAAATTAATTATACATAGTTATTAGATAAATATGTTATAGTTTATAAATATGTAGTATAGTGTATATATAGTACATATATAAACAATATGTACCCCATAATAAATACCCCAGTATTTTCCCCAGAGCATACAGAAAACATTCTTTGTGTTAACGTACATTTATTGAAGATGTTTTATGTTGTGATACATGTGGATGAAGATTTCTTACCTCTTGAAGTTTTTAATGCAAATTACTGTTTTGCTTCCTGTATCCCTGTATATACCATGTAAGAGGAGATTCTTTGTAGTTTAAGGGTTAAGCTCCTCAGAAGACAGTTTTGTGGCATTTCTAATTAGTTCTATATTTTTTGGTCATTCTCCTGAACATGGTTGACAGAGGTACCAGATGATTTCTGTTATGTGCTCCTCAGTAGTTGTTGAAGATCTTACAGTGCCCTTATCCTCATTACTCCAAATGAGGGTCACATTACTGTTTTTCTACACTAAAGATCAGTACTGTACAGCTCAACATCTTAGAAATACTTCTATCTTATTTTAATTAGAAAATTGAGGAAATTAAACATATTGAGCCTGAATCTGGTAACACAGGAGGGAACTTGAAGATAATTGGAAGAAGGTAGCAGTACAACCAAAATATTCTCATTTTAACAAATGCCAATTAAAATCAAAGACTTTTTGCTGAAAAAGAAAAGCTGAAAGATATTTTTTCTTTAAAGTGCAGCAACCTATGATTCTTTGTTAAACTTGGCTCAGTACCTAAAAGAAAAACAATCTCCAAATTAGAATAAAGGTATTTTGAACACTTAAATAAATATATTTATACTCCTCTTCAGTCTATAGATATTCAATCCCCACTTAACTAAGATAATCGTTGTGCAAATTCTTAGCACAATTTTATCTTGTGGTAACGGAAGGAAGGAAATATAAACAAAAAGAAGCTAAACCAAGAAGATCCATTAATTCCATATTAAGGCGTGTCTCCATATCTAAAGAAGAAGCTGAACATGATTGGATTGGAGTCAGGAAATTTATATCAGTGCCAAATCAATTATAGGTTGCAGGTGTTCAGAATTAATTAAAAGAAGTTGTTATAAATCAGGCATTCGTTATCTGCCATGAGTGAAGAAAAGCAGAAAAGAAAGTAAAAATAAAAAAAGTATTTTGTTTATGGTAAAATGTTGAAAAATATCAGAAAATAAATATCAGAAAGAATTTGTACTTCATTTGGCAGAGTTTTCACTCTAAAATCAAAAATCTGTTTGAAAGTCTCTTCTCAAACTACATTAAAATGTGCTTCATTTCTAGAAAAGGATTTTTACTAAGTGACTTTGTTGTATCTGATGTTTATACTTTCTGTGTTTACGATTAGAGATAATAGAGCTAACAGACATTAAAATAAGCTGAATTCTGTATTGCACAGACAGTGCAACTGCTTCAGCGCAGGTAAGTAAATATTGATTTGTACTTGAAAGTACGTAGAAAACTTATTTATATGAACAAATATTTAAGGATCCCAAATGTTAGAAACTGTATATATAATGTGATACCGTGTAAATATGTATGAATAATTTTCAGTATTATTCAATATTATTCTTCTTAAAAATATTATGTTTTGAAGAAGATTGTATTATATCAATTATATCAATCACAACAATATTGATTTGTACTTGAAAGTACGTAGAAAACTTATTTATATGAACAAATATTTAAGGATCCCAAATGTTAGAAACTGTATATATAATGTGATACCGTGTAAATATGTATGAATAATTTTCAGTATTATTCAATATTATTCTTCTTAAAAATATTATGTTTTGAAGAAGATTGTATTATATCAATTTATATCAATTATTTTGAAGAAGATAATATTATATCAATATTATTCTTCTTCAAATTTTCAATATTATTCTGTGTCCTATAAAAATCCCTACAAAACCACAGAAGTCCAACAACAAAAACAATGTGGTATGTTTTCCTAAATCTTAGAAAAAGTATTGGACAAAGTCAACTTCTACATCCACAAAGTTACAAAGACAATGAAGTTGCAACACACATGACACAAGCCACAGCAATGTTGTTTTCAGTGTAATGGGAAACTTTCCACACTAAAACTGTTGGTAAAACATATCAGTTTCCAGTATTTCAAAGATCTGTCTGACCATCCTATACATAGGAGCCTTGCTTCTTCCTTTCTCTGAAGCTAAATTTAAATTTAAAACTTAAACTGTAGCTAAAAAAAGATAAAGAAAGAGCAGATAAAATGCCAGGAAAGCAGAAGAAAAAGAACTCCAGACAAGTGCACACACTCTGCTATAAATACAGGGGGATGGAAAACATAGTATTAGGAGTGAATAAATCTGATTCTGTAAGCTTGCAGCCATGAAAGCGAAGGTCTATTTGAGTAATTGGGGCAGAAAAGTCACTACAACTTGGAATGCTCCTCAGATAGAAAGATCTTAGGTCTGTCCCAGGACTCTCTGTGGATTTATTCTCACAGAAAACTGCATTTGGTCCTGAGGTCATGAAGGTGGGATTTGTCTTCTCTCAGCTACCTAAAAGTGTTGGGTCTTGTCTAAACTACGTGTCTGGTTCTCTCTCCCTATAGTGAAGAGACAGAAATAAGCATATCGGGACAATTCACATCACTAGTCTTGGATGGGTATTTTGAGCTGAGTGCAGCACTCTGACGAGCTGTTGTTTTACTGCTTGCCAAAAGACCATACGACAGGTTAGAAAAAGAACCCATCTTCTGCTACAGCCTGGTGTGACTCAAACCCTCGGTCTCTGCTGAGAAAAGGAAGGTAAAACCTGTTTTGCCCAAAGTGGAGTGTGAGGCAATGCAATAGTCAGAGCCATGGCAGCTCCTGTGCTGACAAAGTCACATCTGCAGAGTCGTGGTGACCATTAAACTCGTGAGATTCCTGCTCAATATAGCTGTTCCTCCATGGATGCTCACCTGTACTCAGGGCAGAGCCTGACGGGGGGTGCAATCAAGAAGCTGCTGCTGCTGAATACTTGCATAAAAGACACTCAAATCTTTATGATAGGGCCACGTAACACCTGAATGAAAAGCTGGGCTAACAGTGGATAGCAACCTGAATCCACTACATTTTCTGGTTTTCATATACTTTTGGTTCTGATCCTTACTAATATTAAAATGGGGAAATGGTTTATATCTTCATCAAATGTTTAATATCTCCATCAGTGACATAGACGTTGGGATCAAGACCTGGACAAGCTTGAGGAATGGGCCTGTGTGAACCTCATGAGGTTCAGCAAGGCCAAGGGCAGGGTCCTACACCTGGGTTGGAGCAACCCCTGGTATCAGTACAGGCTGGGGGATGAAGACATTGAGAGCAGCCCTGCCCAGAAGGACTTGGGGTCCTTGTGGATGAAAAGCTGGACATGAGCCGGCAATGTGTGCTCGCAGCCCAGAACACCAACTGTGTCCTGGGCTGCATCCAAAGCAGCGTGGCCAGCAGGTCGAGGGATGTGATTCTGCCCCTCTGCTGCACTCTAGGGAGACCCCACCTGGAGTCCTGCATCCAACTCTGGAGCCCTCAGCACAGGAAGGACATGGACCTGTTGGACATGGACCAACCTGATCTCCTTCTACGACCAGGTGACCCGCCTAGTGGATGAGGGAAAGGCTGTGGACATTGTCTACCTGGACTTCAGTAAAGCCTTTGACAGCGTCTCCCACAGCATTCTCCTGGAGAAACTGGCGGCTTGTGGCTTAGACGGGTTTACTCTTCGCTGGGTGAGGAACTGGCTGGATGGCCGAGCCCAGAGAGTTGTGGTGAATGGCGTTAAATCCGGCTGGCGGCCGGTCACGAGTGGTGTTCCCCAGGGCTCGGTTCTGGGACCAGTCTTGTTCAATATCTTTATAGATGATCTGGATGAGGGAATTGAGTGCTCCCTCAGTAAGTTTGCAGATGACACCAAGCTGAGTGGGAGTGTTGATCTGCTGGAGGGTAGGAGGGCTCTGCAGAGGGATCTGGACAGGCTGGATCGATGGGCAGAGGTCAACTGTATGAGGTTTAATAAGGCCAAGTGCAGGGTCCTGCACTTCGGCCACAACAACCCCATGCAATGCTACAGGCTTGGGGAGGAGTGGCTGGAGAGCAGCCCGGCGGAAAGGGACCTGGGGGTGCTGGTTGACAGCCGGCTGAACATGAGCCAGCAGTGTGCCCAGGTGGCCAAGAAGGCCAACAGCATCCTGGCCTGTATCAGGAATAGTGTGGCCAGCAGGAGTAGGGAAGTGATTGTGCCCCTGTACTCGGCACTGGTGAGGCCGCACCTTGAATCCTGTGTTCAGTTTTGGGCCCCTCACTACAAGAAGGATGTTGAGGTGCTGGAGCGTGTCCAGAGAAGGGCAACGAAGCTGGTGAGGGGTCTGGAGCACAAGTCTTATGAGGAGCGGCTGAGGGAACTGGGGTTGTTTAGTCTGGAGAAGAGGAGGCTGAGGGGAGACCTTATCGCTCTCTACAACTACCTGAAAGGGGGTTGTGGCGATGAGGGTGTTGGTCTCTTCTCCCAAGTAACTAGTGATAGGACAAGAGGAAATGGCCTCAAGTTGCGCCAGGGGAGGTTTAGATTGGATATTAGGAAAAATTTCTTCACTGAGAGGGTGGTCAGGCATTGGAACAGGCTGCCCAGGGAGGTGGTGGAGTCGCCATCTCTGGAAGTGTTCAAAAAATGTGTGGATGTGGCGCTTCAGGACATGGTTTAGGGGACATGGTGGTTCTGGATTAATGGTTGGACTTGATGATCTTAAAGGTCCTTTCCAACCTAGTGATTCTGTGATTCTGTGATTCTGTGATTTTAGTCTAGATTGTACATTGCTCAGATGGGTATTATATCAATAAAAACTATTGTTTTTTTCTTACATCTTGTGATATTTGGTGAAATATGTTTGAGTGACAATGTTTACAAATGTAAAAGGGACACCCATCAGACTGGCCATTTAGTCCAAAATAACTGAAATGCAGAAAAGCAACAAAAGAATTTGATGGAGAGGAGAGGAGGGAAATTTGTGTTGTGCACAGGAGCAGAGGGTGAGAGAAAAAGGCACTTGAGTCAAGGAAAATGAAGTGGCACTAGCTACAACACCCCCAACGTACATCAAAGCATCTCAAGACACAGTGTGGAAACTTGATGTGTTTCTTAATCGCATGCAGGGATGGTACAGGTCTGTAAACTCCCTCTAGCTTTTGCTCTGTGATACATTACACATGCAATCCCTTCTGCCTGACAGAAGTGTCAATAAATTTATTTACCTATGTTATCCTTAAGATGAGAAAGGGTGAGAAGAAAGCATTGTTAAAAGAGATACCAGAAGCAGTAAGTCTAGTCAAGAAGCTATTAGCAATGAACTTTTGTTACTTGTGCTACAAATCAAGAGCCCAGCTTTTGAACTGACTTTTCAAGTAACTTAATTAGAAACACATACGCTTGTAAAACAAGGGGATGACAGCTGAGAATGTGAGAAATCTGTAAAAGAGGTGAGGAAGGGAAGACTAAGAACTCAACATTATAAAACACCAGGTAGTAGACAGTCTCACTGGATCGGTTTAGTGGGGACACAAAATACTAGAAACCTTGTGACCGTGGACATGACTCTGGCCAATCTGGCAGTTTGTGTACTGTAAAACATCTATGAGTTTAATTTGCTTCTAGGTTTCTGGTTTGAAAGAGGAAACGGTATATGACTCAATCCTGAGTACCGCACAGTCTGAATTACAGCCTCATTTTTCTGCTTGCTTGTTTCACACAGCTCCCATTCAAGCACCATCTGTTTCTCAGGGCATAATTTGGCCTCAGATCTCATCCACCAAATCAAAGCGTCTTATTGTTTTTTAGACACAACACACACAGAGGCAGATAGATAATAAACCTGCATTGTAGTTAAAACCTGCGCCTGAAGATTTTTAATAAAATGTTGCAGACTAAAATGACTGTTCTCATACATCACCATTAATGCGGTAAATGGCTCCCATGACCCTTTGCCTGTCTATAAATCACAAACTATGAAGATATACCAGGGCAATCAGATCAGTCAGTGGACATTTAATTAAGTGCAGTTTTTCAAGATGCTATTTATAAACAAGCAGAAGTAATTTTTTTCCTGCAGTAGAAAATTAGAGTCTAGATGAAGGTTTACAAATTAGATTAAGATATACTTTTTCTGGATTATATGTTTAACGAAGAAATGCACTTACATTATCTCACTGAAAAAGCACATACCAAATCCTACACTCTTTTATGGACAGTGTTTAGCATTTAAAGAGGATCTGACGAGAGCTTCAGAATGTGTCAGAGAAAATATTCCTATTGTTTTCATGTGTCATATTGAATATCAGTCTCAGTAATACCACTAATAATAGTTCAAAGGTTTTTAAAATGTTGTATTTGTGTCTCATGACAAGGAACGTGTCCTGGGACAAACTGTCGATGCCAACTTTTCTACATGGAAAACATAAGCTTTTCATCTTGACTTCTGGAATTTAAATAATGAATTGCATTTCTTCCACAAAGAATGAAACCTGCTTACATAAACATCATTTGTTGTACCAACTTGCATCTCCATCTGGGAACTGCATGTGCTTGAGCAGTGCCTACTACAATGGACGCTAAGACAACATTCATATCAAGTGTGTTATTTGCACATTTTTGGTATCTGAATTGTTATAAGAAAAAAAAAATATTGGGAAAGAACAAATGCAATTTTACTTGTTCCTTTCCTTTCCATTCAATTTTCTGCCTTTGTTTGGAGTATGAAAGAACCTTTTGTGAAATTTTTTACCTCAAATCAGATGTTAGTAGATGAAGTTAAAGGACTATATGTAGATCAGTCAGGTTATGTTCCGATACTTTTTGGCTAAAAACCAATGAACCCATGAAATGACAAAAAAAGGTGGCTGTTCAACAATTGTGATCCTTTAATTTTACCTGAATTCAGTTTTTCACCTTCTTTGATATTTCTCTCGTGACTTCGAATAATTTGCATTCATTGAAATACAACATTATTTTCTCTATATAGACCTGGAATAGAAATCCCCTGGGATAGTTTTAAATGCTAAAAATAATGAGCTTTGATAATATTCAGTCAGATTTTTCAGTTTCTTCCTCATGTTTTGTACTCAATCTATGATTCATTTAACAGGAAACTGGTATTTCCTACAAAATGAAAAAGGTGCCAGTTTGCAGTGCAGACTGTTCCTCATTTTGGCCTTCTCTGACGGCAGTTCTCTGCTCATGGTCAGTTTACTGCTAAGAATGTGACAAAAGCAGCAGCTTGTAATTTGTCAAGACTCCTTGAGACTTCTTTTAGTTGCTTCAGTAAGTTTAATGCCTACCCACGGAGTCCCTTGTGTAGAATTCTTCCTATTGATCAAAACCCTCCACTTGCTATGTTCAAAATCCAACTTAAGAGTACACGGATAATAATGCCACAGAGCAATCTACTGCAGAGCTCCACAGTGTTATTAAGAACCTGGGGCTTCAATACTCATTTTTTCAGTCGCACTGCTATGAGAATGGTAGCAGCTGCAGAGAAAATTCTAAACTTCTAGAATATGCATTAAAAGTGTGGCAGGTGTTTCTTTTTTTCTAGCAAGTTTTCAACATTGTACTAAAGAATATTAAGCCACAATCTAGAATAAAATGTGTCTGTCCTCAACATTTAAGGAGAAAGGAAACTGCTTTTGAATCCCAGAATCAAGAGCTTTAAAGCAGAGTACACTTTCCTGCACTTTGTGTTCACTGAAGAGCCACTTCTTTTGTTGGATGAATTATTCTTGGTCAATCTCAACATTGTCTTACCTTTTCCTCCATTTTTGCTTGAAATGTGTATTGTGGAAATGTGAATGAACACTTTGCCTTTTGCAATATTACCAATTAAATGCTTCAGTTACTTCTGTAATTAAATTGTTAATTTTGTACTATAGTGAAAGCTCAGCTAGATCAATGGGCAACAGCAATTTTGTCATGAAATATTTCCTTTTTCAGATGCTTTTAAGACACAATTAATTACATAGTTTTGATACTTTCCTCCAACTTAGGAAAGTATCTGCCTGATTTTCTTTAGGCTTCCACATAAAAGTTAATCAGAATTTTAACATAATTATCTGTGTCCAGAGCGTCCTTCCCTTCAAATCCTCCTCCAGTCTACCCTCCAGCTGTTCTCTTACCCACGTAGTTCCCAGATGATGTTGATGGGACATTCTGTCTGTCTGTCTGTAGCCTCCTTGCTGTAATAAGATCTGACCATTACTGTGCTCCTAATATGTGCAGACTGGTACTGTAAGAACTACTGGGAAACCCCAAACAGAGAGAAATTTAATTGTCAGTATTACATTTTGGTAATGCTCAAGTACTGAAAATATTAGACATGATATTTAAAAATAATAAACTTCTCAGAACTAATTTCTTTCAGTTTGATCAATTAAGGAAGTTTGTAAGCCTGAAACTGCTGCTGGAAGAATCAGATTTGATTTTGGGCAGACACCTTTGAAATATTAGCAAACAAGTGCCTCCTAAAATCATGTCACAGTTGCAGACTGTAGTGTGGATTGAATAATAAATACTAATGATGGTTAATGCAGTTATTCCTGAACATGATAGACAACTGACTCTGTTTTCAACATTTTTTTTCACTGTCTTGATCATTCCGGATACAGGACCTAGGAGCAAAGGCAACAGCTCAGTAACTTGATTACAGATGAAACCTTGGAAAGCTACTCACTGGATAAAAGACCTGAATGTAGAGAAAATTGAATTTTATTAAGTCAAAGGTGCAAAAATTATAAGGAATTTGTATCTCAAGCAAAAGGTAAAACGTACTTGTGGGAAAGGGCTCCAGAACTAAACTGGATATATAGTTTGAAAATTATCACCAAAACTGGAAAAGAGGCTATGATGGAGGGAAGAGGGAATATACAGAAAGGTAAACTATGTTTTGCTACACAGTGAAAACAAAATGATGTATTGCATAGGGAATTAAAGCAGAGAGTAAGAACAGCTGCTTGGGTCATTTGAAGGGAAGACAAAATTAAGTATACTACAGTAGTTTCTCATGCAATACCCTTAAATTCATGTTGTGTAGAATGATTCAAAGTATAAAAACTAGTGTTACTCTGAATAAAAGAGCCCTCGGAGTACAGGAAATAATACCCTAAGCTATGATTTGGCTTTTCTCAGCTGACCTCACATCACTGAGAAGTTAACCATATGTACTACTTAAGGAACACACATGGCTCTGAAGAGAGTCCATGGAAAGAAAAGCAACTGAAAGACTGGTCGTCTGGAAATGAAATCAAATGAGACATCGAGGAAAACAGAAACATCGTGTTTGTGCATTTACAAAACCGGTGAGCAGGAAAGGGAATAGGACTTCCTCTCTGCAGTCGCCTGGAGAGGAGCTACCAGCAAGGTAGAGCTACCTATTGCTAGGCCATTTGTGCAATCATTTTAAGACCAAATGTATGACAGGGTGAGAATACGATGCTACAAGTTCAAGACTTTTGAATATAGACAATATGATTTTTATGTGTTCACAAATCTGTGTGAATAGTAGTACAGTAAATGCCACATAAGTTTCATGAAAAAAAAGGCCACAATAACTCCCATCTGTGAGTTTATTTATTTTGGTAGAAAACTTTTTTTTTTTAAATTTTATGTCTATTTCCTAAAATGATACTCCATTCCTGAAAGCAAATTATCTACATTTAAAAAAAACCACAAAAATCGACACACACAAACAAAAGGTAACAGACAGATAGGGGTTAAATTAAAATGGCCTAATTACAGAATTAAAAGTTAAAAATTGAGGATATGAACAGTGTTCCCCATTTTATTACCTGACCTATGTACAGTCAGTTTTATTACAGTTCTCTACACTCTCAGGTCCTGTTGGAAATTTCTGAATAAGTTTCAACAATATGTTTATGCAGTGACAATTTATTCATTAATATTATAGGGCAAATTACATTCAACAGAACAGGAAACCCCTTGCTAAGGAATAAATGAATATTAATAAATAAGGATTCATTTACTGCTGTAGTTGCAAGTATTTCTTTTTATAGGAATTTGCATTAGACAAAATCTGGATTATACTTTCTGGTATATGCTTTTATCTGAGCATCACGTGAAAGTGCAGTTGAGCCATAACGCAGAAGTCAAACATCAAGCAGGAATCATGTCTTAAAGGAAAAAGCACATGTGCTTAAATTCAGCAGTCTGAGTTGCATGAGTCTTTTAAGCTGACATTAGAGTTTAGAAACCACTGTGTATTAATGGAATATCAAAGAGGGTGTGCAATATCCCAGAGTGGGTATTCAGTGGACAACAAAGAACTATTGTATTTGCCTTGATCCTGAAAAGGGGCATAGAATGAAAATCCCAAACAAAACACGACAACACAACTGCAATAATACTCTGTGCCTTGTGTGCAAAAGTAAGGAAGTGTTGAAAAACTGATTCAAGAGAAAATGAATCACCACTGAGGGTAATAGGGTGATAAAAACTTCAACAGATATACCTGTCTGAACGCTGCATTTAGCTCTTGAAGTACTAGGAATTTTAAGTCCCTATAAATACTACTTTTCATCTGAAGGATATTCAGTACAGAGATAAAGTATATGGTGACATTTATGGCTAATTGCCATTAAAACCAAGAATTCACCGTGAAAAACAGCATCTCTGTTGTCATATAACACAGGCAATGTAAACACAGAGGGTCTTTTACTTCCCTTGTTTTTACCTAGAAAAAAATGTAATAAGTATTATAATTCCCATTACAAGGTTGTCAGAGCAAAATCAGTGCATGGTGTGCATTGAAACAGGGATTGTTCAGAGCTTACTGACGCATGAAATCAGAATGAGGAGAAATGCTAGAACGAAGAGGGAGGCTGAGAAAGATTCGTCTGCAGCTACAGAGGTGTCAGTCATAAAGTCTGAACTGTTTAGCATAATTTCTCCTGAATCCACTTAATGTCTAAGGTAAATTAAAGGTACTTAAAATTAATAAGTAGCTTTATTTATTGGAATGTTTGCTTACAATATAAGCAATTTCAGCTTCTGAGTTGTAAAAGATTCTGTATATGTCTGCGTTACATAGCATGCTATTTTCAATACATCTGTTAGCAGCTTACAAACACATGGCTTTGGCACCTTGTTTTACTTTTCTATATTCTATGAGAATGTAGGCTGCCTTTCTTTTGTAAAGAAAACTAGAGTTCTAAATTACAGATTCTAAAAGAAGATTTTTAACATCGAAATTATATTTATTATTTAGACTATTAAAACAACCACAGTAAGGTCTGTGCTGCAGAGAAAATAGAGTCCTTCAAAGAAATATCCTGTTTTCCTCAGTTCAACGACTTTAAAATCCAAAAATGTTATTCATCAAAAGTTAAACTTTATGCAGAAAGGAAAATTTTGGGATGGGGAGGAACAACTGGACCCACAACTCAACCACAAGTGAGTCATTGATTATTAAACCCTATATGAAAAGAAAAATGCAAGGGTGATGCATGTCACTTGTTGCAGTGCAGGATTTTGAGTCTTCATGTTCTACAATCTTGTTTGGCTCTTCCACCAGCCTGCTGCAGAGCAGCCGCTACTCTGCACAAACCCCAGTCCAAGACCATATACTACCTGATGCGAATTCAAGCTTCAGGTCAAGTACTTACCAAAGGTGGTAAACCCTCTCCAGCACTGTTGTGGTTTAACCCCAGCCAGTAACTAAGCATCACGCAGTCGCTCGCTCACTCCCCCCACAGTGGGGTGGGGGACAGAATTGGAAGGGTAAAAGTGAGAAAACTCGTGGGTTGAGATAAAGACAGTTTAATAGGGAAAGCAAAAGCTGCACACGCAAGCAGAGCAAAACAAGGAATTCATTTATCACTTCTCATGGACAGGCAGGTGTTCGGCCATCTCCAGGGAAGCAGGGCTGCATCATGTGTAACGGTTAATTGGGAAAACAAGACACCGTAACTCCAAATGTGTCCCCCCTTCCTTCTTCTCCACCCCCCCCCAGCTTTATACACTGAGCATGATATTGTATGGTATGGAATATCTCTTTGGCCAGTTGAGGTCATCTGTCCTGGCTGTGTCCCCTCCCAGCTCCCCGTGCACCCTCAGCCTCCTTGCTAGCAGGCCAGCACGAGAAGCTGGACTGTCCTTGACTGCTCAGCAACAACTCAAAACATCAGCACCTTATCAACATTTTCTCATCCCAAATCCGAAACACATCCTCACACTGGCTTCTGTGAAGAAAATTAACTCTATCCCAACTGAAGCAGGACAAACACTGAGCTATTTCTCACTTTACAGTAAAGGGATTTCTTTCCTCTGTTTCCTGATGAAAGAATTGCAAAGACTTAGTTTAGCTTTCCATTTATAACACAGGGTAATTATGAAAGGTTATTTTTTTTTAACTTATCTCTTCTTTAGAAATATGCGGTGGACATAAATGAAGTGATCAGGAAAGTATTGAAAAAAAAGTAATTTGAGAGTATGTTTCTATCCCAAATGGAAAAAAAAAATACAAACAGACATTGAAAAAATCTACAGAACAAACACCATTCCCAAAGAACAGCAAACAGCGACTAGCTGTTATTGCTACAGTTTCCATCTTCTTTTGAGAGCTCTTTCTGGCATCTTCTGGTGGCTTGCTATTGCTGGTGAGGGTTGTCTTCTGGAGACTTTTGCTTCTATCAGCTAACAGGAGGTTTCCGTTGGCTGCATTTGGGTTAGGGGCAGTCTGTGCTTGTCTTCAGCAGAACGCTATCAAGAAGTGACCCGAGCACCTCTTCACCTGGTGCCTGAGGGACAGTTGTGTAACTGTCAGGCTGGAGTGCCAATAATAGAAACCTGGCAATTGTTAGTACAGCAGTGCAGGCAGCCTGTGAGACATCAGGGAGGACAGGTAGGAGATTGACAGGATCTTCTCAGAGACCCTGAAGAGACAAAAGACCGAGCTATGTGAAACAAGAAATGAGGGTCAGCTAGGGACTACACTCAAAGGAACAGTAGATGGAAACCCTCACAATGGGGAAGACTGAAAAAGCATGACTTCAGGCAACAGCAGTCTTCCTAGATCTTGATCTGTAGATCATTTACACCTGTAGGTCTGCAACTTCAGGACAGGTACAGTGCCCTGGGAGCTTTGAGGAGCAGGAAGACTCATCAGAGAAGGCATCAAAGCCAGGTGACCCTGGGCCAAGCATTTGTGTAAAGAGGAAAAGGTGGGCAATTATCACTAGTCTTCTTTGGGTGTGCATGGGGAATGAATTGGTTGCATTGTCTGTTTCAAAAGTCTGTAATCAGTGATATAAAATTCAGCTGGTGACTAGCTACTAGTTGGCGTCTTCTCACGGACTTATGGAGGGGTCACAGCTGTTTACTGGTCTTATAAATGGCCTGTACAATGGCAAGGAGTGTGCTCAGCAGGTTCATAGATGATAATGAGTTGAGTATCACCAGGTTGAGAGAAGCAATTCTTCCCCTCTATTTGGTATTTTTTCTTTTGGGATTGTATCTGGGCACCGAGTATGAGAAGGGCATTGACATTCTGGAATGAGTGGGGTGGAAACACATGACATATGAATAGAGGCGGAGAAATATTTTTTGCTTCAGCCTGGAGAAAAGGTGGCTAAGGGTACATCTTTTTTTCAGTCTATGTTCACCTATTGGAGAATACTGGGAAGACAGAGCTGGACTTGAAGATGTGTGGGATAAGAGGTAACAGAAACAAAGTAGAATATCTGACTAAATATAAGGAAAAAAATATGCTGTGAAAGTGTCCAAATACTGGACAACTTGACCAGAGACATTGTAGAATGTCTATCCATAGAGATATTAAAGACTGGAAAAAGTCCTGAGAAAACTGATGCAGTCAGTCCTATTTTGAATGCAGTTGGACTAGATGGTTTTGAGAAATCCTATCCAATCTCAGTTATTCTAGAAGAGTCGTGCCTTCCAGGAACACTGCAATGTAACAGAACAATACAAAATAGAAGAAAGAAAAGGAAAATAAAGAAAAGATCAATGACAAAAAATGATTTTTTTTATAGTAAGTTTCTACTAAGTAGCTCCTCATGGATACATGTTTTGCTTTGGACTGGTGACTATGAAAGACATGGATTTGGCATTGTTAGTAAAGGATATAGAAAAGAGGTACAAGAGAAGTAAAAGGAAACGTTAAAAAATTGCTGATTAAAAAAGGAAGTAAAAATGAAAAGATGTTTCAGAGTTGTGTGTTACCATATCAGGAAAACAGAAGTTGTTGATGAGTCAAAGAAATTTGTGGATGTTCATTTCTGTAGATAGAGGGATAAGGAACTATCAAGATAGGCTGAGATTATTTGTAGATTTCTTTGGGCTTTTTCTATTGTGGAACGTATTTTTGCACTTTTTGGAGGGGGAAGAGCTGTATTTTGATTTTTTACTAGACAAGAAACGTTGAGGAAAGACTCGTTAGTTTTTGGATTATTATAACTTTCTAGCCAAACTACAGAAAGCCTTTTCAGCTCTAAACTAAAAAAAAAATGACAAGTTAATGTTCTGTGGATGAAAGGGTTTCTTTAAAAAAACAAATATACATTATCACTAAGTATATGTCACTTGGCCTAGTCATGACAAATGAACTACACCAGAGGATGTTCTTGGGGTTATGTAGCTGCTGTACATATTGAACAGTAAAGAAAATTTTAAGAGGAAAGGGAAGATGACATGAAATTGCAAAAATACAATAAAAATATAAGATTAATAAACAGTCAAAAGTCTAAGAGAGGTTCTTTTGAATAGTGGTAGCTGTTCTTGCCAAAGAATCAGCAATCCATAGATCCAAGAATGTTGAAAGCAGTCGCTCCTACAAAAATAATAAAATAGGGGCAGTGAAAGGTCTTTCTACTCTATGGTTTGAGAACTTGGTAAAACTGAAAGGCTTACAGAAGCTGTATCAAACACTTAGCAGCTTCAGAAGCTGCATTTTCTGATTCCTTCATAATCATGCTTCTGTCATACCATATCACATTATTATTATATTGGTACGGTACCTTATCATCACTTTCCAAAAATATTAGACTATGTAATGAGGGGATTTTATGCATCGTGACCTTAAGTCACACATCTGAAAATAACACCCTTTTCTCAGAGGTCTTCCTGAGTTTTTAACTAGAAACTATAAATTTTTAATCCTTTAAGGATGTTTCAATGGCTTTAGCCCAGTTAATTTAATGACACTGTGGTAAAATTTAAATTATACATTTCCCAGCTTTACACTGATTATGTCTGCTGTGAACCCAGGCAAAGAGATAATAGGTAATGAGCATAATACAAAAAGCATATTAGTGACTGTGTACAGAGAGGACAGGTTATGGCGACAGGGGAAGAAAAAAGCATAATATTATATTAGGTCCAGTGAAATGCTATAGATATTAATGTTGGTGCCAGGTTTACTAAATATTTTTAATAGTATGATAAAAATGGCATATTAAGTAACTTGGTGGATATTACTTGTTAAATTTTAAAAACAGAAACTTTAGGAATAATTTTTAAAAATAATTTAGCGAGAGGAAAGAGTAAGGGAAGGGTGAAGTTGAGGAATGCTTGTTAAAACTCTTCACAAATACCAAGGACCTCAATTATTTGCTCTTACTAGAATATTTTCTCTTTTTTCAAGGTTAGTCTACTAAACATATGTACATTTTTAACCTTCCTGTGTGCATTACAGTTACAATTCTTTTCCCTCTGACTTTCTTTTAATTTATTTGCTGTAGTGTCAGTAGCTGTATTCAGCCACTGAAAAGAACATGAGAAATACAGGAATCTCAGAAATGTATGTAGAAAATCTGCTTCCATGGAAGTCACTAACATCAGAGTAACTTGATTTTTACTAATGTTAGTAATTTGCCATGGCAAAATTGGTGTTATACAGAATCACAGAATCATTAACATTGGGAAAGACCTTAAGATCATCAAGTCCAGCACTCAACCCAACACCCCCATGCCCACTAGACCATGTCCTGAAGTGCCATGTCTACACGTTTTTTGAACACTTCCATTGATGGTGACGCCACCACCTCCCAGGGCAGCCTGTTCCAGTGTTTGACCACTCTCTCCATCAAGAAATTTTTCCTGGTATCTAGTCTAAACCTCCCCTGGTGCAACTTGAGGCCGTTTCTTCTCATCCTATCGCTGGTTACTTGGGAGAAGAGAGCAACACCCACCTCACTGCAACCCCCACCTCACTGCAACCCCCTTTCAGGTAGTTGTAGAGAGCGATGAGGTCTCCCTTCAGCCTCCTTTCCTCCAGGCTAAACAACCCCAGTTCCACAACTGATACACAACTAGATCGTATTAGAAATAGTTTGTTTCAGAGTGTAAATGGATTTACAATTTACAAGCAGTGATGGATCTCTCGTGTTGTTGTTTTTCATAAGTATTTTGCAATTCTTGCCTGCTCGCTATCATTTTTTAAGGAGAATCACTCAATTGAATGTTCTTTTAAATTAACCCCTTGCTAAAGGAGAACATGAGATTGATAGTGATAAAGACAAGAAAAGTAACTCTTAATCAGTAATAGCATGATACTAATTGCCATATTACTTAAAGGAATACCTTGGCTTTCCTCATAGATAAATTGTTATAAAATTTTCGTGAGGAAATATTATGTCTATTTTTTTTCACAGTGAAGCAAAACTGAACCTTAACAACTGCAAAGAATGATGTTCTACAGTACTTGAAAATATGCAAAATACAAACATTGCAGATATCCCGTGTTGTGACCTAAAGTGTCTTTTTTTCTGGAGAAGATGTAGTTTCATTTGCCATATATTGCTTAGAAATACATCATTGACACTGCTGACTGGATAGTAAGTTTATGGTCATTTATGTATTGAAATCTGTTCATAGAATTAGACAGAGGCCTGAAAATCATTGATGTTGAGAGAGTAATTTTTTTTTTATCATTACTATGCAGATTAATTGTAGCTTGTTTTCTAGACTAATATAATTCCTTCTTGTTATTACTCCCATTAGAAAGCCAGTTTCCACTATACATTTTTTTCTAGATATCAAATATCTTGTTTAAGTTTTTGTATACAGTTTAATTTTCTGCAAAGCATATCTAACATTTTTAAAATATGCATAGACTTCTTTTCTGGGAGCAATCAGCATATAAATACTACAGTCTATGGATTTTCAAGGTTGACAGACTGAAGAACTTCAGAATATAATGTGAGAGAAGATGTCAAATGCATCACAAATTCCCTTTAAATTTTGAAATTTTATTAAATTTTGTAATATAGCTACAAAGATCACTAAATCATGATGTAATAGGTGATAATCTGTTGAAAAGAGAGCCTAACTAATTTAGATTTATGACGGATAAGGAAGAATATTCACTGGGAAGGTGGCTTTCTAGTGCAAAATGAATTTTAGCAGCCCATGTGTAGATGATCTTTGTGGTCTCCACACGGATTGTGGGTGCTGACCAGTAGATATAACAAAATATTGAGCATCACTTAAAATCTAGTTTAATCCTTTATGGTGCTATAACTTAAAAAATACACTCAAAGTATATGCTTGTATTTTGGAGTCTGACAAGATTTCTCAATCCAAACAAGCTGGGTTCATTTCACCAATTTCCTACAGTGCCTAGAGAATGTCTTCTGTAACATTCTGTTTCTTCCTAGTTTAAAAATAGACTTGGTGCCTACAGACTTTTAAACATTTTATTGCTGTATAGTAACATGTCACTGAGCGACAGTAATTACTATTTTTCTTGTCACTATTTCAGTGTGACTAATTCAGTGATAATGCCCAGAGATTCTGGCTGAGGTAAGATTCTCATCTGCTGCACAACTTAAACAGTGATTATTTCTCTACCATGAAAATAAATAGACATACTCTTTCCATATATTGAGGCCAGCTATCTCAAAACTGTTTCCATCCTATTAAATGCCGTTAACATTTAAAACATGGTGGCAGCACGCGGACAACCTAGCAGGAATGGCTTTTGACACACACAAACTCCCAAGATGCCGAAGGACTACATGGGGACAGCTAATTGATGCAGGCTAAAATCCAGCCCGGGACTAACTGCTTAAGAGCATAGCTGATTGCATCCCAGCGCGATCCCAGGCAACGTTACAAGGCAGTTTTTAATCTACTTGTGTTGGTCAATCACCTGCCCTAGCTGGTGTAAAACATATATCGTCAGGAAAATGTGAGACTTGCTTTGTGTGCTGTCCTGGACACTCCTCTGCTGTGAGCACCTGTCCTGGCCCATGGACAGTCAACTCCAATCTTTCCTGGGCTGCTCTGGCACATCTGTGTGACTAGATGACAAGGGCGATGATCTAGCTAAAAAATAGCCCAGGTGAAATAAAGGGGTTATTTTTTACCTCAGTCAGGTCCCTAAATCTTTTCATTGTAAAGCAAGAGGCCTGAAACGAGGGAAGGAATTTTCACAATTTAACTTTGTCACTGAAACCAGACCTGAGGCTGCACCCATAGGTACAGAAAAGTGAATCTCTTGCCTAGGGTCCACGAAGCAGGAAACATTTCAGGCATGATGGGTACTGAACTGTTTCTTTAATCATGTTGTCTGCAAGAGAACATGAGTAAAGAGTAAAAGTTTTTTAGGAGCATAGCCAAAATAATTGTGCTGTCAAAACTCATGTTGTGTAATACGATCAATTAGTAAAACAGTGCTGGTTTTGAACAAAGATCCTTTTTTGTGAAGGGATGATCTTGCCATTTGTTTTTATTACTTAGTCAAGGTTATCTTTGTTTCATTTTTCTACTTTATAACCAGATCTCTAATTCCCATTATGAGCCTGACACAGCTAAATTAGACCATGATTTATGCAAAAATTAAAAAGAAGTGACTTGCAGAACTCTCTCAGGAAGATAAGAGTTTCTGTCATGATGTTTCTCTTTCTTAATGTCCTCAGCATTTTCTCTCTCACTATTTTTTGTTCATTAAAGCGCTACTTGGGAATCTGGGGATCAGCTGGTGGCATGAAGTTAAGTGTTTAAATTCCCAAGAATTTTAGATGAAGTTTCTATTAAGGACAAATTATGCTGAAAGTCATAGTCTGAAGAGCCTTAAGCAAAGAAAAACCTTTAGGTGACTGATGACTTGTCATATTCTGCCTGTATGGTGCACAAACAGGCAGCTGTTTATAACAAGAGCAGGGAAATGAATCATAGAATTAGAATTCATGAACTGTTTGCTCAGCTGATAATTAGTTGAGTTGTGTAAGCAGATATTCAAGGCATATACAGCAGATCAAATATCTCGTGGTTGTTAGCAACTCAAAAAAGTTGAGTTCTTCAGCTTCTTCTTTTCAGCAGGACTATGGGGTGCATATATAAGATACTTACAGTTCGGTAACTGAGAAAAAAATCAAGAAATGTAATTGCATGGAAATACCAAAAAGCAAGGTCATACAGGATGGGACTCAGCTTCCTAAGTATTAGTGTCTAGTCTGTAGGTGCCTGAAGAGGTCCAAAACGTCCACATGTGCTTGATGGATACTACAGAGTAATTATGTGAGACTTGCACTCTGCTGACAAAGCAACTGGAGGCCAGGGGGGTTATTGTAGGGAACTGTACATCTGTTTTCACACAATTACATCCTATTTGAACTGAAAATGTATAAGATATGGTGGAACACTTATTCAAACATCAACCCAATGAGTGAAGAAGAGAATGTTTTTCGAAAATAATGTATATTCCAATGCACAGTTACCTAAACATACACTTCTGTATTAGAATCAAGCATTATCTCCCTAAAAAGAGTCAGTGAGTGCCTAAATATCTGTAAAGTGGTAGAAGTAACACTGTATTAAGGAGAAATAATAGTATTCTCCTGAATATCATTCCTGGGAAGAAAGACTGAGATGTTTCAGTTCAGAGAAGTCATTTAGGATCTTGTAGATAACAATTACCTTGAATATAACTGCGGAATTCATTTAGTAGTCTGAGGGAAATGCTATTTGTTAAACTAATTGGAACTCATGAGTGGCCATTTTCTTTGGATATTTAACTGTGGACACAAAGTAAATTCTTTAAACTGCTTAAGAATCTGCTCCTATAGTTGGATAAGTTCTGAAGATCTTCATTACCAGCAAAAAAATTTTGTGGTGTTTTCACCAAAAAGTGGAAGCATAATAGACTGTGCTACTGTGCTGTCTGTGTGGCTGATTACATAGATGCAGAAAAGCTTGTGCATGATACAAGTCGAGCCTGGTGCAACTTAGGGACCAATGGACAAACTGAAAATTACAGTTCAGAATAACTTTCCATCCGTTTTATACATATACTTTCTTTTGCCTTCACAGTGCACAGTTTTCAGTTTAAACAAATGTTACATGCCACAGTTAGATGGAAGTGAAATTCTTTTGTAAAGCTACCACCATGATTATGAAGAAAGCATATAATATATACCTCTGTTACATGCAATTACATGTTCATATTTAAAAACATAAGGCAACATGTACTAACCAAAGCACTTTATAAAATTGAATACAGATTTCACCTACAAACTCAAATAATTTTTTTCTTGTTTCTGCGCTGAAACACCCTTTTTCTTTTCTCCTTTAATTTCCTTTCATAGAAATTGAGCTATAAAGCCATTAAAATAGGAACTTACAATGGAAATGGTGACAGATCCTTCAATATAGTAGAGTGAAGAGTAAAACTGTAATAAGAACCTGTCAAAACTGCAAATGAAGGAGTCTGAGAGACCAGAAGAGTATAAAAATATGTCCATTTCTAAGTTTTTACACGATGGTATTTTTAAATTTAAGGGCTCTGTGTTTCCATTAATTTCATAGCAAAGTGTGACAGATGAAATGTCTAGGCGTACAGGACAACTACTTCTGAAGTTCAAAGATTTCAGTATTAACCTGAAGGTAGGCAAAAGGAATAGTCTCAGGTTTCCCTTTGTCTCTGTCGAGCAGCACTGTAGCAATCCTATATTAGTATTTGTAATGTAATCTCCCTATATGAGTTCTCTTTCTTTCTTTTCTTTCTTTTCTCTGACTTCTTTCACAGCTGCTGAATGTTAGAGAAACATAACTGAAAGAACACAAAGTAGTGCAAACTTAGGTAAAGAAAAAATTTCAGCAGCCTCATTCACTTCCTTATCTATTATGTTATACACAACTTGAAGACTTTTTCCCCTCCAGTGGATTTATTCTTTATTTAGTACCTATAGATGATGATTCTCACTTAAGTGTACTTTTTAGTGTTTTTCTGTTCTTCATAGGTCAATGTGTGGCTTGAAACTTTATATCCAAATGACTATGAAGGCAGAATTTCCTCATTAATATTTCTCCATGTTTTTAATGCCTGATAGCTTCACAAATATTAATGTCTCCTCATTTTCAGTATACACTAATTCTAGCTGTGACATTTAAAGACTGTCAGAACACTTGCTATTAATATCCAATACTTCATTGTTCAATGTACAGTTTCTACAGGCTTCTCTATGGCTGCAAATCAGTCCCAATGACCTCAAGTGAGGCACACAGTAAATGAAGAACATGTCAAGCATACAGTAACTTCACTATATGGCAATACACAGTGGGCAGGTTTTGTATGAGTAAGTGACATCTCCATTTTATGAATTTTGGTGGCCAAGCAGGTTTGGGGCCAATCTGGATGGAGAATATCATGTGTCATGGAAGAAGCATTTATACTAATTCATTATATGGCCATATTTATTATAGATCAGAGTCTCCCAGCTGATTAACACACTGATCAACTGATACGCACACTGATGGTAGGGAGTAAGCAGAGCCAGACTCTTCTCAGTGGTGCCCAGTGACAGGACAAGACACAATGGGCACAAACTGAAATACAGGCAATTGCATTTAAACATCAATTACATTTAAACATAAGAATATCTTTATCTTTTATTGTAGGGGTCATTAACTGGAATAGGAACAAGTTTCCCAGATAAGATACAGCATCTCCATCCTTGGAGATACTCAAAACCTGACTGGACGTGACCTTGAGCAACCTGTTCTAGTTGACCTTGCTCTGATCAAGGGAGGTTGGACCAGGTGATACCCAGAGGTCCTTGCCTCTCTCAGCTGTTCTGTGATTCCTTGATATCATTTGGAAAAAATGGAATAAAAAGGTTTTACCCATTTGTAATCAATAAAAAAACCACCATGATGTCCACTGCAGGAACAGGAATGTTGAAGTTTGTGTCCTGGCCAAACCCAGGCCAGGCTGCTGCATCCAAAAGATCTAAAATTCCTGCTGCTGCTTAACTAGCAAAAGGTTTCTTCATCTTATCTCCAGAGCTCCTTCAAACAGAAGTGGAATTCAGGAAACTAATTGCTCCATAGGAAAAGTGTCTGAATTGAAGTGGCAGATGGGGTATTTTTACCATTTATTTTCCTCACAGAAATACTTAATATATTTAGGTCCTCAGGCAAAGTTAACCTTGCACCCGGTCCTTGCAATGGCCACAGAGAGACTGGCACTGTTGTTCGCTCATGGTGATCTATTGTGATTCTGACCTTCAGAGACTGTTAATGTTTTTATGCAAAGCTTGTTCTGTCATGTGAAGGAGAAAGCTTAGACTGAGTTGTATGGAAAGGGAGCAGTCAATAAAAGCAGTACTACCAATACATACACATATGTTTAGGCACCACTGTATTTAGAATTTTTTTAGTTTAAATATTAATCTGCACACAAATTGAGATATACAAGAAACATCAATAATATAGGCATTATTATTTGAAAAGCTTCAAAAGGAAAAGGAACAAAAGCAAAATAAAACAGCACAAAATTGGCACTGTAAAAATCCTACTTCCTCAGTTACCCATTTGTTGATTAAATTGTGCTATTTTTTTTTAATTTGTTGGTGGTCTGAATGGAGAAGAAGAAATAGGGACTGAATAGAACTCTTTGCACTGCTAGAGTGCTTTTGGATGATTTTATTTTAACTATAATTAATGGATATATAATGGAAATAATGAGTTAGAGTGAAAATTCAATATGTTTAATGAGAAGTATATTTTAGATGTAGGAGAAAGAACTAAAACAGATGAACAAAGATTTATAATGCTTTTTAATACCTATGACTCCTCAAACATACCTGTTTAAACAGCAGCTGTAGTCACTACTACAGAGCAATCTGTACAAGAAAGGCAGGTGACTTTAAGAAAGTGATGAAACAGAGATTACAGTTCATAGAGTAATGGCTGATGAAAATTTGTGCAGTAGTAAGTCATTAGAAAATACCTGTAATTTATAGAAGCCTGAACACAGGAACTGAATTTACGGTAAATGCTTGTCCATAATTTAATCATTGACTTTTATCAACATTACTCATGATTTATATTAATATAACTGACAGCAGATTCCTCTATTTTACTGTGTCTTCTAAAGTTTACTATCTGCCTAAAATAATGTTTTTAAATATAATTTTTGTTGTTTTTTTTAATCTTGATACATAGGTTTAAAAAAATTTTTAGTTAGAAACAGTTTCCTGACTGGCTTTCTGATCTGAATAGTCTGGGTCTGTGTCTTGTTTAGAAGTTGATGCTAAAATAGTAAATGAGGGTTTGATTACAGATTAGGAAGTATCTGACTGGAATATTTCACAAACTTCACAAAAATGTTTGTTGATCACTGTACCCTTGCACAAGGGGCCAATTCTTTCTACTTAGGACCTAAATAAAAGTTTCAACCAAACATTTTATTAAAAGTCAAAGCATAAACTTATTTTTTTCAGACTTGGATCACAATATAATCCACTTCACTATAAAACCAAAACTACTTATGAACTGAAAGATTCAAAAGTTTTTACAAAATTCTTATGGACTAGAAAACTCAATGTTCAAATCAATAACCAGAATACACACTATCACAGGCTGCTGTGACACAGTCATCTATCCTATGAGACAGCAGTGCCCAGAGTCAAGCGCTTAGTAAAAATAGTTAATTTTCATTATTGTGAAATGACTAATGAAAATACGCAGCTTAAATGTGTTTATCTACCTACACAACTTCCATTGATGATGTGTTCAGGTGTGTTCTAGTTCCAAGGCAGAAGTATAAGTATAGCTTTTTTTTCACCCCTCCTCTTAACTTTTAGGTGAAAATGCTGAGGAACTTACACTTGTTTGAATGTATTAATGACTCACTGAGATAATGATATATGAAAGAGATTTGAATTTCACACGTAGTTCCAGTCAAATGCTTATAGTGATCATTAAATGTCCTGTATTAGTAAACTTCACAGATTACACCCTGTTCTTTGGAATTTTTAATCTTCTGCATAGTAGGTGTCCAATACCATACATTGTATTCCATTAAAATATAGCTTTGGCAGCAGGTCTTGATCTTTACATCTGGTTAATAGAATGAATCGTGGATACTCTGGAATCACTATTAAATAAGTATGTTTCTATAAGAGTACTTTCATCAAATTTAAAACATTTATGAGATAGTAACACTCAGACCGGTACATTTTGTCAGCAAATAGTTGTGAATATCCTACTTTTTTTGCTCTATCTTATAGACTTGTCACTCATTCAGAACCCAGTTCAAAAGAGCTGTTACAATATACAGATTCTTTCCAAGTGGAATCAAATGATCTGACTTCTCAGAATAATAATTTCTTGCCAGGGAGAGCAAACCTAGCATAGATAGACTGTGAATATGAAGACCTTGAGTTGGATAATTTGTTCAAAGGTGAAAACAGACCAAGAGATGGAGTTCATGAAGACTCTTTCCACAGTTATGTTGCCAAGTGAGTGGCTTTAGCCTTTTGAATGAATCTGAAATATTTGAGGCTTTCAGACTGCATTAAATACCAGGAGATAGAGTCAAGGTCTGATTGCAGTGAGACTTGTACACAGCCACGAGTGCCACAGGAACAGCATCAGCTTTCTCAGTTACAAATGGAAATGTCACTTGGGGTATTTCTGTCAACCAGCTTTTGGTTGTATGAACACCTAAGGAGGCAACACAGCTTGGAAGAGATGGACTAGATCATAGCAGACACACTAGTCAAATGGGATTTCTTCTTCTCCGTTGAGGGGAAGGTCTCTTTTGTATTGAGACTTTTCTAACAGATGTGGCTAAATGGAGCAAGTTCCTTTTCTGGGCTGGCAGACTTGGCAAAAATAAAACACAACATGCACTTGGTACAAGCACTCTAGAAGAGGAATAAACTGTGGCAGAAAAGAAAAAAAAATATGTTCTGCTGTCCTATCCTTGCCCTTCTGTATTATTTAAACAGAGTGATTTTTTTTTTTAAATCTTTGATGGTTTAACACTCTATGCAAATTCATCACTTGGCAGTTCCTAGTTGTTTTTTGCTGGAAATTTTATCAGTAATCTATGAAGAAAGCCCATTTTTAAAGTATATAGATGTGTTTATCATGTAAGATTATTCCTTTTTTAAAATGTTTTATGCAGTTGCCTTCCAATGGTTCCTTCTCAGAGTGCCCAAAACGTGGAAACACACATACTACCTCCATTGATTTACATTTCCTTTCACAAAATCATGATAGGCTTCCTCTTCTCCTCTTCAAACAGACTCTATTAGGGGAACTAAGGGAACTGAGTTCCCTTTAAAAATATATTCCTCTCACTCCCACCCCTCTATAAACAGTAGATGCAGGAGAACTGCTCTGAATGACACAGGGTACTCCCTGAACAGCTGACTAAAAATTAAGTTGAATGCAACCCAAGCCTTTCAAAGATTGCAAATAGTTCAACCAGCTTTTTATCTTCCATGTTTCTTCATTTCCTTTTCCAGCCTCTGTCAAAATAAGCAAGTATCAAAAGCTGCAAATACCAAAAATGTAGCTCCAGATCTTATTTAGGAGATTTAAACCTCAGAGTTAGGCTATGTTTGGTTAGGCATCAAATAATTACCAAAATGCTTTATTCGTCTTGGATTAAAATGTGATTTACATGTGGTGTTTAGAGAAACCATAGTGACTTTTGTGGAGAAGAGAGGAAAAGATCATGTGGTGAAAACATTTAACTGTGTAGCTACAGCATAAGGCATCAGTCTCAGAATATTTGTTCTTTGTAATATCATTCTGTCATATCTTGTCAATATGTACTATATAACTCATATCCATTACTAAAATGTTGTATATAATGCTTTCAGTCTGCTCTCTGCCCCCAAAAGAGCCAATATGGCATGAAAAGTAACCCATTTTTCCTTCTCAGAAAAAACAAATGGCATGAGATGAAAATAAAATAAAACTCACCTGAATGAAACGGTTTTTGCAGCTAACGAGGACAGATGCGCTCTACTGCTTTCATCAGTATTGCACAAATGAACAAAAGGGTCTTGCTTTTATCTTTTTGACTAATGCCATACAAGTCAGTTGAAGTGGTTCATTCAAATACATTACCAGAAAGAAGATAAGATTGCTCTGTGTACTTCAAGACCATATGCAGGGTGGCAAAACTGTTCTACTGTACAGACGTGCAATCTTGTGAAGTGCAATTACAGCTGGCTTTTAACTTGCAGTGCTCAAACTATGCTTAACATACAGAGCTGGACAGAACTTATCTAATCAACAATATTCTGTTAAACAGATATGCTGCTGAGTACAGAAGTTACTTGTGTAATTAAATCCTATAATGGAATCGTATTTTTCTTCTCTGAATCATTTTAAAGCCATTCTTAGACAGACTTCCATTGTGATCAAGCTGCAAATCTTCCTTATTATAAAATTATTTCAAATTAATAAGCACACTTGATATTTTATGTGGTCTTGACTACTTCAGCCTCTACGCTTTTAATACCCTCATACACTAAATTTGTAGTATCGCTACAGTGCAACTTAAGGATTTTTGAAATGAGTAACAGAAAATAGAGAAAAAAACAAAATAACAACTTTATCTGTTTGCATCTCTGAACAATTTTAAGATTTTTCATTTCAATACTGTAGAAACAATGAAGTCACTAGTGTCAGACAAATCAGCTTGACGAAATAATTATGCCATACCCGTGCTAACATATGCATGTTCTTGTCACTTGCTGTATTTTAATATCACATCACAGAATCAAACATGCAAAAACAATATTTAGTTTACCGAACAGGCTTCTGACCTCTTACTTTCCCTTAGCGCTTTGTCTCCTTTCTTCCAAGTGATAGTTGGCTTTGGGGAGGCTTGTGGCTTGCACTCAATGACAACTTCTTGGCCCTTGGTAATAGTTATTGTTTTCCTCATTTGATTTAGTGGGAAAGTGGGAGCTGAAGCTGTTAAAAAGAAGTATGTTAACTCTACAGAGAACAATCACAGCTTCCTGTTTCATTACATTCTAATAGAAAATTAGAATAATAGATTTGGTTTTGGGGATAGAAACACTGGTTTTAGCTTTGAAATTATTACACCACAGATTAGATGGTATTTTAGAAAATATTTGAAACCATGAGCAAAGACTAGATGACAGGTCTATAACTTAATCCAGTTATGAACTAGTGAGATGTCCTTCACATCAGCATACAAAAGTAAGATTGCTTGTAAAATTCAACATCTTTAGAAATTAGGTATTACAGTTGGTTTAGTGGTGTAGCACCTTTTTGAAAATTTTTTTGATTTATAGATAACTTGTTAGTAGCAACTAGTTTAAAAGGAAAAGAAGTTTAAATTCCACAACTATCCAAAATGCACTCTCTAGAGTTAATTCTCACAAAAAGTATTACCGTTAGAGAAATTTTATTGCTTTCCCTTTTTATATTTGTCTGAATAGCAGAAATTGAAAAGTTAACACTTCTTAATAGAAGATATTTAATCATGTCTCGTTCTTAGTATTTCACTTTTTAGCTAAGGTAACAAATGTATCACAAAATGACATTATTTACTGTAATTTCACACCAAGAAATGACAGTTGTTCTCAAGTAATATAATTTGTTTGTGTTTTTCTTAAACTGGTTTTGCAAAACCAAAGCCCCCTCTGCAACTATCTCTGCTACACATATAGGAACTATTACACTCCATTGCCTCTAATATGTGGGGATTTCCTGCCATTATTTTGCGTAATTTTCACACCAGAGCTATTTATATGGACAATTTATTCTGTTCTTTTCCCTTTAATAATCCAGAAAATTAAACACAACTGCTTCTTTAATGCAACATTATGGTTAAAATTTAACAGGGGTACAATTTCACAAGTGAGAAAATGAAAGGCTGGTTTTACTGCAGCAACGTATAATGGCCATTTCCAATACTGGAGTATATGAAAGAAGTGTACAACTACCTGATATAATAGGTATATTATAATACCTATTTTATAATAGATATAAAAAATAGAGCAAGAGAACATTGGAACCAACAGGGATCTCTCTGCTGACTGAATCACAAATGACAAGGGAAAGTGATGGAGAGCAACCACTGACTGTGGGCTTTAATTTATGGCTAGACAGAAATATTTTGAAGAGTTATCAATAAAATTCTAATGTTGGCCAGCTAGGAAACAGTAGAAAAGAACTAGATAGAATATTCTTCAGAAGAACCAAATCTTAGCTCAAATGTAGTATATTATTTCAGTAACTTCAGCTTTATTATTCATTTGACTGGGAGTTTACAAGAATGATTCTCAGGTGCAGGTTTTGAAATTTGCAGGGTCTGAGCAGTTCAGAGACCTCTAATCTCTGACATGGCCACTGAATTACTTTGACAGACACCTGTCTTCCGGCTATACCATACTCTAATAAAGCTCATGAGACTCTTACCAGTCTCACTTAAGGCCGTGGAACTCGTCTTACCACTGTTCTCCCATTGTGTGTTACCACAGTTTGCTTTAAGGAAAACTTGAGTGTTGGAAAAACATGCTTCAAGTTTTTCTTCATTAACTCCCCATTCAACTTTTGAATGGTGAAATTTTTATTGTATTTCCAGGTAACACTATGTAGTATATTTGCTTTAATAGGGATGATATTAGCTTAAGTATGTAGCTTCCAGTATTCAATTAGTTCTGGTGACTTCATAGGACATTTTTGCACCTTTAAAACTAAGTTCATGCTTAATTACCTTTGAATAATGGCCTTGGTAGGAATAATAATGTAATTTTTAAAAGAGACTAAAATATATTTGCTTTCTCTAAGTTTCGTTTCCTGCACTTATTTTTGAGGGAGTAAAAAACATTTTTCCATTTATTTGAACTGAAATAGATTTGTATGAGAAATAGTCACAAAATGTAACTGAGTCAGTAATTTATGAAAGAAAATTTTAAGTTAACAGAAGGACCTGTGCTCTTTTAGGCAACAAAGGACCCACTCACACATAAATAAGAAGAATAAAAAGGAACCCACTTTTATCTGCTTTGCTAAGTTTGGACAGGCAGAAACTGCTCCTTATCATAACCGACCAAAACCAAATGTAATTATCAAAGGGAAAAAAAGGAACAGTCTGTTCTTTTTCAATAACACTCACCTAAAATCTTCAGCTCAGCACTGGCATAAATGGTGCCGTACTTATTTTCTGCTAAGCACTGATACATTCCAGCATCTGAGAGATTCACACTGTGGATCATCAGAACACCATTAACCATCTCAATCCTGCTCTGTAATGGAATAAAAAAAAAAAAAAATCTATAAAATGAAACAGGCACTGGGAATTTGCTGTAGTATTAGCTTAAGGCAAAGGGAGAAAAGACATTATTAAACTAAAATAAAACTGAGCAACAAATTTCCTCGGGCTTACTTTTTTCTTGTTATATAAGGAATGACAAAAATAAAGCAGATGGGGGAGGGCAGAAAAAACTCCAAAAATATTTAAAGGTAAATATTTTTCCGTGCAGGTTCACTGTCTCCAAGGGCTTGCTATTGTCTGTTTGCTTGTTTGTCTGTATTACCCTTACATGATTTTCCAAACCAGTTCATCCTGGGAACTTTAATGAAGCAAGAAGTCAGCTGTGGGTGTAACATATCTGATCATCTTCACATTCTAGCAAATGTTTGGTTTCAGTCATGATACTATTCTCATAAAAGTAGATATAAAAGATTGCTTGTGTGAGTAAAAGTGTAAATGTCTAATCACCTTCATCATTAGTGCAAATTCTTTATTTGAAAGGTCCACTAGCAAAAAATAATTACCACAGCTGGAAGAGAAGGGGCATTAATAGTTATTTATGGAAATGTGTAATTCATGGAGCTGTATGATGAATAAGTTGAACTGCTATAAAACATCTCTAGGTTTCATTATTACAGTTGTAGGTTTAATTAAAAATGGATAAAGAATAAAGTGTTTGGGAATGCAGAGGAAACTGTAAAAAACGTTCTCTCTGTTGGAAGCCCCCAGTTTACACTGAAATTTAATTTGAAATTTCAGAGCCTGGTTCAACTAATGGATTGGAAAATCAGAAAACCAAAATGTACAAATGTGTAAGTTGCTTCAATTTCAGGACTAATAGCTCCATCTAAAAAGGCAGAAATGGATAAAGTAAAGGCATATAACCTTATTTCAATGCCTCACAGCTTCAAAAGTAAACTGTGTTTATGTTTCCTTTCTCATTGTTTGCATAATCAGTTGACGTTCACAGATAAAAGCAACATTCACTGAAAAGGAAGATATTACATCTTTTATATTCATAAATACATTCTGTGAATTAATTTACAACTGGAGACATTTTCTCCCAAATTTGGACAGCTTTATTTTAATCTGGAAAAATGCATGAAATAAATGTACAAAACTTTTCTTTGTTTTAAATAATTTGAGACTATAAAAATAGAAAGGTGCTAGGCGAAAACCCACATGGTGTGGACTGATGTGCTGATGATTCAGTGAAAGAAACAGAAAAAAGTGAAGTAGAAGGCAGGCCATGCCATGAGTGGTCTTTTAAAAGGAAAAGAGAACTTTATCTAGATCTAATTCTAAAATATATGGGGTGACTGTAGTTAAAGACTTTACATTCTAGGAGTCTTACATGGAGCATTTTAATGGTCTTGATGGTGAGTCCTGTTACTTGAAGAGAATTATTAGAGTTGAAAAATGATGAAAAAATAATAGTCATTGGTATCTCTTATATTAGCCTGCTAGTGTTTTGAAGAGTATGATTATATACAAACAAAATGTGGTAAATAACATAACATAACATTGAGAGAAATATGAAGGAATCTGATTCAGCAAATACAACACTTCTCTGAGTTGTTACTATCTTTTTATACAGAAAAAAAATACAAATAGCATAATACCACTATCAAAAAAAAAAAAATTTAAACATACTGGAGATTGCTTATATGTACATTATAGTGCAATGGCAGATGCTGTTGCAGACACAGCACAGCACAGAAGGTCCCGTCTCCCAGATATTTCTGAACTACAGAGAATTACTGATGAATGCAATTTTACCTTGCTTGAGGTGGTTCAGAGTGGACACGCATAGAAAGCCTGTCTATACTAACACTTAAGAAACTAACACAGAAAACAGTCATTTCTGAAGTACTTTTCAGTACTTTAACTAACTTTATCTGAATGAAAGGAGAAACATGCAACATACTGGTGACTCCTTGTCTAATGTACCTGTGGCCAGACAGGAACTCCATTCTTCAGCCAATGATACGTGGGCCTTGGCTTTCCAGTGGCTTTACATTCCCATCGGAGCTGATCTCCACTGTCTAATTGAGTATCATTAAGTTTCTCCACCCAATGTGGATAGGCTGCAAGAAAAAAATGCTATGCTATATACGAAGTAAATAAACTGGTAAGTCTTTAGCTGATGTGCAAAGACTATTCAGTTAAAGATCTTAAATTACGGCCTTTACAAAGCTTAGCTTACTCTCAGAAAGAAACACATTTAAACAACCAACCAAAACCAAAAGAGAAAGTAATAAAATTAACAAAACTCTGTAACTTTAAAGGAAATTCTGTAAGGGCACCAGGTGGTGAGCAGTATCATGACCAGGAACAGAAATCTGCCTGATTAAATAAAATCTAATGGATTAAATTACAGTACTATATATTTATGCATTCATTATTACTGAATTTAAGAACATTTGCTTGGTAGTCACAATAGAATATTTAGCAACTTTTCAAGACCTACATTATTTAAATTTTGGTAAGGAAGTCAATCACCATAGACCCTGTTTGATATTGTTTTCTCGGTTCTATAAGGAATCATGATTTATTCAGCTCAGAATGACTGGGCATTTGGTAACATATTTTTATTAAAGTGTCTTGAGTTTAATTCATATTTCAAGGGAGAAAATGCTTTTAATGTTTTTAAACACAAAACCTATGAGATTTCCAGCGTTCATTGGGAACATAAATTTCACAATATGTCAATGTTAAAACAGGTTTTTAAATGTAGGCAGTTGTTAGGTGTATATGTGATCATCAGTACCTAAATTTCATGTAATAATCTCTTAAAAAACAGGGAATATTTTTTGCAGAGAAACAGATCTTTAATGCAGCGGTCAATCAGATAGCTATACATAGGATCTTATAGTTTGGGAAGCTTTGTATGACTCAGTGAGGAACTAAGCATTCATATACAGAAATAAAAATGTGTGCATAAAAGCCAGCTTTTGGGTTTTCATACTGTAGGCATATCAGTTTATACAGCAAAGAGGATGATAGATGGAACTAATTAACTTAATGATATTGAATGCTGGGATTTTTTTTCCAAAGAGTAGTGAATAAGTAGCTAAAAGACGTTCCTTGCTAAAGGAATGTAAAATTCTTCTGCTTGGTATGAATATAAGTCCAGATCTGTCACAAGAAAGTTTCTGCTTCAAATGTCACATAACTGATAATGTACTTAAACATGGGGAACAGAGTTTAAAAATAAATCTTTGACTCTAGCTGGCATTTGACAGGTCACCAATCAAAGACGTGAGAAGATATGAAAAGGGATGACAGGTGACTAACTTCTTCTAGCTTACATCTCGTGCATGGATGATAAAGAAAGAGAATGAGTTGTCTATCATTCCTAAGCAGAGAATAGTTTGCTTCAGAGTCCCTGACCAGACAGTTGTCAGAAGCTGGAAACATATCAGAAAAAGAGTCACTCACTTCCCTTTTAGTAGAGGAAAACAGAGATAAGATTGACCCAACCTCACGCCCAAACCCAAGACCAAAAACATCTGCTCACTTATTCTTCTTATTACAGTCAGGGCAATGCATGACATGTTCCCTATGTGCTCCACTGTGCTGAATCACTTGCTTCTTAAGTTATATCAAAGACTCTCATGAAATCCTCAGAAGCAGTTTGTGGGAGTCCCTGCTCACTTGTTGTCTAACAATTGTCCTAAAAATATAGTTCGATTGCATTGTGTAATTGATGCTGTTGTTTTCTTTTCAAGTGTTTTGGTATGCACAAAGGAAGCATGCTGAGAAGCAGTTGTTTCCTTTGAAAATGAGTACACTAATATGATTTTGGAAGATGTGACAGTTAAACGTAACTAAAAATCCATAAAAGTTAGCCAGCGGTGCCATAAAATCATGCAGTTTCAAAGAGGTTCTACAATGTTCCTATTTATATTTCATTCTATTTATTATTACGCTTTTCTGAAAATTCTATTATATGACCCAAAGCATATTTAGTCTGATTTTACTATGTTGAATTTGATCTCATCATGTTGGATGATGCACCTGTTGGAGCAGATCCAGAGGAGGGGCACTAAATGGGCAGAGGACTGGAACACCCCTCCTATGAAGCCCTGCTGAGAGAGTTGGGCTTGTTCAGCCTGGAGAAGAGAAAGGTCTGGGGAGACCTTATTGCAGCCTTCTAGTACTTGAAAGGTGCTTATAAGAATGATGGGGATAGACTTTTTAGCAAGGCCTGTAGCAATAGGACAACGGTTTTACAGTAAAAGAGGGTAGATTTCAACAAGATCTAAGGAAGAAATTTTTCCCACTGAGGGTGGTGAAACTGGCACAGGTTGCCCAGAGAGGTGGTAGACACTCCATCCCTGAAACATTTAAGGTCACGTTGGATGGGGCTCTGAGCAAGCTGATCTAGCTGAAGATGTCCCTGGTCATTGCAGGGGGGGTTGGACTAGATGACCTTTAAAGGTCCCTTCCAACCCAAACTATTCTATGATTCTATGATTCTATGATTCTAGGAACCAGAGCATTCAGAATTAGAGTGTGCACCTGTTTACACTGAAATAAAACTGTCTCCCCAAGCCTGGCTGCAGAGGTGTTCTCCTCCGTACACAACTGCCATTTCCTACCCTTTGTCTGTGGCTGTCTTGACAGCATAGTCATGGCACGGGTTTCCCTCTGTAACCACAAACCTGCAAATCACAGTCGCACAATCGATTGGTATTAAGGACCTTTTTCCTTTAGTTGGGGTATTTCTACCCTACATTTTCTCCTCATAATCTAAATGGCTTTTGGATCCATAATTTTCGAGCTGTTGGACTCGCCATAAGCCAAGGCAATGACTCAGATTCCTACCCCTTTGAGAACAAGGTAGCAAAGCAATAGGTACATGTACCAGGAATAGAGCTAAATGCATGATTGAGAGAAATATTTTCATCACTTTTCGGCTTCCTTTCCTCTATGTACTCCTTTGCCACAGAGAGTTCCCTCTCTGATCACTAGCAAGGGTCACTCTCCATAATATCAAAATACTTGTTCTTAAACCCTGTCAACAATTAAAAAAGTGAAGTGTTTAATTGGATGTACAACTTCTGACTCAGTGCGTTGTGGGTTTTTTTAACACAAATGTGTTAACAACCTCCTGATATATATGTGGGCAATGAAAACTTCATTCCATAATTGCACTTAGTTTTAGTTAGAAAATGCAAATTCTAAGAAGCATTTAAACAGAATTCAAAATTAACAAGATCTGCTTTCTTTTCTTAAATGTAACATTCATCTTGCAGAAAAATGGGCGTTTGCCTGGTATTTAGCTGTCTGTTGAAGAATTTTGGGGTGAATGTAAGAATAGAAGGATGTGTTTTACTATTCAGTAGTCTTTATGGATATTGTGCCATAGCTTTATGCAGTGCTCCTGAGATTTTAAAATCACCATTCAATCTCTGATTTATTTTATGCTGCATTTCTGCACCTGTTTATTCAACGATGTCAAAATGTTTTACAAACACAAATTGGCAATAAATCTGCAAGCTTACAGGCCAGTTTTTATATCCTTTGTGCAAAATGAAATTCAGATGCAGAAAACTCAGCCTACTTTATTAAATTATTAAGCAACTTTTTGACTGAAAGAAAATTAAGGGCAAAGTTTTGCATAGACAAATGACTCTGGATAGTATCCTAAAATGTGAATGAGTACAGAGTTCAGGGTGAAAAAAAAAATTTCTGGACACAAGGCCAACTGGGAGGTATATAGTAGAAAAATAGGTAGCTATCAGAGTGAGAAAGATAAGGTAGCAAATTTAAACTGAAGGTGCAATTCTGACCACAAAATTCTCTTCCTCTCTATCTACTTTTACTGCATGGGGCTAAACCATAGTGGCACCAGTAGATTTTCTTCCATACAGTTTTTATAAGGAAATCATTTAAATGGTTTTTAAAATCAGGATGCTCCTTTACACTGCCTTACAGAATATTCCCACCCTCAGCTGCTTGTTCCATGCCTGTGTTATGGCCAAATTCACCCCCTGCTTTGGCAGCAGTGCTGCTTGTGGGGCACTCCTGTGAGCAGAATCAGGGAACTGATCCAGTGTATTGGGTTTGCGTGGCAAAGTTTTGGTAGCAGGGGGGTGCAGGGGTGGCTTCTGTGAGAAGCTGCTAGAAGCTTCCCCTGTGTCCGACAGGGCCAATGCAGCCGGACACAAGATGGACCCACCACTGGCCAAGGCGGAGCCCGTCAGTGACAGTGGCAGCACCTCTGGGGGAACTGAGCTAAGAAGGGGGGAAAAAACAGTGCAATGGCAACTGCAGTCAGAAGAGAGGAGTGAGACTATGTGAGAAGAGCAGCCCTGCGCCCCCCAGCCCAGAGCAGGAGGGGCAGGAGGGCTCCAGGCGCCGGGGCAGAGGGTCCCCGGCAGCCCCTGGGGAAGCCCACGGGGAGGCCGGCTGTGCCCCTGCGGCCATGGAGCTCCACGGGGGAGCAGATCTGCACCCGCACCCGGGGAGGGCCCCACGCCGGAGCAGGGGGATGCCCGAAGGAGGCCGTGACCCCGTGGGAAGCCCGCGCTGGGGCCGGCTCCTGGCAGGGCCTGTGGCCCCGTGGGGAGAGAGAGGAGCCCCGGCTGGAGCAGGTTTGCTGGCAGGACCTGGGACCCCGCGGGAGCCAGGCTGGAGCAGCCTGTTCCTGAAGGATGGCACCCGTGGGGGGACCCAGGCTGGAGCAGCCTTTCCTGAAGGACGGCACCCGTGGGGGGCCCAGGCTGGAGCAGCTTGTGAAGAACTGCAGCCCGTGGGAAGGACTCACGCTGGAGAAGTCCGTGGAGGACTGTCTGCCATGGGAGGGACCCCAGGCTGGAGCAGGGCAGAGGGTGAGGAGTCCTTCCCCTGAGGACGAAGGAGCGGCAGAGACCAGGTGTGATGAACTGACCACAACTGACCACAACCCCCATTCCCCGTCCCCCTGCACCGCTCGGGGGGAGGAGGGAGAGAAATGGGGAGTGAAGTTGAGCCCGGGAAGAAGGACAGGTGGGAGGAAGGGGTTTTAGGATTTGGTTTTAGTTCTCATTATCTTACTCTGATTTTGACTGGCAATAAATTGAACTAATTTCCCCTAGCTGAATCTGTTTTTTCTGCGACAGTAATTAGTGAATGATCTCTCCTTGTCCTTACCTCTACCCACGAGTTTTTCATTATACTTTCCTGTGTCCAGCTGAGGAGGGGAGTGATAGAGAGGCTTTGGTGGGCACCTGGCATCCAGCCAAGGTCAACTCACAACACCCTGCTAAAAGAAAAATGGGCAAAAAAGTCTTTTTTGTGGTCTGCTTCACATCACCACCCTCTGCTGAACTGGCACTAGTGAGCAGGTAACCCAGAGGTTCAGAGTGCGAGAGGAGCAGGAATTGCACAAACCAGCGCTTACCATTGGGAAAATGTTGCTAGCCAGGATTTGTGGAGGAACTGTCATTACAAAAGGTTAATGGCAAATTTCTCCACCCAAATTTTAATTTTTGTGCTCTCTTCTCTTAACCAATTTGAGCTTCAATAAAATTTCATGGAACTTTACAGGATGAGCAGAAGTAGGGGAAAGATCACACCTCTCAAAATAGGTTGCAGTGCATATCAGGATGTCTTGCATTATCAAAATTAAGTTTTTAATGCGTTTGTTACTTCTACAGATGAATTTCTACTAAGTGCTGAGACTGCAACAATCTTGAAATTGTCAGTATCCAAAATACCACTTTCTGAACAACATCCGAAGTGCCAGCTGCATCAGGCAGTCACGGTATATCTGGATTGCAGCATCAGGTAAGAAATGAAAAATCACTAGTTTGTGATTAAATGTGACCAGGCAGGCAGACTGGGTGTCCTGGGCTCTCTCCAAAATACTCTGTGGTGACCCAGATCAGATGCAACTGACAAAATGAAGAAGATTCAAACAGACAGCAAGTGAGTTCCTACAGAGATATGTAAATTGTGAGACCGCAGTATGACACAGCTGATCCTACAGCAAGCTCTGAAATTCTACAAGAAACCTCTGGTAAGGAATGATGGCCTACATTTGAATTTCTGAGCCAAAATAATCATCGTCTCCTGGAGGAATAAGATGTCAGCGAAAAGACGATGATCTTAAAGGTAAATAATTCATATTGACTGTTGTTACGAATAAGAGGTACAGGGGGAAATGCTGTTCCAAGTGACACCCCCAAATCCTGCCATATCAGCTGTCAGCAAAGGAAACTGAGAATTTTGTAAAGTAACATTTGGCTAAACTTTGTGCTCCTAAAAACCTTCTGACCCAAACACCTGGGGTAGGGTTTGGGTGGAAACCCCTGGAAAGGGTTGTCAAGGTTTGTAGGCAAGTGAGACACTAATGCTGTCTTCAGGAGCACTGAAGGCTGCGAGGGGATCAGTGGGGAGTATTTCATCTGAGGCCAAGAAAAGGCACTTGTAATGAGCTGGTAACAGTTTGTGCTTCTCGTTCTGTTGTACTGGAGGTCGCTGCCAGTCTCCTCCATCTGGAAGCCTGCTCCTACCTGCTCTGACTTCACTCCCTGCTAATGCAGGTAGGTGAAACTCTGACTCAGATCTGGTTTTGACTTATCTCTAAGATAGTCTAAATATAATAACAGACTTAAGGGTAACAATAATATACTAATCTCACATATCTGTTAATCAGAGGAATGAGACAATCTGAAGTGGACCTCCTTTACATATGTTAAAAGAAGTCATTCTAATATAATTGAAAAAAATGATGATTAGCACAAATTATGCACTATCCATAAAGCCTGTGACTGTAAAAAAAATAATTTTGACAATGGCAGAGAACTAAAAATTCATATTTCTATAAGAACAAAGTAGAACAAAACTGACATAGAAAATGTTTTCTATGGACTCCTAGATTTGAGTAACATCTTTATTTCTGCTCAGAACAAATATGTGTCCCGGCTAATGAGAGAGGCAGAGTTGTGTAGGACCATACATCATGTTTGCTGTGATTTTCTGTCACAGGTCTGCAGGGTGCTCTTGAGGAAATAAATTCATTTTCCAGCATCTTAGTTTCCCTCCTGAAGAGCACCTTTTACATTCCTTTAATGCTGAAAGAGGGAAGCAGAGATAATTGTAACACCTTTATAAGGTACCTTGGCATCTAGTAGTTTCAACCGCTCTAGAAAACAGCTAGTAAGTGTATGAGCTGGGGTATACCTTATAACTCAAATTAAATTTATTTGAATTTCAGACATTTTAAGAAATGTTGTTGAAAAAGACCAGACATGCTGCTAAATACCCCTGGTCCCCAGGTTCTCAGCAGGAGCTTCTATACTTTCATGGAAATAATTGAATTTGTAATACTGGAGAAATATTGCTGGGGTATTGGCACAGTAGGAGACATCAAGCGGTTCCTGGACTTCCACTGCTGTTTTCAGTAAAAGCCTTATAAAACTTTGCTGCAAGTGCAGTATGGATGGCATATCCAAAACCAAAGGTGCAAAATACTATTTTTGCCATCTCATATTTTCTCCAGCATCTACCAAAGAAAATTGAAGACAAAACCCTGCCCTTGGCTCTAGATAGATGAGAACAAAAAGCAAAGAGAGAAGCAGCATCCAGAGATATGCTGATACTCACTGAAAACAAGGGAGCTAAGATAAAGACATTGGAAAGCTGGAGGAGACAGGAAAGTTGATTGTGGACCTGGAAATATCGACATATGTGGAAAATAAACTAAATATATGATGCCATTTTACAGTTATTTGATGAAAGTCTGTAACATAGACGGAGAACTGTGTATAGTTAGTAATGGGGAGAAAGCACTAGGAGCCATGGCAGAAATCAAGAAAAAAAAAAATTGATTAACAGGAGATACTCCGTCTTAAAGGTACCTATTAGCCTGAGGATCTGTCTAAACTGCAGCAGTTGGAATTCCACTGACTGCGATATTTGAAGACAGAAAACAATGAAGAGTCTGAAAGATTTATTGCGTGATCTCCCGCAGTAGACCTTTCCTGCTAAGTATTTAAGGTTGTAGGTTTTATGGAATGATATAGTAAGTGATGTAGCTTTACTTGGTAAGAAATAGGTGGGACTCAAGCATACATTCAATGTAAGGAAAACTTTGACTTGTAAGTATTTAAGGGCATGTCTTATATAGACTTTTGTTTCTAGCCTCCAGGATGCAGCAACAATATGTTATAAAATTATTTATTTTTACTAAATATTTTTAATTTCAGGTTGTGTTTTTTCTTTTCAATATGATGCATGATTCATTTTTTTTTATGCTCACTCAAAAAACTTTCAGAACTACCAATCTTAGAGAGAAAATGTTCAGCACTTTCTGAAAAGCAGAACCTTCAGAAATTGTGCATGCCTAGATAGAGAATTTTCTACAAAAACAGAAACACTTCTCCAGCTCTGATCCCTGTACAATGAATTTGACAAAACTCAACACCCAGGTATGGTAGGGGTGAAACATTAATAAAACTGTATAAAACTCCTAAGACATTTCTAATATTGTTTTCTGACAGATACCTCATGCTTAGGTTGCATGTCATTGTTATATATCATATCAGGCAGGGGAAAAATAAGAAATTTTTAAAATTATAGCACTACTCTTCAAAAAAAACCCTCCAAACCTCATAACATAAAACATGAGATTGAATTTAAGCCAGTTTTTGAGACGTCAACTTTAATTATATTTTAGACCTTAATACATTACTAAGGAATAAGAATACATAGGTTAATTAAATACTAATTTTATTTTGGAATAAAGATATTTTAATTTTACCAGATCTTAGCATCCTTCATATGTAGTTAAAGCCTGATGTGTGGACAAAGCATTGCTGGATAACACTGTGCGCAGTTACACTTACTGTACACTTGTAGTTGTCCTCTGAAGACATTTCTTCCACGAGAGTTTTCAGCCTTACATTCGTACATTCCCGCGTCCTCTAGCTGCACATTGGGTATTTCAAGCACAGCTTGGGATTTTCTCAGGCGGGCTTTACTTGGATTATGACCATTAACTTTCTTCCAAGAGATTGTTGGAACAGGGCTGAAATATTTAGTAAAATTACTGTTAGCACTTTTCCACTATTGAGAATATAGATTCTGTTATCTGGTAGTTTAAACACTTAATAATCTAAGGAGCAATAAAATATAACCACAATTAAGGTTCATATAATGCTTGATGTACCTCACTTTCTGTGGGAATCCTTAATAAATGGTTTGCTACATAGAATGTGTCTCTCTCATCCACAAGGGAGGCCAAGTTTTTATTGAGATCAAGTAAATCACTTGAAATACTCTCTGTAGAGCTGCTTTAGGACTCTGTGCTTTGCTCCTGAACGCTTCTACTCGATAGGCAAAAGCAAATAACAACTTCGAAACCTGGATGAATTTAGCAAATTCTAACACATCCCAGTTTTCCTGCACGGAAACTGCAGTTCAGGAGATCAGTAACTGATAACAGCCATGTAGGTGGGGAGTTTCAGTACCACTCTGGCTTGGATAAATTAAGGTGACCAAAGGTTTGGAGACCTTTTCTGTTGCAATATTCTTTAAGTTACAAAACTGGTTGTGTAAGAAGTATGTATTAACGGCACTACTGCTTCTGGCTCACAGCATTACAGGTTTACTCATGAGAGTGGAAGGGCTTTTCACTATAGCTTGCTGTTCCACACAGGCCTATGCAGAAACTGTGTCATTCATACTGAAGGAAGAAATGTATTAGACAGTTTTTTGTACTCATTCACTTTTCTTTTTAGCTCTGGCACTCATCAGTCATTGTGCATCCATTGATCTTCTTGGTACAGACAAACATCTGTCTAAATATGGCAGATACTTAAGGGGGAAGAAAAAACAAAAGAAAAAAAAAGAACTGTAATTATAAAATATTTGATTGTGAGCTGAAAACTAGACTTCTCCAGGTAGTCCAAAAGAAGCTTGGAGGACATCATAAAAGAAAATGTAACTGTTACATTCTGATACTATCTCAAAAAATATTTTGTATTTATTTGAATTGCTTTCAAGTCTAAGCTTAGATGCGAACGCAGTTGGATCTTGTGTCAGTTTAGATGGGGAAAAATACTTCATGGCACAGATTGAAATTCAAAGTTGCTATTAATTTCTGTCATCATTTGCTAACTTCCACCTGCTGTAACTATATGAAGTTGATTAAAAAATAACTTTTCCCCTCAGTGTTTCAGGGTGTCCGATTTGAGACAACAAATACAGACTGGGCAGCAAACCATGGGTAAAGCTCTAGCTATTCTTCAGACAGTTAAATCAGGCTGTGAGTTACTGCAGTTGTACTCAAACTTCTAGACAAGATGCTCCAAATTCTAGTACTTTATAGAGATTCAGAAAATTCCCAGTCTCATAGTTGGAGGTCAAAAGGTTTCTCTAATCTTATTTCCTGAACATCACAAATCACTGAATTTCATTGAGCCTATTAACATAATTACCGTTTCAAAACCAACATATAGTCCCACATGGAATAGTAACCACTATTTATTTGAATATTTCAGAAAGAGAAAATAATTGTTTCCCTTATCAGTTTACAGCATTGATTACATAACCTGAGAAAAGATACTTTATTTGGAGTGTGTGTGGATTCATCTCTGAGGCATAGTCCCTACAATACCTCTCTATTCTTGCAAAATGTTCCTTTATCATTGTCCCCCATGGAAGAATTACATGTATGGAGATCAAATCACCCTTTTTTTTTCCCTTAGTAAACAAAACAGACTGATCTCTTTTCCTTCAACACTTCCAATCATGTATATTTTTTTATTTTTATAGATGGTTATGGATCATATGATAGATGTGGATCATATGACCTCTTGTTTTCCCCTACTCTATCACCATAGAAGCTTGATAGCTTTCTCATTATTAATCTTAAATTACTTTCTTGATGACTGATTTCAAATTTTGGTGTGCTGTAGGTTTGGTTTGAGGACACTTCTATGTAGCTTATATGGGTCTAATTTATAAAGTTTGCTATCTATTAGAAGTTATTTTATATACTTTTCAACTAGAAGATTGAAAGAACTTCCCATTCTTACCTGACACAAGTACTTCAACTTGTTCAATTCTAAATATGAAGAATAAGTAGGATTTTTCTGTCTCTGATGCACTAATAAAATTTATTGTCTTTAGCCCTACCACTTATCATGTTCCTTTCACACTCTTAGCTACATATTTTGCTTTGCTATACTTTGATAGCTATTTGTATATATTAGAAGTAGTACAAATAACAATATTATTTTTTCCCCATTTATTAGCCCTCATATTTTATTTCTAATTGCACACTTAACTTTGATGCTCAAATTTATATTTTCTTGAGTGGCTTTCTGGATATTTTGTAACTCTCTTGTTGTTTTCTGTTCAGCTTAAGTCTAAACTCCTTATATGCTTGTCCTCTTTCTATATAGAATATATTTATGTCAATATTGCTGGCTGCAAAACAGCCACCGTGGCCAGGCAAGTGTTTCATGAATAGTTATTAATCACAACAGAGGTCCTCAGTAGGAATACTTTATGCTGGTACAGTGCAATACTACTGAGCAGCTGCTGTTTTATGAATCAGATACGTGTCCAGGTACACTTTATTTGGCACCATAAAGGTGCCATGCTTATTGCCCATTATTGCTTATTGACCCTTCAGCCCTACTTCCAGTAAAATTAGTGGTAAAAATGCTTTTGCTCTGTTGTCATGGAGGAAAACTGGTTCTGCTGAATAGAACTGATAAGTGGAATTTTTCCATAGTGTATATTTCTGAGAAACAATGAAGACATATTAAATCATAAAACTTGTCTCATTGAGCTGCTATGGGATTATTCTGAAATTCATGTATTTAGAAAATTTCCTTTAAATTGCATTTAACTATATTTTTTTTGAAATTCGCTTTCTTGTCTGCAACAGAAAGTAAATGTGTATAATATGGCAAATATAGAGGAAACTTGTTCTCTGAGTCATTAGGAAACATATTTTAAAAAACTCACTTTTTTCTTCATCAGTCTGAGGCAGTAAATGGCGTTTTTCAAGGAGATAAAGTTACTTTTGCTATGTAGATTTAATGATTTCAAAGGAAAGTACTCCCCAACTGCAAATCACTATTTGCAGACAACTTATAGTTCTGTTTAATGTAGCTTATTTTCCTTGCATAGCTTACAAGCGAGGCATGAATTTTACTTCTGAAATAAAAATATATCTATACCTATTTTTCCTCTGTGACTTGTGTAAGAAGGAAATGAAATATATGAGTGAGATTGTGAAGGAATAAAATTGTGTGATTGTTCTAGAAAACTCATAAAATCCACCATAAAAGCTAACTAACATATGCATGTATTTTCATCTTTTCAAATGATCCATAGCTTTTTAAAAAAGAGAGCAACAGCAGAAGTATCTCTGACATTAATGTGAGTTTAATGTAATATGCATAATTGTTAAATTTTATAATCATTATAATCCATTTTTATTTTGGTCTCAGCAGATATCTGTGGGAATATAATTTCCTTGTTTATTATAACCCTGTTCACATTCAACTCCTATGAGTAACTTTATACAAATTTCGATTGAGTTCAGAGATAAGATTTCTCCTCACTTTTGGAAATAATCTGTTGAATACTACTGGAAAATCTTAGCACCACTGAGAAAAAAAATCTTACTTGATTTCAGAAATACCATCATGAAACTTCTCATTCATCTGAGCTGAAATAAAAGTTCTATGAGGTCACTGGTGAGTGTGATGGGCATTATTGTGGGTTTGTTCCCTTCGAATTTGAAGAAGATACAAATTATAGTTTTACATTTACATCTAGAAGAGATTATAAGAGTCAGTTTTCAACAGTCTATTATCTGGGACACATGCTATTGAATTTGTTGATAATTCTTCACAAGTTTCATTGGAAATAAAAATGTTTTGAAAAAAACTATTGGAAGTAATTTTACTTTTTTTTTCAATTTCATCTGAAAAAGAATTTAATTAGATCTATAAAACATATTTTTATTTCAGGAAAAGGGTGAGATGGAAATAAGACTTATGTCTGAATTTTAAAATACCTTTTCCACGGATCTGAGCTCCTAGTTTTTCAGCAATATCTTAAATAAGAACGCATAGGTTACTTTTTCTATATTTGGTTGGTACAAAATGATGTGCTCTTTTGAAATATTTTACCTTCTACTGTAATTTCAATTCCTCTCCACACTACTTCTCTTTACCATGCATCATTGTTCTGAGCTGTGCCTTCAAACCCACGGGTTCACATCATAATATAACTAGAAAACCTCTGCATTCCTGTGCATTTGAGACTAGAAAAAAAACCTTTCTCCTTATGCCCTCCAGCCTTGCAAGTGTGTTAAATATCTTCTAATTATTACAGAATAATTATGTAGGATTAAAATGTCATGGAGTATCATGAAACTCTCTCCATTAGATACTTTCCAAAAACTCTTATCAAGTATTCACATGATTCTACCTTTAGAACATCCCATATAAATCTGTTCTGGTCAGATGCAGAGACTTAGGAGACAAAATAATAACTCTTCCTTTCATTTGGTTATTAGATGACAGTACTCATGAAACACAGCAGCGGCGAGTACTGGTGATTTAAGGATAGAAATAGAATAGAAGGAAATGGTGATGAGTTTGAAGCCCTTGTGCAGGAACAAGTTCAGGTCTGCAAGTCACATCAACGCACACCCATGACTGTACTAAGAAGGTCTCATGCATGTATCTGTGTCATGTACTAATGGGGATGTGCTTTCCTACCATTGCTGGCTTGTTCTTTATGGCCCAGAGCAAGGACAATGTGCCTGCCTGCCTGCATGTCCAGCTCCACGTCATTTTCTTCACACTTTAAGTTCTAACATGTTAAAACATCTCTCATATCTAAAATAGTGCTATGGATAATGATTCATTACCTGTGATGATTCATTATTCATAGTGAATTATACTCCAGAGGCTTTTCTCTGCTGATTGATCAGAGCCTAAACTGTTAGCTCAAACTTGATCCTTAACTGTTAGTTAGCGAAAGTTAGATAACATAACTGACACTTCTGGTGATTTCAAAGATTTATCCGAATTCTTAAATTCAAGATAATCATGAACACAAGGGTCATCTGATTAAGGTGTAATCAAACGAGAGAACAGAAGCTCCACAATAGGTGAGGTATGGATTTCACAAGTAGTGAATGAAGGGGAAAAGCTATTCCGCAACCTTTAGTTTCTCCATTTAAAAATTAGATAAATGTATTTACTTTTAATGAAATCGCAGCAGCTCAGCTAGATGATGAAAAACCTAATGGAAAAGAGCTGAACATCTTCTCCTGTGGATTCAGTGTTCACCACATAGAAAAATTCCATATTATATTTTTGTCATCATAGTATAGCAGATGCTATAGTGTGTGATGGAGGATGTGTTGAGCTATTACAACTGTTAAATAACAACAGAAGTGAGCTCTGTTTTTCCCTCAGCTGCAGTGACACTTTTTTCCTAGTCTCTGTATCACACCCTACCTCAGCTTACTGGCTGTGGACACTCTGAAATAAGTTGACATTCTTCTAAAATGTGTTAAAGACATAACAACAGGTAAATTGTAACCATCCTGTGGCTTGATCAAGGATGATGAGAAGAGAATCTAAAGCAGCTTGAAAAGCAAAATACATGTATGACATCCTCCATGATAAAATGGAGAATAATACATGAAGAATCCACAAATTTCAGTTAGAAGAGGCAAATGCTTTGAAGCAGAAAATTTGCCTGAAAAGGTGACATGTTTTTGGCAGAGGTTCATACAGATTCTCAGGGTGACAGTACTACAGTACCACTGTGTTACTTGTCCTGTCTAAATCTATTTTATAGCTGGACTTTCTCTAATGTCATTTTGCTCTGTTCCAAAATTTGTTCAGGCAGAATTTGTGTAGCTGGCACATCAATCTACAATTTTCTAACTCTGCTGTACGGATATGGAGAGTATATGTGTACAGATCAGTTCCAGAGGGCTAATTTCAATCAGTCCAGGACTTCAGAAACAAAGGTCTACTGATAGTCACGATGCCAAGGTAAATGTAAATCTGGTGTGTCTGGGGTGTGCATGATGGCTTTGAACCTGCTGATCAGCTACAGAGTTTGAAGACAACTCTGGGACCTACTATTGACAATTGCCAAGATTTGTTTCCTTCTGATCCTCTCAACCTCTGACACGGAGAGAAAGCCTACATATGTGCTTCTGGATAGTAAGTTTGGAATGCAAAAATTGTTCCCCCATCCTTAAACCTAAAGCAAAACTCTGTAAATTACTGCACAAAGTTTTTAGTAGTATTTACAAGTTTCCTTTCATGGCCATGAGAGACAAATGGAAGGGATTGGTAATATCGTTTCTTCAAGAATGACGTTCTACTGACAGGAACTTGCAGTTTGGTGGGGTTTTGCCCCACTTTCCCTATGCCATCTGGTAAAAGCAATTAACTCTAAATTTTTAGATGTAAGTATGAAGCATTTAGTCAGAGTGAGGCAGAATGAGGCCTGAGAGTGCTACTTGAGATTTAGCAAAGAATCTTTATTACATTACTATGAATGATCACAATGTTTGTAACAGCATTATAAAGTCTGTGCAACACTTAAAGGAAGGCAGAAATCAATCCAGCCTGAAAAATAGGAACAAAATCCAATCCTGGTCTAGCACCTTATGTCATAAATTCTTATTCACTATGAGCTAAAAATTAACTTTAGATTGATGAAAGTCTTAGAAAGATTTATTTGACATAAACAATATGTGCTATGAAAGGAAAAAAAATCCTGGATCTATTCCTGTCCTGTATAAACAAATTCAGCTTGAAGATGCCATAGTCATGTTTAGAAAGGTTCCTTCCTCTCATCACTAGTTTATCTCCAGGGGAAAAGGACATCCTTACTTATAACACTGACAAATGCTGTTCTACTGAGAAAGTTCATTTCCCTCTTGGGATTGTTTTGTTACCAGTAAACTTTAAAAAGTAGCTTCCACAGCTTCCAGGTTTGGCATCTGATAGAATTAACAAGATCTTTTTCCTAAAGTGAAAAATGGTGTGAAGGGGCATGGAGGAACATGATTTTTTTGTCCTATGGAACTTAGAAACATATATTCCTGGACCAGTTTTTGCCTCTATCCTGTGGTTTGATTTTGGGAAAATCGTTCTATTTTAACACCCTATGCCACAGTTTCCCTGTTTTAAAAAGAGAAAGCAGCCATTTTATGTCTCTGTGACCTGTAGATGAAAAATAGAACATCATGATAAGAATTGTTTTTGAAGGTGAAGGCAGATTACCCCCTGTGGACTTTTACACTGTGAATTTGCTTAATACTTGATGATGTTAAGACGGCAGCACTCCTTGTCCCCTAGTAATTCTCCTATATGTAGGAAAAACACTGAATATTTGAATCCCTACTTCCAACAAGGAATTAGATGTGTAGAATCTAGGATGACTTGCTCCATGTAATGCAAACCAGGGATATTGGAATGTCATTAAATTATGAGTACCATAATACATTAAAAAGACAATTAAAAATTAGCTGCCTTTTTGCCTGCAAATTGTATATTAAATCTGGTTAGATTTCCTCTAACCTCCAACCTTCATTTATCAATGCAGTGATTCATCATGTTCATACTTTGTTTTGACCAGCAGCTCCTCTGTAGGGGGTAACAATGTTTGTGCTACTATGACAGGTTTCAGTTGAAATGAAGGCTGTTAAAGTGCTCTGAATGTCCTTAGTATAGAATCAGGTTATCTGTAATATCAAAGGTGTTTCAGTGTGTCACTATTATTGTAGGAAGAGGCAAGAACTGTTTTGTGTTCATGGAAAAGTACCAGGAGGTTTAATAATTTCTGAAAGACAATACCTAGAAAGGAGCAGCTGCTGGGGCTGAACGGCTATTCCATGAGCTCTTGACTGCCATCACACTGTAAAGATCTGCTGACATGCGCCAAAGAAATGACCAAAGAACTGTCATACTTGGCCCTAGAAACAGTGAAACCTGTTTTGTATGGCAGATGCTAGTATCATTTTATACTCATATTATGTTCCCATGTTTATACCCAATAATACTCAGCTGCTGCTTGCCACCTTGACCTCTCACTCATTTCGATGCCCCTGGGATGCAGCATAGTGCGGGTAACAGAGTTTGACTTTAAGTTTGTTTTAAACTGTGGTCAGTACACTAGGTCTGCTACTCTTTAGCATAATACCAGGACTGGAGTGAGAAGTGGATTCATGGATTTGTATTAAGGAGATTTATGTCAGAAAATAATTTGATGTCAGAATAGAAATCCTCATCAGACCTTTTTTGATACTGGATTAGTGGGAAGGGGTCAGGTTATGGGAAGGTATGGACTTTATATACTTCATGGACTTTATGTATTTTATGGACTTTAGTAAAGCCTTTGACAGCGTCTCCCACAGCATTCTCCTGGAGAAAGAGCTCGTGGCTTAGCCAGGTACATTCTTCACTGGGTAAAGAATTGGCTGAGCAACCAAGCCCAGAGAGTTGTGGTGAATGGAGTTAAATCCAGTTGGTGGCTGGTCACAAGTGGTGTTCCCCAGGGCTCAGTTTTGGGGCAGGTCTTGTTCAATATCTTTATAGATTATCTGGATGAGGGATCGAGTGCTCCCTCAGTAAATTTGCAAACGACACCAAGTTGGGTGGGAGTGTTGATCTGCTGGAGAGCAGGAAAGCTCTGCAGAGGGATCTGGACAGGCTGGATCGATGGGCTGAGGACAACTGTATGAGGTTTAACAAGGCCAAGTGCCAGGTCCTGCACTTGAGTCACAACAATCACATGCAACGCTACAGGCTTGGGGAGGAGTGGCTGGAGAGCTGCCTGGTAGAAAAAGACCTGGGGGTGCTGGTTGACAGGATGAACATGAGCCGGCAGCATGCCCAGGTGGCCAAGAAGACCAACAGCATCCTGGCCTGTATCAGAAATAGTGTGGCCAGCAGGAGTAGGGAAGTGATCGTGCCCCTGTACTCGGCACTGGTGAGGCCGCACGTTGAATCCTGTGTTCAGTTTTGGGCCCCTCACTACAAGAAGAACGTTGGTGCTGGAGCGTGTCCAGAGAGGGCAATGAGACTGGTGAGGGGTCTGGAGAACAAGTCTTATGAGGAGCGGCTGAGAGAGCTGAGGTTGTTCAGTCTGGAGAAGAGGAGGCTGAGGGGAGACCTTATCGCTCTCTACATCTACCTGAAAGGGGGTTGTGTTGAGGTGGGTGTTGGTCTCCTCCCAAGTAACTAGTGATAGGACAAGAGGGAATGGCCTCAAGTTGCACCAGGGGAGGTTTAGACTAGATATTAGGAAAAATGTCTTTAAAGACAGAGTGGTCAAACATTGGAAGAGGCTGCCCAGGGAGGTGGTGGAGTCACCATCACTGGAAGTGTTCAAAAAATCTTGTAAATGTGCACTTCAGGATATGGTTTCGTGGGCATGGTGGTGTTGGGTTAATGGTTGGACTTGATGATCTTAAAGGTCTTTTCCAACCTTAATCATTCCAACCAAAAAACTGTGAACGTTTTGTCTGCTTCTCTTCACACTTTATAGCAGGAGATGCCTTCTGCCAGGTCTGAAGCCAGGAAAAATCTTACTGTCTACAGCCAGCACATGAATACCAGTTCTGATAGGTAATATTGTATTTGCCAAGATTACCCAATAAAAGGATAAAAGCCAGGGAGAAATATATGGAAGACCAGGAGCATAGTTTTAACTGGTGATTTGAAAAGAAAAGACATATTTTACAAATTTGAAGAGCACAGAGGGTTGAGTTTTGTCCTTTGCATTTAAGAAACCACACAGTGCAATGCTGAAAACTTCTATTCACCTGTGCTGAGGGAGCAAATGGATAACTGCATGTGTTAGTCAGCGAAGTGTGCAACCTGGATCTGTGACTCATTATAGAATTACTGTTAATGAATTTTGTGTTCCTGGCAAAAAGCACATGTAGCTAAAGTTCAGAGGAAGAAAAGAAAGGAACAAAGGAACTATAAAACCTTTGACCAAATATGCACGTCTTGGGTGCCTTTAACCTTCCTTCTTTTCTGAAATGACTTTCTTCCTTTGCCAAACACTGACCAGACCTCACAGAAACATCCTTTTTAACATGTGGACTTGCAAAGTCTATTACACCTGCGAAAAGATTTGAAATATCTAGAAGCCTTCGTTATAGCCATTACCCTATGTCATTGTCTTAATGAGCGACACCAACAAAAATAACTTCTTCAGATACCTCATGCAATTCTCCACAGTTACAGTCAAATTTCCTTCATTGGATCATAAAGATTTTTTATTTCATCACCCTGATCTTTGCTTAGGTATCATATTTACTTATCCAAACACTTTTTGCTTTTATTTCTGCGTATTGAAAAATCTTCATTAAGCACTCTCTATATGTATGTAGTCTGCAATGAAAATATTGATAGTGACATAAAATAAATAATAGCATTTTTAATTGAAGAACCATTAGAAAATTCTCTTAAAAGAAAATCAGGTCAAGGAGGTAAAATAAAATCCTATATTCCATGGATTTAAACCTTTGAGATATTTATTAATCAAAATTCATTCAGAGTTCATTGTTTCAAGAGAACATTTTAGACATTTCCTAGATTACTAGTCACTAAATTTCATTCACTTGTGTGACTTAAATATATGTAATGTCAACTAATTTTTTTATTTTATTTTATTTTATTTTATTTTATTTTATTTAGAAAGCAAAATGTAAAATCTTGCAAGTCATATTACAGATGAAATGACTGAGCTATAAATCTCTTCAAAACAAAATTTACAATAAAATTATTAAAACAACATTAAATATAACAGCATGAACAATGCTTCTATCTTAACAGCCACATCATAATTCAGTCATAAAAGGAACTCAGTATCTCTATTTTATTCTTATCTTTAACGAAGAACACTTCACAATAAAAGCATAGTCTTGACATTACTAAAGTGAAGTCAGCTAGCATTTAGAAAGAATATTGATATACTGTGTAGAAGCTACTGTCACACAGAAATAGCACAAGCATAAAACAGTCTCTCAAAAATATAGAAAAACAAGCATATGGGTTGTAAGAAAAATTGTCTGTCAGCTCTGTTCTCTATTGATTCTTTTGATTAAAATCTCTTTGTGTTGATCTATGTGGTTAAAAAATAACCATAGTGAAAAAAATGATGTATAAAAGTTATTTTTTTTAGCAAAACAATCCTTTTGGCAGTCTACATGGCCCAGGGATCCTATTTTAAAAGCAAAGATTGAAAACTTTGGTAACCTACAAGTACAGCAATAACCCACATCCTCTAATTTGTTCTAATGAGAAATAGAATATGATTACTCATTCAAAATTGGCTGTTGGCACTACCATAATACAAACTGTTTCATGTTTTTTTTTTCTGGCTGGAGCCAGAAAACCCCAGAAAACCAATGAATTATGAGGTTTATCCAGAGAATAAAATAGAACCTGCTGTATGGTGTGATGCATGACCAAAATTGCAGTGAAGAAAAGGCTGAAATGTGAGGGTCAGATACCATGTGTACATTATATATAAGTTGACATTAAAAAAAATCTGTGTGAAAGAGTGGATGCTGAAGAATTATTTGAAAGGGAAAAAAGAAGTCAATCTAGAGTTATATGCCAGGAGAAAAAAAAAAAGAGAGAAAAAAAAAAGAAACAAAAAGTGATATATTTCTGACACTTCCTTTTCCTTGCTTTCCTCTGAGGGCAAGGGTCTGTGCTCTTTGGAGAGGGTTGTAACGTACAGCTTTTCCTGTGAAATTCAACAAACCAGTCCTATATCGTTGTTCGAACTATGAAAACTTGATCATTTTCAGGATTTAAAAAAAACCCATCTATTTCCTTCCGTGACCACTTTTAAGTCCCATGTTGAAATAATAGTATTAAAGTCACTTATGACATAGGTAGACTCCAAAGTCAGGAGTGTTAAAGAATGCTCAGATGGCAGTCACTGGAAGTGCTTCATTAATGAACATGTCACGTGGTGGGGACAGAACTTGAAGTCCTTTTACCTATCAGCACAATCACTTTCATGTCTTTTTAATGGGGAGCTAAATGAAGACATCAGAATTCTTCCTTTTTAAAAAGTACATGAAAAAAGAAATGAAAGAATTAACCAGTTGCCTCCAGATGTTCTTGAAGCTACGTCAGTAATATTTGAGAGAAAATGCAAATAGCAACCTGCTGTGACAGAAGGCAATGCTTGAGAAATTGCATTTCTGGAGCAGGAAAAGCCAACAATGATGTGAGCTGTGCAAGAGTGACAGCTGGGAAAATCATGGCTTCTTCACCAGAACTTACCCAAAGAACAAGGCCATGATCTACCATCCTGACTTACATAATAAACTTAAATACAGACATTGAAATTATAGACTTGTTAGAAACCCGGGATTATCTGGATTACAAACAACAACCTTATTACAAATAAGATCATTTATTTGTTTCTTAAAAAAAATAGCCTGTCTTTTTAAAAACAGAAAAGACAAGCAGTGAAAATTGTATTACTTGAAGGCAAATATTAACATACTGTTGGTTAGATTTATTTTTTTAATGTAGATGTTTTGAATTCTTCCATTCAATAAGTTTTAAAGGCAATCTATTCTTTTTACTATTATTATTTGATTATTTTAACAATGCTTAATGTAAATCTTAATCAGGATTTGGCAATTACGTAAATTAAAAAGATATAGTTCTGTTCTTATGAAAAGTTCAAAAAACAGAAAATGTTAACACTTTGTAATTGCCAGTGTTTTCTTTAATCATTCTTTTTTCAAAAAATATGATCCTGTCTTGTTAGGAAACAAACAAAAATTCAGATGTTCCTAATAAAAATGAAATAGTTAAATGGGTGGCAGAAAACATGCATATGCTATATGCACAGTTATAGATGAAACATAGATGTAGTTGCAACACAAGTTGTTGTGTGGATGTGACAGTGAATATGGCTATAAAAACAACCTGTCAACAAAAGTGGGCTAGCATAAATGTCCAACACATGTCACAAAACATCACTAATTGCAAAATGCACACGCTGATATATATATAGTAAACTTTATTTGACTCCCCTGTCATGTCTTCTGTTATACCTCAGCAGTAGTTCATGGATATATGCAGATTTCTTAGCCAATGACTGATGCTCATTATAAGCAGCATTATCTAATATAAAATAATTTTGAGGTATTTCACTCCCATATTACTTTAAATTCTTTAGCAACAACAAAGTTTATTTATAAGTTGCATCACTAACATAATATTTTCACTTGTAACTGGACCAGCTACATATTGCTTGTTTTAGAATAAAATTCCTCTCAAAGAATTTCTGTCTGTCAAGCGATTAAGACATTTGGTTTTAATTTGGAGACAAAAGCTGCACAGCTCCAAGTTATTTAATTCCTGCAGCCATAGTGACTGGCAGTTCTAAATAAACACTATTAATAAATCACTAATCTGTAACTAAAGACTAGGCTCTTTCTGGAATATTTGACAAATGCCTAGTTCAGGAAATCTCACTGGAATGTCTGTCATTCTCACAATTACAGCAGAGAGAGAAGAGTAAATGTTTGACAGCCAAATTAAAGCATGAGAAAAACAGCAACACATCGGTTTTGAGATTGTAATAACTTCTGAGTTATTTACAATAAGAATTCAAAACTCCAAATCTCAAAATGTTAAATAAAGGAAGAACAAATTAGTTGCTGATTCAGTTTAGTAATGGGGACCCATCACAGTGTAACAAGAAAAGATCCGTAAAAGATCTTGGGAGTAAGATATGGGGCAAAAAAAGAAAATGATTAAAATGAATAGAAAATCTGATGTATTTCTACCTCCCACCTCAGCCTCCAGGTTTCAAATGAAGCCTGAAATGTCATTCATGTAATTATTACTATATCAGGTTGAAAGCAATTTCAACTCTGCTGATTTGATTGTGCATTAATGGCTGCAAAAAGAAGATAAGGATGGTGCATGGTAAAAATAGCTGCTCATTAAAATAGCAGCAAATGGGGTCAATTTATTAGATAACCTTAAATTCCTTGATGGTTCAGGTGTTTCTGTTTTTTTGTTTATTAAAGTTTAACACCAAATATGAACATGGAAATAAGCTAATGGAAGCTTTTCCTGTCAACCTTCGCTTTCCTTGTGTGGCTGTTTGAATAGTGACTGACTCTTTTTGAGAGAGTTTACTAAATCCCAGGGTGCTGATGATGGAAGGTATCGGTAGCTGTGTTTTTTGCCTGTCACTGATGGTTGGAAAGGACAGCATGTGGCATACTTCCTCTTCACTGGAAAGTGACAGTCGACTTGTAATCTGTCAGCAACTGCAATTTAATTCCAGCAAAATGATGAAAACAGAAACTAACATGTTGGTTACTGCCTAAGCCATAGCCAGGACTCCAAAAGGGCCTCATTGCCAACTATTGACCTGGCAGAAAATTAGTGAGTGTTGTTGACAGGAGAGAGCCTGGAGCCACCAGCCTCTACAGAACAGCTTTTTTCCTCATATATTTCAGCATTTCAGAGAATCTCTCAATTTATTGCTTTTCTATCCTCTCTCATGTACTTCTTTCCTTATCTTTACTATATAAAATGCAAGAATTGTGTTTTACCCTACAGAGGTTCTCCCCTCACATGTGCTTTCTGAACTACTGCTCCTTATGTTTACGTCGGGAATAAATTTGCAAAAGCTGCTGTCGTTGTTTAATGGCTCCCTGTATGTGGACTATGGTCTCCCACATCTTGTTTGGACTGGTTTAGTTATCTCTTGTCTCTCCTTCAACTTCACTGGGCCTAAATAGATACAATTAAAATACTTTTCCAGAATTCCTCTGTAATTATTTATGAATACTTTCTTTTGACCTGCTCACTGAGTATGTGGATGTTTGTTGAACGGGAAGAAGAGTCAAGAAGGGAAGCAAGTTTAAGACATATCTCATCCAGCCAGTTAGATAGGAACTGTTAAGAGAAAAATCTGGACAAAAAAATCCAGCGACCAATAATACATGAAGGTCAAAACAACTATAGAAACATTTTAAAAGCCCTCTCAGATAGTAGACACAGGCTTTGAAAATTTGTTCTGGAAAAACAGACCTGCCAAGGAAGTTGGAGTGGTGATCCTCAGGAAAATAAATTATTGCTCTAAACTATTTTCCTCTTACATTTTTTTCCTACTTAGGAAAGAAGTAAGAAGAATTGGTATGGAGGATACAGTACCCCTCAAGACTAACTGATTTGTGAGGTTCCTCCACAGGACTTACCAATCCTTCCACTGTTTCCTAGTCTGTAAGGAACCTCTATGTGCCTTGGTAAGCTATGAACTAGAAAACCAAGCAGGATATAGGATATTGATCAACATGGCTTTGGGTGGTGGTGGTGAAATGTCCAAAAGGAGCACCATTATAAAAAAGAACTGAAAGGAATTCAGTACAGTGAGATTTCTTTCAACACCCTCCACAGAATTTCACAAAATCACAGAATCATTAAGGTTGGAAAAGATCTTTAAGATCATCAAGTCCAACCATCAACCCAACACCACCATGCCCACTAAACTATACCCTGAAGTGCCACATCTACACATTTTTTGAATACTTTCAGTGATGGTGACTCCACCACCTCCCCTTGCAGCCTGTTCCAATGTTTGACCATTCTCTCTGTAAAGAAATTTTTCCTGATATCTAGTCTAAACCTCCCTTGATGCAACTTGAGGCCATTTCCTCTTGTTAATTTGATGGGGTATTTTTGAAAAAATCCCTACCCTTGATATTTGTTTATATGTCTCTAGTGAAACATCATTGATGGAAGACCTGTTTTTAGCTACATACATGTACAAAAGAAATAATCTCTTTGAATCACTAGAATTTTTTCTTAGTTCTGTCTGACTGTATACTACCCTTGCCACCATTATTCTTGGCAACAATAATAATAGCAACTGCCACAACAAAATTGAAATGTTATTAGTTTCATCCTATATTCTGTAATGTGAATAGTGTATAGAAGTAATTTCACTTCTTAATTTGTATGAAATAGCAAAGAGGTATTTCTAAAACCTTCCTCTCCCTCAACTCATTTATCAATAAACATTAAAAAATCCTTGACATGAATACTAAACACCTGTTCTCTAGTAGTGCTATTAAGTAAGATAGAAATTAGAGAATTGGCACTGCCACAAAGTGCGTTAGGACATGTTTAAAACATTGTGTTCGTGGCTTCATATAAACTATGTATTTGGGGGGAAAAAGCTACTAATCTTGTTTATTCTCCAACCATGATATTTTGGCAGAATAAAATCTAATTCACTGATTTATAGTAGCACAGTGAATAAATATGAGTCTGGTAAAAATTTCAATAAAAAACTTTCCTTTTTCTGTTTACAAGAACATTACTTTTCATTTTGACAAAGACTCTTTTAACTTGAATGAATTACTGTCCACAGAAATGGCTGGGCAGGGAATTCGTAATTGGCTACTTAGTCAATTGGTTACTTTAAGTGTGTAGTAAGGACTATCTGTGAAAATGAAATCCAGCAAAATAATGAAACAATAAGCTAGGCATATCAAGAATCTGTACTTACTTGCCAAGTGCAAAACACTCCATCTTAACAGTAGTGCCTCTTGCAGCTGTAACTGTGTAAGGAAAATGGACTTCAATTTTTGGTTCATATTCCCCCATCACACCTGGAAAATAAGGAATGTTTGAAATATGAAATATCATCAGTTTTCCATTTGTTGGGATTATGACAGAAAAACCCTACAGCTTCTTTTTGAACCTTCCCAGCAGTAAAGCTAGTAATTGATTGAGATAGCTTCGTTTGATCTGCTGTTCTCTGCTCACATCCAGTACATATTCTAAAACGCTCTTCAAGGTTACCAGCAGCACAACAGTGAGCTTAAGAAAAAGGATTTATTTTCTCAAACAGGGGTTAATGTTTTGAAAGATTAAAGCAAGCAAACAATTTTAGAAGGGTGAGAATTTTCATCTACCAAACCTTTGTTTACCAGTGCAGTGACAATTATGACAAATAAACAATACATCATGCTGTGTTGAACTGAGGACCTTCTAAGCTGAGCAAGAAAAACTCAAATGATGTGAGATGTGATGAAACACTGTAAGAGGTTGCCCAGAGATATGGTAGATACCCCAACCCTGGAAACATTCAAGGTCCGGTTGGACAGGGTTCTCAGCAACCTGATCTAATTGAAGATGTCCCTGCTCATTCTGAGGCGGTTGGACCTTTAAAGGCCTCTTCCAACCCAAACTATTCTATGATTCTATGATGTAAAAACATTTGTGTACGCAGATACAAACACAGATATGCAGACACATAAAAAGTTCTGTTATTTCATTTTCAGTGACCCCTTTTATTTGGGAGATGATTAATTTTATCAGGACAACATGCTTAGTACTGTAAGATACAACTAGAAAAATATTCAGGAATGTGAAAAATATAAACACTGAAATCAGTAGAGGTATCAAATTTGCTGTGGAGCGACAGCTTTGGAGAATCACAAGATTTAAGGACATGAGAAATGAGCAGGGAAGGGAAACAGGTTTTATAAGGTGAAGTAAGAGGTTTGTATTTGATGCAACTTAGAGGAAATGTCATAATTATCATGGTAGGAGAAGAATATGACTCTAACAGCTGTGTTTGGTTGGACAGAACGTGGGCTACTGGGGTAAGCCATACTCAAGCACTAAAAGCTATATTAAACAAAGTGAGAAGTGTTCAGAATTTTAGGTGAGGAAAATGAATAAAATCTGACTTGTAGCAACAGGACAAGTCTAGTCTAAATCTATTAAAATCAGTCAAGAGTCTCCAATGAATTCTACAGCAAATAAAGAGGAAGAAGGGAGTAAAAGAAAGGAGAGCAAAGAAATATCTTATGCAAGGAAGAAAAGAAAGGAGCATAAGGAGGAATATGGAACTAGGGGAATATGAGATCTTTCTGAGAGAAGACCAGCTGGCAGAGACAGACAGGAAAACAACCCACAACCTATTAGAGCAAAACATAATACATAAGGCTGAAATGGTAAAACATACACTTTTAGCCCTTCAAATGTTTCTCATGGGACTCAGGAGTTTCCAGGAGGGCTGTGCTCTCTTCCTCCTGTCATCATCACATCACATCACAGGCTGTGAGTTTGTTTTAGGAAGGAAGTCTAAACATATATGCATTTAATAATTTCTTTGGGGGCTTAGTTAAAAAATCTAAATGTGTCTGATATGTGAATCAAATAACAGAAGTAGAAAGCATAAAATGCTTTTAATTCAGGCAATGTAATTCCATAAATAATTTGGCTTTATAAGTAGCAGTAGATTTCTTTTTAAAAAACATAATCATACAAGTATTTCATGTACTAGAAATAGTGGCCCATTTTTCCTCAAAAACATGACTAAATCAATGTTTTGACATTGTTTAATGGACTTGTGGAGAAATACTGCCCCTTGTATGAAAAGACAAATTCTGAACCAGTTCTGTCATTAAAGCTTAGTATGTATTTTTTTTTAGAAAAAAAGAAATTAACCTTTGTGTCCTGGGTATTAAAATCAAGTCAAGGCATCAACAAAATTATAGTCAATTGAAATTTTCCCTAGCCTAGACTGAAATAATTCCTAGCCTAATCTGTCATTAAAAATATGCTCCCAATGGTTTGTATTGTGTCAATACATTTTATAATTTAATTATATTCCTTGTGGCTTCTTTTACTGTTTTCTGGCTTTTTTTTTGTGGTTATGAATATCAATTTCTGATTTTCAACTGTTAGTTGAGTCGTTCATGATTTTATAGGATATCTATCATAAACTCTTTTTAGCTCTGTCTTTTACAGACTGAAAAATCCTAGACTATTAATGCTTCCTTGCAGTGAATCTTTAATAAACTTGCAATCATTCCTAGTGCCCATGTTGCAGCATTTCAAATTCCATTCTATCTTTTTGAGAAGGGAACGTGAGAACAGCGCAGCAATATTGAAGCTGTAGGTCTTTTGATCACAGTTGGTTTTGCTCAGGGTTTTTCGTTTGTTTGTTTTGTTTTTGTTTTTGTTTGATTGTTCCCTATTGCTTTCCTCATGATTCAGTTCTATTTGCCTTTCCTAGTCTCTTTGCTGATTAGTAATATCTAATAAAGGTATGACATTTTTAGGTTTAGGTATTATATAAATGTCTACTGGGTAGCATTATTTATCACCTATCCACTCTATTATCATGATATTTTTTTACAGCTCTTCACAGTCAGTTTTAATTTTAACTATCCTTAATAATTTTATATCAACAAGCTTTTCTACCTCCATGTTCATTTCCTTTCCAGATCGTTTAGGTGTTAAATCGTGAACTACCAGAAAAGTATTCTGTGGCTTCACTGACAATCTCCCAGAACTTCAAACTGGTAAGATACTCCTACAACAGGTGGATTTTTTTAATCTATTGTTAATTCAAAATAGGCCTGTCCTTCAACCTCTCTGAAAATTTCATGTCTTTGACAGCCTTTGATGAGTGACCTTGTCAAGAGCAATTTGAAATGAAAGTACACAGTGTTACCTTGACCATTCCTATGCATATTCCCCCTGACTCTTCAGGAAAGCTGTATACAGATTGAAGCATGGCTTCCCTCTTTAAAAGCTGTGTTCGTGGTATGTGACTGCATGGTAAGATTATTGTATGGTAATGTGATAAGCACAGTCCTACTAATTGTACTTTTCTATGTATTTTCTATGAAAACACTTGACACAAAGTCAGACTTACTGGTCTGTAGTTCCTCAGGTGTTCCTAGGAGTCCTGTTTTTAAAAAAAGCACCTTTTCTACTTACACTCCCTCTAGGCCTGAGGCCCAGCAAAGGAAAATGGTACATCCTGCTTCCTTCAGTATATATAACATATAAATTTGGCCTTGGGGATTTGTTAGTATTTGTAATGTCAATATTTCTTCTAAAATGTCTTCTGTTGAAACTTCAATTACAAGAACTTCAGTCTTGATAGGACAACCTCCCTAAGTTGTTTTGTAGTGAACACTATTGAAAATAGTTCATTTAGGTTTTATGATGCAGGCTTATACTCCTGAGGTGTTCTTTTAAAATCTCTGGCATCTGACGACTATGCATACTTGCTGACAGGTTTTGTGATTCAATGAATTTTAAAATTTTTTTTTTTGCCTTGGTGTAAAACTTTGTTCCTGAAAATCATTGTGTTGAATTGTCATGTACTGTTAAATATTTGCTTTTTTTAGCCCTGAAAAAAATGCAACTTACGATAGGATTAAATTATTCTTCTGTTTAAAATAATACAGTACTTATGAACACATTTGAGGGACAAGATCTTTCTGATTTTACATTTTTCACTGACATCAAGTCCCTTTAGTAGGTGCAAAGTATTGAATGCTCTTTGCGAGTCATGCCATCATTTCATATTCCTAATGAAATGCTGATCTAATAACGCTTTGTGCCACATCCTGTTTTTCTGGGTTATTGTTACAGTAGCAAGCGACATGCCTGCAGCGACTGACAGAACAATGTAGAAAAATTACTGAGCAATTGCTTGGTGTCCCTATGACAATTAGGAAACAGAAGTCTATTATCACAAAGGGATATTTTTCATCCTTATTATTTATGGTCTTTGAGACCAAGGAGGCCATTACAGTTCCATAGACAACAAGGGAATTATCAAGGTCTTACCTTCCCACATCACGCTATAATTGCTTTGCTATGGCTGTTCTACCTCCAGGCTCTTCATCTTTCCCAGTTTCTGTTTTGGTCACTATGAGTCAGTAATGGTAAAATCACCATCTGCATTTTCATTAAGATTTTGTTAATTTGTATCAGGTGCCAAAAGGAACCTAAACTTTTAAGAAATATCGAGGCCTTGAGTTATGTGCATTAAATCAATCTCTCTCAGACTTATATACATGACTGTCTTTCAGAGGTTTGGTTAAGCCATAAAAAAATCTCTCAGTAATTTTTTATTTCCAGTTATCAAACATGAAATATAACAATAAATAAAATTGATCAGCACAGAATATAAACATAATATATGATTTTCAAGCAGCTAAGAAATAGTGGAGCTTACATGGTCTGAGCACTATAGAGGAACGGAGAGACATTCTCAACACTGCCATGCTCTGCCTTCCCATGAAAATACCTCCTTTCACACAATCTTTTGCCTTCCCAGAGGTAACCCCCATGATTCAGTTTTCCTTAGGCTAATTAGTCGGTTTACTACACTCCCTACTTCACAAGCTGTGCCTTTCAGCTGAGTTCAGATGTGGGTATGAAAGTACTGAATTTGTGACTGGTATGAAATGTCCCGCTTCAGAATAAACCTAACTTACCAGATCTTGAAATTTTGTCCAGCATTAAAAAAGGGGTTAAAAGCCAAAGTTTCCTGTTTGTTTAAATAATCTTACCCCTGGGCTTTATTCTGAAACAAGTCATCCCACCTTACATTTCTGAGGGCTTGTGCCCTTTCAGTGTTTATGAGAAGGAGAACTATCCACATTTCTGTCCAGCCAGGATCTTCCCTGGCCGGGTGAAGTTGAACTAAGATGAAACACTAATAACCATTCTGTTACATCTCTACTGAAAAAGATACTGGTTCAAATGACCGAACATACCCCAAGACTAAGCACAGTTCAACCTTATTAGAATTAATGGTTTGTTAGTCACATGAGCAGAAATGGAGCTCTGTATTTATATGAGAGATGATTTCCCTATTCCCCCCCTTCAGATATTTTTTCACAACAATGCAATCATCACAGAGCATTTATTACGTATTCTCCAACTAAGGCAAAGAAAAACCTTCATAAAATCAGGTTTAATTTTAATAACTGGTTTCATTTAACAAGTTGTTCCTCTGACGGCTGCAAATCTGTGACTTGAGTTCAAATCTCTGTTACGCAAAGTATCATATGAACTCTTAGCTACACTCTTGTCTGCATTTTAGTTTTCATCAACAAATAGAAGATGACACAATTCACTAAATCACAATAATGTGATAAACACTGATTGTGAGGAACTCAGGTCACAGGAATTGTAATAGAATTTCAAACATTTCCAGATATTACCACAGCTAAAACTGTTTACATTATCCCCTGTGGGATATTTAATGGAAATGCAGAATGGAATAAAGTAGCAAGATCAGTTTCTGATTCTCAGTCCTTTGTTCTAAGCACAAATGAAAGAGCTACAGACAGGGTATCAGCTATTAACACATTGAAAAGGACTGCTCTACCTCTTCATTTAGACTGCCACTCCATGGCTTTTACAACCTCAGATGAAGAGTGTAGACTAATTGTGAGTCTATGACTAGATCCACACAAGTATACTTTTTCCCTTCATAGGGAAAAAAAAAAACAGACTGCTGAGAAATCATAGAATCATAGAGTAGTTTGGGGCTCAGACTGACTGTCTCAAATCACCTCCCTGTCCTCCATGTGCTTTAGCATGGTTTCTGGGAAGATCTGTTCCATGATCTTCCCAGGCACAGAGGTTTGGCTGGCCGGTCAGTTGTTCCCAGCGTCCTCCTTTCAAGCCTTTTTAAAAATGAGTACAGTATTTCCTTTTTTCCAGTCTCCAGGGTCTTCATCTGACTGCCACGACTTTTCAGATATGATGGAGAATGGCTTGGCAACTACTTCAGCCAGTTCTCTCAGGACTCTGGGATGCATCTCATCAGGTCTCATAGACTTGTATATGTTCAGGTACCTCAGGTGGTCTCGAACCTGATCTCTTACCGTGAGAGGGACTTTGCTCCTCCAGTCCCTGTCTTGCAGTCCATAACCTCGAGAGGTGTGGGAAGAGAGGCTTGCCAGTGAAGACTGAGGCAAAGAAGTTGTTCAGTACCTCAGCCTTCTCCTCATCCATTGTTACCAGTCTGCCAGTCTTGCCCATCAAAGGGGATACACTTTCTTTGACCATCCTTTTCTGGCTGACATTCCTGCAGAAGCCCTTCTCATTATTCTTTGCATCCCTTGCCAAGTTCAGCTCCAGCTGCGCGTGAGCCTTCCTGATCTCATCCCTACACAACCGGGCAGCATCCCTGTACTCATCCCAGGATCGCTGTCCCTGCTTCCACTGTTTGTGCATTTCTTTCTTACCCTTTAGTTTGCCTGGCAGGTCTCCACTCAGCCATGTTGGTCTCTTGCCTTCCTTTCCTGATTTCTTACACCTCAGGATCCATGGAAAGCATCCTTAAAGATCTGCCAGCTCTGTTCTGCTCCCTTGTCCCTGAGGGCAGTTTCCCAAGGGGTCCTACTGACTAATTCCCTGAAGAGCTGGAATTTTGCTTTCCTAAAATTCAGGGTCCTGACTTTACTCTTTGCCTGCACCATGTCCCTCAGGACTGTGAACTCCACCAGTGCATGATCACTGCAGCCCAGGCTGCCTCCAATCTTGACATCATCAATTAGCTCACTAGTATTGGTGACCAACAGGTCCAGTATTGCATCCCCTCTGGTAGGGTTGTCTATTACCTGGCTTAAGAAGTTATCCTCCATGCACTCCAGGAGTCTCCTGGATTGCCTATAGCTCACCATGCTACTTTCCCAACAGATGTTGGGGTCTTTGAAGTCCCCCAGCAGGACAAGAGCCTACAAGCGTGATGCCTCCCTTAGTTGGAGTAAGAAGGATTCATCAACTCCCCTTGATTGGGTGGCCTGTAGTAGACACCAACCACAAGGTTCCCTTTGTTGCCTCGGTCTCTGATTCCTACCCATAAGCTCTTGACCTTGGAACAGGCTGCCCAGGGAGGTGGTGGAGTCATCATCACTGGAAGTGTTCAAAAAATGTGTGGATGTGGCACTTCTGGACATGGTTTAGTGGGTATGGTGTTGTTGGGTTGATGGTTGAACTTGATGATCTTAAAGGTCTTTTCCAACCTTAATGATTCTGTGATGCTGTGATGCTGTGATGCTGTGATTCTGTGATTCTGTGACCTACTCATGATTATATTCTTCAGAGATAGCTCTTCATATTCTATCCATTTCTTGATGTAGGGGCCAATGCCTCTGCCCTTCCTTCCTTGCCTGTCCCTCCTGAACAGCCTGTAGCCATCGAAGCCATCGATAGCCATGCTCCAGTTGTGGGATTTGTCCCACCAAGTTTCAGTAATGGCAACTAGGTCATAGCTTCCTAGCAGCACAGTGGCTTCCAACTCCTTGGTTGTAGAGGCACTTCAGCTGGGCTGTTGGCCATGTCACCTTCTTGGATGAACATCCCTTAACTACTTTGAGATGTTTTGCTGGTGTTTCCCTGTTGGCTTCTATTACCTTAGGAGCCCCTGGCTCATCTCTTTAAGACTTCAAGCATACTGCAGTGTAACCAGCACATCTCAAAGCAACAGGCTGAGGGCCCTGAGCACCTTGTCCCTCTAACCTTGGCGTATTGTCCCACAGCTTGTCAAGGGCAAGCCTGATATTATCCTCCTCCCCCTTCAAGTCTAGTTTAAAACTCTGTCAGTAAACCTAGATGGTTTGTGAGCAAAGATCCTCTTCCGCCTTTGAGAAACGTGAGTCCCATCTGATGCCAGCAAGTCAGGTGTCGTGTAGGCCATCCCATTATAATAAAAAAACCAAAATTGTAGCGGTAACACCAGTCATGAAACCATTAATAGACTGGACCCATTTGTTTCTTCCTATGGCTCTGCCCACGACTGGAAGGAGAGAGGAAAAGATAACCTGTGCTCCAGATTCCCTAATGAACTGTCCCAAGGCCCTGAAGTCTCTTTGAAGTCACTCTTGGACTATGCATTGCAGCTCCATCTCCACCCACATGGAAGAGCAGTAATGGGTCATAGTCTAAGGGCCATACCAGGCTAAGAAGTTGCCTAGTGACATCCTTAACCCGGGCTCCAGGGAGGCAGCAGAGTTCCCTAAGAGAAGGGTCTGTCCAGCATTTTAGACCCCCTGTCACCTACAGCTATAATCAGTCTTTTCTTACTTGTGGAGGTGGTTGTGATACAGGGGGTAAGCCTTCCTCACCTTGACAGCAACTCCAGTGCAGCTGGATGGTCACCCACATCATCCATAGACTGTCCTTCCACATCCAGAGCCTCATACCTGTTGTACAGAGGCACCCGGGGAGGCAAGGTGAGCAAGGAGGGGGTTTGCCTATTGCCCCGACCATTGACTTGCCTCCATTTGCTCTTTTCCTTTAAGCTACTGCCTTCAGCCTGGTGGGGGGGAGGATACAGGACCCCTGTGATCTTGTTTTTTTTCTGGTGGCTGTTCCTGTTTCTGTCTCAGGGAGGGCAGAGCATGGCTCCATGAGTCCATCTCTCTTTCTCAGACTCCCTGATGCTCCTTAATCTTTCTACTTCCTTTCATAGCTCTGCCACCAGACTGAGCAGATTGTCCACCTAGTCACACCTCACACATCTGTTCTCACTACTGCTGTCCATTACCAGTGAGAGGCTCTGGCAGCCTCTGCAGCCCAAGACCTGGATGGCTGCATCCTGTGTAGAGGTTAATGATTCTGTTCATAAGTTTTCCAGATATTAAGTACCCTCTTGAATCTCCCAGAACATAAGCTTCCATGATGGCTCCTTAAACCCTTTCAGCTAAAATGATTTGGGATTGTTTCAAACTGTTTAAGTACTAGCTCTGACTTTAGAAACTAATTTTGAATAGAACAGGTTATAGGGAATACTTGAATAAGTGGCAGTCAAGATTTTAAGACAGTAGCTAGAAAAGATTCCTGGCTAAACATCATCAGAGTGACAGGGAGAAAATGAAAGCAAAAATTTCCTATACTCAGGAGAAAGATTAGGTGCAGATTTATACCTGCTGTTATTTTATTAGCAAAAGATGCAAAGCCCATAGTTCAGTGACTAAGAGCGTTTGCCTGAGAGCTTTGAGTGAAGTCCCTGATCTTACTCAGGTGGTGTAGGAATGTTAATCCTGTTCTCATACAGCCTGGATAGTGATCTAATCACAAAATTATTGGGGATTCTTATTGGTTTGGATGTTCCTCTCAATTCCTGGGAAATCTCCTCAGGAGTGATGAACTCGTCCTGCTGCATACGAATTTTCTACTAATTTTATAGATTAGACATTGAGTTTCCTACCACATTGTAATGTTGATCTGTTGTGTAAATATGTGTCCAAACCCAAGAAAATTTTGACTAAGAAGCTATTGCAAGAATGTTCATAGAATCATAGAAACATAGAATCATAAATCATAGAATCATAATAAATCATTAATCACATAATTAATATATAATTTCTTCTCCTATCAATAATCTCTGAGGCAAACTAGGGTTGTCTATAGTGTGTGTCTTTTTTGTAACAAATGAATATTTGGCATTTTCCCTGAAGACCTGCACCATTAAAAGTCCCTAAATACTTATTTGGAAGAGAGAACCGTGAATACACACATTTACAATGACAGTAAATTCACAGCAAAACCCAAATTAATTCAAATATAATGTTGATAACCACCATTACATCCTGACTGCAGCAGAAATTTTCAATGTATTGGGAAGAATTTATTGACTCACATGCCATTAATCTTATTCTAAATGGAAGGACCAGCATCTGATGTAAATCTCCAAAAATTTACTGTGGGAATGCTTGTTTTATGATAACTGTCCATGATGTTCCTTACACTTAGAGATCTCTTAGCCAGGTTTTGAGCTCTAAATTTATCTTTTGAGAAGCCCTAAAAATGCTCATTTTCACATAATGTGAAATTGCATTCTGCTATACACTGAACACTAAAATACCAACAATGTTTTCATATCTTATTCAGAGACCAAACCTTATCACATATCACTAGATGGAAAGAAGTCTTTACTAGAATCTATCCTAATATCAAAGAAAATTTAGTAGTTCAGTTTCTGGGAAAAATTATCTTAATAAATACAGCACAAGAAGGGAAGAAATTCTTCTTTAGTTTACAACTAGATAATAAGATGTTCATGTATCTCTAATTATGGAGATATAAATGTAGAAAAAGGTCAAATGTAATGAAAATAAATTGTTTAACTAAAGGTTAAACAAAACTTTCCTTTTCTCACTTTAAAATCCATCTTTATATTATACTCCATTTCTCTAGTCCAGCAGTTACTCTCTGAACTCTGTCTAGAAAGTGCTATCTAGAAATAGGATTCCCATCTTGAAATATTTAAAAAAGTAGTTACTTATAACTAATAAATGTCGTGTATGTATGTCATACATACACGAGAGCTTTGTACCTCTCTCAAACAGCAAATACAACTAAAAGCACTTCATTTTCAACTGTAAGTGGGTGTGTTATGACTGAAATAAGGGGAACTGGGGCCAAACCCTAAGGACACCAAAGTAATGAGGTTAGCTCAGAATAAGGAATGAGGGAAGCAGTGATATTTTCTCTAGTTCTTCAAGCAAGAGGCCAAAATTTCTGGTCTGCAGTTTGGGCTGAAGAGATTTCTGTTTACCTGTGTTTGAAAACATCAAGCAGTAACTATGACCAAGATTACTGTCTCTCTCTCTATGTAGAGAAGTCTTCACTGAGTCATAACCTAGACTTCAATCCATCAAATTTCTCACACATATGTAATTTAGCATCTAAGATCTTCTGCTAAACCCAGCACATCTAGCATTGGATGAAACCATACCTCACTATTTGTACATTCAGAAATGAGTGAGGGCATCTGAATGGCTAGTATGCAACATTCTAATACGAAGTTTTGTGCATATATAGTTGTATGGAAATATTTTCACTGACTATGTCTATAGATAATTTTTCTGTGCAGCCATACACATCAAGAAAAATCAGGATGCCGCTACACTAGACAACATGCCATCTTGCTTGAGAGGCCTAAGAATATGAGTCAACTGAAAGCCAAAAGAGCTATCTAGGCTTTTTTGTTCCATTTTGCTTTTACAGGGGAGGAAATTGTGCTAAACTTGGCACAAGAAATATGTGGCAGTTTTCTTTTAGTTATTGCTGGCCAATGTTTATTGTTCCTCCTTTCCAATTGCCCGCTCTTCATCCAGGTCAGGCTCAAAAAGCAGTTCAGAAATCTGGAAAATATTATTTAATCTAAATGATTAGGGGAGGGATCTAATTTTCATGGAGTTTATAATTATCTTCCTGATGGCATGTTCACAGTTCTGAAGAACCTCATTTCTCCCATAATGAATGACATAATTGTTCCTACTTCAACTATGACCTTAAGCTCAATTTTTTCTTGCAACATGCACTGTTCTGTTACAGGATAAAACCAAAAATCCTTTTTCCTGTTAGGTAACAAAAGTGTAAAAAATTGTTGCAGTGTCCATAAAGGAATTCTTCATTTGGTTCTAATCAATTACGACACAAAGTAGTGTTGCTCTAATATTCATTCTTATCTAATTAACTAGAAAGAGCTTCCTAAATGGGGAATATCTTTCAGTTGAGACTCCTTATATAACCATGCAAATACAAGTACCTATTATTTCCTCAATAAGATCAAACTAACACTAACATTTCTCCTCCATTCACAACTATTGAAATACCCATTGTTTTAAATCTAATAACAACAGATCATCCTTGTTATAAAGTTACTGCAGTCCTAACCTCAAGCAAAATTCCTGCTGTTCACAATCAAATTATTTCACTGTGTTGACAAGAACACCAAATGGACAAGTCATTCTTACTTGAACATTATACCATACCCCATGACTGCAAAGCAAGCAGTCACTTGTGAATTTGTATCTAAGATCCTGAGACAGTAAGATATATAACATTAGGTGTGACCATTCTTAATAATCTGAAATGATTCACAACTATAAAGGCTATTTTCTTTATCAATTTGTACAAATTTTAGTTTAGTCACCATTAATTAAAATATTACGAGCACACTTCCGTCTGAAATCTTAATAGCTACAGTTTGATGCAACATCATTCCTAATCTTGAGTTGAATTTAGAGGAACATTTTTTCTCCAGTTCATTTATTTTATGCTTTGAATACTCTGTATATGGGTCAGTTAATTCTTTCCTTTGTGTAACAGTTTCATAAATCATTGGGAGGAGAAGCAAAACAAGAAAACATGAGTGCAGAAGATGCGCAAGATGATACATGTATAGAATATTAAATTAGTTTAGCTGATTAAAAAAAGCAACAACTTCATTTCTAGCAGATAATGTTTCTACAAACTAAGGGGAAAACTTAGTAATTAAAACTCCTTGAAAGAGGTTATCTTAACAGAGCTCTAAGTAAACTAAACTCAAAGCAAACTGGTTCACACTGTAGGAGTTCTTGTTTTACACTGAATGGTGGAATCTTTTCCAAACCTTTATAAGTTTTCCTCCTGAAATACTCCGCTGGGTTCTGCCCTTTTATATTGTCAAAAGACCATCCCAGGATGTTTCCTCTATACCTTTTTTTAGGGTAAACCTTTTACAAATATTGCCTTTGAATTTTTGTGTGCTCTTTGATAAGGCACTTGAACCATGCTACAATTCCTATAAAACACTCTGTAAAGGGTTATTTTATAGGAGCTGTCCATAAAACTTCCTGCCTACCTATAGATTTTCACTGAGGAAGGACCACTGGTGCTGAATGTATCAGATTTTCTAAATGGAAAGAAACATTACTATTTTGGAAAAAATACCAAAAAACCCCCCAACAAAGTGCAAAATCAGTAACCCCCTTCTCTCCTACTATATCATAGAATCACAGAATCATAGAATCATAGAAGAGTTTGGGTTGGAAGGCACCTTTAAAGATCATCTAGTCCAACCCCCCTGCAATGAGCAGGGACATCTTCAACCAGATCAGGTTGCTCAGAGCCCCGTCCAACCTGACCTTGAACGTTTCCAGGGATGGGGCATCCACCACCTCTCTGGGCAACCTGTGCCAGTGGTTCACCACCCTCATTGTGAAAAATTTCTTCCTTCGATCTAGTCTAATCTACCCTCTTTTAGTTTAAAACCACTCCCCCTTGTCCTATCACAACAGGTCTGTGTTTTCTTTTTTAATTAAAATGAGATTATACTTTTTTTTTTTAATCCTGACTTTCATCCTATTATTTTTTACAGCCTTGCAGTGGGATCTAGGCACAAGAGCCAGAATGAAAGAGACAAAAAATGTTTCTTCAAAATGCCTGTAACCCATGAAGAATGTATTTTTATTAGAGATAAACAGAGATTGTGGGAAATCTTTGATTTTCAGTTTCATAATGGCCCATCATTAAAATATCTCACTACAATTTTAAGGGAGAAACAACATGTTTACTACAAGAGTAATGGCTGTCCAGGGACATTGCCATTTTATCAGCCTTCCCCTGGAGCGGACCTTGCGTACTTTGATGTCTCTGTCAGTGCTATCAGTCTTTGTATACTGCTAGAAATCAAACTCGATTGTGCTCAGACAGTTTGGCTCTGTTTGAAAAAATCAAAGTAGGTTTACTTCAGGTTCAAGTTCTGTCCTGGAGCTTTAGGAGGAGTTCCCACAGTTTCCAGCCAGTCTTGCATAGTTTTTATGGACTTGCACAATTCAAATATGAGATGTGAGTGGACACTTAAAAAGTGTAACTTAACGATCTTGCGATATAACCCACATGAAAGAGGCAACCTACAAGGTCGGAAACTCCAGAAAACCTGGCAGGATTAAGTCACAGCTGGAAAAGTATTTTCAATTCCCATTACAATTCAGGTATGCTTTGCGCCTTCTAGATTTCAGCTCCATATGAATAAACATATTAGAAGACAAAACAAGTAATGCAAGTAGAAAAAAAACCCTAAATCTGTGCATTTCTGGAAGGGGAAAACTGACATCATAAACACTGAGGTTAATCTTTAAACAAATCTTTTAAATGTTAATTATTAGTTAGTTAACAACTATCAGCATTCTTCAAGGATGGAAATAGTCTATGTCTGTGAACCTGTTGATTTTGCTCTATCTTTATTTTTAAATATTTATTACCTTACTATCTTATACTGGCCCTTTTTATTGTTTAGTTTCCACCACTGAGGAAATCATTATGACTTTTTCCAAACTTTTCTTAATGTTGGGAAAAAGATGTTTAGATATCCCAGCAATGTTCAAACAATGTATCCCAGAGTTCCACCTGAATAAGCACATGCAGAATACATTCCATCACAGAAAAGTAGAAATGAACATCCTTAATAACTTGATAACTATATGTTATATCATTACGTGAGACTATTAATCACAGAATTAATCAGTAGAATTAGAAGAGACAAGATTCAGATCACAGAACTCTGACAACATGCAAAAATATTTGAAAGGCAAGGTCTGCATTCAGTTACATGAGAATATGTCTGGTTAGATACACGGACCTGTTGAGGTGTAAACTAATTTGCTCTAATGGAACACATAAGAAAGTATCCTCTGATGTCTGAAATTGTACAGGTTCTTTTTTTTTTTTTTGAAATTTCACTGTAGCAAAGCAACTAAGCAGTATCTACACAGAGATAAAATGAAGAATTACTGTACAGTAATAATGTTAAGGTTAACATCTTTTCAAGAGAAATAAAAAAGATTAAAAAAGGAAGAAAACCTCGAATGAAAATGTGTGAACTTGAAATAACTGCCTTATGCTATCAAGCATCAAATGTTTTATACTCCCTAGGTTTCTATTTCCTAAATTCGAAGAGGCTTTCTAGTGGTTTTATTAGTCAAGATAATTTACTGCTCCCAATCAGCATCCAAGACTGCAAAGATCCATTTTAACAACACCGTTTATTATTTGTAAACAGTTATTAAATAATTCCTCAAAGTTTCTAATGCATTATAAAGGCAGTTAATGAAATGATGCATAATTTTTTTTTCCTGCTAAAACTTTTTATCTCCTCAGATAGAATTTTAGTGTTTTTATAACCCAGCTTGAAGTGAAATTGAATTGTATGAAATGACTGATTGTCAAGGACATCTGAACAAATGAGGTATTCATGTTATTCAGAATCCATTGAAGGATTTCTTGATGTTTTTATTTAATTTGCTTCGTATCAAGGAGCTAAGTTCCCCTTTGAGACACGTCATGAAAGAACTAAAAGATTAATAAAAGCCCAGGAAGTTGTTGCGGAGTTTGACAGAAAGCCTTAATATTATCCTATTTCTTCCTCACAGATAAATAGAGAACAATGCTGTCATAGGCATGTTTTTTGTCACAAGATGTCCAGTCTCCTGAGTACGGGTACAGTTTATCCATCAAAATCCGAGGACGATGATAGATATGAAAAGTAGAATATTTTCGAGTTAATGATACATATGTCCAGAGAATACCGACTATATAAATTGTTTTGTTTATATAATTCCATTTGTAAAAGCTGTTTAAAAACATGAGCTCTTCCTGTGGTTTCTGACAGAAAGTGCTGACTGTGTAGGATAATGTCAGTTGTGATACCAACCATTAGAACTCAGAAAGCTGTATGATTTTTAAACTTCAGTGAATATCTGAAAAGTTGAAAGTGATTAAATTAATTTAATAATCAAAAAGCTTAAAACACCATATTAAAATTCATGTAACAGAACTCAGCAACATAATGTCAAGTAAATTTTCAGGTACTTGGATGTTTGGTTTAATGCCATTCTTAATTTCTCACTTCCTTATTAGAGGCCATCCTCAGCTGTCTCTTTCTCCACAAATTACTCTAATTTTCCTTAACTTTAATGAGAACCTCTTTCCAGCAGCTATATTATCCCATATTTTAGAGTATAATGTATATATATTTTTAAAATTCTGTCATTGCCCTTTAATATTTGTCAATGGACAAGGCAATACAACATAGAGCAATTTCTATCAAAAAGTACAGTACCATTAATGGAATACTTTAATTGTGATTCCTGATAGTTTTTAAAGGGCCCACTGCATTCTGTGGAGGCGATAGAACAAGGCAGATGTCCTAAATAATAAATATGATTTAACAACCAGCATTTTTCTGAGTTTTTTTTCAAGGTAGGTTTATGAAGACTGCAGCGTTAGGTAGACAGTCTGGATCTCTTCACTGAGAAACTTCTCAGTCATACTGGAAAGCAAGCAATTTACTAAGAAATACTAAATAACTCCATTACAATAAAAGGGTTTTTCAGAAATCCCAAAAGATAAAATTAAGGCATGGAAGCTTGGTAAAAATTCATGCATGTGAAAAAATTAAGTGGGAAATTGTTGAGAAGCAGTTAATCTATGGGGCAAATTTCTCCCCAGTACTGCAGCACAGTTCAGGAGGTTGGATTATCACAGTTGTATGACAGCCAGCCATGAAACACAAATTTTCTCGAGGCTGGTATATACTACCCACTTCACATTTAAGAAAATCTGCACAGTTTTCCTTCACAGATTTTGTTTCTTAGCTCAGTGATGTAGACTGCTGCCTTTATCCTTATTTACTCTCTCCATTTCTTATAATGCATTGTGTGTCTATGTACTGTTAGTACAATATGGATAATTAATCCGTTGGATTTCTGCACAAAACTAGAACCCAATAAAAACATGAAGAAATGTCATAGAGAAGAGAGAGCATATGAATAAAGAGAGTAACATATGAATAATAAATATGACAATAAAATGCTTTCATTTTTGTCAGAGTTCAAACCGATTACAAAGACAGTCGATGTTTGGGTTTTTTAATTTTCCAAGTTTGATATTGAAAAGATCAGGTCTGCTATGTTAATTCAATAAAACTAGACACCTGAAACTCTATAATTAGCATAGGTACTAAACCAGCAAAAGAAAATAGGAAATGATACAGTAAAACTTTAAGCATTTTGCTGCAGAGGCTGCATGCTGTGCAGACGGAGATTTCAAATTGTTAAAATGAATAAACATTAACTTCATTCAATTCTAACCTCTGAACATATTTTTTACTTAATCTGTTAAACTAAGTCCAGCTTTTATAATGTTTCTACAGCACAGGACCAGTCTTAATTCCAGAAAAAGCTATAAGCAAGACAAAAGCCTCAGATTCTCTCTCTCTCTTTCTCTGTGATTTATGTAAGTATGGATTCACATATGCTGATTGCTGAAATGTATTTCTGAAGAACTAGAAAGCATCATTAAATATGGAATATCTTAGAAAAAAGGAAAATATAGGCACTTAAAGGAATTATTAATTATTATTCTTGAAAGTAACATCGTTTTGACAGAAAACAAAACCAAAAAGCAATTGTAATCTAATATATATGAGTCTTTTTGCTGCAAAAGAGCAAATAACACAGTTACCTCAATAGGTACATACTCCAACAGAATCGGAGTTACATATCATTTGTATAGAAGTGTCATACTGCTCTGGAAGAAATCTTATTGGAAGGTATTTTCTTTTGATTTTTTTGAAAAAAATCCTAAGCCACTTTTTGATAGTAAGGTTTAGGTACTTACAGAAAAAAAATCCTGCAGTTATGTGCCTTGATGAAATTCAAAACTACCTGGGTAACTAACCATCATTGTAATCAAAGCTATTGTAGTGGTCTTGGTGGTATTTAATCTGTTCATTGAATTGGAGCCTGGAAGTGTAACAGGTCTTTAGAACAGGAACAAATAAAGTTTTAAGGAATACAACCTATGTTCAGTGGTCTAACCATGTGTTCCTTGTGTCACCTGAGGTGCATGAATGTACACCTCCTGGCATCTTGCTGCTGGTGTGTTTGCCTTATGTGGTGTTTGCCAGTCCCCTGTGGATGTCTCAGATGCCTGAGGGTACCCCAGTGTGGCAGTGACCACTTGGGTTGAAGCAACTGAGCCCTAAAGAAACAGATGTTACTGAGAAAGGAGATTTGCTACTCTGTCAGTGACCGAGCACCAGAATAGCAAGAAGGAGTAGCTGTTCTAAATAAAATACATCAGGAGGTGTCAGATTGCACCTCAGCTTTTAGAGGTCTAAATATTCTCACAACTGTTAGATGTTTTGAAAGAAACTGTCTCCTTGAACAACTTTCCTTAGCTGATTGCTGCAGTAAATGCATGCATATTGAAAAACAATAAAATCATGGTTCTTAATTTAAGTGGAGTATTTTTGGCTTAGTATTTTTGCTTCCATGTGGTACCCAGTAATAGTTTTTCTTACCATCATTTCTCAGTGTCAGAGGTGTAGGAGGACTCAAAACTCTGGCATTTGTCACCGTGTTTTTTACCAGGCATATGTAGCTGCCAACATCAGATGTTTGCACCTTGGAGATGTAGAGATTGCCTGTCTCCTGAGAGATGAAGCGTCTGCTATCTTCTGCCACGAAAGATGGGAACTCATTAAATACCCAGCTATAGATGATCTCTAAAAGAAAACAGAAAAAGTAAGAGAAAACAATTATGTAAACAACATTGTGTAATGTTAATTGTTACACTCAATAAATGTTCATTGCCTTTATTTAAATAATCTAGAAGAACCCAAAAACTAAAGGCTTTTAAAACTTTTTGTTTGTTTTTGTTTGTTTGTTTTAGAACTGAAGAGAAGAATTTATTTTCTCGCTTTGGAATTTTGGAAAAAACATAAACATTCAGTCCGCAAGACAGATTTAGTTCAAGAAAATTGATTAAATTATTCAACAGCCTCAGAAATCACCCATAAAATACTAGATAACTCCCTTTTTTAATCTTTCAGGTCAAGCCAGAAATAATATATAAAACATTCTTTTCTCTATTTGTTCAAAATCTCAGTGAACTATAACAAGATGCATCCTGTAGATCTAGGGATGACTTTTACATAGAATCACAGAATAGTTTGGGTTGGAAAGGACCCTTAAAAGTCTTCTAGTCCAACCACCCCCAGAATGAGCAGGGACATCTTCCACTAGATGTTGCTCAGAGCCCCATCCAACCTGACCTCAAATGTTTTCAGGGATGGAACATCTACAACTTGGTGGCTTAAATCCCTACAATCAATTAATAATTCCTTAAACCAAAGCTACCAACTGCTTTGCCTCATAATCTGATGGATCAAAAGCTAATGAAAGTTATTTTTTAAACAGGTAATTAAAGCCAGTGCCTTGGTTCTCATTTTTATCCCACAAATCATTCTGTTCACCTGAAAAATATATACTTTTCCCTTCATACACATAAGAATTGGTTAAGAAAAAAAATTATTTCCTATTATTCTGTATGAGACTATATCATGATTTATTAAAAACCTTGATGCATTAATGTCTCTGCATTAGAAGTATCAATAAAGTTAATAAGATTCTGATTGTAGCAGGGAATTCCTTGCAGGGAATTATTCATGTGGAGTTCCAACAATTCAGACTTTAAGCCTTAACCTTATGTATACTTTTTTACATGTTGTTCTTTTTTCAATCCTATCTTCCACTGTTTCATTTTGTCTTCACTCTTTAAAAAATATTCTTCACTACTTAAACTGACACATTAGCTATAAGGCAATTTTTTCTGTAATCTCCACATGTGATAGTCTTTAAAGAACTGACTCCAAAATCAGAAAAGGCAAAGCTTGTTCAGGTATATAAAGTCCCTACTACTGCTCCAAGATGCAAACTGCTACATTGGTTTACCAAATTCCATGTTTTTAGACTAAAATTTCTTAGGTGACTACTTTCAGCTTCAGCAGCTGTATGAAGACAGTACTTGCGCATATGTCAGTTCTCTCATACTTTTATCCCTGCTACAGTCAAAATGTTTTCTTGATATAAAGTTAGTTTGAAAAAGAAAGGGTCATACGGGTGAGAGGAAATACCTCAAAATCTAAATTTTTCTGTGTGTTTTTCTGTGCTAATAGTAGGAGAGGTATAGTTGTTCATGGTACAAGAAGTGTGAAACACATTAACATCCTAGCTTAATATATGGCATAGCGAAGTGTGCAGTTTGAGTTTAACACTATGTAAAACAACAGAAATTGCAACTGCTCTGTCCTTTCTACCCCTGTGTTGTACCATTGCCTGACATGGTGCTCAAAAAGGAATGGAAAAGCACAAGTAGTTTTTTAACCAATATAAACAAACAGTGCAAGCAGTGACATAGAAATGCAGGAAATTCTGGACTCATTTTAAAGAAGTTCAGTCTAGTTTTGAAGTCAGATTAAAATTTTCTTATGAAAAACCAACGGTATTAGTATAAAAATGCTATGTTAAAGGACTAAACATATTTACCTGGCAGTAGCGGAAGACTTCTCCAAAACATGGAATTAAGCTGCACACATTGACTTTTTGCTTAAAACCTTTTTAATTTCTAATTGTAATTCTGAGTGGTTTCACAGGATCCTGAGGAATTCAGGGCTCACAGAGAGCTCTCTGAGTGTTCAAAATGTCCTCCCTTTTCTGTTACGTTTCAGGCAAAATACTAATTAGTGCAAAACATTTCTCTCTGAAAATTTCCTTGCCACATTTTGCTATGATGTCTTATCTGGCAGAAATGATTCACGGCAGCATAAAATTCTACAAAGTGATGATGAACATTCAAGTTCAAGGAAAATGCATACGTTTTAATTGAAGACACCTGTTACCAATTCAAATGGAAAGCAATCCATCTTACTAATTGCTCTGGCTTAAAAGTAGTTAAAACCAAATGTAAAGTACTCATCATTGCAGGTTCATTGGTAGTTCATGTAGAATAAAATTTTCTCCATTTATACCCTAAAAATAGACCCAGTTAATTATTAATTTCTTAATTAGAAATACTCCTAAGAAAAAGATTTCAGGCAATAAATTTTTGTGCCTCTAAGGAAATAGAATACTTACTCTTTGCTGGTGCTAAATCTGAGGGGGATACTGTCATTGGTGTCACCTTTAAATGATTTTTGTTGTTAAAAGTAGGGTGATGGATATATGGGTACTAGGAGAGGGTACTGAGGAAAAAGTAACAGAACTTCTGCCAAATCTAAAAATGAAACCATTTATGCTACTAAGCTGCAATTAATGGTTTTATTTGTGCACACCTACTATATCTGTATTCCATCCAGAAGCACAAACTTCAAAGCACAGATGAAAGTGTTAACAGTTTACTTCTTGGTCATTGTCAGGCCATTGACATTGAAGGAATTACGCTTATTTTTCATTTCTAAAAAGCAAAACCCTGGGAAAACACTTTCAGATACCTGAACAATTTGCATCTGAACGCTCAGATCCGGAATTGATCTGGAATTCCGAACCTTCTTTGCAGGTGAAAAGCCCCTTACACACATTATGAAGTTTCTCTCCTATTAGACATAGTTAATGAATTCATCAGATTCTTAAGTAAAATTTTGAGGGTTATGTCCATACAGTATGCATAAATTTCAGTGGAAATATCTCAGGGAAACTCTACATTTTCCAGTGCATGCTATGCAGAACAGTCAGAAACAACGACGGCTGGCATGGGATCTGGGGACCCAATAGTTTTTAGCTGACAGAAATAGATGGATGAATTGCAGAAGTGATTTTACGAAAAGATGTTAAGAGAATGACTGCAATTATGGGAAAATGCATGTACCTTGACATTGATCCATTGTACACATGTCTCACACTTCTAAATTTGCAGCCATGGTAGAGGATGAAACATGCATTGGTGTTCATATTGTGGGGCTCTGAATGTTCCCATTCTGTATGGCAGCAAAAGTAAAATTTAGGGTTCAAAAAATTGTTAATGAAGACTATCCAAGTACAAAACCTGGGGTTTTGTTCTGTTTTGTTTTTTCCCTCTTGCAGTACCATGCATAAGAGCCTATATATAGGCTAAAAGACCTAAAAGCCATATAAAAATAACTAATAAAGAGAGAATAATGGAGAATCAACATTTAAAACATTGCTGTCTATCTATAGACTAGTCTGTTGTTTCTAGTACACACACATTAAACATACTAAACCAATAGTGAACATAGTTACATGAGACAAGATCCACAGCAGTTCAGCACAGGAGCACATGGAAATTACAAGAAGAGAGGCTTGCATTTAAATGTTATCTGACATCCCATTCTTACAAAATGGTAAACTGCTGAGTGAAATTTTTGAATTTCAGAACAAGAAGCCTAAGACTGAACAGATGACACTGGACCTATTTGTACACAGCTCACTGCAGTTGCTAGCAAACTTCAAGCCTATATTTTCCTATAATGGTTTAGGTTAAAAGATTTTAGAACCAGTGCCCTTTGGCTAAGCAGAACTGTCATTGTATTAGCTTTTTGATAGGAGACTAAACTCCAGAAATGCATGAATATGACCAGGTGACCCGCCTAGTGGATGAGGGGAAGGCTGTGGATGTTGTCTACCTGGACTTTAGTAAAGCCTTTGACACCATCTCCCACAGCATTCTCCTGGAGAAACTGGCGGCTCGTGGTTTAGACAGGTGTAATCTTCAATGGGTAAAGAACTGGCTGGATGGCCGAGCCCAGAGAGCTCAGGGTGCTGAATACCCTGTGGATATTGGGTCTGTCTATTGAAAACTGAGGCAAAGAAGGCGTTAAGTACCTCAGCCTTGTCCTTATCCTTGGTTACAATGTTCCCTCCGCATCCAGCAAGGGATGGAGATTCACCTTGCCTCTCTTTTTGTTTTTAATATATTTGTAAAAGCATTTTTTGTTACCTTTTTCAACTGTGGACAGATTAAGTTCTAGCTGGGCTTTTGCCTTTCTAATTTTTTTCTCTGCTTGACCTAACAAGATCCTTGTACTCTTCTTGAGTTGCCTTCCTAAAGTGTTGATCTGCTCAAGGGGTGGAAGGCTCTGCAGAGGGATCTGGACAGACTGGATCGATGGGTTGAGGACAACTGTAATGAGGTTTAATAAGGCCAAGTGCCAGGTCCTGCACTTCGGCCACAACCACCCCATGCAACGCTACAGGCTTGGGGAGGAGTGGCTGGAGAGCTGCCTGGCAGAAAAGGACCTGGGGGTGCTGGTTGACAGCCGGCTGAACATGAGCCGGCAGTGTGCCCAGGTGGCCAAGAAGGCCAACAGCATCCTGGCCTGTATCAGCAATAGTGTGGCCAGCAGGAGGAGGGAAGTGATCGTGCCCCTGTACTCGGCACTGGTGAGGCCACACCTCAAATATTGTGTTCAGTTTTGGGCCCCTCACTACAAGAAGAACGTTGGTGCTGGAGCGTGTCCAGAGAGGGCAACGAGACTGGTGAGGGGTCTGGAGAACAAGTCTTATGAGGAGCGGCTGAGGGAACAGGGGTTGTTCAATCTGAAGGAGAGGACACTGAGGGGAGACCTCATTGCTCTCTACAACTACCTGAAAGGGGGTTGTGGCAACGTGGGTGTTGGTCTCTTCTCCCAAGTAACTAGCAACAGAACAAGAGGAAATGACGTCAAGTTGTGCCAGGAGAGATTTAGACTAGATATTAGGAAAAATGTCTTTCCTGAGAGAATGGTCAAACATTGGAACAGGCTGCCCAAGGATGTGGAGAAGTCACCATCACTGGAAGTGTTCAAAAAACATGTGGACGTGGCACTTGGGGACATGGTGTAGTGGGCATGGTGGTATTAGTTTGGTGGTTGGATTTGATGACCTTAAAGGTCTTTTCCAACCTTAATGATTCTTTGATTCTATGATCTCAACCCTGACAGGTAAATAATGATGAGCTTCAAGAGTTTTTCAAGCTAAAAGCCAGTGCTATCAAAATGTAAAGAAACCAAACTACAGATGTAAAATCAGGAAGTAATTACTCTAGGTATGAACCTTCTGAAGTCACTTGCTTTTGAGAAAAGACTGAGTAAATGGTTTCTCCATGCTGTAGTAATTTTCTTTTCAATAGTGAAAAAAAGTTTAAGTGAAAATAAGTAACTGTGAATACTACAATATACAGAAGTATAGAGTATTTTTACAGAATATATGTTGAGTTTATTTGTTATTTTTATGCCCATCTATTTTATTTTTAATGTGACAACTATCCCAAAACCACAAAGATGATGCAGAGCCCTTCCTGGAAATTACAGCTGACTGCCAACACAAAAGAATTTTTACGTAGATACTATTCATCAATACAAACAGAAACAGAGAGTAAAAAGACAGAAATTATGAATTATAGAGGCAGTTGTCAATTGGCATTCTCCTGTGGTTTGGGCTGGAGGACTCTTCGGCTGGTAAGTTCTGTCATATGCGAAATCTTGATGTGAATGTTATTTAAGTCATTTTGGTAACTGCAAAACTGGTATATTTCCTTTTATGAATGACCATCCTTGTTTACAGAAAAATGTCTGCAAGAAGTTTTGTATCTGTTTTCTGAAGGTCATTTAAAAAGCCTTCCAAACATCCAGTTTGCTTCTGTGTTTTATTAAGTATTTTTCAGTGGGCTATGTAAGTGAAAATCTGAGTAACTCGGGGATAAAGCAGTGAGAAGAGAGCATCTATCTCCTGCCAAAAGGAATTTATGGTGTGAAATTTTGTTTACTATAATTTCTTAAATGTTTTTTGTAGATCTATTTTCTCCATTTCACAACACTAATTCCTAAACTGTCACAACATCACATACTTCCCATAATGGATGAAGTTGGAATACTGACACATCAGCATTTTTGTTAGTGCTGTATTGTGCTTTTGGGGATATCATTCTGATGCAGAAAATGTCAGTACTACTGTCATTGTAGGTCAGTAAGAAATATCCCTTAAATATTGCAACGAGGGATGTGCTGGAGGCGTTCAGATAGCACCGCATATTCACTCCTGAAATGTTTCCCAGGTTTGTTTTAAGGCTTTTCTCCTGAGAAATTGTTTGTTTCATCCTTTTAACATGCAATTTCTGGACAGCCTTTTCATCAGTCCTGTCAGCTGAGTGGTGTTTCAGATGGCAAGTCAAGATGTAACAGGAAAGTCTCCTTACATATAAATTCCTTAAAGGTCGCCTAAAACCTACATGTACAGTCCATACTATGGTTAAATATGCATCTTCAAAGGCCACACATGTTAATACACATCCCATATTTGCAGTTCTGTGGAGTTTTGCTGTTTGTACAAGAAATAATTCTGGTTTGTGTCTTTCTTTGATGCAGTGGGAGATATACTACTCAATATCCTCCAGTATCCTGTTGGGAAAATATGTTTCTCTTCCTCTGTTTAGGATTTCCTCTGATTACTCCAGTTCCACAAGATGGCAGTAATTGATGAATAAATGGTAGTGATGCCTGGTGACAGCCAAAATCTGAGATAATCTGGGAGTTTTAGCAACTCTGAAGAAGTTGTTTCTTCTCTTTTTTTATTGATAAATAAAGCAGCAAGAAGTACTTTCAAGATCACAGGCTGAATTTACTATGCATAGCTATAAACCATGAAATTTACATGATGGCTTTGCTTTACCATTCAGAGATACTTAATTTAAACAAAATAAAATATCAAGAAAAATATGTGCCTTAATCTCCTCTGCTGAAAATACAAAACCTTATTCTTTTTCAATCCCAGTTTTAACCTTTATCATCACACTTGCTGTTTGGATATTCTGTGTACCAACCACAGAATAAAGATGCAATGTGTGGCACTCTCTAATGATGTAGAACACTTCACATTCAGAAGGGCAAAGGTTTCTTTTTAGCTAAGATGAATGATAGCAATGTATGGTTCCTCCAGCCTCCCACCACAACCAGATAAATAATTTTGGTGCATTTCTTTGTGCTGCTGTGGCTTATTATCAGTGCTCATTAATCCTCTAAGAAAATATTTAATGAAGGTAATTTATTTGTTGCATTGTAATGAACCCACATAGAGCAAACAGATATTGTCGATTTATCAGCTAGCAATGAAATTGCTTCCTTTCTGCTCTGGAGGCTCTGTATCTACTGCTCACTTACCTGAAACACAATTCTACCAATCACATATTTGTCTTTGTTCAGATTTAATTACAGTGATAAATCTTCAAATATTTTCTTTCTTATAACCATTCACACAGCCAAGAACTAAAAGTATGGTAGGAAAGGTAAGTATATTGTCAGGACTGATCTGGAGGATAAAAATATTATATTGTCATTACCAGTGTACACAGCCAAGGTAGTCCCATTTGTACATTTGACACGTATGAAATGTAGCCAGTCATGGAAACATGTAAAGGCCGATGAAACCTCTTTCTCATACGTCTGCACTTTAAAGAGGCCACATAGCATAAAACAAAAGTATGGCCTCTGGGAAAGGTTGCTACATTATTATGTGTATCTGATAATCACTGATGTGATTTTCATGTGAAAAAAACAGACAAAACTGCTCCAGAAAGACTGAAAATACTGTGATCAAAAAGAACTCAAGAACACACAAGAGTCCTTCAGGCTCTTCTTTTGCCCTCAGACAAGATCATATATTATCAGCCCAGTTTTTAAAAATGTCTAGTGAGTTAAATTGCTAGATTTAGATCTTCAGAATAAGATATTTCATTGCTTAGTTAACAATTAGAGAGTTTTCCTTAATATTTGTGTATATTTCCTTTTTTTGGCAATATTGTTTCATTATTTATTCAAATTACCATATTGAAAGTATTGAAAACACTTTAATGATGATCTGTATTAAACTTTTACAGTTGCAGTGGAAGACCATTATCCTTGTCTATATCAGTCTTCTGTTCTTGAGGTTAGATCAACTGAACCTCTTAAAATTTTCCTTAAAAGTCATGATTTTGAATCCTCTACATAGTTTTACTGTTGTCACCTTTACTGCCTTTCTACATCTTATAATGGAGGACCCAAAGCTGGACATGGTATTCTATTTGAGACATTAACACTATGATAATTGGAATAATAGTCTCACGTACTCATAGGTAGCAGTCTTAGTATGTCCTGGAATTGAAGTATACAATTTTCCATTCTACTAAGTATTCCATTTTCTGTAATAGCAGTATTTTTCTAAGGAAGAATGCTGTTTAATCACTTATTTCCTTTTATTCTATTTGTAGATTTGATGTTTTGGTAAGTGTAGTAATGTGCATTTTGCTGAATTTTGTTGCAAGCCATTTCCCCAACGTACTGATCCTTTTGGATTTTCATTTTGTGCTCTGCACTGATTGTAACCTCTTGCAGCTAGGAGTCATTCACAGATGCTAAATATGCCTTTCTTTCCACTAGGCTACTCACATTTTCAAAGAAAAAAAAAATTTTGATACGATTTGTTCTTGACAAATCTGTATCGTCTGTTTCTAAAAACCTCCTTGTTATCTTATTGCCTACAAATTTAGTGTTTAATATTATGTCACAGTAACTTCTCAGAACTCAAACTCAGCCTGACCTCCTTTAAAAAAAAAAAAAGACCAAAAAAAGACGTTTGATTTTCTTGACATATTTTGAAACAATTTTTGAGATGCCATATTCTCAGTAACCTTTTCATGTAAAGGAATATTTAGATATACTATAATTTCAGAATCTAAGGCCATTTTATCAATATGTATTGTTGTGTTATGTAAGTAAGGACAATGTGAAAATTATGTAAATTTATGGAAAAAAAGCTGATGATGGAAACAAGTAAATTTGTGGTTAGGCTTGAAATAAGTTTTTTTGTTTTTTTTAAAGGAATAAAAACAGTGGGAAGAGAAAACTAACCACAAAGCAGATGGACTACAAATAGGAAGTTTAAAAAAAAATTTGAAAACAAATAAAAGGATTCTATGAACAGCTCTGTTATTGATACTCATCTATTATTAGGTAGGAATGGAAATCAATACTTATGTAGAAAAATCCTGAATATTCTATATAAATTGATGGTCTATGTTTTATAACATAGCAGGTAATGCAGATGTCACTGTATAATGCTATTATCTATGAAAAGCAGGAAAAAAATGGGCAGTAAAAAGCAATAAACAGTCTAAATAGGTAATACCAGAGAACTTCAGAATTTAAGTATTAGCATTTCAACTCTTTTAAGCAATACTGACAACTTCATAGAACTATTAAAACATCTATGGACAGCAGGAGTAGGGAGGTGATCATCCCTTTGTACTTGGCACGGGCGAGGTCGCACCTTGAAAATGATGTTCAGTTTTGGGCCCCTCACTACAAGAAAGACATTGAGGTGTTGGAGCATGTCCAAGGAAGATCAGTGAATCTGGTGAAAGAGCTAGACCACAAATCTTACCAGAAGTAGCTGAGGGAACTGGAGTTGTTTAGTGTGGAGAAAAGGAGGCTGAGGGGAGAGCTAATCACTCTCTACAGCTACTTGAAGGCAGGTTGTAGTGAAGTGGGTGCTGGTCTCTTCTCCGAGGTTACAAGTGATATGACAAGAGAAAATGACATCAAGTTGCCCCAGGGGAGGTTTAGATTGGATATTAGGACAAATTTCTTCACCGAAAGTGTTGTCAAGCATTGGAACAGGGTACCCAGGGAAGTGGTTGAGTCACCATCCCTGGAGGTATTTAAAAGATGTGTGGATGTGGTTCTTAGGGACATGGTTTAATGGTGGACTTGGTAGTGTTAGGCTTATGGTTGGACTTGCTGATCTTAAAGGTCTTTTCCTATCTAAATGATTCTGTGATTCTATGATTAGTAATTTCCAAAGACAAGAATTAGACATAATTTTGTTGCAGCATTAGAAAGGGTAATGAGGAAGACCCAGATCATTATAAGTTCATCAACTTCAATCTTACATGAAATAATTCAATGACTGATATGAGACTTGATTAACATACAGTTTAAGAAGTGATATATAATTAACAATATTGGAAGAAAATAGATCCAGTCAAACTAACTCAGTATATTTTTATTGTTCTTTTTATGGACAAATATAACAAAGTTTCTGTAATGTACCTAGAATTCATGTTTTATGAAAGAACACACAGATTAAAAAAATTTGGAAAAATTAAATTATTATGCACAATAATTTAATTTTTAAAATTAAATTATTGTGCATTGAAACGACTAAAAGCTGACTGCAAAGCATGATCAAAAGCATCAGTTCTGCAATTCTTTGTCCTCTACTTCTGAACATTTTAAGAGTTAACAAACCTATGAAGTTGTAATCACTGATCTACAGGAGGTATAAAGCTTGGCAGTGAAAAATGTGCAGGACGAGTCACTAGTAAACTGATCTGGATAGCTTATTCTTATTAGAACTTTTTTTATGATGGAAGTGTTGAACGTACAGTAACACAAGTTGATTATTTCTTAGTAATTTGAGTGAACAACAATTCTGTGGTAATGAGTAACTAACTATTGTACTCATATGAAAAGTGTGGCATTGGAAAATAATGAGGATATTTAATGCTCAGGAAAACACATCACTGTATAGAATATTTATATGTGGAGATTATTTTCTCTAGCAAAATATTTAACACAATTTAAAGTAATATTTTTTTTTCCTTTTTTCTCTTTCACACTTTACATCTCTCATTCTCTGACAAGATATGACATGATACTTCTATGATACTTGATTTTCTCTACATGATAGTTACTCCAGTATGGTTTACTTCTTCTTATGTAAGTCTGCTGCAGGGGTGAGCACAATGAAAAGTCATACTCCAGAACAGTGTTATCTGCAGTGAAACCCACAATCCTGCACCCAACTGGGCTGATGCATTACGTGGAAATTTCATTTTATGACTACTGCAACGATACCAATATATTGAAGCATTTTGAAGGCATAACTAGGACATTCTTCAAAATAAAAAAACCCAAAGTAATCATAGGATGGTGGTCATACAAATTTGTGGAATATCGCTCTGTCAAGTGCAAGAGTTACATTATCTCTTCTTCACGTTAAAGACGCAAAAATCTCTGCATCCTTAGCTTTCCTGCATTCATCATTTAGTAACAGAAGCTCTGTTAAGCAAATTCTGTAATTTGGCTGAAAATACTCATTAGTATTCCAGGTATCAGAGTATTAGTCTCTCAAGGAGTTTATATGTATGTTTCAGTTTGGGTTTTTGTACTTCCAAGAAAAAAGCAACTTACATTTGTCACTTTATCCCTCATTCACCTTGATTCCTAATGCCAGGAAGGATTAATAGTAGCAGAAAGATTTATTTAACAAGATTTATTTTCAGGCTTCTGGGTGTGGAAATTAAACTAAAAGGCTACTGAAGCTTTAGTTTATACTTCAAAACACAATCTCTTCTAAAAGCCTTCACCACTCTTTACATGCAGTTGTTGTCATAGGAATTGTATTGGCAAAAACTGACTACTACAAGTCCGTAGAGTCACCTCCGTATGGCTGCACATATTGAACTTGAGATACACCCCACTGACTTTCTGCTTTGTATTCTCTTGATGTTAGTTGTTTTAATATAAATATAAAGGCTTTTGCTGGGTCTGTCTGCAGGTCAGTGTTTGGTGAATTCCACCATGGCCATGGCACGATATGATTGATAGATCTTCCTTGGACCTACTGCTTGACTCCTATGGTATTTATTATCCTAAGATCACAAATCAAAGGCAGTATCATTATCATCACTTTTATGTGGGAAAACTGAAGAAGATGGAAGGAAGTGACTTCCCAGCAGCCATGAAAAAGGTCATAGTCAAAGTGAAATTTCCACTAATACATAATCCTTTTAATTTCTAATATTCTTTCCTCTCCTCACCAGCAATTTGTACATCACAAGAAATTCCAAAACACACACACAAAAAAGTTATAGTCAACAAATCCTTAGGAGCTGTGTAGATGAACATCAGAGGTGGGTAGCTACTCCTTCATCCTCCTTCTGAATTTGACTTTCAAATGTTCAAATAATAATCAGCAGTATAAATCGCATAATCCCCTAGATGCTCAAGGTCTAGTGCTCAGCCCCTTCTTGGTATATTTTCTAGGCTTAAGTGCACCAAGGAATGGATCCTCCATTACATCTTTCTCAACACAATGGAACATGTGAACATATGGTTTAGGGAATAACATAAAACCAGATTTATAGTCCCCCAAAGACAATTTTTAAGTTTTAAGAATGACAGTGACAGATGACTTTTTTCACCTTAATTAAAAAATAACTCAAAGTGCAGATGAAGAGTAAGATACACATCACATTAGCAAACTGCTCTAGAATGCTGATAAAGGTGTTTAACCATGTTGTAGAAATAAATCACTACAAACAACTTCAGCAATAATCAATCATTTAAAATGTAACAATATAGAGAATGTAACTCTTACCTGTTTCTACATAAAGACAATGCACTGTTGAGTCCCTGTGCACATTGTTCTGCACTACTAGAAACCTAGTGAACCGTTTCTATCCATCTTCTACTTGTCACATAATTGTTATTTAGAGATAATATATAACCTTCTGTTATCTTAATTTCAGCCTATGGCAGTGTCCCATGATTATAATCTCTCCTCCTCAACCCCTTAGCACTAGCAGTCAAAGTGACACCTGATATGTCACATTACAGATACATATCACATGGAAAAAAAAGGTATTTGTCCAACCCTTTCTGATTTTTTTTTTTTTTCGAAAAGAAATATCATTAATGAAGTAGTGCAAAAACCAGGCAATTCTGCTCCCTCTTGTGTTGAGTATGTGCATAGTTTTCAGAAAGCTAATTATGTTTTTCAAAGCCTTTTTCTTTTAGGTATGAATAGATTCTTCAGGATTGAAACTACACGGTAGTTTGCTAAACTCCTAAACGACATTGTATTTCTGCAGGAAAAGCCAAACTGAGACAAACCCTTCATCAGTATTATCTATACCCTTCTTTCTATTCTCCCTTCTTCTTCCTGAATTTTTATTCCTACAGTCTCCAATGGAAGACATTCTTAATTATTGAAAGAGGAAAATACCATGAAAATCAATGCTTCAATAAACTAATAAATGAAGTGAAATTTTCCAGTTACAAATTCACCACTCTAGGGTAATAACATCAACACAACAGGAACTGTATTATCTGGCTACTGAAGTCATCAGCAATGATTTTAACAGTATTGGTACATAGCATGAGAACACAGGAGATAGAAGTGGGCAATCAAATTATCAGAATTCAGTATGGTATTTATTATTACATTGTTAAAAAGATGGAATTTTAATCAAAAAGAAGTCACTTTTCCACTGTTATTGCTCTGGAAAACATCTTTTGTTGTCAGAAGATAAAGTATGAACAGGTGCTGCTTCACAGGGGTTTGGATTTGGCTATAATCATTCAGATTTTTCTCTGAACTCTATGATATTATGCTTATAAATATTCAGTCATTTTCTCCTTAAAAAAAATCCAAGCAATTACCTTTAATGTTGTGTTGGTTTTGGTTGGGATAGAGTTAATTTTCTTCATAGAAGCTAGCATGAGGGTATGTTTTGGATTTGGGATGAAAACTATGTTGATAACATACTGATGTTTGCAGTTGTTGCTAAGCAGTCAAGGACTGTTCAGCTATACTGTTAAGCTGTAACTAACTTTGTGCCAGTTACAGTTGTATTGGGTAGGAAAAAAGAACATCAATACGCCCAGATATATACTTCTAAACAATTTTTAGTTTCCCTTTTGAAAAAGAAAAATGAAAATTAGATATCCCAAGTAGAATTGTGTTCATACCACTTCATTTATTTGGAAAAATCTTCCCAAATTGATTAGACAAGGCTATATGAACATCTATGCCTCATTAAGCAGTGTATCAACTCAAATGCTGGTACATTCACTTTCATATCATACTTACAAAGTAAGGAATAACTGACTTTATTTGTCAGTTAACATTATGTCATTAACATATTGTTAATGGCATCTTATAGAACTCAGATCAGTTCAGTCCAAATCTTTCTCCTTCTGAGTAAAGACTGACCTCCCAGCATTTTCAGTAGTCATCTCTACCAGAATCACCATTGAATTCAGTTAATCATGCCTAGTCTGGGAAGAGTTGCATTTTCTGAAAACTCCACTGTTTCATAATTTTTTTTAAATCTTCTAAGATTTTTTAAAAACTTTCAAGATTTCCCCACAATGGTAGGTAATGGAGAGAAAAAGCTAGACTCTAGACCATTAGAAATGAATAATTTCTCATCTCTTCCTCCTTCTTATGTTTCCCCTTGCTTCAGCTGTCTGATCAGCATTATTTTTCTGTCGTCTTCTTAGTTACATTGATTAAAATGTGCACTATTTCACTCTATTATTTTCTGTGCTATGAAGTGGAGAGGTAATTGGGATTAATTAGGAATTTGCTATCTTAAACAAAATGGTCTTTCTAACATTTAACTAAATGACAAGTTTGTAAAATGATATTGTTCCAGCCACCAGCTCAGTAAAACATCAGAACTAAATAGCAAATGGATTCTAATGGGAAGTTTATTTTGAGAGGGTCAATTTTCCAGCACCCTGTACCACTGTGACTTTAACTGCTATATGTTATTCCAATGTTAAATCTATTAATGTTGGTCTCCTGCTATTTTTAGAAGTTATATAGCCTGTGCCACTGTGGTGGGTTAACCATGGCTAGGTGCCAGGTGTCCAACAAAGCCTCTCTATCACTCCCCTCCTCAGCTGAACAGGAGAGAAAAAGTGTAGTGAAAAAATTGTTGTTCGAGATAAGGACAGGGAGAGATCATTCACTAATTACTGTCACAGGAAAAACAGATTCAGCTAGGGGAAATTAGCTCAAGTTATTGCCAGTCAAAATCAGAGTAGGGCAATGAGAAATAAAAACAACTCTTAAAACCCCTTCCCCCCACCCCTCCCTTCTTCCCGGGCTCAACTTCACTCCCCATTTCTCTCCCTCCTCCCCCCGAGCGGCGCAGGGGGACGGGGAATGGGGGTTGTGGTCAGTTCATCACACCTGGTCTCTGCCGCTCCTTCCTCCTCAGGGGAAGGACTCCTCACCCTCTGCCCTGCTCCAGCCTGGGGGCCCTCCCACAGCAGACAGTCCTCCGTGGACTTCTCCAGCGTGAGTCCTTCCCATGGGCTGCAGTTCTTCACGAGCTGCTCCAGCCTGGGCTCCCCACGGGTGCCGTCCTTCAGGAACAGGCTGCTCCAGCCTGGGTCCCCCACGGGTGCCGTCCTTCAGGAAAGGCTGCTCCAGCCTGGCCCCCGCGGGGTCCCAGGTCCTGCCAGCAAACCTGCTCCAGCCGGGGCTCCTCTCTCTCCCCACGGGGCCACAGGCCCTGCCAGGAGCCGGCCCCAGCGCGGGCTGCCCACGGGGTCACGGCCTCCTTCGGGCATCCCCCTGCTCCGGCGTGGGGCCCTCCCCGGGTGCGGGTGCAGATCTGCTCCCCCAGGGAGCTCCATGGCCGCAGGGGCACAGCCGGCCTCCCCGTGGGCTTCCCCAGGGGCTGCCGGGGACCCTCTGCCCCGGCGCCTGGAGCCCTCCTGCCCCTCCTGCTCTGACCCGGGGGTCTGCGGAGCTGTTTCTAGCACATATTCTAACTCCTCTCTCCAGCTGGGATTGCGCAGATTTCTTTTTTTCTCCCCCTTCCTAAATCTGTTATCCCAGAGGCATTACCACCATTGCTGATGGGTTTGGACAGTGATGGGTCTGTCTTGGAGCTGGCTGCATTGGCTCTGTCAGACATGGGAGGAAGTTTCTAACAGCTTCTCACAGAAGCCACCCCTGTAGCCCTCCTGCTACAAAACCTTGCCATGCAAACCCAACACAGCCCCAGAAAAAGTTTTTGTAACACACTTTCCTAATTTAATTGGTACTTTTACAACACTAGTTGCAGAAATGTGGTTGTGATACCATAAACATACATTTCTGTTAAACTTGGCAGGACAATGCTGTCTTGGTTAGTCAATATACTGAGGGTTTCCTGATAGTTGCACCTAATGTTTCGAGACACCTCATTGACAGGCTAGTAACTTGTCTCTAGGGAAGAGGAGCTTGCCCACTACAGAATCTTTTCATCATTTATTGTCCCATTTGTCAAGCTGTAGACAAATAGCCACATATGACTGTCACCTGAAAGGCAATAGAGCATGAGCCTGAGGGCCAACATACTCAATGCATTTTTTAAATTAATTAATCTCCCTTGCTTCCTACCTCTTCTCTTGGTATATTCTCACACTTTTATTCTCCTGAACTGGCAGCTGGGGTAATATTTGTTGACAATAATGTGGCTGTGAAACTACAGCACACACTTAAGCAGAGACCTGTCAGGGCTTCCCCTTCATCCACCGTTGTGCTCTGGCTTAATTGGACAGGGTCAACCAGCTTTCTCTCACTACATTTTCATAGTCCCTGAGGGGACAAACAGCTCCCGTAAGTGATCCCGTGGGTCTAGAGACATTAAACTTTCAGTTTCTAGTGTAGTTTAGTGTATATTTTGAAAGAATTATTAGTGTTTTTAAGGGGGTAGGGATGATTAATCAACAATGATAACATTTGGAAAAGTTTTTTTTAAAAATACCAAATTACAAGTTCATTGGGAGAATTTACTACAGTTGGACTAGTAATACACATCTATAATTTATTACTTTTCAAATTATTTAAAAAAAATAGAAATAAGGTAAAATCTAGACTTCTATGTCAAGAAAGTTTAAATCAATAAAGTCCTGGTTTCAGGCAGGATAGAGCTGGTTTTCTTCACAGAAGCCAGTGTGAGGCTGTGTTTTGGATTTGGGATGAGAAAATGCTGATAACGTGCTGATGTTTTGGGTTGTTGCTGAGCAGTCAAGGACAGTCCAGCTTCTCGTGCTGCAAGAAGGCTGGGGATGCAGGGGAAGCTGGGAGGGGACACAGCCGGGACAGTTGACCCAGGCTGGTCAAAGGGATATTCCATACCATACGACATCATGCCCAGTACATAAACTGGAGTTGGCCGGGGGGTGGGAATCGCTGCTCGGGGACAGGCTGTCGAATGCCAGGCGGTGAGCAATTGCTGTATTGGCCATCAATTGTTCTTGCACATTCCTTTGTCGATATTATTATTGTTGTTATCATTGTTGTTTCCTTCTCTCTTTCTGTCCTATTAAACTGTTTTTGTCTCAACCCACGAGTTTTTTCCCAATTCCCTCCCCTGTCCGACTAGGGGAGTGGGGAGTGAGCGAGCGGCTGTGTGGTGCTTAGTTGCCGGCTGGGGCTAAACCACAACAAATAATTATTTATCCGTATGCCTACTATACATACATTGCCTAGAATTTAGGGCACATGCAGATCATTAAGATGTAATTAAAATCTAATAACAACACATTGCCAACAGACTGGGAGTAACTCTTCTTTGGCAAAGATAGTTTGTTACAATGCTACCCTACAGAAGGGTCTATCATTCCCAAACTCTTAAATTTCATATCCTCAGATGCATGCTTTCAACAAGATTGAGGAAGGAAACCCTGTAAAGTGCTCCAGGGAAGTCAGCAGCAAAATTACTGGTCATGTATTGAGTAATGAAAAGACCACAGGAAAAAAAAAAAAAGAAAAGTTAATTGTGTTTGTTCATTCCATAATGAAAACTACAGGCAAAGTCATCAATCAGTTGCACAGATAAAGATTACAGATTCCTATATTAAGCTGTGCCAGGGAGCATGGACATTCACTTTAATGATGACACACATGGGAATTAGCATTACTAGACAAGAAAGTTTCAAAAGCAATCTAGTAAAAGTGATAAAGTAGGGAATGCAAGAAGGAAACATCTTTATGATTCTTCCAGGGAAAAATGTGGGTGAACAGATGAGATAACCCTATGGAATATCCCAGAATTAGGACAGGAATACAGAGTTGAAAGGACTGTGAACCTGTCTTCTAACACTATTTTTTTCCCCACTATTGAAAAGCAAATTTCAAGCTTTGTTAGCATCCAGTTAAAATCAAATAAACACAAAAATACAGTAAAGCCTAAAGGGAAATGCAGGAACCCTTCAACCCATGACAGCTCACTCATTCAGTTGATATGTGTGACTCTCAAAACAGTGTTTTTAAAGCATTTTATATGTATATTATGATCATTTATGTATTATGGGCATGTAAAGAAGTGATAGAGAAATTGTGCCATCTCATCTTCTATATATGACATACTAAGGGCTTATTAAAGAAACTATTCTGTCCTGTACCATAAGCAATCACTTTCTGAGACTGTTATGTAATTGGCCAGTTTCTGTTACTCAGCATGATGCTGCCACAATGCATTAAAACGGGTGAAGAACAAACTATGGCATGCAAATATGACAGAAAAAAAACAGAGTTAAGATGGGTGTCCTGTAAGTCTTCATATAGATGTCCTTACTACAAGTCGTTCATTAAGTCTAGGACACAAGTTTGGCTTCCATTATAACATTAACATGTCTTAAAGAAAAAAAAAAAAAAGTCCCAAACTTTAGTGTTCCTCTAAATCTCTCTTTTGCTAGTAGAAGGAAAAGCATCGGGGTGTTGGACAGTTCTACCTTCCCAGCAAGCCTAGTGGTTTGGAGGAGATGATAGTTATGTCCGTTGAATATGAAATGTTCTATACGCCATCAACATTTTCACAGATATACCCCTTTACAAACTACTAATAGAAGGTACTGCCCGATCAATAAGTTCTGGTTAGCTTAAGGGAGAGCCATGGCTGGAGGCATGACATGTCCAGCTGTTGCTTTGGGAATACTGGGAGTGGCCAGTGCTTTGATAGGAACCAGCAAAACAGTCCTCCTTGTTCTCAAGAAGAGAGTAGAAATGTGATTTTCACCTACACATTGGTCTCCTGTGGAAGCAAATTACATGAAATTTTCTATGCAAAAGTTGATTTGAAAAGTCAGATTTGAAAAAATGTATCATAGAAAGAAACGGGATGTTACTTTACTGTTTAATAATACATACAGAACTATACTGGTATCACAAATCATGATCAGGAAGAAATCTTGCCTGTAGTGACAGGTTAGCATGATGAGTAACATCCAATCACGTCTAGAAAGAGATGGAGATTCAGAGATCTAAGTTCATGCAGCTTCCCATGATTTTGAAGGAACTGGTAATGGCTAGATCCACATAAATACGGAAGTTTTCTAATGCTGTGCACTGAAATGCCACTGTTAGGTGCCTGGATCCTGGGGCTGAACCCACAGCCTTAAGATAACCTTGTGACTTTCATATATATAAAGTTAGACATTTGTGAATTGTATTCACAAAAGACAGCTTAGTAAACGGAGAGCCAGAGGGTGTATGGATGCCTTTAAAACAGAATTTGGGGCGTCCTGCATGCAGATACCTGAGCCAGCTGCCTGTAAACAAGCTAATGAGCATACTGAGGGCAGTCCAGCCCAAATATAACAATCTTGTTATCATAACTAATTTACCTGGAGAAGTCCACACCTAACAGTTCTGTACCTGAATGAGGTCATTTAAAGCCTTCCTTGTTTTTTCTATGTATAATTTGTGCTGTTTGGGCCCAAGCGGGGGAGTTCTAACTAGAGGTCTACTGCACTTCAGTCGGACTTTGCTTCCTACTTGCAGTGAAGCTACAGTGCAAAGCTGCAGCTTTAATGCAAATGCAGCTTTCAGATTCCTGTTGCAGACCCTGAGCAGTGAGAAGTGCTTGGTTTGTGTTTACTTCCAGTGTAGTTTTCTGTGTATGTCCAAAGTACATACAAAGAGGAGCTCAGAGCAATTAACCAAATAATTGATTTGTTCAATCAAAAAAATGTTTTGATGGATTTCTTTCAATCAAAATATTACTTGATGTGACCTTCTCCAATTATGACAACTAGTACAGCTGTATAGGAAATAGAAGAACAGGGCAAAACCTCCTGGACCTTGGTAGAACAAGGTTTACAGTTTAGCAAGACACTATGCAGACAACCAGAAGATGCATGGGAAGGACTGTGATCCCCATAGCATTGGCTTTATTCATCTTTGGTTAGGCATTTCTCATGAAAACTACAGTTTCATAACAATAAAGGGGAGGCATAAAAGATGCAGCCTATAACACAGTATCCAAACTGTGTAAGACCAGTTTTATCCTTTAGAAAGAGTTTAAAATGTTATAGTTTAACATCTGTACAGATGTTACATGCTGTGGAAAGATTACGTAGCTGTGCACCCTCCAGAGGGCAGCGTCCCTTTGAGGCAGGAGGGAGCAGATATCTGCCTTCCCCCGTGTGCATCAGCATTGTTCTGATTCTAACAAGGGGAATCGTCATTCTCTATAAAGCTCATACTGAAAGCTTTGAATAAAAGCCTTAAAAAGCTCAGCTGAAAGTATTAATCCTGAGGGAAACATGTAAATCTGGATGAAATCTTCCATTCATTTTTAACGTCGCTATGGTAAACCTTGTAATTAAGATGATGAAATGACTGAATAAAACCCTATATTTACATCCTTTAGAATACCACAATGAGAAGACATAATCCTGTTTATGAAAAAAAAAAAAAGCAGAGACCTTTTAAAATGGAGATATCAAAGAAATTTTGTTATTTAAGCAGTTGGTAATTAATGAACCTCTCACTTAGGAAGGTCATCTAGGAGTTGACTGTTTAAGAAACTTATCTAGGAGAAAAAACTAATGTGGAATGAGGGAGAATCAAATGTTATGGTTATGGGAGAAAAAAACAAACAAACAAATGTTCTTTTTATGAATGACCAAGTTATCCGCAATTAATATCTTTCACAAGGGACAACTTAAGGGCTTGCAACAAAAATGTATTAGTGGAAAAGCTTCTGAAGCAGACATATTTAAAATGATATAGAACTCTCAATGAAGTGGGAAGCTTTTTTTTTTTTGAGTGGTGGTCCAGGAATAGCAGGAGGTGAGAATCTGCAGGTGGCTATTTGTCATAAGGAGTCCACACAAAATCCTTTTTGTTGGACGTGTTTTCCTTCGTTGTTCTGAAAGAGTATATAGAGTCTCTCCTGAAAAACTCCCTCATTTTGCTGCTCAGCTATTTCTCAGCAAAGATGACAATAACAACAGACTCCTTTGTTAAAATCAAGGCATAATTCTCTTATCTGAATCTGCACTGGAAATGTTCTGAATATATTTCAGGTGCTTCTCCCTCTTCCCCTTATCTCCTCTGTAAAGTATTTGGACCACAATCTAATGAAAACTTACATGAATAATCTATATATATCATAAGTTTTTTGTTTGTTGATGCATTACCTCTTAATAACATATCACAACATTAGTAAACAGAACCTGAGTCTGTATACATATGAAATTTGTTTTCTGATTGAATTCTTGTCAAAAGAAATTAGCGTAGTATTTTTTCAGTCAGTGGTTCTTTTTAAAGACTTTCAGATTTTTCTAGAATTTTGTTCTGTAAGAATAGAATGCAGATTTTATTCAATCAAAAGTATTTATCTTCTATTTGAAAACATTTTAATAAACCTATATCTCTTTTAATGTAGTGTTCTTTCACTAAGTCAGCTTTCTTTTCCCACAATGATATTGTTATTTTCTAAAAGAGCTCAATCCTGAAATTCTTAGGCAAGTTTATAAGTAGTTATTGACTTCAGAGATTGAGGATTTGGATTCTTTTGAAGGATGAATTGCTTACAAGGTTGTGAAAAATGATTAGATTTGATACTGTATCATGGATTTTTCTCCTGGGATAAGTAATTGAAAATTATTTCTAAAGGTGTTGATCAATGTGAATAAATCATTATAGTGGAGCTTTCAGTGTTCATCCACAAGAAATTCTCTATCATCAAAAACACCCCAATAATTCATGGTCTTGCAGATATTAGACGTTCACACATTTCACATGTGCTTTAAATAGTCTTTAGAATAGATATATCCACTACAGTAACTTAGTATTCACTTGAAAGTTTGTCTCTCAGATGATTTTAAGGGTCAAAATTTCTTAGGACAATTTAGAAGAGAATACCATCTTTGCAAATCAGATACAGAAACTAAAATGTAGTATCCAGAAACTGAATGCTTAAAGAAAAAAAAAAAAAAAATTTTAGATGTTCCTGAACAAAAATCCTTTACCTTCCTCTGCTGTGCAGCAGAGTTTTGTAGCTGAAAAAGAAGTTTCATATTCACTGCTTAATTTCAGAATTGAGTTCACACACTTACTCCTTAAAGTTCTGTTTTGTCCAAAATAATTTTTCACAAACTGTCTCTGCTCTGGCAGTCATCTTTCATTAATGTCTTATACCATATTGCCAGAACTTCATGGAATAATTTATTGTTGAAACATCACCAGGTGTTGCATCTTTTGGAAGGCCCATGGATGTAGCTCTCCCCTTTCCCAGGAGACTCCAGCCAGTGTATTAATATCACTTGCAGTCCCATTGCAGTACTGCAAGGACTTACTGCCCCTCAGTATTCTGAAAGTAGGGAGCTGGAGGGAAACTGCATGTGATTCTGCTTTCCCTGACAAACAAAAGAAAGGGAGATCAAGTCCCTTTCCCATTCACATGAGGTTGTGTTTACATCTGCATATCAATGCAATTTTTCAGCCTTCAGTGATTACTCCTCTGCACTGCAGAACCTTTTCTGGCATAGCTATGGTGACAAAATTATGCCAACAGGGCTCAAAATATTTTTCTAGAAGTAATTTTCCTGCTGGCATAGCATACCAGTGCTGAAACGATATAAATTGAACCAGCTGAACATTGTCTGTGAGCACAGTAGTTTCCACAGCAGGAGCTTTGCTGTCCCACTGATGAAAAAGAAAGATACTAGTTTTTCACCATCAAAGGTTATATGTATACTACAGTAGAACATTGCATTGGAAACTGTCTAAATATAACTTTAAAAGCATAGTTTTGGGGAAAAAAATTATAAATATTATGATGATATACAAGATGCATTTTCTGGAATTACAGTTATTAAAAGGTGTATGATTACTTCACTTTTGATGCCCATCTATCCTTACACTCTCAGTTCGTTTGGGGAAATCAAATTCAGCTGTGGTGTTGAAACTGTATCTCACTTTTTCTGCCTATGTCTTTTCCCTCTCAGTTTACTTATCATAATCAAACCTTAAAACCATGCCCTCAGTTCCATCACATAGAGACTGTGGTGTCAAACTCAGATTATAAAGGCAACCATAAGAAGGCGATGTACTCAGAAGTGAGAAGAGTAGAGAGATGGCCAGAAGATAACAAGCATTAACTACATTGATAATTGTAATACAGAAAAAAAACAATCATTCTGGAATAAATAGAAACTGGACACACTTCTCTAACAGAAACTCATAGGAGATTTTCTTTTTAGCTGCTCTTCTATCTGCAATGTGACTTTTTTCCAGGGCTCAGATTTGGAGAAATCAGAAATCCCCTCAGTACAGACCTCATTTCCAGAAGAGGAAAAGGATAGGCTATACTGCATCTGTTGAAGAACGCGATATTCTGTCTAGCATTGTGTCTCCAGGTATTACATGATACGCAAATATAAAGACATAATTAGCTATCTGCAGACATTGCAGGAGTGCCAATTTGAAAAGCAAAAATGTGATCTCTCTGGAATATCTACACTTTCATTTGGGAATCCACAGACATTTCTTAGGATTTATGATATTTCTGACTTCTAGCAATGATGCAGTTGTACTGGAAACTAAGCTATTTACACCAAAATCGTGGCTGTACTACTGAAAACGAAAGACAATTTGCATTCAACAACAGTATCTTGACACTGACATTTGGAACAATTTCTGAATGTTTCTAAACTCTAGAGGAAACCTTCTGTGACCTCAAGGCAGCATATTCACCACTGGTGGCATGGAGGCTAGTGTCACATTTGATTTTATACTAGGAATAAGACAATCTTGTAACAGAAATTCTGTTGCTATTCAGTGGCATTTGCAGCCTGTGAGCTTTAATTACTCCTTTGGTGCTCCAAAAGCCATCAGCAGAATGACAGATATATGTTTGAAGTTCCGCAACGAAAGGCACATTGTATCCAAAATACTGAGCATCCAATAATGAGCACACTGTAAAGGACCAGTGTGCAAACAAGCTGCAGCCTACTGTACCTGGCGAATGGAGTGGAGGGGAGCACATCAGAACAACTCCTTGACCTTCACGTACAGAGACAGCACTTCTGGTCCGACCGCTAAAATTCCCCAGATCTATCAAAAGAACAGAGCATTTTAGTCACATACCAAAGATTTTAAACTTTGTGGCTACTGTGACTTATGTTTCATTTCCTCTCGTAAAGCTGATAGTTCCTTTTTTTTCGTATCTTAATCTATAAGAGGAGGGCCTTTAAATATAAATCTACTTCCATTACAAAGAATTCCATGTTGTATCAGCACTTTATTACTCTTTTTAGTGCAGTTGGATACAGTAAAAAAGGAAGAGTAACAGACAATATATATACACTTTACAAAAAACATTTAACAGTGATTTTATTTCTTTATGCCTTTATTTCTATATCCTGTTTGGTTGGTTTTTTTTCACCAGTAGAAATGAAAAAAAAAAAAAAAATAGCGTAGAGAACACCCTGGCTAACATCCAGACTGATGATGTTGCTAACGTCATCTGGACAGTTCATGGCACATTGTGATGAGAAGAAGGGAAAATCAGGTTCTAAATCAGGCATTGGTTCTAAAACCAAATCTGGTATATATCACATTTACTCTTTTTAAATACTTTCCTTCTAATTTCTCCAGTGTTATAAACACAATCCAGTTATGGGAAAATATATTTTCCCTCCAAAAGTTTCCCTCCAGCAGGTGAATAACAAACATTTCTCTTTACAAAATCTTTTGAATGAGGCTGTAGGGTGCTGCTATGAACAGTTCATTGTGTTTGTTTAAAGCCTCTCAACTAGAAGATCCAGTTACCTGGTTTACCACAGGAAACACTGGACCTGGATTCATCTTTGAGGTGGATAGCTGTGCTCTAGCATGCATATCTGTAGCAGAACAGATGTGACAGCTCAGTTCTGACATCAGACTGGTGCCTTCATCTATTCCTCAGTGCCAGCAATGCCATCTAAGACCTCTATTCACTCAGGGTTTTTCTAGAGACATTTCTCTGATGTGGATCAAGGTGAAGAGAGCTGCAATAAGGGTACCCAAAGATATCTTTGAAAAGGACACTGAAGCTTCAGCAGGCACTAAGTGTGGATCAAAATATGAATAGGTGGGGCCAGTGGGAGCATCTCTCATTGACATTCAGTGCCCTATAGTTGTACCCGTTCATTTCTGTGTACAGACCAAGGTGCTGGTATGAGCCAGAGAGCACCAAACGGTTTGAATAGGTTGAGTAGAACTATTGTTTTCTTAAGTACACTCGGCTGACAGTTCTCTGTCTGATGCTGAAGCTCCACATCTTGCTCCATGCCTAGTAGTGCATAACACTGAAGTTCAATGATTTTCAGAAATAATATGAGTTGATCTTTGATGTAATTCATAATGGGTTTAGGTGCACTTTTTAAAGTAGAAAGAGACTTATAATCTTTCCAAATGCTTTTCCACATTTCTGAAAATGTCTTGGGCATAGGCAGAAGCCTAATATTTAAATGTATCTAAATTTGCACTGTCTTTGGCCAAAATAAATCAGTGATCTCATTTCAACAATACATATCATGTTTGAATAGAGAAAAGGTAGATGGGTTTCACTAGACTATTAACAAATAATAGGGCAATATTACCAAATTATAAAAAAAAAAAATCCTAGACAATAGTTAATCAAATATTATAGTGCACTTTAAAATAAGTCCACCATGGGTTGTAATACAATCTGGTATAATTTCACCTAAAAGTGTCACCTAATGAATGTTATCTGATAATATATTCTGAAGCAAAGTAATTATTATTATTTTATGTCTAGAAAACAGTGGGCTGGTATATCCCTGCATAATCAGTTATTCTGAGTTGGAGAACAGCTTGCAATAAAGTTTTCTTAGTTAAGAATGTCTGAATTTCACTTGCATGTGACTTTAGGTCTACAGTTTTACATATGTTTGTATTAAGCCTTATATTTTTCTAAACGGAAGCTGATCTATCAACTAATAATGTCTGCAGTCTATTAAGGAACCAATGCTTAGCTTTTATTTTAATGCACAATTTAGGAATATAATCATCTTTTTTAGTGTATTATTGTTGAGTCCTTGTAAAAACAATGTGTGTCCTTAAGGATTTTTTTCAAGGTCAATTTTTCAAGCAGGAATGATATTGAATTTCCATAAAATTGTTCTTGTAGCCTTCCTTCTCAAGAAAATATGATGAATCTTCTCTGTATGGCTGTCCTAAAACATGTAGTTTGATTTACTACTCAAATCACTTCAAAGCTCCAGACAGTACACACAAACAAACCTCAGTGAATTTAATGTGTGGACAGAACTTGAACTGATGTGCCATGGCTTCAACAAGTTTTGAGATGTTCTGAAACCAGAATAGCTGCTCTGTGAGAAATCCATAGGCCATTTATCTCTGTATTGGAGTAGATATCATAGCAGTACATCCTTATCCAGCATTTGGAAGGAAAAAACAACCTATGTTGCAGACATCACAAAAAGAGCTTTAATACTACTGACTACCTGAAACCCATACTGCAAGTCTGTTATATGCACTATAAAAGGAGATTTATTCTTTTTTTTAACATTTGGATCAGGGAATCAAATAGATGAATAAATGAAAATATTTTGAGTTCAATAGTAAAAACTCATACCAGTGTGAGGAGAGATTCTCTGCAATTTATAGAGAGAGCAGGACACGGAAGAACTCTTTTCTACTTCTAAAAAAAGTCTGAGATTTGCTTTCACAGACTGTTTCTGCAATTTCTTGTAAGCCTGAAAATAAGTAATCAGAATTTTCAGGAACATTTTTATTTAAAAAAAAAAAGAACTTCAGTCTTTTGATTTCAAATCCAAACTCAATTTGATATCTTGAATTATTTACAAACAATCTCTGTTTGGAAAATATTTTTTATTTTCTTGAAAAAACTTATAATTTACATATCTCTCCTGAATGATAAATTGTTTTAATTTTAATGTAGAAACCTGTGTCTCCTGGGGTTATAAGTTTTCATCCTTGAGATTAAGTTTTTACTATCTATGATGTACAACCTGGAAGCTGGTCAACACAAAATAAGGGAAACTCGTGACATTGAAATTGTAACCTCTCTAGACAGAAGTAAAAGTTTTATAGTTTTTGCTATTTTCTTTCTCAGGTGAATAAGTGTTATTTTCCAATTAGCTATAGCAAAACTTCAGGATTTTTCTTCCAATTTCCTGTTTTGTATGTGCACTGTGTTGGACAAATATTCTTTTTTTTTCTCCAAATGAAAAAAAAGGACATTCTTTTTTAGTTAAAAATAAAAATACTATGTGTGACTCAAGTTTCTATTTGTTCAATCCAATTAATTTCAAACTACAGAAGGAGGGTAACAAAGAGCTTTGAATTTCAACCCTCTTTTTGGCTATCTGTTAGCTCTGAATTGGATTTCTTGTTAGCATACAGTGAAAAAAGGGATTAACAGGTACAAAAGGAGAGATTTAGCTGTAAAACAAATGTAGGAAAGCTTAAAAGGAAGGAAAGGAGAAAGGGTACACAGAGGTGGGTACGGTAACATCTCACAAAGCAGTGCCAGCCATCAGTTCAGTATTATTGCTGCAGCGTAAACCCACAACATGGGTAACATTTTGGCTAGCCTCACACAGAATTAGTCTGTCCTTCATATTATGGTGATGTATAAGACTGGTTCACAAAAAATGCCTTTTTGTGCTCCATAGGTGTTTATCTCAAGCCCTGAAAGATTAGATTTATTTGCCCTTATCTCAGTGCTAGCAGCAAAGATGATAACACCTATTGTATTATTTTTATAAGCAGTTGCTGGGGTATTAGCTACACGACTTCCATATTCTTTAACATGAGGCACAGCCCTGACCACTTTGAAAATGTGTAGTTGTCAGTCGGCATTCCTAATGTAAGCTTAGTATTAGCAATATGTTTGCAAAACGTGCAGGATGGAAGGATGGAGTGTGTGTGGCAAGAGTAGCACAATTGCCTTCATTGCTAAAAAAATATTAGATTCAATAAATGTTATGTGGTGTTACTAGAGAATAACCTGCGACACAGGAGGGGTCTCCACTATGAAAGGGAAAGAGCAGAGAAATTCCAAGGCTAGGGAAGATGCAAGACATTAAATCCAATGGGTTTGGTGCAATGTTTTCTGGATGTCCTTCTTATACTTCAGGTGTAATTAGCTCAGCATAGCACTTGATCTTCAACAGAAGATATAAACCTGGGAAAATCATTCTGATCTCTGACCCAAAGCAGCCGCCAGGTAGTACGGCTGTCTCTGCAGTGGCCATGCCCGTTCTTTGGAAAGGGGCTGAAGTGTGGGTTTCTCTCAGCACACGCATTGATGTCCATTGTGGAAGAATGACACTCACCACCACAAAAGTATCAGTTTAAATAAGACCCAACAGAAAACAACACACTTCTACAGAAGATGAAAGGAATAATGGAAGATAAATGAGAAAAATCTCAAGGCAGTCAAAGCAACAGAAAAGCTTTGCAGGACTAACAACAAAATAAACAACTAAATAAAGGGGGAAAAATTCTGCCATTGACAGAATGACTTGTACAAAAGTTGGAGCAGTTTTTGCCACTTAATAGCCTTCCAATTCACCTTCACTGTAGTTCACTTTTTAGGCATGTACGGGAAGGATTATTAATTCTCTGTGTTCATCAGTTGGCTGCAGCTGATGGGGGTAACAGTGAAAGGGGAGGTTTTTGTGACCCATCAAAGGTCTGATGATGATTGCTATGAAATTAGGATCAAATCAAATATGAAAAACAGATTTTGTTTTTATTTTAGGCAATTGCTGTTTGGTAACCTATCATGGAAGCTGTGGAAGGCTCTGTGGTTCATTATCAGTGACGTAAACTAGACAATTAACTTTTAAAGTAGCAATTAGATTGGTGCAGAACAATGTCTTCTGCCAGCCCAGTTCTGTGAGTTTAAAATATTTTATGTGCAAATTTATTATGGAGTTTATAATGGTCATATGATATGTATTAAAATGTTTAAACATGTATCTTGAACATATCTAAAGATAAGTATAAAGCAGGCGATGTTCTGTCCAACAAGGTAAAAATAGCTCTACTCAAGATAAAATTCTTCTGGCAGGACAAGGACAAACTTATTTATTGCACTGTCACTATAGAGAGGGTAGCCTTCCTTGTATTTGAAAGAGAGGGCTGAGAAATAGTCCTTGAGCTGGAATTGTAGCTCTTTAAAAAAGGTAAGATTTACAGGGAAAAAAAATCCATTAAAATCATGTTTTTCAAAATTCCATTATAACCTAAATCAAAAACAGGGCTTGACTGTACACACTAAAAAATGGGAAATATAAATGTTGTCTTTAATAGCCCATAAACACAAGCTATAACAGAATGAAAAGTAGGTATTAAAAAGAAATGACGTGTGATTGCATAGGGAAATTTTAAATTGGATTAATTAAATACAATACTCACAGAATATCAGATGTCCCAAGAAATTAATAGATCATTTTGTATTGACATACACCTATTTTCTAGGAATACCAGATTAAATAGGTGGAGCCATATTATTAGAGTCACTCATTGGATCTAAGAGTACCTTTTAATACTGAAGACATTAACTAGAAAAGGTGTGAAAGGAAACGCAGACAAAGAGATTTCTGCCATGACAGAAACATGATCTCACCATGGTTAATGAGAAAAGCATACATCCTGAACTTTTAAAAATCACATTACCGTATGACTTTTAGGTGACAAAATAAGGGCAAGATGCAAGTATGTTAGAATGTATCACGCTTATTCTAACTGCTATTGTTATTATTTATTACCAGAAAGCTTTTGAATCCTTCATGGATCATCAGTCTGACATGACCTGAAAAAGGTCATTTTTTTTCTGAAAGAAGTTACTATGCAATTATATAATGAGACACAAAAAAAAGAGAGTACAGAGAAGCAATGACACATTTTAAGCCTGTACGCCAGCCACCCTATGTCTCTGTACACATGCAGAGACATTGAAGTTTTAAGGAAAGAGGGTGGTTATACAGGTGTTTTCAGGGAGTGCCAACAAAAGATGAAAAGAAACACAGCAAAAAGCTTAAAGACTCCTGTCTGAAAATGTGAAAGATTAAGATAAGAAGACACAAGATACTGTATTTTCTTTTCTTGTATTTATTTATTTATTCAGTCATTTTATTATTTATTTATTTTATTTAGATCCACATCTTCCAGAATCTTTCTTTAGCTACTACAAATAAGATTTTTTGTCACAAAAAAAAAGTAGTCATTAAGGCATCCTTGAGCAATCGTGGTCCTCAAGCGTGTTCTTGTAAAAAGAAAATTATTTTCTTTCTACTATGCTGTCAGCATGAACTATAATGTATAAACTATTGATTCATTAGCCCTGAACTAAATGTTCACTACGAAATGCAGAGTAGTAGTTAACTAAAGGAGCATTGGCTTTTATGTCCTTAATGACATATTTTTATATATATCATTTATATAAATGATAACAATCCAAAAATACCTGGTCTACTGCAGTCAGTAGTATTAACTTATTTACTATCCATCTTCATCTATCTGTCTATGTCTAGCTGTTTTATCTTGTAAGTAGAGAACATCATTTTGTACTTTCTACTTTAGTCATGAATTAGTAAATATGGTTAATACATGCTACCATAATACAATTTATTATAGTAATCATTAACTATTCTGATGAAGATAAGAAATATATATAACTATTTCCTAAGATGATTTATTGATTCTTCTATGAAATATAGTATAACTTTTTATTTTTAATCTCCTTCACAAATTAGATTATTATTTAAAATTAATTATTATTAATTATATAATTAGAACATTTTATAAAAGGCAAAAAATAGAATTTGCTTCTATTTAATATGTCATGCTTGTTAAAAAGGGATACTACTTTCCAATTAAAATATTCGTTACCTGTGATCTTACATAGACTTTATATAAAATATAAATTGATATGCTTCTTCCACAGTTTTCTCTTGACCAGATACTAATTTTTCATATAATCCAATTGTTCATGGAAGGGTATCCCAAAAGTCTTATCTATATTGGGAGCTTTGAATAATTTTTCTTTTATTACACCTAGTTTCAACAGCATCAATGAATACCATCAGTATCATCAATAAAGCTTAATTCTTCTCAGAGCCTTGAAGGAGAAAGGGAATTTGTAGATACCAAAATCTCCCTAAACTGCAATAGGAATTCTGGACCCATAAGTCTTGGGATACTGGATCAAAGTGAATTAGAAGAAGAAATATTTACATGGAGAATAAAATGACAAGATTATGTTGAAAATTATAGACTTGCTATATGATTCAAGTTGCCATGTTAATTGCACTGTATCTGGGATGTTTGCTGTTACAGTTGTTGATGGTTATGATTAATTAACTACAATCATTCTGTGTCTGTCAAGTTTCATCTATTCTCACAAGAATTATTTCAGCATGCTTCTCAGCTGTCTTTCATAACTGCATACTGTAATATCAAGGCAAAACAGAGAACCAAGTGGAAATAATATAGTTAAGATTTTTCATCATTTAATTCTATTCATGATCTGTCATTTAGGAACAGTATCTAAAAAACAAATAAACAACCAACCTTAAGTAACAAATGAAAGGAAAGATTTTCAAACACATTTGACAACAATTAATCACCAAAATGAAGTGGGTCAATGAACGGTACTATTTCCAGAGCTTCTGAGCAAATAGATTTTCACTTGAGTAATACATGCAATATATTTTTTTGTAAACACATTGCTTTACATAAAGTTATCTGTGTCTTAAGAAACACACGTTTCCATTTGCATCCTTTTTAATATGCCTTCCTGGCACTGAATGTTTTACTAACCTGTATCAATTCTGTATACATTATGTGGATAATTCTGCTTTCTTACTTTTTTATTTTATACATGAGTCCTTTTCCCCTTTTTCTTGTTTGCACTTCTAGTCATTTTTTTGAATTAAATCTGTTCCAAACATTCAAGGATATAGTGTAAACACCAGTTCATTTATTGTAACTTTCTTCAACTAAATGTAACTTTTCCTTCCTTTACTTAGTCACAGAATCACAGAATCATTAAGGCTGGAAAAAACCCTAAAGATCATCAAGTCCAACCATCAACCCAACATCACCATGCCCCCTAAACCATGTCCCAAAGTGCCACATCCACACGTTTTTTGAACACTTCCAGTGACGATGACTCTACCACCTCCCTGGGCAGCCTGTTCTAATGTTTGACCACTCTTTCTGTAAAGAAATTTTTCCTAATATCTAATCTAAACCTCCCCTGGTGTAACTTGAGGGGGACGTCCTCTCATCCTATCACTTGTTACTTGGGAGAAGAGACCAACACTCACCTCACTACCACCTCCATTCAGGTAATTGTAGAGCGCAATAAGGTCTCCCCTCAGCCTCCTTTTCTCCAGACTGAACAACTCCAGCTCCCTCAGGCGCTCCTCATAAGACTTGTGCTCCAGACCCCTCACCAGCTTCGTTGCCCTTCTCTGGACACGCTCCAGCACTTCAGCATCCTTCTTGTAGTGAGGGGCCCAAAACTGAACACAGGATTTGAGGTGTGGCCTCACCAGTGCCGAGTACAGGGGTACAGTCACTTCCCTACTCCTGCCGGCCAGGACGCTGTTGGCCTTCTTGGCCACCTGGGCACACTGCCGGCTCATGTTCAGCCGGCTGTCAACCAGCACCGCCAGGTCCTTTTCTACCAGGCAGCTTTCCAGCCACTCCTCCCCAAGCCTGTAGTTTTGCATGGTGTTGGTGTGACCTGACACTTGGCCTTGTTGAACCTCATACAGTTGACCTCCACCTATCAATCCAACCTGTCCAGATCCCTCTGCAGAGCTTTCCTGCCCTCCAGCAGATCAACACTCCCACCCAACTTGATGTCGTTTGCAAACTTACTGAGGGAGCACTCAATCCCCTCATCCAGATCATTGATAAAGATATTGAACAAGACCTGCCCCAAAACTGAGCCCTGGGGAACACCGCTTGTGACCGGCCACCAAGTGGATTTAACTCCGTTCACCACAACTCTCTGGGTTTGGTTGACCAGCCAATTCTATACCCAGCGAAGAATGCACATGTCTAAGCCACGAGCTGCTTTCTCCAGGAGAATGCTGTGGGAGATATTGTCAAAGGCTTTACTAAAGTCCAGGTAGACAACATCCACAGCCTTTCCCTCATCCACTAGGTGGGTCACCTGGTCATAGAAGGAAATCAGGTTGGTCAAGCAGGACCTGCCTTTCATGAACCCATGCTCACTGGGCCTGATCCCTTGGTTGCTGTTCACATGCCCTGTGAGCACCCGCAAGATGAACTTCTCCATAATCTTCCCCAGCATGGAGGTCAGGCTGTAGTTCTCGGGATCCTCCTTCTCGCCTTTCTTGTAGATGGACATCACACTAGCAAGCGTCCAGTCATCTGGGACCTCCTCCGTTAACCAGGACTGCTGATAAATGATGGAGAGTGGCTTGGCATCTCCTCCGCCAGCTTCCTCAGTATTCTTGGGTGGATCCCATCAGGCCCCATAGACTTGTGAGTGTCCAGGTCTTTAACTGTTTCCTGCTGGATTATAGGGAGTTTATTGTTCTCTCCATCCCTGTGTTACAGCTCAGGGGGCTGAATACCCTGCAGATACCTGGTCTGGCTATTAAAGACCCACGCAAAGAAGGCATTAAATACCTCAGCCTTATTCTCATCCTTGGTGGCAATATTCCCCCCTGCATCCAGCAAGGGATGGAGGTTCTCCTTGGCTCTCTTTTTGTTGTTAATATATTTGTAAAAACTTTTTTTGTTACCCCTTAGTGACTAAAGATAGCAATGCCAGTTAGAATTTCACATAACTAAACATGGAATGACTAGCACAGTACAGTTTCTTGTCATATGAGATTATATAGAATTGATGGTGAATAATCTCCTCACTGTAGTTTATTGGAAGATCACTATATGGGTGTTGTGGTTCATAGGAGGCTGATCTGTAATGGTGTTAGTAATACAGAGAAAAAAACCCTTTTCTTACCACTCTGTGTGAACAAGTCATTAATATATTCTGTATTTCATTGAGCTAATTCATATTAGAGAGTAAAGCACTGATTATATATTTACTACTTTTAGCTAATGGGTTCTGGTCCCAAAGAGAACATAATGGCTTCACTTCCACATGTATACGGCAATATTGCAAACCTTTAGCCTCAAGGATCCTTTCTCTTACATCTCTCAAGTTGCAAGTCTGACTTTACCAAAGCTGGAATTTATCCAAAAAAAAGGTATAAAGCAGTTAAGAAATGAAATTATTCTCATCAGGGAAAGGTGGCAAAGGAAGTAAGCTTTCTCAGGTTCAGAAGAGATGGCGCTGAGCTCCCCTAAATTAAAATCTTTACAACTTCCACGGCTTCTGCTGTGCAGGCTATCTTGCTTCTTTTATACTATGCTGACAGAATATCACCATGATTTGTTTCATCTGACCTAGTTTAGATCTCTAATTTAAGAAGAGATTAATCCTACCCAAGAATTTATTATTTCTCTTTACTGACTACAAAGGGGACCTAGATTTATAAATTCAGGTTAAGACATTTTACACTACATAGAAATTTTTATTTAGTGGTATAAATCCATCAAAGGTGGTGCAAAGACTCTGCAGAAAATAAAAGAAAAGCCTGCCCTATCAGTGACCCTGTTATGAAGATACAGGTAGAGATGTTTGATAATGTTTCGGTTGTTATTCTTTTTTTTTATGACTTAATTATATTTTGTATAAATGGAGGTTTCATTTCAAAATTGCAAGTTATATGTGTGTGAACTAGGAGAGATATAACATCTGAGAACTGCTGTTGAGATCTAAGGCTTGGAGAATTGTATGGCTGTCTAGATTCTAGTAAAAGCTGGAGGCTTGTAGATACTGTTTCTGTGAGGTATGACATATGAAATTCTGACTCCACTCCAGACAAATCATTTCACAGTGCTGACTTTTCACTAGACTAATGTGTATAAATGCCTTCATACTTCAGTTCTGGTCTGTCATAAAGAAAAGAAGGTCATAATGTCCCAAAAATTATTTATTTGCTCTTCTCTAAGAGTTGTAGTGCCCAATATGACCTAAAAGTCAATTGTGACAAGATAACTAAGTGCTTGGACACTTCCAAGGAGTAAATCTAGAAAACCTTGGTCTTAGCGAATAGGTCAACTGGAAATGACGGCCTTACAAACAGAGTGTTTCCTAGGTAGCAGACAGTTGTTACATATGATCCCAGGTAATGTTTTTGATAAAGCAGTTTGTATTGGAGCATGTTATTCTACTTAATATCAAGGTGATACGAGTCACTGCAAAGCACAGTTTAGGATATAAGCATGTAATTGAACAAGTAAGAGTTACCAAAGATAAATAAAATGTCGCCAGTCAGCTGAGCTACTACAAATTACTGTCTATGTACTTTAACCTGTTCAGTCTGTAAATTAGAACACATCAATTAAAAGCCCTGTGAAGATGGTTTGACCATTCATTTAACGATTGAATGTGTGGCCAATGAATGGTGCACTATTTATTTATTTGTCATATCAGTAAAGTTAAAGCTTTGTAGAAGGTTTCATAATTCCATGTTGTCTTGGCTAATGCTGTTTCAAATGCTCTCTAAAGGGTGTTTATTTTTCCCACCTCTCTCTCTGTGTTCTAATGTTATTCTTCTTGCCACATGTTAGTGTCAGAGAGCTTGTTTAGCATGGAGTATCTCCCTCTCCTCTCCTCTCCTCTCCTCTCCTCTCCTCTCCTCTCCTCTCCTCTCCTCTCCTCTCCTCTCCTCTCCTCTCCTCTCCTCTCCTCTCCTCTCCTCTCCTCTCCTCTCCTCTCCTCTCCTCTCCTCTCCTCTCCTCTCCTCTCCTCTCCTCTCGTCTTTTCTTGAGACTGTTTATGCTTCTTATCAAAACAACATCCTGCCTAAGATATCTATACAAGAAACAGCATTCAGACACAAATACATAAGTAGTATTATGCAAACTGACATGTAGTGACAAGGTTGCACAAAGAAGTAATCACATCTTTGTTTTAGGAATGTACATCAGGCAGCAATCCCTCGGTAGTTCATCTGGTCATTTAAACTCCTTCATCATTTGTCACAATTATATATTATTGCCAGTTGATCAATAGAAACAAAAGTAAAATATGATTCCTGAACTAAGTCAGTTAGATGCTCCACAATACAGATTCTTTTCTTTAAGCAATCTAATAATTGCTTCTCTTTTTAACTCACCTTCCTAGGGCAAAGCAAGTTACTGACAATATGTCCCAGCTGTAACAGTGGCGCAGACTTCGGATACTGAAACTAAGCACAAAGCGGTGAAAGCTGTTGGTTTGGAAGTTATGGGTAACTTGGTAGTACTATCAATGCAGCAGGACAGCTTCCCTTCTTATAAGGACTGCTGACCATATAACATACAAGAGAGTGTCAAACGTTAGACTACGCTATCTAAGCCTGCAGCCATACCTAACCATAGTAATATGCAATCCTTAAAAAAAAAGAAAAAAATCCTGAAAGACAGATTCAAGTCAACAGAACTTGCTCACAGGACAGGTCTGCGTGTCCTACCAAAGAACCATACTTCCTTCTACATTACTACTAACGAATTACACAGCACTTGTAAGCCCTAAAGCCACAGTCGACCATAATCACAGGCTATATTTGTCTATCTTTAGACAAAGCTTTGCCACAAGAAAACACTGGGCTCCATGATACAGGTATTGAGTAGTGTGGGCAAAGTCCACAACTGAGAGGTTAAAAAAAATAAATTTCAGGCTGGAAAAGTTTTGAGCCCTGAATGCATGAATTCTCCATGTAATAGTAAAACTTTTGGTAGAGGAATCAGACCTATTAAGAACTGACCTTGCAGGAAGGTACCATAAAGCAGTTACAACAATTATTCAGAGAGAGTCAGACATAAAAGAGAACATGGGGGAAAAATGTTAAAAAGAAGTCCAGTCATAAAGATATGCTGTGCATTTGGTAGAGCAGACTAAATACATAATAGGTTTTTACCAGCAAGGTGAGAATCCAAGCTTCTGTAGTGAATACATTGTATGAAGGAACTGAAAATTCAGTTCAGAAAAAGTGACAATGTTTTGAAAACAATGCCTGGATTTTATACTGCAATGGACCAAATAATTAGAGACTGTGGAATGAAGACTATGAAGGTGGCTGGTCAGATTTTGGTATTATGAAATAATGTCAAGAATTATTTGGATATTAACGAATATCAAAGGGAAAATCAGAAAAAAAAATCCACATACTAAGTACTTACAGAACTGCAGTTTCTGCAGAGACATTGCCAGATGATCATTGAATGGCTTAGAAGAAGCAGATCAGTAACCTCAGAGGTGCTGAAAGGATTATTCCTGACTATAAGGTACTAATAAAGGACCTGACACAGCTGAAGAACATTTGCTAACAAAAAATAACAGATAAAATTTTGCATATGTGAGACTGCAATATTTCATGAGGAATATCTTATTCATACTTGTTGGATTCTAGATGGTTAACATCATATATTATAAAAGTAGGGTTGTTTTTTCCCCAACTCCAGTGAGAGTTACAGTTGTTTTTACCAAAAAGGGCTGAGTTTTTGCTGTCTGAAAATCAGGTCCTTTGAAAATTTCTCTGTCACGTAAGTATGATATGTTGTTCTGATGCCATACTTTTAAGAAGCGGTTGACAAATCTGAAAGGCTTTAGAGAAAAGTTATGAGATTAATTTGCATTACAGAAAACACCTTACAGTGATAAATGCCTAAGCCTAAGACAAAATATTCTGATGAAGTTAAAGGTGAGAAAAGGAAAAAAGACTTTTCCATCATTTATTTTTCTTGAAGGAAAATATCTGAGCTTCTGAATCAATGTCCTAGTGAGTCTAACTGATCCGACAAATAAATGTATGATTGTTTAAGTTCACTCCTAGAAATAGTCCCCTTGAACTCAGTGGGTATACTCAAGTGATTTAAATATGTGCATAAATGTTTGTATACATTGGAATATGATTTTTAACATAGATTTCATGCATAAATTGTTTACACAAAAAATAACAGCAAACTAAGAGACACTCTTAGAAAAGATAAAAGAGGAAAAATAGTGAAGACTTTTCAGTGATGTGTGGGAAAGAACAGGAAAATGGTACCAGATTATTGCAGTGTTATCACTTTAATAATCATTGAAGAAAGCTCATTCGAAGGACTGACATTTAAAGAGATGGTACCAAACCACCTGAGGAGACTTGCATCCATGTTATCAATGTAATTTAATATAAACTATTTTGTTTAATTAATTATAACCTATTTTACATGTTTCGCACTCTAAGGAGATGGAATGGGATTTTTATCAGTATAATTACAAATTATTGACAAGAACAACTACAGGGGTAGCATACATTAATTTTATTCAAATCAATTACTACTAAATATTATATGCTTCCAGTTAACAATACAAGCATGGATTATAGGTTAAAAGTAACCGTGATTAAGCTCATTCTGAGTAAAAATGTCATGTTAGAATATTTACACTTACTGATTCAGATAAAGTCATATCATACATATCTGTGGTCTACCAGATATGAATCAAATGTAAGCAAACCTAAAATGAATGGTAGTAAGTAATGGTGACTGGTCATTGAGGAGATTCATGTGTGATTATACTTTAAGGTAACAGTACAATGTTAATGCTGAGGAAGTTTTTTTAATTGATTTTTATGTAAATGATTTGGAAAGTAATAGAACAACATTTTAAATTATTATCCCTATTATTTGGGAAATTTTTATTGTTTGGAATATAGATGAGTTCTTTCCTTCTAACACATCACCACAAAAGCAATATTTGTGTGTGCTAGATTTTATTCTCAATGTGGGATTCCGTTGCCTGATAGCTACACCTGAGCCAATCATCCTAATCTTCCTTTAAAGACAATGCAAAGAAATAGACACTGCAAAGGCCTGATTCATTTGGCCTAGTTTAGATGTCAACTTGACATCAATGAATTGCATCCTAGTAGAGCAATAGAATAAGTAGAGAATCTAAACAATTAGATAGGTTGCAGCTGCCTATAGCGTAGGTATCTGACATTAAAGGAGAATGTATAAAGTGCATCTGGAGGCACTTTAGCTATTTCCTTGATCTTCAGATTGTTTTCTCAATATCATTATTTTGTCAACAATTCCCTGATAAAACTGAGTAGAAGATGGTAAAGCATTCCTCTGATATATGTAAGAGAAATAATAAAAGGCAAGTATAAAATTCCTTAACTGTGCTGGCCCTTTGTTAGTAAAAGGTGAAGCAACATTTTTTTACTCTTACGAGTACAGCAGTGAACTAACTAATTTTTTTAAATGTACACAGGAGATTAGGATACAAGTGTAGTACTTTTCCAAATAATTTCCAAATAAAGGCAAGTTCAACCTTTAACCTCATAGACTTTTTTATTGTGGCACTAATTGTGTTGTGTTGTTCCTGAAAGACAATGATGATAGCTACAATCTGGATATACATATTTAATTTTACACCTAATGTGTTTCATATTGTTATACAGTATAAAAAATCTAAAAATTACATGTATTAAAACATTTTAAAGTAACTTTACAATGTGGTAAACTCATCTTTTGCCTACCTGTTTGGTGTTTAATGTACATATACAGGAAAACCTCAAGCTCATTTGCTGAGCTTGAGTGATACTTAGACAAACTAATCTTCTGCGCCTTGGGAAGACAGTTACTGGAGAAGAGAGGGTAGAAGTGCCACCACCATTACGCTGCATTAAATGTCCAACTTCAGCTAACTAGTAGACTGAATCCAGCACGTATAAAAGCAGCTAGCATTTCATATCTATTGTTTGTAATTTCAGTGGAAGCAAAAGGCTTTCAAAATAACAGGGAAGAAATGGAAGTGCCTTTGTTATGTATCTGCTTTACCGCGCTGTCCTTATAAAGAATGTAGGAAACTATTTCCCTCTCTAGAAATATCTGTAATGTCAGAGAAGCAATGCCTTTGGGTAGATACTGATTTTAAGTAGACAACATAAAAGACAATTGCTGTCATGTAAACCTGCTCCGCAGCCTCACAAATGCAGCTTGAGTATTTCTGCTTGTTGATAGAATCGTAGAAACATAGAGTAGTTTGGGTTGGAAGGGACCTTTTAAGGTCATCTAGTCCAACCCCCCTGCAATGAGCAGGGACATCTTCAACTAGATCAGGTTACTCAGAGCTCCATCCAACCTTGAGTGTTTCCATGGATGGGACATCATCCACCCCTCTGGACAACCTGTGCCAGTGTTTCACCACCCTCATCATTAAAAATTTCTTCCTTAGATCTGGTCTAAATCAACCCTTTTTTAGTTTCAAATCATTACCCCTTGTGCTATTGCAACAGTCCATGCTAAAATGTTAGTTCCCTGTTAAATCCTTCCTTTATAATGTCACATTTTTTAAACACTTCCAAGTTATTTGAGCGCTTCTTAGCTATCTTAAGTCACAGTTGAAAAGGAACTTAGTAGATACATATGATGGGATATATGTACAAAGGTTAGAAAAGCTTCCTAATTAAAAGTAGAAAGAGGAACGCTATTTTTTTGTCATAACACTAAATTCTAATATACCAGTAGTGATGGTGATGGAAGAAACAAACAAGTCCTAAACTCTCAAAATAATTTTCCATAGTCATGCTCAATTTCTAATTCCATCAGTAATACTTTTGGACATACCCTAGAAAATTTAAATACACTCATATATATTGGTGTTTATAATCAAACTACACAAATAACAGCTGTTGATATACATACCTATCATAAATAAATAATGTGAAATTTAGTGCATGAGAAAGGATCTAATTTGTGTTTCATCACTTAACAAAACTATCTTATTATTTAATACACAAGGTTGCACTGTAGTATTGCTTAAGTTTCCAATGTCTTGTTAAGCAGTATTAAATCTCTACTCCTTTGAACACACTCTTATTGCCGGTCTGTTAGAAAGAGATGGTTTTGGTCCTATTTCTGCACTTGTCCTCCTTTAAAATAACAGGCCAATAGGACTATGATATAATCAATATGATAAATAAAATCCAAACTGTTGAACAACTACATATTTGGGAAGTAAAACAGTAAAACAGGGATTTCCGGCCAGCAGTGCTGGAATCCTCAGTGAGTCATTAAGAGATGTTACAGAAATCTGTAGCTGGCCAGTAGAATCACAGAATCATAGAATCGTTTAGGTTTAAGATCATCAAGTCCAGCTGTTAACCTAGCACTGCCAAGTCCACCGCTAAACCACGTCCCTAAGCACCTCATCTACATGTCCTTTAAATACCTCCAGGGATGGTGATTCAAGCACTTCTACAGGCAGTCTGTTCCAGTGCTTGACAACCCTTTCGGTAAAGAAATTTTTCATAATATCTAATCTAAACCTCCCCTGGCCCAACTTTATGTTGTTTCCTCTTGTCTTATCACTTGTTACTTGGTAGAAAAGACTGACATGCACCTCATTACAACCCACTTTCAGGTAGTTGTAGAAAGCAATAAGGTCTCCCCTCAGCCTCCTTTTCTCCTGACTGAACAACTCCAGTTCCCTCAGCTGCTCCTCATAAGACTTGTGCTCCAGACCCCTCACCAGCTTTGTTGCCCTTCTCTGGACATGCTTCAGCACCTCAATGTCCTTCTTGTAGTGAGGGGCCCAAAACTGAACACAGGATTTGAGGTGTGGCCTCACCAGTGCTGAGTACAGGGGTACAATCACTTCCCTACTCCTGCCGGCCAGGACGCTGTTGGCCGCCTTGGCCACCTGGGCACACTGCCGGCTCATGTTCGGCCAGCTGTCGACCAGCACCCCCAGGTCCTTTTCTGCCAGGCAGCTCTCCAGCCACTCCTCCCCAAGCCTGTAGCGTTGCATGGCGTTGTTGTGACCCAACACTTGGCCTTGTTGAACCTTATACAGTTGACCTCAGCCCATCGATCCAGCCTGTCCAGATCCCTCTGCAGAGCCCTCCTACCCTCAAGTAGATCAACATCCCTTGCCTAACTTGGTGTTATTTGCAAACTTACTGAGAGTGCACTTGATCCTCTCATCTAGATCATTGATAAAGATATTAAGCAGATCTGGCCCCAGTACTGAGCCCTGGGGAACACTGCTTGTGACCAGCCACCAACTGGCTTTAACTCCATTCACCACAACTCTCTGGACTCAGCCGTTCAGCCAGTTTTTTACCCAGCAAAGAGTATATCCATGCACGCGATAAGCAGCCAATTTCTTTAGGAGTATGCTGTAGGAAACATGTCAAAGGCTTTACTAAAATCTAGGCAGACAACATCCACAGCCTTTACCTCATCCACTAAGCAGGTCACCTTGTCATGGAAAGAGATCAGGTTGGCCAAGCAGGACCTGCCTTTCATAAACCCATGCTAACTTGGCTTGATCACCTGCTTGTCCTGTACATACTGCATGATGGCACTTAGGATGATCTGTTCTATAACCTTCCCTGGCACTGAAATCAGACTGAGAGGCCTGTAGTGCCCCCGATCTTCCTTCCAGCTCTTGTGATAGATGGGTGTCACATTTGTTAACTTCCAGTCAACTGTGACCTCCCTGGTTAGCCAGGACTGCTGATACATGATGGAAAGTGACTTGGTGAGCACTTCTGCCAGCTCCTTCAGTACCCCTGGGTGGTTCCCATCTGGCCCCATAGACTTGTGTGTGTCTAAGTGGTGTAGCAGATCACTAACCATTTCCCCTTGGAGTATGGGGGCTTCATTCTGCTCCTTGTCCCCATCTCCAGAGAACAACTGGTCTTACCATTAAAGAAGCCTATTTTACAAGGATCTGAACTAAATGCTTGATGCTGAAGATGCAAGGTTATCTACAACAACCTCCCAGACATGGAAAAAACTAATGTTCCAAAGTTTGGAAATAACTATTATAGAAAAAAATCCAAACTCTTATAGCTGCAGATTCAAGAGGCCAAAGGCAAAAGAAGCACATACAATGTAAAATAATATGACAGTGGAAAAGAATGCAGTGCAGTGACCATTCATCAGAGAACAGAAATCAGTTCTTTAAAAAAGTTTACTTTGAAAGTGATTAATCTTAATACAACGTAAATTAGGTTAAGTCCATGAGCAAAGCAAAGAGGACACATTCACTGAAAATAAAACTGCACTCATTTATGCAAAAAAAAAATTTTGTTGTTCATTAGTTGATATTACTTTTGTTTATCTCACCCTTGCTTTAGGTCCATTGTTTTCTAGTTAACTCAGTGGTTGTGTTCTTGGTCACTGGAGTCACTGGGAAAATAAATGAAATTCCATATTTATTTTCTCTACAGTTTTTCTTAATTGTCATTTTGTCTTCTTATATTACTGCAGTGAAATTCTCCACAAGACTTGTGAACCTTTCCTGAAGCATTTTCCAGGCAAAAACAATGTCTGGTCAGTCCTGTTAGATCTTCTAGACACTGCCTTTCAGTAGGGCTGGTGTAGATGCTCATGGCACAGTGCCTCTAGAGAAGGCATGTCCAATACATCAACTATGAAGGGGATACAAATTCTGTTTGCCTCCAGCAGACTGCTCTGTTTGGTAAAATAGCTTTTGTCCTGCCTTTTCCTTATATAATGTGAAATGTAGTATCCAGAATCATTAACCTTATATAATCTTTGGGGAAAAAGAAAAAAAAAAAAGAAAAAAAAGAAGTATTGAAATGTTTAAATAGATTTTCGTTAAAAACAAGTGTCTATTGTTCAGCTAGCCTCATCCTAAGCATCCACATTAATGTTTGTCAAGTATGAAAAGTCTCAGTGAAGGTTCACAGATGTTACCACGTCCTTGTTTTTCATCTCGATGTGTAAATAAGAAAAAGAAAAAAAGTGATGTGTTCAAGGATATACATATGTATGTATTTGAGAACATATTCCAAGGTTGTTTTTCACCAAGACCCTACACTAGTCAATTATATCAATGACGAGAAAAATGCATACAGTTTTTGCAAGCATTCTGAGAAGAGCTCTGGTACACTTGAAGTGCTTAAGTGGTTGGCACATATCTTTACTAGGGAATGATGGCTTGTCATTCAGAAAGCACAGAGGCAAACAACATTTCAGGAGTTGTCATTCAGACTGATTTTGAAACTGGGTTCTTTCACATTTGCTTGTGCAATATGAATATTTTCATGTGGCAGCAGATTCCAGGAAGCTTTCACAAGAGTCTTGAAAATGTAAGTTTTCTGCAGATGAATTCTAGCCTATATATGGCCTCAAATTGCTTAGCGAAACATGGAAGGTCAAGCTTAGCAAGTCTTCAGATCTGAGAGAAAGGTTTCAAGTATGGCTCACAACAGCAAAAACTGACAGAATAATGTAGGATATTCCTCTTCTCTCCAGAAGAGAAGGACACCCTCTGTAAGTGCAACTCACAGTCTTATGGTTAACATACAAATGCAAATTTGAAATGCAGTTTAACTACAGTGGACTAAAATAACTTCCATTTTCTCCATACTCTATCTTACAGCAAAGAAATTTGCCCACACTTTCTGTATGATGTGTGAATTTTCCACAAGATATGCCTATTCTTACTGGTTGAATCACAGAAATTTTATCAAAATGGGGACATTTGCAATTCCTTTGCAATTCTTAATGTAAACAACTTCTGAAAGAACAAATGCAATAGACAAATGCTATTTATTAGGTTGCCCTGTATGTTCTTTTATCCCCCAAACCATGTCCATGGCATTAAGCTGTTCTTTCATAAGTGAAGGATGGCATGAGAAGGAGGAGATAGGTCTGAATCTTATGATGCGGATGATATGTAGCAATGATGGTCAAGTGTTAAGCAGCGGAGACCATACTCTCCCTAGATGACAGACATCAAAGTTTAGAAGGGGCAAATCAGGAAGAGTCTGACTGCTTTTTGTTTGAGCTTGGGTGTCCTTCAATATCTTCATTGGCAAGCAGAGTGTTTGTGCCAGATCCACAGACAGAGTAGCAGAGCTGCTTTCATCTTTTGTCCCCCTACAAGGACCTGTGACTGATGGAGCCAGAGCTTTTATTGCGATTTGATTTTCAAAACTCACGGTGCCACACAACCAGATGATGCAAGTCCCTGTTTGTAGCTGTTTCTTTCCTCTTGCGTCATTTAAGCTTATAAATAGGTCTTTTATTTTTTCAGGGCACATGTAAAATTATTATTTTAAAACTAAAGCTGATATTTCTTGTAGATACTTTATGTCTTCTACCCGATAACTGTATGTTCAGCCAAATTCTCTGAACCTGAAAAGACACCTTGTTATTTAGATATTCTGTCATATCAACAAGCTCACAGTACTGGGGGAAAAATCCCTTAATGTTCTCATGTTTTATTTTTAATTTTTCCCCAAAACAAATATAAGTTGCTGAAACTCCTAAACTAACAGTAAAACCCCCTTAGTAATAAGTTCAAAAATCTAAAGCTAGATGTTTAATGTTCTGTTTTGTGTTCTTTGTACAGTGAAGGATTGTCCTGGTTTCAGACAGGATAGAGCTGGTTTTCTTCACAGAAGCCAGTGTGAGGCTGTGTTTTGGATTTGGGATGAGAAAATGTTGAAAATGTGCTGATGTTTTGAGTTGTTGCTGAGTAGTCAAGGACAGTCCAGCTTCTCATGCTGGGCTGCTAGCAAGGAGGTTGGGGGTGCACGGGGAGCTGGGAGGGGACACAGCCAGGACAGCTGACCCAGGCTGGCCAAAGAGATATTCCCTACCATACGATGTCATGCCCAGTACATAAACTGGAGTTGGCCGGGGGGTGGAAATCGTTGCTCAGGGACGGGCTGTCGATCACCGGGTGGTGAGCAATTGCTGCATTGGGCATCACTTGTTCTTGTATATTCCTTTGTCGGTATTATTATCATTGCCATCATTGTTGTTTCCTTCTCTCTCATTGTCCTATTAAACTGTTTTTCTCTCAACCCATGAGTTTTTTCCCAATTCTCTCCACTGTCCCACTGGGGGAGGGGGGAGTGAGCGGGTGGCTGCATGGTGCTTAGTTGCTGGCTGGGGCTAAACCACAACAAGGATTCAAGCCATCCTTAAAATGAATTTTCCATGTTTAAATCAATACAAAGAGGGGATGTGTTTTCTTCTAGTTTCTCTGTGTAATCCAAATTGGTGTCAAAGAACTTTCAGTCAGTCCTGTCTCTCAGAACATGGAAACACATGACTTTGTTTTCTGAATAAACTGAAAATACTGTGCTTCACAGCTTTACTCTGTAACAATGTAGGTACGTGGTGCATGTTACAACACCAAAGTCAAAGTTAACAGATGGAAGGATGTATCATAGAATCATAAACTAGTTTGGGCTGGAAAGGACCTTTAAAGTTTATCTAGTCCAACCCCCCTGCAATGAGCAGGGACATCTTCAACTAAATCAGGTTGCTCAGAGACCCGTCCAACCTGACCTGGAATGGTTCCAGGGATAGGGCATCTACCACCTTTCTGGGCAGCCTGGGCCAGTGTTTCACCACCCTTGTTGTCAAAAATGTTTTCCTTGGATTTAGTCGAAATCTATGCTCTTTTAGTTTAAAACCATTACCCCTTATCCTGTTGCAACAGGCCTTGCTAAAAAGTCTATCCCCATCTTTCTTATCAACCCCCTTTAAGTACTGGAAGGCTGCAATAAGGTCTCCCCAGAGCCTTCTCTTCTCCAGGCTGAAGAACCCTGTGGTGGACCGATGCATGGACTTTGTTTTAAACATTTCTTGGTGCGGAGACCTGCAGAGCAGATCTACTGTGCAGGCATAGTGGTAAATGTCACCTGGACTAGACTGGTTTTGGAGCACAAAGGCGAGATGCAGGGAGTTGTGAATCGACTCAGCTTCATCTCACTTTGACAGATACTTATCTATGCGGAATTGACTTGGGGGGAGCTGCAAAACGGCTCAGCCCAGGGAGCAATGTATCATGATGTTGTGGTTTAGCCCCAGCCAGCAACTAAGCACCACGCAGCCGCTCACTCACTCCCCCACAGTGGGACGGGGGAGAGAATCGGAAGAGTAAAAGTGAGGAAACTCATGGTCTGAGATAAAGACAGTTTAATGGGTAAAGCAAAAGCCGCGCACGCAAGCAAAGCAAAACAAGGAATTTGTTCACCACTCCCCATGGGCAGACAGGGGTTCAGCCATCTCCAGGGAAGCAGGGCTCCGTCACGCGTAATGGTTTCTTGGGAAGACAGACGCCATCACTCCGAACGTCCCTCCACCCCTTCCTTCTTCTTTGTCCCAGCTTTATATACTGAGCATGACGTCATATGGTATGGAATATCTCTTTGGCCAGCCTGGGTCAGCTGTTCCAGCTGTGTCCCCTCCCAGCTTCCCGTCCACCCCCAGCCTGCTCATTGCAGGCCAGCACGAGAAGCTGGACTGTCCTTGACTACTTAGCAACAACTCAAAACATCAGCACCTTATCAACATTTTCTCATCCCAAATCCAAAACATAGCCTCATGCTAGCTTCTATGAAGAAAATTAACTCTACCCTGGCTGAAACCAGGACACATGATAAGAACCAAAACCTGAATGGAGCCTTAAGTACGGCACTTAAGGAGAGCAGGGGACAAGCAACAACCCCCCCCAAGTATGTGAGACACAACAGGGTTGGCGGGTGGGCCAGAACGTGCCGCTAGGCCCTAAGAACATGCCATTTCCGTGGGCAACAGGAGTGAAAAAGGTGGGACTAAGAAGTATAAAAGATGGTGTTCAGAGTGGCTGGGGGGGAAACCCCACCACCGAGGAACAACAAGAATCAAGAGGACCAATGGGACGCTGCTGGATCCACGGGTGGTGATACCTTCTTTGTCTCTGTCTGTCTCTCTCTTTCTCCTTGTCGCTTTGTCAAATTGTGAAAGACGTGTCGCATGGGACTTGTTGATCTAGTTAGATTGTTTAGTTTACTATTAAATTGTTAAATTGGTTGTCTGGTGTCGTTTCACCGTAATTCAGTCCAGTGGGATCATGAACCTGGTCGTCGGTCCCAAGGGGAGGAACGTCATCCTAAATGGTTCCTTTCTGGCCACAACAAACCCCAAGTGTCTCAGCCTGTCCTCAGAGGAGAGGCGCTCCTTCCCTCTGATCATTTTGGTGGCCTCCTCTGGACCCGCTCCAACAGGCCCATGTCTTTTGTGTGCTGAGGGCTCCAGAGCTGGATACAGTACTCCCAGAGGAGTCTCACCAGAGCACAGTAGAGGGGTAAGGTCACCTCCCTCGACCTACTGGCCACACTGCTTTAGATGCAGTCCAGAAGACAGTTGGCCTTCTGGGCTGCAAGCACACATTGCCGGCTCATGTCCAGCTTTTCATCCACCAGTACCCTCAATTTAGGTACTGTGACAGAGTCAGACAGGATTTCTTAGTGCTAAAAGCATGAGCCTCTACAACTGGAGTAAATGGGCACACTTTAATGTTGACAAATATAAGGATCTCAGGGGACAGTTGTGACTTCCAACACATTCTGGGGACAAGTTTCATTTCTATCAGGCAAATTATCTAATATAGTCACTGTGTGGTCCCTGTTAGAGGCAGGAAGACACTATTTATCTTTGTAAGTTTAAAGTTTTCTCTCATTTACATCAATGAGGATTTTATCAACATTATCACCTCAGATATCATGCTTTGAGTAGTCCATTTATTTTCTTATCATGTTTTTGTCTAAATCCTTTCTGGGAATTCAACTCTTTCTACTGAATTAGTACCAAGAAATTAAAAACCCCAGGTACAGTAATACCAGAACAACATAGGCCCTTCACATGGACTGTCTTTCTAAAAAGGTTCTGACAGTTCACTAGGTAATTACATCAAGTCCTTTATGTACCAGGTCTTTATGAGCTGATTCTCTCATATACTTTGTGTCACTGAAATAAATGGAGTTATGCAAATATAACCCCACATGCAGATCAGCTTCTTTGTGCCTTTGTTATATAAATAGGCCAAGCCCAGAGGCACAGAAGGTTAACGTGGGCTATAAATATTTTCCAGCAGCCTAATGCTGTGTAAAGCACAGTGTATAAGATGGACAAAAATGTATTTAATGAAAAGTGCTGGTGATAAAGAGAATAAACCACAATTATTAACCTGTTGAAACTGTAGATGAAAGAGGTCAAATTAATCCCCCATGTCATTCCATTAATTTCACAGAGTATCACAAAGGGTAAAATTAACAATTGTATAGTCAGCTGAGAACTGAATGATGTTTTATTTATCACTTTGTGATTCTACTTTTGTGTCAGAATCAGTATTATTGAAGAGCACCAAGAGAGTGTAAAACATCCATTTGTGAATGATGTATATATATGTAACTCTTACAATGGGAAAAATATTTTCAGATAACAGCAATTCACAAAACATGCCTTCTGGATTTCAGATCCAAATGCCAGCCAGGCAAGTTATTGTGAAGGGACTTAGATGATCGCCATTATCTAAAGTCTGTCCAGAGTCAACCACTGTTCTTAAACCCATGTAGAGTGAAGAAGGATCTGGACAGACTGAATCGATGGGCTGAGGTCAACTGTATGAGGTTCAAAAAGGTCAAGTGCCGGGTCCTGCACTTGGGTCACAACAACCCCATGCAACGTTACAGGCTTGGGGAGGAGTGGCTGGAGAGCTGCCCAGCAGAAAAAGACCTTGGGGTGCTGGCTGACAGCTGCATGAACATGAGCCAGCAGTGTGCCCAGGTGGCCAAGAAGGCCAACAGCATCCTGGCCTGTATCAGCAATAGTGTGGCCAGCAGGAGTAGGGAAGTGATTGTGCCCCTGGACTCAGCACTCGTGAGGCTGCACTTCGAATCCTGTGTTCAGTTTTTGGCCCTTCACTACAAAAAAGACATTAAGGTGCGGAAGCATGTCCAGAGAAGTGCAACAAAGCTGGTGAAGGGTCTGGAGCACAAGTCTTATGAGGAACAGCTGAGGGAACTGGAGTTGTTTAACCTGGAGAAACAAAGAATCACAGAATCACAGAATGGTAAGCACTGGAAGGATCTCTGAAGATCATCTGGTTCAACCCCCCTTGCCAAGGCAAGATCACCTAGGGCACGTTGCACAGGAATGCATCCAGTTGGGTTTTGAAGATCTCCAGAGAAGGAGACTCCACAACCTCCCTGGGCAGCCTGTTCCAGTGCTCCGTCACCCTCACAGTAAAAAATGTTGAGGTGGAATGTCCTGTGCCACAGTTTATGCCCATTGCCCCTTGTCCTATCTCTGGGTACTACTGAAAAGAGACTGGCTCCATCCTCCTACCAGCCACTCTTCAGATATCTATAGACTTTGATAAGGGCCCCTCCCAGCCTTCTCTTCTCCAGACTGAGTAGCCCCAGGTCTCTCAGCCTTTCCTCATACGAGATATGTTCCAGTCCCTTAATCATCCTCACAGCCCTCCGTTGGACTCTCCAAAAGTTCCCTGTCTCTCCTGAACTGGGGAGCCCAGAACTGGACACAGTACTCCAGGTGAGGCCTCACCAGCCTCTACCAGAATAGAGGGGGAGGATAACCTCTGTCCACCTGCTGGTCACACTCTTCTTAATGCACCCCAGGATACCATTGACCCTCTTGGCAACCAAGGCACATTGCTGTCCCATGGATTACTTATTGACTACCAAGACTCCAAGGTCCTTCTCCATGGAGCTGCTTTCCAGCAGGTCAACCCCTAACCTGTACTAGTGCTTGGGGTTGCTCCTCCCCAGGTGCAGAACTCTACACTTGTCCTTGTTAAATTTCATGAGATTCCCCTCTGCTCAACTCTCCAGTCTGTCCAGATCCCGTTGAATGGCAGCACAGCCTCCTGGTGTATCAGCCACTCCTCCCAGTTTTGTATCAGCAGCAAACTTGCTGAGGGTACATTCCAACCCTTCATCTAGGTCATTGTTGAAGATGTTCAACAAAACCAGACCCAGTACTGATCCCTGGGGAACACCACTAGCTACAGGCCTCCAACTGGACTCTGCGCCACTGACCGCAACCCTTTGAGCTCTGTTGCTTAGCCAGTTCTCGATACATCTCACGGTCCACTCACCCAACCCATACTTCCTGAGTTTCACTATGAGGATGTTATGGGAGACAGTGTTGAAAGCCCTGCTGAAGTCAAGGTAAACCACATCCACTGCTCTCCCTTCATCTACCCAGCTAGTCACTCCATCATAGAAGGCTTTCAGGTTGATCAAGCATGACCTCCCCTCGGTGAATCCAAGCTGACTACTGATAACTTTCTTTTCATCCATGTGCTTAGAGATGGCCTCCAGAAGGAGCTGTTCCATCACCTTCCCAGGGATGGAGGTGAGACTGAGCATTCTATAATTTCCCGGGTCTTCCTTCTTGCCCTTTTTGAAGACTGGCATAACATTGGCTTTCCTCCAGTCCTCAGGCACCTCTCCCGTTCTCCATGATTTTTCAAAAATGATGGAGAGAGGTGCTGCAACAACATCAGCCAGGTCCCTCAGCACTTGTGGGTGCATCCCATCAGGGCCCATAGATTTGTGAGTGTTCAGTTCAGCCAAATGATCTCTAACCCAAACCTCATCGACCAGTGGAGAGTCTTCCTCTCTCCAGGCTTTTTTGCTTATCTCCAGGGTCTGGGATTCCTGAGGAGTAGTCTTAGCAGTAAAGACTGAAGTGAAAAAGGCATTCAGTAACTCTGCCTTCTCAGGGCTCCCACTTCATTCACCAAAGAGGAGGCTGAGGGGAGACCTTATTGCTCTCTACAATTACCTGAAAGGGGGTTGTAGTGAGGTGGGTGTTGGTCTCTTCTCCCAAGTAACTAGCGATAGGAAGAGAGGAAATGGCCTCAAGTTGCGCCAGAAGAGGTTTAGACTTGGATATTAGGAAAAATGTCTTTACTGAGAGGGTGGTCAAGCATTGGAACAGGCTGCCCAGGGAGGTGGTGGAGCTACCATCACTGGAAGTGTTCAAAAAACCTGTAGACGTGGCACTTCAGGACACAGTTTAGTGGGCGTGGTGCTGTTGAGTTGATAGTTGGACTTGACGATCTTAAAGGTCTTTTCGAACCTTAATGACTCTGTGATTCTGTGATTCTAGGAACCTTGCTTTTTGCAGTATGCAATGTACAGAAACAGGTAGACCTGCAACATACACAGGTTTTGTGCAGGGGGCTTAAAAGGTTTTCTATGTGCATCCTGGCTGGAGAGCAGCAGTAGAAATTCACTGACAAGCAGATCATAAGTCAGTCTGTGACATAATTTGTTTGTGTATTCAAACACTTTGTCACCAAAAACAGTGCTCAAAATATGTGGGTATGTAAAGTTGTACAATCAGCATGAGCACTACAAAGTGTAATGCACTGTGAGACACAGCAGCTCCAGGTTTTGACCATCTTTGGAAGCTAGAAATGCAGAATAGCTTTGCTTTGTGCAGAGGCATGTCTCCAGCTTCTCTCTGCACATAGCAGCACCTTCCATACCTGCATATTCATGAAAATAACACATCACCAACCATTATCTTCTGTCTACCTTGGAAAGAGGAATTATACCCACATTTTTGCCTGGCTTTGACGACTCTATGTGAGTGTATAGTTATCAGAGGGACCTGAAGCCATTTCTATCTTTTATTATTTCATCCTTATAGATGATAATGATAAAGATAAAAATGACAGCCAGATCTTTTGCATTGATTTTCTGTTTGGAGTAAAGTAGGTGTGGACGGTCATATTTGAGTCACAGGTATCCAGCCTACTATTCATAGCAAAGTAATTTGAATTCAGACTTGGGACTGGAGTCTGACTTTGTCCAAGAAACTTTCCCGTTCTCATCCATAAAAGTCTCATAGAATAATTTAGGTTGGAAGGGACATCTGGAGATCATTTACAACGCTCTGCTAAAGGCAGGACCAGCTTTGATCAGGCTGCCCTGTCTGATGGAATTTTGAACCTCTCCAAGGAACCTCTCTGCCAGAGGAGTAGAGTTAGCAAACTGCCTCTTGGGGCCAGATAATTTAGGACTAAAATATAAGGAAAGTAAAAACATATTACTAATAATTTTGGTTACATTAATGGCCATTTACTTACATCTAAATGTTGGAATTTGTTTTATACGGTTAGACATGGCAAGGTTAGTACAATGATAGTCACAGAGAATAAATCAGGTATCTCATATGTAGTTGATCAGAGAAGAGAAAATGTGTGAAAGTAAATTTCAGAGATAAAAAGATGGTATGTCAAAGTCAAACAGCTAATCAGACTACATACCCTAAGGTACACTAATAAATCAAGTTGTCATGGGTGCTCGTAATGAAGGACCATTTCCGCAAGTTTTACCTTTACTGTCTTCAGCTAGTATTCAGCAAGTGCATAACTGCCGTGTTGCTCCCAACAGACAATGCAGAAGAGTCAAAAATATAGAATGCATTTTTTAAACATCTCCAGGTACATTAAGAAGTGATAAATACAGAACTGACCATTGCAATCACCTACTGTAACTCCTGTATAACATGAACTATAAGATTTCTCTAAATTAACTGGTATTTAAAATAGACATCTCTTCCAGAAAAAAAAAAAAAATCAAAAAAAAAAAATAGTTGCACTACTTTCTCCGCCAAGTTCTTCCAGTGGTTATTCTTTCTCTCTGTGAAGTTACACCTTATTCTCCCCCACAAAAAAATTACCTTTGTTTCAAATGCTGAATTTTGTTACTGTTTCACCTGCTAGATTGTATTTTTATTGTGTATGTATCAATTCATCAATAACCTTCCTTTGTAGAGCTAGACAAAACAAATTTCATTTCTTTAGAACAAATTTTGCTTTTCTACTCAATCCTCCAAATCTTCTCCCATCCATCAACTTCCTTTTTAACTTGTAGGCTCCAGAAGTGACAGGGTAGAGAGGAAGATCAGGAATCTTCATACTGTCAGCATAGAAAGAATAACCTTGATTTTTGATTAAGAGGTACAATAAAATGGAAGCTGGAATAACTCAAAATAGTAATTCTGTTAGATGACTAATGCCATGGCCAAGGAGAGACAGACTGCCACCAGGGGCTGATCCATAGGGTCATGTCAGCCATGAAGGAGCAACAAAGAACATCACCCCAGGAAACACGGTACCACATCCTAAAGTTAATGAGTGCCAATAACACAAGATCCCTTTCATCCTAGTAGACAAAGGAGCTCAAAAACTCTGACCCTACCAACTCTCAGATGAGAAATCCTGCAGCTAGACAGGGAAAAAAAAACCAAACTGCTGCTGAAAACTTACAATCAATTTTTTCTAGTGAACTTTTTTTTTTTTTTTAAATCCAAAGGAGCTCTATGTGAACAATTGAACTCCATGGGAATATCTGTGTTCTGGCCACAGGATAACTGTCAACTTCATGCAAGGTGGCAGAAGCTATGTGTCAGTCCAGTTCCTTGGTAGTTTCTATAGTTTTCCAGCAGACTTAAGTAAAACAGTTGTGACGACAGAGTAAGCAGATTGCTGTGTAGCAGGAATAGGTGGATTTTTATTGATATTCCTCTCAAAGGAATAGAAAAAAGACATGTCATCCACTAACTCTTGAGACATTTTTAATTTTATTCCCACAAAAATCTTCATAAGAATTGCAGCTTTTTAACTCATCTAGCTGAACCTGGCAGAAGAGAGTCTACTAAATTCAACATTTTACATTTGTTCTTAAGTCTAGGTTCCAAAAAAAACAAGGTTTCATTTTCTGACAGTAAAGAAGTTTGTCATCAAATTTGTGTACGAGGAACCAGGCCCTTGAAAGTTCAGAGTAACCTCAAGATGCAGTCATAAACAATTTCTTACGAGTTTCACTTGTGAATTTCTTGAGGAGGATAAATCATTTAAGATTTAAGTTCACAAAAGCAAATTTGGAGTCTAAGAGTGAGCAATGAATATTACAAGACTTTGTAGATTTTGTGGTTCAAATCTCCCTCACATTACACATTCTTCTACCAAAAAGACCTTGATGTCCTTCTCAGCCTTGGAATCTGCCCCTGTTATCTGGCTCAGCTGCTGCTTTATAAAACCTTGGGCAAACATGGTCAAACAGACAGAGCAGAAAGTCAACAGCATAAAAAGATGGCAAATTAACCATTCCTATGTGGAGTGGCATTAAGTACAAAAGTCTGTGAATAATGACTGATTCAGAAGTTAAAAATCTATACATATGTGTAGATGTGTATATACATGTGTGTGTCTATATATTTCTATTTATCAGCTACATAAATATAAAGCCAATGATTGTATTTTAAATACACATGTATGCATATATATGGCTTTTGTGACATGTAATTAATTGATTAGCAACAATTTCAACAGAGAGACTATTCACACTAATCTGAGTTCACACTTTGAGATCCAGGCCTATGTGCATACAGTATAATGTAGAAAGGAAAGACAGTAAACTGCCAGTTTGAGACTACCTGATAAATTATAGCAGAGCTGAAAAAGTGGTGTTACACCATTGCATAAATATCAGTTACAGGTAGGCTGAAAAATCCGAGTTCAGACTCAGAGGAGCTGCAGGGAAGAGAATAAAATGATACATGTGCTACAGTTACTGCAGAGAGATGAATTATCAGCTGCTTGCATTATTTTTAAGGAAGAATTTGTGAGATATGGAGCTCAAGATCAGGGAAAAAACCCAAGTAACATTAAGTCGTGCAAATTCATGCAACTGGATGAGGGTTCACATTCTTTATGACTAGCAGAGCTTTCTTTCTCATGATGGTTATGACAACAATGAATAACAGTTGAGGATGAAAGGAAAATTATTGCAAAATACATTACGAGACTGCCTAGTGTTACTTTAATGCTCCCAATAGTGCTATATTTATTTAATACTTGGGGAAAAGAGCAGTCTGAACTGACACTGCTTGAAAGAATGAACAACTGAAAAGTATATAAGAATAGGCTTTTGTTGTTAATTGGGGTTATTAGAAACATTTTTGCCTCAAGCTGCTTTTAAAATTTTCTGGCGCTTCTGAATATGAATGGAAAGAGTGATAGTAGAGGTGGGAAAGAATCATAATGTGATGAAGAAATAATGCAACTTTTTCTCTCTAATCGTATTTATAAGGGTATGTGGAAGGAGAGTGTCTGCTTCTTTAAGGATATCTGGTCAAGGACCTTTTCCAATGCAAAAAGGGATAATAAGAAAAGGAGTAAGCCATAAACAAAACATACAGGGCAGTGATAAGAACCAAACCTGGTCAGTCACACCAATTGATGAGGGCAAGTGAGATAGATTGCGAGAACATTTATTCCAACAAGGTTATCTGATTGGGGACCTTGTCAACTGGGAAACTAACGTAAAAAGGGAAAACCAGAAATAACATATATAGAGACACAGACCTGACCAAACAAATGTGGAGACAATGACAGGAGACAAACCTCACCAGTCACACTGACTGATGTGCTATCAAGAAAACAAAGGCATCACTTCCAGGAAGATCAGCCTGGACTTTTGCAACTGGTAAGATTGTAAACCACGGGGAGAGGAATGGGAATGGCCAGGGCTGTACAAACCCATGGGGAGCTTGCAGGGGAATGGGGAGTAGGGAGGAACAAAGGAGGGGGTAGACAGAACAGGGTATAAAGAGGGTTGGTAGCATATAAAACAGGGCCAGTCTATACACTTGTTTGACTGAGCCCTGTGCCTCTCCGAACGTCTTGTAACTTCTTATTAAACTCTTTCTCAACTATCTCTCTGCATAATCTCACTATTTTATGCATGTGTGTACTGCAAGGACTAAGTGCCAGCTACTGGTGAGACCTCTGTGTGAGTGAAAACTGGTGCCAGCTACTGGAGCCAGTGGGGCCTTTAACCGCCAGATGTTGGGGTGGAAAAGGTGCGTGTTCCCAAAACCAGCTACTGGGGGGATCAGGGCGAGTGATGTGAGTGAGGGGCTCTGTGCCAGTGGCTAGAGTGGGACCACAGGTCACAGCCTGCATCCCTGGTGCCAGCTGCTGGGGGTGCAAGTGTCTGTATCTTCCCCAAACCCGTTGTGCGTGGGGTATGCATGCGTATTGACTAGCAAAAGTCAAGCTGGACTAGTTGGGTCTGGGCCGGGGTATCAGGCAGGTAGGGCGGCCACTCTGGTCTGCCCAGGGGGATGTGTGAATGTGCACTGCCTGAGGGATGAGTGTGTGAGGGCTGCATGTTTGCCCATGAGTGTCAAGCTGGACCAGCCAGTGAGTAGGGTACCCTGGAAGCAGACAAGAAAGCCTGAGACCTGGGCAGGGGTGGCAGATGGACAGAGAGGCCATGTTGGTGCTTAAGGGATCTGAAAATATGTGTGTGCTTGTGAACCTGGAGAATGTGGTGTGTGTGCCTGCACTAGTGAACTTCTATCTCTACCAGCTGAAGAGGAGCAGGAGACTTGTCTGTCTGTGTTTGTTTTATGGGGCAATATGTGTGACCAGCCGTGTCGGTGTCCTGTGTGTGTCTGGGAACAAGGCTAGGCTCCAGTGGCTGGGCAGGAAGGTCCTGGGCTGGAGCAGCTGGAGGAGGCAGCCACAGTCGTAGTATCCCTTAACAATATTCTTTTCTCTATTCCTACTTTTGATGCCAAAAATAGGAATAGGGCTGCAGTTCTGCATAAAAAGAAGATTTAAGCTTTTAACTCCTGGCAATGAGAGGTTAGGTAATAATTTGAGCAGAAGTCATGTATATTAAAGGTTGGGGCAGCACTAGTATGATCACAATACTCTTTTAAATGAGCCTTAACTTTGTAAATAAAACTCAACTACTTAGAGTTCTCCTTGAGCTAATTTTCCAAACCATTAGATAATTATCCAGTCTTGATGTAAAAAGATCCAATTTTTTTCAGCAGTGAGTAAAACATCCTATGATACTAATGAAGGTATCAGTTTTTATAAGAAGGCAGAATAATCAAGGAAGAAATCAATTCTCTTACTCGTATTTGCTATGGCTACAAAGCAGAATGCTGTCATCGTATCACTATCAGGCTACTTCAAACAGCTCAGAGTTCACACGCATTACAAATCATGTTCAAGATGATGGATATATGTTGGTCAGTACTTTCCACTGAGCTATTTGTTCCCACAGTGCAATGTCTACAGCATAGATACACTTTGGATGTGGGATGCTTCGCACATACTCTGTGCATGTAAACTGAAGAATGGGACCACCTATTTAGAAGTCTCTGCCAACTCTCCAGATCTTTGCTGTTTGTTAGGTCACTTCAACCATTTTTCCATGTTCTCTCATACAATCTTTAAGCATTAGAAAAGCTCACACAAATTTCACCCCCCATTCCATTGTCCATCTTCATATTTTAGCTTAAAGTTCATTTCTGTTATTTTTTCTTCAAAACACTTCATAGTGCTCTAGGGGTCCAGACTATCTATCATTTAAGCACTAATCCTAAAAACTGTTGTCTTCCTGAGATGTTTATTGCACTCTTAGATTTAATTTTTTTTTTTAAATCTTTCAGTTGTTTTCATAAAATCATAGAATGATTTTAGCTGGAAGGAACCTTCAAAGATCATCTAGTCCAATCTCCCTTCCATGGGAAGGTATATCTTTCACTGGAACATGTTGCTTAAAGCCCCATCCAACCTGACCTTGAACACTTCCAGAGATGGGGCATCCACAAATTCCCTGGGCAACCGCTTTTTTTTTCTTTCTTATATCTAATCTAAATCTACCCTCTTTTCTGTTTCTCCTTGTCCTACCACTATGGGCCCTGGTAAAAGTCTCTCTCCACCTTTCTTATAAGCTCCCTTTATATTGAAAGGTTGCGATAAGGTTGTCCCAGAGCTTTCTCTTCTCTAGACTGAATAATCCCCACTCTCTCAACCTTTCTTCATTGGAGAGGGGTTTCATCCCTTTGATCACTTTCATGGCCTTTCCTCTTGCCTTGCTCTAACAGGTCCATGTCTTTCTTGTGCTGGGGGACCCAGAGCTGGGACTTCATTCTCCCATCGCTGCCTTGAGATTCAGGGACTCAAGAGATGTGGGAGGAGAAATTGCCAGTGTAACACCAAAGCAAAAATGTTTTTGAGTACCTCAGCTTTCTCCATGTCAGTTGTCACCAGATCCCCTGTCTCATTTATCATGCTTTTACAGTATCTCAAAAAATTGGCCCTCAGTTTGCTTTGTTTGGCCTCTTCTTCATTACAGAAAAGGTAGTAGTATAAAATAATATTCTTCCCTCTCCCTCAGATCTAGAATTTGCTAGAACTTTGGAACACTTGCATAAGTGATAATCAGTTTTTGTGCTTATAGTTCAATTATAAATGTTACAGACCTTCAGTATCTTACTCAAAGTTCTCGTGGGTAACAATAACTGGAAATCTAGATTACAGCTAAGAAGTTGTCTTAGGTAGTACTTTAGCACTATTTTGCTTAACAATGTATATAGAGAAGATATAAAAATCACCTAGCAAGAAGTTCAGTGTGAAAATCCTGGAAGTGCCAGATCCGACCAAACACACTGTTTCAAAGAGGAACCATTTTTTTGGCCAGTCTGACATTCCTCCAAGCAGCTCTAGATTCTGCACTTCATTGTAAAATGTTTCCACTCTTTTTCTTTAAATAAAATATATTGCAGTGCGGTCTACTTATTGACTCTGAGATTACCACGGTTCTTTCACACCTTCAACCCCTTGTTGTTTTAATGTGCATTCTTGAGATGAGAATGATGAGGTAGCATCCACAAGAGTTTCCATGAAAAAGGAAAAGAAAAATATAATTGATGTAAACTAAAAATGTTCTACTTTTACCAAGTAAACTATGCAAAGAACCTACATAAAAGTAAATAGCATTTTTATAAATCAAACCTTAAGTGCCTAAATGCATTCCCATTTCAAGCAGTAATTTAAAGAGCTGAAGCAGAAACATCTTTGCAGCCGTTATAATTCAAACATTGAAACTTGAAAACCTTTTATTATAGCCCATTTTCAAAATGCTTATGTTTAATGTAAGAAAGGTATTTCTTCCTCTGGTAAATTGTGCTATCAGAGAGGTACAAACAATGAATGTAAAGTTACTCCCTGTAGGTACTTTATTTATAGGTTGTGTCTATAAAATATAGAAAAAATACCTTTTTTGTAATTACTTCAAAGTTAATTTTGATATCATGTAAATCTTTCCAAGCCTGAGTGTTTATTCACAAATTGATGTGCACCTCAGATAACTTATATGAAGTCAGGGAATGAGATCCTTCTAACGGCAAAATAACCCATGGATACAAATTCCAGATTGCATGTCCCATAGATGCGATAACGCAGATCACATTGAGATGTGAGATGCTCACTAATTATTTAGTTTGGCAAACAAGTCTCAGGATGTTGCCTGACTGTTGGTTTCCATCTTGAAAATCAATGTCACTGGTTTCAGCTCCCTCTTTCACATAGAGACAATAATTATTATCACTAGAGTGAAACATCTTCAATATACAAATTACCTGTGTTTAAATCTCTGCCTATTTATTTATTTTTACCAGAGTATTCTCAGGAATTTGTGTCAGCAAATGACTTAAATATAAAAAAAATCTAATTTAGAGAATGTGGATGTACAAGTAACCATAGTGAGAAGAGATTTGGAAAAGCTTTTTCAAAAAGTCATCTTCTGATGGAAAACAATTTCTGTGATATCTGTTTTCCCCTTTTTGAGTTGTACAGCAACTTTTCTGTTTGTTTCAGTTCAGGATCAAAGTCCAATACTGCTATTTTACCCTCACTGATTTATGAGAATGTGCTTTCTAGCTACTTTCTGACATTGTTATTATATATGAGTTTGCAGCTCACCAACTGTTAATGCCCGCAAAGGTGACCCAATTTGTCAAACAAAATGACCGTCTGATTGAACTACCACCAGTATAAATATTTTATCTCAGTATTAAGGTTGATTTGAGCGAAACCAGAAGCAGAATCCTCTGGAATCGAAAACATTTACAAAATGAATACCTATCTTCCAGCATAGTGCAGAACTGACCTAGTTTGCATGCATTTTCATAGCAACAACAGACATATCATTAGTCTTTGCTTAAAAGGTATCAATCATAATTACAATCTGGAAACAGTATCTGCTAAAGTGGGTGAAAGCACTTTAAGACCATTAATAGTGAGAGCATGGAGCTATATGACAGACGTAATTTACAGATTTTTCAGCTGCTAAATCACAAACAGTATTTCTTGATTTTAGAATGTGTTTGGTTTGGGTTTTTTACATCAGTGACTGATTCACTTGCCTTGACTGTTTTTCATTAACAGAGATAAGAATAAACAAGAACATACATGCAATGTACTAGAAACTCCATCATATTTCAAGATACTCATAAACATTAAAATAAAAAAAACAAAGGAATAAAACGTCTTAGCCCCAACTAACTGAAGTGGACTGCTGAACACTGCCTTCATTACATTACACTGTCACAGAGTGCTAGGCTCTAAATAAATAAAGTCTGAAGACAAGAATTCTTCAATATGGAAAGCTTGGCTATTTAAAAATAGAAAACATTATGAATTGTACTGATCTCCAAACATTTTTGTAGGAAGCAAAAGGACTGCAAAACAAGATTATTGGATAGGGTTGTGAACAATTTATTGGATGTACAAAGCAACTCATGTGAGGTTTCATTATTACTTTCAAATAAAATGTCTCCTAAAAAGATGAGATGAGCAATTTTAAGTATTGGTGTATGTCTAAAGGTATTACCTAGAAAAACACAAGTACTGTCCAAAAAATTATGTCTGGTAAGGGTCTCTCCATCTTTCTCTGTACACCAGGTAATTTCTTTAGACAAACTCTATGTTGCTTTAGAAGATAATATATGATTGCTTTGAAAATGAATGATAGGGGGTCTACAGGAAGGTTGGGGAGAACCTCTTTATCAGGGAGTATAGTGATGGGACAAGGTGTAACAATTTTTGTACTGAAAGAGGGTAGATTTACATTAGATATCGGGAATAAATCCTTTACTTTGGAGGTGGTGAGACACTGGAACAAGTTGCACAGAGAAGTTATGGATGCCCTCTCCATGGAAGTGTTCAAGGCCAGGTAGGATGGGGCTTTGAGCAACCTGATCTGGTTGAAGGTGTCCCTTCCCATGGCAGGGGGAACTAGATGATCTTTAAGGTCCCTTCCAATTCAAACCATTCCATGATTCTATGATATGATCGTATCAAGTCTTTAAAATATGCAATTGTCATTATTCTTATTACCTCAGTTCATAAGATCATAGAATATCTCGAGTTGGAAGGTACCCATAACGATCACTGAGTCCCAGGTTTTATTGTATTTAAACTCCCAGGTTTTATTGTATTTAAATTTACTTCAGTAAACTTTTTATTTAAATCAGATAAGGTACATGTGGTGATATAAAAGTAAACATTTGAATTTCATTCCCTTCCCTTCAAGTTTGAACAAATTTATACATGTTTTAGATCTATGTCACTTAAAAATACTCAGCTGAGTTTGCTCCCAAATACTGTGGGAACAAATTTATATGCTAGTTTACAGTCTTTTCTAAAAGGTCATTGTAAAACATGCTTCTTTTCACTTTATTGGTCTGATAGAAAGTTTATTTAAAACCTTCAGGGAATCTACAGATTTTAGGTCTGGATGATTTCTCCATTATCTCCTCCATTTCTAGTCTCTTTTACTCTACATTTTTTAATGTAAATAATTTCCCCAGGAAAAATAATGTGTACATGCTATGGTCACACATTAGGAGAATGTATGAAATAACAGCAAATAATGGTAAGCTTCTGGGCTGTGAGTCTCACTTTAGGTCTGGGTGACTAGGCAGAATGTGTATGCCTTTGTCGTCCGGTAGGTGCACTAAACAATGATTTATTGGCTGTGAATCAGGTAGTTTAAGGAGAAGTTGTACAGAAAAACTTAGGGTAGAAGAAAGGGAGAGAGTTTAGATAAAATAGCAACAGTGGCAGTTGCACTACAACTTGATCTGTGGCCTTACCTTCCTCACCAGATTCAACAATTCTTCACTTTAACAATTGAATAACTATAACAGAATGGTAATGATTTCAAAGTGACATAGCTTTCAGAAAAAAAAAGTAGATCATTATAAAGATACTTCAGTCTTGCTATTGTAAGCGTTTTGTATCTTTGGAAATTTATCAGTACAGAAATATTTTTGTAAGAACAGTCTCATGCATAAAAATAGTAATTTAGGCTTTTTGTTTTGGCAATGCTGAGTCAAGTTTTACAATGTCTAAGTACATATTACATATAAATATGAGTTGCATGTGATATTTTTAGTATAATGCAAATCCAAAATTGAAGTACTCAAAAGGATGTGGTAAAAATTATTTTACTTTACTATAACAGGATTTTCTTAACCATGGTATACAAAACTACTTGACATTACTAAAACACCATATTTTGTTGACTCCAAAACATATTGCTTTGGAATTTTGCTGTGAAAGAAATCATAAAAACCACCAAATTTATACTAAAAAAAAAGCAAAGTACTTAAATCTCCTGTGGAACTAGTATCCCAGTTTTTAAATGTCCTTTATTCACATAGTACACAACTGTACATTTCAGAGAAGTTTGACCAAAATATGCAGCAAATACCTTTATCCTGAATGCAATCCCAGTGACTTGGAGTGAACTGATGGTGATTGTGTTTTGCAAGATAAAACACTTAAAGGATTGACTCCTCTGTTGAGATTGTAACAAGACAACGTTGAATAGAGAATACTTAGTGTCTTTTGTTCAGCTTTCTATGATTTTCCTACCGATATTCCAGTCCAACTTTTTTTAGCAGATATGATTTTAATGTGTTAAAAACATCAATTAAAACTTAAAAGACGTGCCACTTCCCAATATCACATCAGTATACATTACCAGACCTTATATAACCAGCAGTAAAACAAATAAAGTAAAATATTAACGGAGTTCTTATCCATATTTGCCGTTTGTCACAGCTTGTGAAATGCTGAGGCAAGCAGCTCCAGTACTGGCAGGACCTGCAGTGGGGTGCTGTAGCTCGCTGCACAGGGTGGGTTCCTGAACTGGAAGAACGTCTAGGGGAGCTGAGGGAGCCTCCAGGGGCCCACAGCTCTCACCACGGCAGCTAACAAGACCTGGACAGGGCCAAGAGCAATGGCAGCCATATAAAAGAAGCCCTTAGAGAGCACAAGCAACCAGGGCAGGCAAACAGGCTGAGGGCAACTGTACGAGGTTCAACAAGGCCAAGTGTCAGATCCTGCACTTGGGTCACAACAACCCCATGCGACATTACAGGCTTGGGGAAGAGTGGCTGGAGAGCTGCCTGGTAGAAAAGGACCTGCGGGTGCTGGTTGACAGCCGGATAAGTATGAGCCAGCAGTGTGCCCAGGTGGCCAAGAAGGCCAACAGCGTCCTGGCCTGTATCAGAAATAATGTGGCCAGCAGGAGCAGAGAAGTGATCGTGCCCCTGTACTTGGCACTGGTGAGGCCACACCTCGACTACTGTGTTCAGTTTTGGGCCCCTCACTACAAGAAGGATGTTGAGGTGCTGGAGCGTGTCCAGAGAAGGGCAACGAAGCTGGTGAGGGGTCTGGAGCACAAGTCTTATGAGGAGCAGCTGAGGGAACTGGGGTTGTTCAATCTGAAGGAGAGGACACTGAGGGGAGACCTTATTGCTCTCTACAGCTACCTGAAAGGGGGTTGTGGTGAGGTGCATGTCAGTCTCTTCTACCAAGTAAAAAGTGATAGGGCAAGAGGAAATGGCATCGAGTTGCGCCAGGGGAGGTTTAGATTAGATATTTTGAAAAATTTCTTTACCGAATGGGTTGTCAAGCACTGGAACAGGCTGTCTGTAGAAGTGCTTGAATCACCATCCCTGGAGATATTTAAAAGACATGTAGATGAGGTGCTTAGGGACATGGTTTAGTGGTATACCTGGCAGTGCTAGGTTAATGGTTGGACTTGATGATCTTAAAGGTCTTTTCCAACCTAAATGATTCTGTGATTCTGTGATCAGAAGTTAAGTTTTTCTATATTTTTTATGGTCCAGTTTAGATGGAGCAATAACCTTTCTTCTGTAAACTGTAAAGGAACATAGTAGGTAAGCACAGGAAACAGAGAAGCCACTAACACAGTAAAATGGCAGTGGAATTCAGAAGATGTCACTGAATACATGCTGTCTTAAAATCTCAAAATCTTGCAGTCACCAACCAATACACTGGTTACAGTTAATCGCTGTTATATTAATGAGGAGTGAGGGAGATGGTTGAGACCTCAATAGTAAAGAAGATGTTCATAAATGGCAAGTAATTAAGTAGAAATCCTTTTCCAGGAAGAAATTCATCTGAGGAGCACTTGTTTCATTACAGTGTGTTCTGCAATAATGATTTAATAATTGAAAAGGGAAAGTACCAGCTACTGAATTATCAGTAGAACTTCCTACTCAACATACTGTAGCAGTTTGCCATTCAAAGCCTTGACACACTTTGCTTATGAGAGCTAATGGAGAAGCAATTTAAGTTATTCAACCTGAAGATAGATAAAATTTTTCTAATAAAAAACAATCCATTCTGCCAGTGGATATTTGTACTGCCAATAAATCTATCCATTATTATATACATAACAGGTAGCCACTACTGTGACTAAGATGGCCAACACTTTCCATTAGATGATCCTGTTTCAGTTACTTTCAGTTTTGGTTAAAAAAATAACTAAATATTGATTTACCCTCTTAAGGATGCAGAAGGTTATGGATGGAAAAAGCATGCTATAGAAGGTATTGAATAAGGACAGGGAAGGAAACTGAGCTTAGGAGCCTAGAAGTGGGAAATGTGAGATAGAGGAATTGCAGAAAATTAAATAAAGTGAGCACACAGACACTAAAAGAGAGCTAGAAAGATGTTGCTGGCCTTTTTAGTCAGATAGATGTTTTCGGTAAGTAAGAAAACCACAAATGGGATGACAGGTCTAATCGATAGTAGGAGAGAGATCAGAAACCAGATGAAGGATTCAGATATGACTGATACAAAGGCTGAGAAAAAGATTGGTCAGAGTGATGAATAGGAAAGTAATCAGTTCTGGCTCTGCTAAGCACTTTGGAAAAGCAGCTCCTCATGAGCTCACATACAACTCCCCACGTTACTGGATATTTTACATTAATCTCTCATGTCTTACTTTTCCATTTATAAAAAGGAATAGTAATAACTACTCACTTCACAGTGACATTGTAAAAATAAATATATTAATGTTCATGAAGCACTTGGATGCTGTAATGATGAGCACCATAAAAAGCTTCTGAGGAAATTAATTTTGCCTTCAGAGTAGGTTTTGAATAGTCTGAATTAATGAAGGTGGGGGGCTGTGAACTGAAGAATAGAAAATATAACTCTGTTCAGTAAGTAAGCAGCAATTTTTCTGTGATCTGAAAGAGTCTAGGGGATCTAATGTAAAAAAAAAAAGTGATTGTGTGATGAATCTATATTGTAGAACTCCTGCATACACGCCAACATTCAGAATGCATACAGAACGACAAATCTCTCATCCCGCAGCTTGGATATTTGACCTTGCAAGTTTAATAAAATTCAGGGCAATATTTAATGCGTAGTTAGACACACAGTATATAAGTTTCTGACTTAATGCATTGTCTTTTAATTAGTGTGGTGTATGGAGTGGGTAGGTGGATGGGCTCAGGATTTACATTTTTATAGAATCCTGAGGGCATTTTTATATATTTCCATGGTTGATGAAACATAGGGACAAAACCTAATTAAATGGCTTTTTTTGGTGGTTTTTTTTTATTTATTTTTATTGTTTAGCACTGTGTGTATGTTTGCATATAGAGACAAGTTTTATAGAGAAGATTTGCTTTTTTATATACATACCACATTATATGAAACCAACTTCTGATATCTGACTTTTAAAACCAGTACAGAAGAAACTATTAACTTCTGGATCCTGGTGTACAGTTGTAACACATTTACCCAATCTCACTGAATTTAAGAACATGATGTTTGAGGACTTAGCTATTATCATCATGTGGTAGTCTTGACATTACTTGACGTTATCATCACATGGTGGTAATCACAGGATACTTTTCATATTACTATTGTCACTGATGAGAAATTTTCTTGGAGCTTGTTTTTATATTATTCTCATAATAATTACAAGAAATGCTATGCAAAATGACAGTGTAATTTACTGGTAAAAACAGATGTACAGAAGGCTGAGACACTCAATTACTTTGCCTCAGTCTTCACTGGCAGTCTCTCTTCCCTCACCTCTCGAGGAGATTTACCCCAAGCCAGGGACCGGGGCAGCTAAGTCCCACTGACTTTAAAAGAAGATCATGTTCAAGACCACCTGAAGAATCTGAACCTACACAAGTCTGTGGGACCTGACGAGATGCATCTCAGAGTCTTGAGGGAATTGGCTGATGTAGTTGCCAAACCACTCTCCATGATATTTGAAAAGTCCTGGCAGCCAGGTGAGGTCCTTGGTGACTAGAAAAAGGGAAACATTGCACCCAATTCTAAAAAGGGTAGCAAGGAGGACCCTGGGAACTACCAACCCATCAGCCTCACCTCTGTGCCTGGGAAGATCATGAAACAGATCCTCCTAAAGCTAAGCTAAGGCACAGGGAGGACAGGGAGGTGATCTGAGACAGCCAGCATGGCTTCACCAAGGGCAAGTCCTGCCTGACCAATCTAGTGGCCTTCTAGGATAGAGTGGCCACATCAGTGGGCAAAGTAAGAGCTTCCAATGTCATCTATCTGGACTTCTGTAAGGCCTTTGACATGGTCCCCCACAACATCCTTCTCTCTAAATTGGAGGTATATGGATTTGATGGGTGGACTGTTCAGTGTATGAGGGATTGGTTGGATGGCGGCACCCAGAGGGTGGTGGTCAAGGGCTCAATGTCCAGATGGAGATGGGTGACAAGCATTGTCCCTCAGAGGTCTGCCTTGGGACTAGTACTCCTTCATCAATATCATAGACAGTAGGATCGAGTGCACCCTCAGCAAGTTTGCAGATGACACCAAAGCTGAGTGGTGCGGTTGACATGTCTGAGGGTCGGGATGCCATCCAGAGGGACCTGGACAAGCTTAAAGCATGGGCCTGTGTGACCCTCATGAGGTTCAACAAGACCAAGGGCAGGGACCTGCAGCTGGGTGGGGGTAAAGCCTGGTATCAGTACAGGCTGGGGGATGAAAAAGTTGAGAGCAGTCCTGCCAAGAAGGACTTGGGGATACTGGTGGATGAAAAGCTGGACATGAGTCAGCAACATGTGCTCACAGCCTAGAAGGCCAACCATACCCTGCACTGGATTCAAGAAATCATGGCAGGCAGGTGGAGAGAGGTGATTCTGCCCCTTTGCTCTGCTCTCTGCTTAGACCCCACCTGGAGTCCTGTGTCCAGCTCTGGAGACCTCAGCACAGAAAAGACATAGACCTGTTGGAGCGGGTCCAGATGAGGGCCACCAAAATGCTCAGAGGGCTGGAACATCTCTGCTGTGAGGACAGGCTGAGAGAGTTGGCGTTGTTCAGCCTGGAGCAGAGAAGGCTCCAGGGAGACCTTACTGAAGCCTTTCAGTACTTAAGGGTGGCTTAAAAGAAAGATGGTGACAGACTTTTTATCAGGGCCTGTTGCAATAAGACAGGTTGTAACGTTTTTGACCTAAAGGAGGGTAGATTTAGGTTAGATTTAAGGAAGAAAATTTTGGCAGTGAGGGTGGTGAGACCCTGGCCCAGGTTGCCCAAAGTGGTGGCAGATGTCCCATCCCTGGAAACATTCCAGGTCAGGTTGGATGGAGCTGTGAGCAACCTGATCTAGATGAAGATGTCACTGATCATTGCAGGAGGGTTGCACTATATGACCTTTAAAAGTCCCTTCCAAACCAGAAATTCTATGATTCTATGATTCTATTAGGCTTGCCAATGTGATGCCCATCTACAAAAAAGGCCGGAAGGAGGATCCTGGGAACTACAGGCCTGTCAGCCTGACCTCTGTACCGGGGAAGATCATGGAGCGGTTGGTCTTGAGAGTGCTCACAGGGCATGTGCAGGACAACCAAGGGATCAGGCCCAGCCAGCATGGGTTCATGAAGGGCAGGTCCTGCTTGACCAACCTGATCTCCTTCTATGACCAGGTGACCCACCTAGTGGATGAGGGGAAGTCTGTGGATGTTGTCTACCTGGACTTTAGTAAAGTCTTTGACAGCATCTCCCACAGCATTCTCCTCGAGAAACTGGCGGCTCGTGGCTTAGACAGGTTTACTCTTCAGTGGGTGAGGAACTGGCTGGATGGCTGAGCCCAGAGAGTTGTGGTGAACGGCGTTAAATCCGGCTGGCAGCCAGTTACAAGCGGTGTTCCCCAGGGCTCGGTTCTGGGGCCGGTCTTGTTCAATATCTTTACAGATGATCTAGATGAGGGAATCGAGCGCTCCCTCAGTAAGTTTGCAGATGCCACCAAGTTGGGTGGGAGTGTTGATCTGCTGGAGAGTAGGAGGGCTCTGCAGAGGGATCTGGACAGGCTGGATCGATGGGCAGAGGTCAACTGTATGAGGTTTAATAAGGCCAAGTGCTGGGTCCTGCACTTCGGCCACAACAACCCCATGCAACGCTACAGGCTTGGGAAGGAGTGGCTGGAGAGCTGCCCGGCGGAAAAGGACCTGGGGGTGCTGGTTGACAGCTGGCTGAATATGAGCCAGCAGTGTGCCCAGGTGGCCAAGAAGGCCAACAGCATCGTGGCCTGTATCAGCAATAGTGTGGCCAGCAGGAGTAGGGAAGTGATCGTGCCCCTGTACTCGGCACTGGTGAGGCCGCACCTCAAATCCTGTGTTCAGTTTTGGGCCCCTCACTACAAGAAGGATGCTGAGGTGCTGGAGCGTGTCCAAAGAAGGGCAAGAAAGCTGGTGAGGGGTCTGGAGCACAAGTCTTATGAGGAGCATCTGAGGGAACTGGGGTTGTTTAGTCTGGAGAAGAGGAGGCTGAGGGGAGACCTTCTCACTCTCTACAACTACCTGAAAGGGGTTGTAGTGAGGTGTTTGTTGGTCTCTTCACCCAAGTAACTAGCGATAGGACAAGAGGAAATGGCCTCAAGTTGCACCAGGGGAGGTTTAGATTGGATATTAGGAAAAATTTCTTCACTGAGAGAGTGGTCAGGCATTGGAACAGGCTGCCCAGGGAGGTAGTGGAGTCGCCATCTCTGGAAGTGTTCAAAAAACGTGTGGATGTGGTGCTTCAAGACATGGTTTAGGGAACATGGTGGCGCTGGGCTAATGGTTGGACTTGATGATCTTGAAGGTCCTTTCCAACGTAGTGAGTCTGTGATTCTATGATTACCATCTTTGTGAATTTTAGTGCAATATATTACAAATCAAATGTATCATTATTATGGTTGAGAATACAACTTCTGTGTTGACAATATTTCATGTCTTTGTAGCATTAGATAATTTAACTAATTTTATCATTGTACTCTGAATATTAGTGAAAATATCAAGAAGAATAAAGGACAAATTGGTCCTGGAACTGCACACTGTTATGAAGTCTTATCACTGATGTACTAAACTTTGTGGACAGAACTCATGGATGTTGTAGGATCCTCAGCTTTTATCAACTAGTATGTTTTAACTGTGGATTTACTATTACCATTCTTGTCTTCTCCCTTCCCCAAACTGAATGCTGTGTATCTTTCTGTTTCTGGTATCTCATGCTTCTTATGGAATCAGCTTGTATAAGCTATTCCATCCTTACAAAAAAGGCGGGCATTGAATTTGGGGTCATATGTAGATTATCTTTATTTCTATCCCATCATACATCACTCTTTTCTTATTAATTTTTATTAACCTAGTTAAAAAGCTTATCTGTATTTCTTTTAATTTCCTTTGGCAGTCTAACTCAGCTTGACTTCTGCTAATTCTCATTTTATCCATATATTCCACAACCTTCCAGATGTTGTTTTCTTTTATCATCAGTCTCCTTCATTCATTGTAGTCTTTTCTTAAACTTAATACCTCTTCTGCAGTGTTATTAATTCAGCTAGAACTCAACTCTTTCCTAGAAGATTTCCCCGAGTTCCAAAATTATTATCAAAAGTGACTCCTGCTCGTATATTCAGTGCTGTTGCTGAGTAGGTCAGCTTAAATGCCTTGTCAACTTCTTTCCTCTTCCCTCCCAGCCTTGTGCGCTCTGTCCCTTGTGTTATCCAAAGTACCTGTGCACCTGCGTTTATGCACAGAAGAATAACTGTCAGACAAGTTTATTTCTCAGCTGAATCAGGAGCCTGATCTGTTTCTCAGGAAAACCACAATACAGCTGTGTCAGGATAATGGAGGGAGCATAGTGAGGGCAGGAGCCATGGTAGCACGAAAAATACCATGCAAGAAATTTCAAGTAAAACTACACCTTTAATTTGAAAGAAGATAGGGTACTTCTCACCACAACATGCAACACCTGGAAGGCTGTAAGTAGAGGGATGACATGATAATTGCCAAAAGTCAATCTGAGTTAGAACTTGCAAAGGAAATTTAGAAAGTGTTGTCTGGTCTTGGCACAGAATTCTCTGTCAGCCTTTTAAGATTTCTGCTATTTAGTATTGCTACTCTTAATTCTTGTCATCTATATTTAAATGCCAAGACTAATGGTTCATTAGCATGATAGATTAGATTGTGAAAGATAGGTAAGTAGCTTGTAGGCAGGTTAAACACCAGCCTTCCAGTCCTGCAGAGAAATGCACAATGCTATAATGACAAGTTAGTAGATGTACTATGCATCTTTAAATGATTGCTGTAATTACATTTCAAACTGTGTCTCCCTACATGACTGATTTCTATTAATGCTTCCACAGAACGCAAAATATAAAATGTATTGTTTAAAGTACATTTTCAGAGTTAAAGACTGAGAAGAACTTAAATCTCAGAATACTTCTTTGGCATCAAAACTTATGTAGCAATAAATGAACTTCACAAGATTAATAAATCTCATTTCCATTCAAATACTTTGAAACAATCATAACTTTTTTGGTATTTGATGGATACAAGGATCAATGAGGTTGAAGTTATGTCTATGTGCAATTCAAATAGAACGAGATAATAAATGTTGCTCAATGGACTACGTCCAGAACTGGTACCCTTTTCTGAAGCTAGTAACCTGTTTTAATGAGAATCAAATTTGCACTGTATTGATGTATAATACCTAATTAGGGATCTGACTGCAACTTTTCAAGCTGCCTTCATTCTAATACTACCATGCAAAAGAATAAACACTTCCAGGTTGCTGCTTTAGAGCTTGTGGAGTTTTGGTTCTTGGCTTTGTCAAAATGCCGTTCTCAGGCTGAGGTAATGTGTGATTTCGCCACACAAAAGCCAAATGGATGAAGTGAAGGAATCACAAAATTACAGAATCATTAAGGTTGGAAAAGACCTTTAAGATCATCGAGTCCAACCACCAACCCAACACCACCATGCCCAATAAACCATGTCCTGAAGTGCCATGTCTACATGTTTTTTGAACACTTCCAGTGATGGTGACTCCACCACCTCCCTGGGCAGCCTGTTCCAATGTTTGACCACTCTTTCAGTAAAGTCATTTTTTCTGATATATAGTCTAAATGTTTCCTGGTACAACTTGAGGCCATTTCCTCTCGTTTTGCTGTTAGTTATTTGGGAGAAGAGACCAACACCCACCTCACCACAAACTCCTTTCAGGTAGTTGTAGAAAGCGAGAAGGTCTCCCCTCAGCCTCCTCTTCTCCAGACTGAACAACCCCGGTTCCCTCAGCTGCTCCTCATAAAACTTATGCTCCAGCCCCCTCACCAGCTTTGTTGCCCTTCTCTGGACACACTCCAGCACCTCAATGTCCTTCTTGTAATGAGGGGCCCAAAACTGAACACAGTGTTCAAGGTGCGGCCTCACCAGTGCTGAAATGAATGACTTTGTTGTTTGTAAGGACACCAGCTTCTTTCAGGAGAACAAGGGAAGTCTAATGTTTTTGCCATACAGAATATCTCGGGAACGCAGTGCTGGTTAGTACAATCTTCTCATGTTCCTGAGATTCCTACAGAATCTTTATGTGTAGCTCAGATTCTTCAGGCTTAATCTCCCATCTTAAGATGTCTGTCCCAAGTATTTTATAACTGAAACATCAAGACGCAGACTGAGAATTAAAGAAGGATGGACACAGACTAGGCCAAAATTTAAGTAGCTTTGTTTAGTGCTTTTTAGCATTAAAATTTTTCATAATTGTCTTCACATAGTAAAAGTCATAAAATTACACTATTTCATATAACTATGACTTGGCTGATTCATACACTACTAAAGATGTAGTGTATGCATTTTCCCTAGTATGAGGAAGACTCTCAATTCAAGATACTTAGACTCTGTCTACATGAGTATAGTGAAAAGTATCAAGAAATACTCTCCTGCACTGGACTTCCATCATGGACACTGTCACAGTGTTAGAAGTGTCCACAGGATTCTGTGGTGGGACCACAACCTTCTCTAAGACAATTCTTGTCACATTTTGGGTGTTAGCAGGAGTGACTAAGGGCCATTCCTTAAAGATAGTTTAGAAGTACTCTGTGTCTTGGAAGAAAAAAGAGTTTAGAAGTATGCATGTGGACCTCTCCATATGATTTGTTCTCAGTGCTAGGAAATGTTCAATTTACTAGCATAGACACAGAAACCCTTTTGGAACTGACAAGACACTGGTTCAAAGCAACAGAGAGAAGATAAAAGAGAATTTCCCCACCCTCCTCTTGTCTTCAAGGAAAGAAAGCATTTGCTTTTGTAGATAGAAAAGAATTGGGTTTCCTCTGCTCTTTAAAGTGATCTAATACAGGGCCAAGTCAGTTGGTCTTTTAGTGCTGATGAAGCAATGGAAAAATAGAAACTCACTGCAATTCACAGACATCTTCAAAAGCAGAACTAAAGGGACAGAAATACATATAACAGATCTACCAGAGCTCTTGGCTGGTCTTATGTTATTATAGAGAAGTTACTGTAGATAGGGTAAGGACACCATTTCTGAAGATATGCTGCATGCTCTGTGCAGAAGGGGAGTTCCAGGAGACAAGGTGTATATTTTTTTTCCTGAAGCTTTCAGTGGATATGACTCCTGAATACAGTTGAACTCCCATAAGGTTTGCTGTCTGGCAATGCTCATTAATGGTCTGTTGGAAAATTTGAACAACTGATAAGTATTCATGAATTTTGCCATTTTGTCATTCACAGTTTTAGATGACCTTTCAAGTGTTGATTTTATTTATTTCTCCAGACTTGCTTTCAGACTTGGATGAAAGATTCACCTATGATGTAAAGCAAGGTCAAAGGCATTTTTCATCAGATTCACCATAGCCACAGTGATGAACCCAGAGCTATCTTTTCCAACAGGAAAGCTTTTTTGAGAGCTGCTAGATAAAAGTTGTAACGAGTTCTGCTATTTTTAAGGCATGAAGTTTATCATTCTAAGCTATTTATTCACTTTAAGAAAGAAAGGATTAAGAAATGAATGGCAGAAGGCTTAATTAAACCTATTATGTGTCTGTCACCGTGACACTATGGTAACAAATTCATCCAGAATGTTTCAACTCTTGCTTTAGAAATTCTCATGTTTAACAACAACAAAGAATTTAAGCATGTGCTTAATTTTCAGCATGTACACCATCCCATCAACTTCAAAAGATTATGCAAATATTTTAAGATTAAATTTTTTTTTTAGACAAAGTTCTTAGCATCTTGCATCATTGAACTTACTTGTATAAGCTGAATGTTTCTATTAAAAAAAAATATGACTACATAATTCAAATAACTACAATTCAAATAACTTGGCTTTCCAAAGTTGAAATTAAACAAAAGGATACAATTTGACTCAAGGCTTCGCTTTTTTCACCATTTTTATATGAAAAATTACATATCCTACAGTTTAAAATACTTTCTGAAAGTAAGAAAGAGCCAGATTTGCAGAATTGTAAAGTAGATACGTGCAAGTGGTTTGAACATTTATGTGGGAAACTGTGGCCCAGGGGTTCGATTCAAGTGCTACAGTCACTGAAGATTTTAGCCTTGAAATCTTCTTTTGTAAGAAAGATGTCACAATCTTTCCTTGTGAAGTTGTCCCACTTTCCACAAATAAATAATGGAAGAGATAGGAAGAAGAGTGTTCACATCTGAACTAGAAGTAAGATCCCTTCCTTCAGTAAGATAACACAATTTCCTTAGTCTTCATTTAGCTGAAACTGTGGAGTGTGACACAAATTTATATTGACCTCAGGTCCACTGAATTATATTCTTCAATTAATAAACTATGAATAAAATGCAACCAGTCCAATATACATTTAACTCTTTCTGTCATATATGCCTGGTTTACAGATGCATCTTAAGCATGTATTTCCTAAAAACAGCATCTTGAAATTATACAGAAAGAAATCCAAAAGTTTTATAGTGTAAATAACTATTGTAACTGTAGATATTTTTACCCAAAATAGTAATATTCTTCACATTGCTGTGATGATTTTAAAGCAAAGCAATGCACAACTTATGCTGTATTACAGGGTGACCAGGGACATTTTTAGAAATGAAAGTATGACTAGTTGCATTCTGATTTTTTTCCCCACTTCAGCTTTTTCTCATCTTTCTTTTATATTATTTGATACTGTTTAGCTTTGTATGGTTTAGGAGAAAATGTTGATATTGTGATGTGATCAAATATTTTGTTATGTTGCATATTCACAAATTAACATGAGAAATCAATGTTTTTCTCAGGTATAGAGGGTTGTAATTCAATCAGCTCTTTCCAAATTAATATTAAGAAATCATGGAGTAAACCAAGCAAGATGTCCAGGGAGCATGATGGCGAGAAAGAAAATATGGATCATTAAATTAATTTCTTAGGAAGTGAACTCGCTAACAGGCTGTCAGAAGTGTGCTGTGATGGAATGGGCAGTGCATAGGATGTGTCCCCTGAAAACTATTGATTTATACATCTGTATCATGGATGACTTCTTATTCTGTACATCGCTGAACAGTCATGTCATGGTAGCTTATCAATTGGAAAAGGACATTTAAATTGTATCTCATCAATACCCTTCTCTGTAGATTAAATGAGAAAATAAATTTAATTAAAACAAGGGGAAAATGATACAAAGAAACCAGTGACCCGTAGATTAATAAAATTGCAGTGAGGAGTTCCATAAATGACAGATGGTAAGTTATTTCCCACTACTATTTCTCTATTTTTTTTTTTAGCCCAAGCTATAAATGTCACAGAGATGGTAGGCTTGTGAAAGGTTGAATAGTGCACAGATAGAGAAAAGCAATTTTGTTTTGACACCTAATGTAATAAAGAGATCGTACACGTGGCAAAAGTAAGCACAAGATATATCCACTGTTGTAGCCAAAGTTGTAGCACACTGTTCCAAAGAGAGGCTTTGAAATGCAACACAAAAATATGCCTCTGTTGTGCAGTAAGGCAGATAGAGTTAGTCAGTCTGGAATCTCTGGTTTGTTTGTTTTTTTTTAATTTCCCACCGGATTCAAGTCACTTATTCTTTTTTAGCTCATGTTCAGATACCAAAAGTAGCCAGCATCGAGAAATTAATATTAAAGTTTAATTTTTAAATCCTCCTTTTAGATTTCACAACTTTCTAACAGAAATAAGAGGAGCTAAGAGACAAAACTATAACTGTCTAACAATGTACGTGTGCTTAGTGCATAAGTTACTTCATAAAACTTTTACAATTTATTATTGTTTCATATTCTCAAAACACTTCTGCAGTTATGCAGTTTTTAAAATTACTAGGTGCTCAACAAAGTTGGGATTCTGCTTGCAGCAACTGTAAGTTTGCCCTGGTTGCTTTATTTGGCTGATGCTCTTGCCTTCATATATACATATTTTTTCTTAATGTAGTAAAAAGTTAAGCTAGAATAACTGTCTTTTTCTATTTCCATTGACTGCAGAATCTTTAAATATGTATTTGGGTTTTAAGGAACTCTTTCATAGACCTAGTCACACCCAGAACTACAAAATCCATTAATGTTAAGATGGGCTAAAGGAATTCAGTAATCATTCCTCGAACACTCTTACATTTTAATGAGCTGATTAGAATCTTGTTAAGAAAACAATATACTTCGTATAGGAACTATTCCTTGTGATTGTGAAGTATAAAATGCATTTGAGGCTGTAGCACACTGATAGCTTTTTATCTCCTTAACAACCTGCTATGAGTAAACTTTTGAAAGGTGACTTTAAACATAAAATTTTTGTGATCAAGAATTCTGATTTGCTTGACATTTTGTCAGTTTTATCTTTGGGTGCTTTTTTCCATTTTTTTTTCATAAAATTCTATTAAAGACAAAAAAATTCCTGGCAAATATTTGCTTTTATTGAAAAATATTTCTCCTTAATTTCTTTTGCAGCATGGGTGTTTTTGCTCTTTTCCTTTTTCCTTACTTTCTTAAAATAGCATAAAACAGCATGACCTTGGGCATGAGAGATCATAGGAAATGCAAAGAAGAGAAAAAAAGAGAACTACTTCTGTGTTTAAATTTTCATAAATATTTGCTATTATAGTTTAAAATTTTGAGCAGACCTTTAACTGCACATAACTGGTCTTTCCACTTTGCTCCATAAAAACAACCAGTGATACAGGAGGCTATTTCAAATGTTGTAAAATAATGTTCATTTTATATCTCTCTTTCAAATCCAAAGACATTGTATAAGTATTTCAAAGTCCTATTTTAATTATGTACGTATATGCAGAAGGTATAGTACATAAATATTTATATTTGTAATGCATAACCAATGCTCAACTACATTACAATAACTATAGCAACCGAGCTTTTGGACATGCAACTGTGAAAAAACAAAAAGCCAATGCAATAAAAATGCTCTCCTTTTTCAAGTTTTGTGATATTTTGCATAAGCACATTACGGAACATGCTTTTTCCTGTAAGACAGTGTCCAAGGCTTTGTTTAATGGTCCCTGATGTTTCCTTTTGAGCTGTGTGCCATTCCTCTTTAATTAGAAGAACAACTCTTCAAATTGCAAAGATGTAACTATTTTCCACAGCGGTAAAAACCACGCATTCAAGCAAGTCCATGAACCTAATTTTTAAAATTTTTCTGTGAAAGTGTTAAGTTTCTAAGCTTCTGGAATCCATGGCTTTCAGTGGAAAAAGGGAAACGGAATGCCGTTATGTGTATCTTTGTATCTCATCATCAGAAATGCCTTATCTTATCCTTGGGATTATAAATTACCCTTCAAGCCATTAGGGCCCAGTAAAATTTCAGGGCACCAATTATTTTAATTACTTTAAGGTTAGGACCTTTTCTTACAAAAAATCTTTTTCAGTGCTTTACTTTCTGTCTTGCTGAAAATAACTGGAGACATGCAAGCCTGCAGTTAACAAGCAATACCATAAAATGTCCTACTTCAACTATACTGAAATTTTATCTTACAGTATTTCATCACAAACATGACATTTTATAAATTCTTACATTTATTTCAAGGTAACATAAGCTAATCTTTGTCTAGTCCATCTCTGCCTATCTATATAATGCTTTAGAGCTCAATGCTAATTACTGAATGAACATAGTCTAATCTAAATACCATTTAATTGTGTACTACCTCACCTAAGGTTGTTTTCAGGCAATTAATGAACGTTAATGCAAGAAAAAGAGTTATTAATAAATGTGATGTTATATATCCCCTGGTTAAAATATCTTAATATGGAAGATTTCCTAATTTATTTCAGAAAGATTGTGATTACACTACAGAAGTTTCTCTAGATATGAAGTAAGAGGTCTCAAAATGCTATGTTTTAAATCATAAAGTTCTTTCATGCTGTAAAGATATTCCTTTTAAGCATCTGAAAAGCACATTTCAGTTACCTAAAGGAAATAAGGACTATTAGCAGTTTGGAAACCAGTGTAAACTTTTGATCACCCAAGATATCAGGATGCAAGTATTCCATTCTTGGCTTCAAGAAATTTATCTAAACTATCTGGTCAAATTTGAGACAGTGCCTTAGATATTTTAAAGCTGAAATCACAATTAAAATCTTTATTTTAAATTTATTTTGGATCTGACTTACTGAAACGTTTCTGTGATATAAGCTTCTGATAGCTTGCTATGAGTTTACAGTACAGTGACACCAATTTATACTGTGAGTTGCTGCATGATGCAAATATTGTTTCAACAGGAACACATCAGCTGCTTAAGATCAAGAGCAGAAGAGAGATTGTCATGCTATAAAGAAGTTGAACTACAAATACACATTGAAATTGAAATTGCTCTTGTGAAGGGGTGGTTTACGAACTTCTAAAAGAACTAAAACACGTTATGACTCTCTATCTTTTAAAGATTTATATATGTTTATAACAGCCTCTTCTCTCTTGCAATTTCTGCAAAGTTTTTTGCTACACCTCAGTTCTTCCAGCTAGCATTCCTCCAGTAACCTTGCCTGAGAGGCTTTCATTACAAAACCCAAGTAAATAATGAACAGAAATCCCTTTCAAGCCATTGTAGTATCACAACTTTGACACCTGCAAAAGCAGGTGTGCAAGCTAATAATAATTAAAAAATCCAATAAAAATAAACTCCCCAAACCCAACCTCTTGTTTCTTCTTTTTTTTTTTTTTTCATCCTTATCTAAATTTGTTTTATTGGAGGGGATGATACTGTAACTAGAAGTATATGGAGTCCTGAATGAACTGTGAATGTAGCTACTGAAACCCATAGAGCTTCTGTTGTTTGAACTCCAGCTCTCACTTTTTCTCTAATTTTTTTCAGCTGGAAGTCAAATGGCCACCTGTTAGCCATGCTTCTGAAATAGGAACAGAAATCTGAGGTTCAGAGCCCTGGAATTATCTATATTTACCACCTGTTAGATTCTCTTATCAAGTGATTGTTTTATGATAATTTTCTTGTCTAAAAGACAAAATGTAGCAGAATTTTCTAAGAGCTACATTTAAGACTGAGGTCCAAAAATACTGTGGTAAGACCACTGTTGCATTGTTTAGAGTTTTAAACATACTGCCCTGGGACTAGGAAACTTTGACAAATGTCAGTATTGCTCCCAGTTCACAATTAGGTGGATAGTGCCATGGTCTTGCTAACGAATACCTTGACAGGATTTGCAGCAGATAAGGCTAAAGCTATAGATATGAGAGGTCTGGCTTTACCAGGGAGGGGTAGATTAAGGAAGAATCTTAGACCCCACACTGTCTCTGCTGAGTTCACCTCACCATGTGCTAGTAGACATGCAGGTAGGCAACCTGTCTTTAAACCCACTGTTTTCCAGCTGTGGTTATATGAATATTTGCCTCATGTTTCATGTTAATGTCTTATTTTCAGCAGCATCTGAGAAATTCGGATGGAGTTCTTTTTGTATCCCTGCCTCTTAAAATGCCCTCATGGTTGGATATACCTAGATAAAGCACTAAAATGGTTTTCGTTGCCTTCATGTAAGGTGCTGAAGGGCAGTCAGGGTCGGAGGTAGAATATTTGAAATTTTTGGCCTGCTTTTCCTAATAATATGTTTGAAAAAAAGCATGCTGTAAATAGACCATAACATTTCCTCTGGATCATGAATTGTTGATAGCTTCTGGAAAGTACATTGCAGTGAATGATTTCAAAAGCTATGATATTTTCAGTTTCCATTTACAACTAAAAAAACCCACCTCAGTCTCATAACGTATGAATGCATGCATGATATGTATGCATAAACATGGACGTGAAACATGTATTTATATACATACAAAACCATGCCCACACACACATAGTTATAGGTGCAGACTATCCTACAGATATATAAGCAGTTTATCCCACTCTGTTCCTAAGTTTACAGTTCTTTCTCTCCTGCTCAGATAGTGTGGCAAAAGGATATATGTTTCAGGAAACTAGCAATGAGTGAAATATATCATTGTGGAGTATTCAAGTACATCATTACAGAATAGCATTTTGGATCATGTACTAGAGTTATTTTCCCTGATATCTGGTTCTATTTTAAAAGTAAAATGTCCACAGAAACCCACTCTTTCCCACTAAGCATTTTATTTCTAATTTTGAGATCCTAACCCAACAAAGTAGACAGTGTAACTTTTGTGTAATGTATTCAAATTCCAATTTAGAGCCTTATCAAGCAACGTAAAGATTTAATTTACCCATGTTAAAAAAAAATTGTTACTCACATGCAAACTGAAGAACAGCCTCTCTGCTTAAAATACTGCCAAACATGTTGGTGGTTAAACACTGGTACTGTCCAGAATCCTTCATTTCACTGGGGTTATTGATGATCAAACTTCCTTCTATTAAACTGAAGCGATAATCACTTTCAATGTCGATTTCAGTTCCATTTCGAAGCCATCTTAGGAAAAAAGAAAGAGACTACTTGAGCATTTTATGGCCAAATGAAGGCATCAAGCTTAGTATATAGAACCTGACAACCCCAGTGGTTAATAAGGAGGACAGCTACTCAAGCACATCCTGTGCAGGTACCCGTTACTTTGGCAAAGTTTTGGATGGAGACATTCCACAATGTATGCCTGACAAAAGCTGTTTTTCTGAAAAAAAATGCAAGTAAAACCAGATCTTCAACCTCTGAAGAGAAAGCATATTCTTTGTTTTGGCTATGCTGAATCAAATTAGTAACCTCTTTTTTTCTCCCTCTCCCCAAGCTATTGTCCACAAAAGACTTGAAACCTCTATAGCAGATGCATCCTTTGTGTCCCAGGTAGGAATTTTACCATGCTTATGATAATCAAAGTTTCCATTCATGTTCTACCATTGAAGCCCTAGGCCCAGATGAGCTTAGAGAGTTCACAGAGCTGAGTCTGCGCTGCATGAGAGCAAGGAACCTTTCTTTTCCATTCTTTCAGCATTTGGTCTCCTGGGCCCAAGAAATGGAGAAACCTGATTTAAATACAGAAAGTAGAAGAGCAAGGCTTGTGAAGAGCAAGGAGGTAGATTGCTGTACATAGGCTGTTGTGAAACAAAGGATGTTGGCAATGGACAAAGGTAAAATAATATCAGCTGGGCCAGAATACACAAAATTCAGAGAAGACTGGGACAGTATAGACTGGAATTAGCTGGTGGCTGGTCAAGGGTAATGCCTGCCAGCAACCAGGTAAATGCTAACTTTGGGAGGTGTTTGGGAGTGAAATGAGAATCCTGAACAGTAAAGACAGGGATGGGAGTAAACATAAAATGGAAAAAGACAGGCTGTAGGAAACATATCAGAAAGTATCACATCTGAGCCAAAACATTGTATAATTTCTGAATGAACAATTCTTTTTCTGAGGTTTCAGAAGTAACCTGAGAGTCTCATAATTTTTCTGCTGTGTGAGTGGGTTTGGGGTTTGTTTTATTTTTTCCCCTGGATGTTCTCTGCCAAAAAACCTCACCCTTCTCATTCATCTCTGAAGGCTGAAACAAAAAACCCTGCAATAGTCCACTGACTGCAAGAGAAAAGATTTTGTGTGGTAGATAATAAACTCCAGCACTCTGGAATAACCTCCCGGGAGGTGAAATATCTCAATCAAAGAATAAGAATCCACATAAGAAGACTTTTTAGATTTGCTTTTATGTCAAACTGGATAGAATATGAAATTGTTAAAAGAATGCAAAGAAGAGATAAGCAGTGTAAACAGGTAGGGTACAGCTATTATGATGCACAGATACTTCCTTCATTGCTAGTTCAAGTCATTCTGCAATTTCAAAGTTGCCTCAGGAAACTGCCAAACACTTCCAAGCTTTGCCAGAGTTCAGCAAATACTGGAAGAACTTGGCAACATCTAGACTCAAGAGACAACTTTAATGAAGCAAAATGACAATCAGTTCACCCTATCTTGTTAACGTTCACGGTGAATGAGGTACAGACAGTAGAATTCAGCTGAAGTAGCTCTGAATTTTTCTTAATCCAAAGGTCAGAATTACCAGAATTAAGATGAACTGTGAAACTATTATTTGCCCCTTTTTTTTCATGATTGGACTTCTGTTCGCAGAGGACTCCTGCTTCATTTAATGTAAGAAATGAAACACTGTTGACAATGTCTTTATATTACAAAGGGTGTTGGGGAAATGCCTTTAGGATTCACTACATTTTTAAAGAGATTTATACATAGCACATCTAAAAAGAAGAGGTACTCGGACTGATCTGGGAGGACAGAAACCTAAATATAATACTTAAAAGGTAATGAGATGATAGGGAAAATGAGCTACATTTTTTATTGAAGATGAGCAACAGATAACATTTCAAAATATTCTAATTTGGCTTAAGCAGACAGAAAGTAATTAAAAAAAAATTAACTGTCTTTTCTATCAGGGAATGATACTGACAAAAATTTTCTAACCAGCAAATGTGTGTGCTAAGTAAAATAGGAAATACGGTGTTTCACAAGCAGTGAAAGAAGTGAAGCAGCATCTTGGGGATTCTGCACCTGCCTTTAACTCAGTAACACTGGTGACCTGTGAGATCTCATCGAAAGCTTGTGAATGTCTGTAATTCCTCATCAAAAGTGTCTCAGTTATGTTCTTCCTTGTACGGGTCCTGACTTGTGATACTAATGTATGATTTGCAGAAATGCTGAACAAATGGAATCTCAGTTTATCTCAGGGATTTATTCCTTAAATCAATGCATCTAGATACCTTAATGACTGGAACTCAAGAAATTAAAAATTGTTATTTGAGGGTAGAGCTTGAAGAAGGGGAAAAAAGCTCTTTGCAAGGAAAAAGAAAATCTGAAATGATTTGAGCATTCTTCATTCTGTTAAAATGCAGTAATGCCCTAGCAAAAGAAAGAATTTGTAAACAGGTTATGAACATGGTGTCATAAGATATAGAGACTAAGGAAATTAATTAAACTGGCAGACACAACTTAATTTTGGAAATTTTGAGTGCTTTAAATTTTCTTTTAATGTAGATTTAAAAAAAAAATTGTGCTGTGCTTTGGTTTTGGCTGAAAATATTTAGCAGCTTGGGCCTCATCACCCATGTAAATAGAGATCTTTATTGTCCAGTGCTTGTAGATAATAAGACAGGGTCTCTGGTGATATTGAAATATCCCTTCTCCTCATTATTTCATATGCCAAAGCTTGGGCATACTTTTGCCCAAATCTTTGCCCAAACATTTTCCTACCTATAGCTTTTTTTGAGGCTAAATTCCCTCTGCACCTGCCCTGGAGAACAGTATACCCCTCACAAAGTAATTTTCCCTTCCCCTGGATGGTAGTGTATATTGTGTATGCTGTACAGACAAGTGGCAGCAACAGAAGGAGAAGTTAAACTGCGCTGTTAGAATTAGGCCTTTCGGGTCAAAGATTTCCTTACATGAACAGTAGTCAGGAAAGTTTTCTTATGAGGCTGCTGACACCAAATAATCTCTGGAGAACTGAAGGAATGGATATCACAAAATCATAAAACAGCCCAGGTTGGAAGGGACCTGGAAAGATAATTTAGTCCAAACTTTCACAGGAAAGGAAGCCTAGAGGAGATTATCTAGCACTTTATTCAATGGCATCTTGAAACCCTCCAGTGATGGGGACTCTGCCATGTCCCTGAGGAGGTTGTTCCAGTGAATGATTGTTCTCACAGTAGAAAATTTCTTTCTTATATTGAGATGAAACCTCTCTCATATGAAACATGTCTTGTATCTGTTGCCCCTTGTTTCCTCCATGTTGCTCCTTGTGAAGAGGAAGTCCTCTCTGTAGCTGCCCTTTAAGATATGTGGAAAGTCTGTATTCATTAAATGCATTCCACTGGGAAAATGCAAAAAAATGGTTGGACCAAGGAAGAAAGATCATAGGTTCTCCAAAGAGAAAATCTCCACAAGAACAATGAGGTTGTCTGGGAGGGCTGTACATAGGCTTCCCCTCTTAGTGGGAATTTATGCCTTTTCCCCATGCTATGTTTAATGGACTGATAGCACTGTAACGGTATGTGGAATTAATATACTTCTTTTTTTTTATCAACAAAGTAACAAATATGTAATAGAAATTACACAAGGAAGGTCAATAAGGAAGAATGCAACATAGCTTTCACCCCACATGGTGAGGGGATCAGGCAATTCCAGTTTGAGGAATTTCTGGCCGCTCATTCCTGATCCCACGTTACATGTTTTAGTCACGCCTGTGCTGTTTGGGGAGGTTCTACTATGCATCAGATCCATTTAATAACTCGTACCTGTTGCAAAGAGGCAGATTCAGTGCTGTTGTGATGGGATATCTAAAGATGGTACTGCCTCCAAATTTCTTCCAGCCATAGAAATGCAAGCTTTGTGATTCAAGTAAGTCTAAAGAGAATTCATTCAGAATGCTAAAGAATCCACAAGTGAAATAAGTGTAATAGATAAAAAATAAAATGCAGAATTGATGCTTATCACCTATGACAAAACACAACGATAAGAGTCCTTATGTTTCCTTTGTAAGTGAAGAATGACTCTGTGAGAAAAGATAAAGGGTGTACGGAAAAGAGAATCAACCTTATGTTCCCCCAGCCCTTCTATGTCACTTATAATTTGTATAATATATGAGCAGAGTCAGATATAGCAAATGGATAAGGTGACTGCAACATATCGTTCCCACCTGTATGTGGGCACCATTAATAAACTGAAGTCTCAGACTCACAGGTGTGTCATAGCAGATCTGTATAGTAGATAACTGTGGCATAATAGTCTGTATGGGAAAATCGGCAACAGGCAATGGTTGCAAAGGAATAAAATGGTGGACTTGTGAATGAAAGTATACCAGTTTGGGCTCAGCCATGGTATCCTGGTATGCATGGTATTGCTTTGTCATGTCATTTAATGTAGCTGTTCTTTACTGCTTTCCCTGTAAAATGGGATAGTATTTCGTAGCTTTATAGATGTTTCAAAAAAATCAATTAAAGATTTTGATCTTGTCAGCTGTTACAGACACAAGTCAAAAAACTGGGCAAAAGAAGTCCCTCCACATGAATAGATACGATGCACAGAGAACATAATTTAAAACTTCACATATCACTTTGCCTTTATTCAGTACCATTTATCCTGCTTGCTTATTCAGAATCAGAAAAAGCATTCAATCAGGAAAGCCATTTGTGTCACAGAGCTGTTTCTGTTATGTTGTCCTCCAAATCACACTGACTCTCAGAGTGTGATTGCAGTGGCTAATATTCTGAAAATTAAAAAAAAATATTTCTGAAACAGGTACCTGTATGTGGGAGTGGGATTTCCACGAGCTTGACAATTCAGAGATACTTTCTTCTCCTCAGAATCAGTTGGAAAAATCACATCATCTGGCTCTTGTACAAACACCGGTCCATAATCAACATTTTCTGTGGAAATAGAAGTGCTATAGTGTAGGAAGTCTGAAGAAATGAAATATAAGTGTATTATAGCTTTTATAAAGTGAGATTAAAGTATGCAAAATTATATTTGTTTTCCAGAGGTTCATACCACATTACTTCAGATGCTATATTAAAAAGCAATAGTTAAAAGTAAAAGAAAAAAGGTAAGGAAGAAATATTACTAAGTTAACAATAAAATAGATAGTATGATTTAAGTATCCATCATGCCTTAAGATGGCTTTAACCCTTCTTATAAAGAACAAAGTAAACAAAAATTTTCCTGCTGTTTGCAGCAGGTTGTCTCACAAAGAAATAAGACATAGTTTTCCTCTTTATGTCAAGGAGCTAAGAAAAATCACTTGTAAAATTAATGGCAGCAACTGGTGGCTGCTACTAAATAATATATAGCAAAATCTGACATTTCATTTTCCTCCACTGTCTTCTCTAATTTTGGCATGTATCTAAATCTTCATATGAATTTACATTTCTGAACCAGAAAAGCTGGGTAGACCCATAGAATACATCTATGACTCTAATTCATTCATATTGTGAAGAGGGAAGTGTTAACTTCAGAAAAGTTAAAGGTTGCAAGAATAGCATTCCTGATCACATAGGTCTGAATAACTAAAATGCTCACTGTGCACTAGAAGGCTGTGGAATTTTAATCAACTTAAACTTGCTCCAAACTTCTGAATTATTTAGTCCTATAATGCTCTTTAAATTTAGAGCACTAGCCTAACGATTTGGGTGGCGGGAGATACGTTGTCCTACTACTTTCAATGAAACATATGGGAGCAGGGTTTCCTCTTCCTTTTATGGTTTCATATGTTCATGTCATAAAAGTCATCCAACTGGTACTGAAGACAGCATGACACATTAAGCAGTCCATAGCCTCCTTATATATTTGTCCTGTCAATACCAGCCTGAAGTAAGAAAGGTTCACCTGAAGACTTTGGCTTTCGGTCATTGACTTATAAAAAATATTTACTGCATTGTTATACCAGTCCACACAAATTCAACAACATGTTATGGGTTCACAGTTTTGAGAACTCTGTCCTTCTTCATACTGCTAATAGTTTCAGTAAGTTTGGGTGGTCAGGAAAAGGTGCATGAGACTATGAGTCTTGGTACAGAGAAGAAAGTCTTGGAGTCTGAAAAAGGATGAGAAACATGGGAGACATAGGTCATAGTATGCGAGTTCTGAAATGTAAATTTCCATGTCCTTAAATTCTGTGACATTTTGGGTTTCTCGATTCTATTATTATCATAGAGTGAAAAGCCCACATGAAAACCCATTATGCCATTCAACCTGGCTTTTTAGTGACTGTACATGTATTGCACACTTTTTGTCTTTTTTGTCTTTTTACACTGCTATTCAAATGCAGATTTTGAAGATATCTTTATTTTCAGGTATGCATGCTTCTACTGAAATAGATTCAAATAATTGGCCTGTCAGTTTGTAAAGACAACAAGTAAGAGCAGCAGCAATTAGTAGTTTCTCTTTTGCATCATTTTCAAGTTTATCAGCCTTTTTTGTAGGACTGTGTAAAGGAGTGTGGATTGTTGTTCTACGTATTTACATTACTTCCATGTTTACGTACATTACTTCAGTTGGATGTATTGGCAGAAATATATTTTCTGTGACAGATATCTGCATTATTTAAAAAAAACCCAACAACAATAAGTGATTTCTGATACGTGCTTGTATTATTGAAGTTAAAATAACTCCAGTACTAAGTTTTGAACACTACAGCTGAAGCTGCCACAGGGGCAACAGAATCAGCTAGCAAAACTTATTTTAAGAAAGGAAAATGTGGGTAGAAAAACACTGTATGTATGGTTTCTTAGAATTTCATTACCTGTTTCTCACATTGCGCAAGAGAAAATACTGATGAATGTAGGCATAAATAATGAGAGCCCTCATCAAGCTAGATTCTAGCAAAACCAAGAATTAATTAATAAATGTAAACTTAAATCATGGGTTTAGATTTAGGTGTTATTCTATGCAGATTAGTAGATGTATGGATAGGGAGTATATTCATGAAGATTAATGATTTTTTCTTCTCCCTAGGAGTGACTCTGCAGATAAAATATAGTGTCTCAGTCTAGGACTGCTGGAAAGAAAAGAAGAAGATGCAGTACTAGGTAGCTGCTGGTGTCACTAGCAGTACAAATGTTCTTTCTATCTGTACTATTTACAATAGTAATACTGAAATTCTGTGTTGCACTTTTTTAAAAATAGCCAGAACATTTTAGGTGGAGGCTGGCATTCTTAACGGCAGTGGCCAAATGGATACTTGTGCTACATGGAATTAAAAGAACAGGTTTATTTCTGCCTGCAGTGAAGATAAAGGTAACAGAGAAAGTTCAGTGCATGCAAGTCATGTTTCTAAAAGAGGAAAAGATGTAGTTAGCTGCTTAGCCACATTTCAGATGGAGTGTGGAGTACTGGCAGAGATTATTTGGAGACTCAGAAGCAACATAATAATGAATGAGAATGTTCACCAGTTTGTAGCTAAATTGACTAAATTAATTCTTAGTTAGATCATCTGGACTGTAACAGAATAATTGAAGGTAAAGGTCTATTCTGAAGAGACCAAAGCTCTTGCTGAAAAGACAAGGCTATATGTTTATAAATTATTAGGCTTAATAAAGGGGTGATTAAATAAAATGTAATGGGGTGTGATGTGAGATATGCAAGAAATCATAACAGATCACCCAGTGATACTCTATCTTCATTTAAACTCCATTGAAACTGAAAATCTTAAGTGTTCATAGAATCATAGAATACCAGGTGGGCAGGGATCTCAGGAATGATCTAGTCCAACCTTTCTTGGCAAAAACATGGTCTAGACAAGATGCCCAGCATCCTGTCCAGCTGAATCTTAAAAGTGTGCAATGTTGGGGCGAGTGTGCAACTTCCCTGGGGAAATTATTCCCAGTGTTCTATGCCTCCTCACTTTATTTCAAAAGCAAGGAAAGAAACACACTGCAGATGCAAAGATTTCAATATTTTAAAAAGTATTTTAAAACTATTTTTTCAAGTTAGAACACAGGCTGCTTAATAATTAAAAAGAAAACTTTTAATATTCTTATAATAATGCCAATAAAAGCTCAAACAAAAGGAAGCCTTGTGAAAGCTTCAGTAGATGTATCAATAATGGGCATATAGTTTAGCTAGTACTTAACATCCCATTAAGGATAATGGGAAAGACCTGGACTCTTCTAATATTGACCTAGAACTCCACTTGGAGGCTTACCGCATTCTCTTTTCTATGTAGGGAGTTTAAAGCTACATGGAAACTGTTGGACTTGAGAACATTTCTCAGAAGCCAGTGCATACTCTGCTAATGTTGCTGTTTCATGTGGGATGAGACTTAGGGACGCAGACCTTATTTGCCTTCCCCTAATACATACAATGGGGTAAAGCCAGGTTGCGAGGCATGCAGAGAGTCATAGAGTGAGGCTGCACATCTGCAAGACTGGTCAGTCATAGAGCCAGGACTGAGGACTGAATTGGACCACATGGTGACTCCACAGCGTGAAATCTCTGAAACTGAACAATGTGAATAGTCACACTAAATTTATATAATTAATTAATTTTCCTAAAGCAAATTAAAAAAACAAATATGTATGTGCATGACACTCAATACGGAGATTTCTAACATGGCAGGATAAAAGTATGGACATTCAGAAAAATGTTTAATAAAACTTTAGCTTTTACCAACTTATCAACTGTTATTTTAAGTACCAATTACTTATTAGTAGTTCTCAACATTTTCATATTAAAGAAGACACTTAAAGAACCATTATCTTGATTTAAAATTTAAAACATTCAGTTCCATGGTAAATGAATTGTTGATATTCAGCATTCAGATAAATGGCTTCAAATTCCTCCTGGATATTCTGTAATCACCATACCGCTTCACAATTTTCAATTGTTGGCTCCTCACTACAAGGACATTGAGTTGCTGGAACATGTCTAAAGAAGGGCAACGAAGCTGGTGAGGGGTCTGGAGAAAAAGTCTGATGAGGAGCGGCTGAGGGAACTTGGGTTGTTCAGTCTGGAGAAGAGGAGGCTGAGGGGAGACCTTATCACTCTCTACAACTACCTGAAAGGGGGTTGTGGCGAGGTGGGTGTTGGTCTCTTCTCCCAAGTATCTGGAAATAGAATGGGAGGAAATGGCCTTAAGTTGTGCAAGGGGAGGTTTGGACTAGATATCATGAAAAATGTCTTTACTGAGAGAGTGGTCAAACATTGGCACAGGCTGCCCAGGGAGTTGGTGGAGTCACCATCACTGGAGGTGTTCAAAAAACATGTAGACATGGCACTTCAGGACATGGTTTAGTGGGCATGGTGGTGTTGGGTTGGTGGTTGGACTTGATGATCTTAAAGGTCTTTTCTAACCCTAATGATTCTGTGTGACTCTGTGTGATTTGTCAAAACTGTTAAATATTGATTCTTGAGTAAAACAACGTCTTCTTCATCCTTTATACTGCTCGTATTGTTTCTGAGGCAGACATGCCCCCTGAGAGAATAATGTGCAGGATAAAAACCGAAGTGCTTGGAGAAACTTGTCTAATGATCAGTATGGGACTTAACCAGCCTTCTCAGGAATAGGTGATCCTCATCTACCACTGCTTTTAGGGACTGGAGGTTTTAAGTAAGTGGCAATGAAGTTCAAGAGCTTAAAAGTAGATTAGGGTTGAAAGTTCACTTTTCAATAACTTTGGTGTCATTACCAATCTTGGTTCATTACTTGATTTAGGAATTCCAAGCTGTATGTATGTTAATAACAGCAACTAATGCTTAGGAAAGCTTGATGGTATTCTGCTTGATGATTTCCAATCTGAAAGTGGGTGACCACATGAATTAACCTGTTTACAACTGGGAATTTCTTAATTTCTCTTTTAGGAATATTGCATCACTTATTAGACATGTATTTAGTCACCATCAAAAACCTAGATACAATTTCTTCAGCGTACAACATAACTGGACATTGACTAATATTTACAGAGATTGTTCATGTGTCCTTTTGCAAACTACACTTGAGGACTGCTCAATTATGCTCCCGAAAGCCGACATCAGGATTAATAGACCCTGGTTATTAGTCCCAGGTGTAATCAACTCTATCAGTCTGCTCTTTCTGATGACAGTCTTCCTCTGGGTCTCACCACGGTTTGATCATGAACAGTTGTAGCAGTATGGTCTTTGATACCTTAGACTAGTCTCACAATATCCAAGGTGAGAGTTAGATTTTTAGATGACAGTAGACATGGATGATTGAAAGAGAAAAAAAATGCCTGATTGTAAAATCCACTTGACCAACTTTACACATATGAAGTATTCTATGTAAGCAAACAGGCTTATGTATGTGTTCAAGTGTTTACAGGATTAGAAATGCTAACCATTTGAGAACCATAAAACAGAAGACTTCATAAGCTAAAATGACCAATCCCCCCGTATCTACAGTACGTACTCCAAGCAGTGTTACTGCAGTACATTACATACCGGGGCAGGTTAACCTCGGCTGGCTGCCAGGCGCCTGCCAGCCGCTCACTCACTCCCCCAGGGGTCAACACAGGATGAAAAAGCTCCTGAGTCAAGATAAAGACAGGGAGATCCCTTACAAGTTACTGTCACGGACAAAACTTGCTCAGCTTCAGAAAACTTATTTCCAATTAGAATAGACTTGGGTAGTGAGAAACAAAGACAAAAATTAAAGCAACACCTTCCCCCTACCTCACTGCCTTTTCCCAGGCTCAACTCCCCTCCTCCATCCCAAGTCCTCCCAGACATAGAGCTGCCGTGTATGACATAGGATCTACGTGAGGTCTCTGAAGCAGCGTCCTGGGATCAGGCCAGACATCCCAGCGGGTCTGAAGTGCACTGGAGACCCAACTTCAAGCACGTGCATTAACCTGTACAGTGTGTTCAGTTCCTCACAGATAAATACCCGATGCCATTTGGGAGGTCATGGGGTGTCTGAGACCCCCAGGCAGAGCAGAGCAGCATGGTGCTGCATTCACACCAGCCATGCCCTCTCCTGGTGTAGGGGTGACAGGTCAGGCAAGGCTCCTCGCAGCACCTGAAGTGACTGCGGAGACTGTTTCCAGACTCCTGAACCCTGATGTGTGCAGCCAGGTGTCAACTAACTGTCCATGCATGGAGACAGTGGACTTCTAGGCATTACAACCATGATTAAAATAAGCATTTAGCTTTTTCCCAGGTCCTGTGTCCTCTTTGCCAGTTTCATGTATATCCATATGATATTAGGCTGTAAGACAGCCCAAGTGGCACGAGGTATGTTAAACACCTGAATTGCTCCCTGGTCTTTACACATATTTGTTTGTCTGCACCCTCATGCTGAGTTCCATCTACCTCTGCCTCCTCCTTGACAGCAAGGAGGAGGAGGTCCAGGGATGCTCAGGTGGGACAGGATAGTGAGGTGACCACAGCCCTGTGTCAAGATGTTGTCCGCACACAGACAGGGGTGACAGCAGACTCTCCATGTTGGCTGTTTTTCCCATGGGCCTGTGTTACGGGGTTTGTCCATCCCACTATGTTTAAACAAGACTGATGAATGACAGCATTTTTTTCCCCAGGCAGCAGACGGCTGGGTCTGCCATCAGCTCTGGAACACCCAATGATGTGGTGGCCGTGTCACAGCAGGCAGAATGTTGGTAGCGGCCATGTCACAGGGGGTTGGTGACGCGGCTGCCCAGGACGAGTGTAGAAAGGGCTAGAGCCGGCCCAGACTGGAGACGAGCAGGCGGGTGAGCGAGGGCTGAGGCGAGAGGGAAAGGGAGGAAGGTGGGAAGGGCAGGGCTGCTGGGCCCGAACAGAGAGACAGGGGTTGCCCGTGGCACGACAGATGGTGGCTGCTTCTCTGTTGTCTTCCAGAGCCAGAGCTCACACAGGACAGGACCAGGCCATGGTGCACTCTTGTCCTCAGCCACACAGCCAGACATTTGGTACCTTCTACAAGGACACCGGCGCTCAGTTAAGGCACCAAGAGTCCAGCAAAGCCCTGGGCAGAGGATGCCCATGGGGAGCTGGGGTGGCTGCCTCTTTGTTTGTTATCCTGCCTTTTGCAGACTCTGGCCCAGACAGGGACAGGACCAGGCCATGGTGCACTCTTGTCCTCGGCCACACAGCCAGACATTTGGTACCTTCTACAAGGACACCGGCGCTCAGTTAAGGCACCAAGAGTCCAGCAAAGCCCTGGGCAGAGGATTCCCATGGGGAGCTGGGGTGGCTGCCTCTTTGTTTGTTATCCTGCCTTTTGCAGACTCTGGCCCAGACAGGGACAGGACCAGGCCATGGTGCACTCTTGTCCTCGGCCACACAGCCAGACATTTGGTACCTTCTACAAGGACACCGGCACTCAGTTAAGGCACCAAGAGTCCAGCAAAGCCCTGGGCAGAGGATGCCCATGGGGAGCTGGGGTGGCTGCCTCTTTGTTTGTTATTCTGCCTTTTGCAGACTCTGGCCCAGACAGGGACAGGACCAGATCATGGCGCACTCCCATCCCCTCCCTCCGCGGCCACTCAGCCAGAGATTTCTGCAGCTCACGACAAAGCCTTTGGCCCAAGGACAAGGAAGCACACACTGCCTCAGGCTGCACTGCGCCATGGTCCCACAGGCAGCTGAAGTCTCCCCACAGCCGTGGATAAGGGCAGCTCTGCACCACTCTCCCTCTCTCTCTCTGAAACTCTCCTTGAAATAAAATTTTCTCATTCATGAACCACTGACTGATTCTTCTGGTTTTACGGTCTTTTTGGGGAAACATCTGGGGCCTTATTGTCTTTACCTAGGGAAGTGATTGTGCCCCTGTACTCAGCCCTGGTGATGCCGCACCTCTAATACTGTGTTCAGTTTTGAGCCCCTCACTCCAAGAAGGACATTGAGGTGCTGGAGCGTGTCCAGAGAAGGGCAACGAAACTGGTGAGGGGTCTGGAGCACAAGTCTGATGAGGAGCGGCTGAGAGAACTAGGGTTGTTTAGTCTGGAGAGGAGGAGGCTGAGGGGAGACCTTCTCGCTCTCTACAACTACCTGAAAGGGGGTTGTGGCGACGTGGGTGTTGGTCTCTTCTCCCAGGTAACTAGTGATAGGACAAGAGAAAATGGCCTCAAGTTGCGCCAGGGGAGGTTTAGACTAGATATCAGGAAAAATGTCTTTACTGAGAGAGTGGTCAAATATTGGAAGAGGCTGTTGAGGGAGATGGTGGAGTCACCATCACTGGAGGTGTTCAAAAAACATGTAGACATGGCACTTCAGGACATGGTTTAGTGGGCATGCTTGTGTTGTTGGGTGGTGGTTGGACTTGATGATCTTAAAGGTTTTTTCCAGTGTTAATTTTTCTGTGATTCTGTGATTCTATCCTTATTTCCTTTTTATATGCAGTTTATATATCTTTTTATTTGTGCTATATATATACACATTTTATATACGTGTATGTTTTCTGATTCCTTCAGGGTACCAATTTATGTCCCACACAGGACAATCCTGTGTGAGGTTTTTCTTTCTAACTTAAGCAAGAGCATAAAAAGAGATGAATATTTAACATACATATTAAGCATATGCACATTTCAATTTACTTTTTTAATTTCTCAAGAGAAATATTTCTGTTCCTCACACAGGTTTTTATTAAAACAAGTGGTTTTCTGTATCTAAGTGCAATGAAACCAGTGAAATGAAATTATGGAGAGGCACATATGTCTTGGGATTACAGGTATGCATTGCAACGAAGCAATGCAACAGTTAGTTTGTGGTCCCTTTACAAATTTAAGTTGTCATTTTCAATCTAGCCTATTAAAAGCACTAAGTACTCTCATTAGGATTTACTATTTACACTGGTATTGCCCAGAAAAGCAAGGATATGGAAAACATTCCAAATATGATTAAAATCCTTCTTTTTAAATTCTTGAGTATTCTTGAGAGCTGTACTTGAATATTCTTTTAATTCCAGGGTTCTTCTTTCAGCACATTTGCATTTACAAAATACCAGAGTGTATGACTTCTTAGTAAAATGCATTCAAATCCTCACGGAAATGGAAACTGAAATCTGTGTGTCCTACACCTCAGACAGTAGCCAAAATGTGGTTTCTCTCTCTTACATACAGAGACACTCGCATTCTTTCTTTCAATTACTGATAAAGAAAAATCAGAAGTTCTTTATTTCTTCTTGTTGAGAAATGCAAATACCATCAGAACAAATGACAGATGAGATTAAAGTTTCCTGTACTTTCAATTCTGTAGTAACTGAAGTAGTGTCATTCCTCAACACTCAGTTTTCTTGCCACCATCCTTGATATAATCCCTGGTCAAAAAATATACTGCAAAAAAAATTAATTCCTGGAATCCTGACAACACAGAGGTGGGCAGGAAGGAAATATGACTGTGGTCAAAAACATGCATTGAAGCTGCATTGGTAATATTATTTTCAGTGTCTGATAATTCTGCATGTTGTACTTTTAAAGAATAAAAGAAATAATGTTCTTTTAAATCATAGAATCATCGAATAGTTTGGGTTGGAAGGGACCTTTCAAGGTCATCTAGTCCTACCCCCCTGCAATGAACAGGGACATCTTCAACTAGATCAGGTTGCTCAGAGCCTCGTCCAACCTGACCTGGAATGTTTCCAGGAATGGGGTATCTACCACCTTTCTGGGCAACCTGTGTCAGTGTTTCACTACCCTCATTGTCAAAAATTGCTTCCTTTAATCTAGTCTAAACCTACCCTCTTCTACTTTAAAACCGTTATCCCTTGTCCTATTGCAACAGACCCTGCCAAAAATTTTGTTCACATTTTTTATATAAGCCCCTTTTAAGTACTGAAAAGCTGCACTAAGGTCTCCCCAGGGCCTTCGGTTGTCCAGGCTGAACAGCCTCAACTCTCAGCCTGTCCTCAAAGAAGAGGTGTTCCATTCCTCTGAGCATTTTTGTGGCCCTCCTCTGGACCTGCTCCATCAGGTCCATGTCTTTCCTGTGCTGAGGCCTCCAGAGCTGGACGCAGCACTGCAGGGGGGGGCTCACCAGAGCAGAGGGGCAGAATCACCTCCCTCCACCTGCTGGCTATATTTTCTTGGAAGCAGTGCAGGATACATATGGCCTTCTGGGCTGCGAGTGCACGTTGTTGGCTCATGTCCAGCTTTTCATCCACCAGTACTCCCAAGTCCTTCTTGGCAGGGCTGCTCTCCATCCCTTTATCCCCCCAGCCTGTACTGATATCAGGGGTTGCCCCGCCCCAGGTGCAAGACACTGCACTTGGCCTTGTTGAACCTCATGAGGGTCACACGGGCTCATTCCTTGAGCTTGTCCAGGTCCCTCTGGATGGCATCCCGATGCTCATGTGTGTCGTCTGCAAACTTGTTGAGGGTGCACATGATCCCACTGTCTATGGGCATTGATGAAGATATGAAAGAGTACTGGTCCCCTGAGGTACACCACTCATCACTGATCTCTGTCTGGACATTGAGCCATCAACCAAGTGGGTGTGACTGTCCAATTCTTCATCCACCGAACAGTCTACCCATCAAATCCGTATCTCTCCAATTTGGAGAAGGATGTTGCGGAGGACCATGTCAAAGGCCTTGCAGAAGTCCAGATAAATGACATTGGTAGCTCTTCCCTTCTCCACTGATGCAGTCACTATTATTATACTAATAATTTTATTAATACTTTTTAAAGAAAATTTTCTCCAGGAGGAGGTGTAGCAAATTTTACATTGCACTGGTCATTTGCATCAAATGTCTTTAAGTGTAGTCTGACCACTCTCTGGAATGTTACAATACCATTCAATCTATATGACTGGCATCAATAGCCTTTTTGGTGCCATCTTTTCTACCTGAGGTACTGATGGGAGGAAACAGCTCTTTTCACTCTGGTATTTTTCACCCAGCAGACAAGGTATTTGAATGGATATGCCCAGGCACTATGTGAATATGGGGGAAGGAGGTATTCCTTCAGGTTTTCTCTATTTCATCTGCTCATGTCCCTTTAGGAGCACTTTTTTACTGCAGGTGATACTGGTGGATGGCTTTCCTAATCCATCTGAAGGTGGACTAGAGACATCCTCAGACAAACTGTTTGTTTTCAGCTGTTAGTCTGACACATTGACAAAATTTGTCCAAATGGTTGTTGGAAAAAGTGTGATGGCAATTCTGCTTTGAAAGCACAGTAACTCAGCAAAATTTAAAACCCACAAGTTTTTACAGGGCTGGGAAAAAAAATCTTTTCTTATCTCTCTACTTTTTTTTTCCGCTCATTTTTCAAAGGCTTGTTGAATCCATGTAGAGGTGGAAAAATTTTCTAAAGAAAAGCTACAGGATACTGTCAAATGATAGAACTCCTAAAGCAGTCTAAAAGGAGGGGTCACTACAGATCTTTGATCCTAAAATACACTTTGGACTCTGTATACAGACCCTACCCAGCAAAGTACCTACTTGACATATCATGGACCAAACTGTACCTCAATGATCTTTCAGTCCTGGGTATTAATATGTTCAGGATACGTTAAGAAATTTGCAGGAGTTGCTGTTAAGGCTATATATGTTGCCAAAATGTGCATATCATGAGAATTTACTAAAATAAAACAAAGGTGTTTCATTTCAAATTGGTCTTACAAAGTGAAAGACACTTTTTGGTAAAGGTGGATCAGGTTTTAGTGTTACTCGTTATGAAACTTGTTTTTGAATTACTTTCTTTCCTGGTTTGTTTTCAGTTTGTGCTTGCTGTATGCACTTGAGGTGATGACTCTAAAGGATCTTCTGACTAACATTTGTAACCATAGAAACCAACAGGTTAACCTGTTCAGTATATTCAGAAAACATTTTAGATGTATAAATAATGACCCTGCTTTCAAAGAAAACATTGCTTTCTTCAAATAAAAGCTAGAATCCCTCCTTTTTTTTCAGCTTAAACACTGAAAAAAAGTATTAACTTCAGTGGTAATATTGTTTTTACAAGTAGGTTCTATAATATAACCTTTTACTTAACACCTAAGAAATAAAGAATGACTATCGATTTTAATATCCCTATAATCTGTCAAAATATAATGAAAGAGAAAAAACCCACTAATTCATCACAGTAAAATATGTTCCAATAATCAAATGTGTGTAACATCTTTTAACTTTAACGAAGTTACATATTCATACACACACATTTATACAATACATTTAATCTTAAAACTATATTTCAGTTAACTTAAAGGTCAAGAGACTTTGAGGAGACTTTCCTTTGGACAGGTAAATTCAGGCAGATACACATGCCCCGAGGTACCTACATTGATTCTAGTTTGCTGCATGCTGGAACTGTGTACAGTACTTGCATGACTGAGTTTACACTGCAAAGGAGATAAAATTATTTTCTCATATTTTCAGATTTATCTTTTCTGAAGGAGATGTGTTTATTTGCTTATTAGGCAAGATAGGACAAGTTTTTCCTCTTGCTTCAAAATGCTTTCTCTGTTCTGTGGCCTGAAACAAACATATCTGTTCTAAACTTGCACATCTTGAGTTTCATTGATTCAACACTTTCATTTGTGAACTGGACCCTGTTCTTTACTTTCTTCTAAAAGTTATCAAACCAAAAATGGAAGGATAAAAAGAGTCTTTATTCAAGGCTAAGTTCAATTATCTTTACTGTGGCATTTCCAAAAGTTTTTGGAACAGTAAGAAAGTATAAGAGTGCAGTTTTATGATTCTTCAGGAGTATTTAATG